>NC_135658.1:18022775-18622775 GCF_964188315.1 Podarcis muralis | reverse complement strand
ACATGGGTATGTGCAGATATTTCTCTTTGACGTTTTTCCCCAGGGTAGATAGCACAGGGTTACACATACATAGGTATGACAAGCAGACACAATGGTTTAGAATCATAGAATCATAGAATCATAGAGTTGGAAGAGACCACAAGGGCCATCGAGTCCAACCCCCTGCCAAGCAGGAAACACCATCAGAGCACTCCTGACATATGGTTGTCAAGCCTCTGCTTAAAGACCTCCAAAGAAGGAGACTCCACCACACTCCTTGGCAGCAAATTCCACTGTCGAACAGCTCTTACTGTCAGGAAGTTCTTCCTAATGTTTAGGTGGAATCTTCTTTCTTGTAGTTTGGATCCATTGCTCCGTGTCCGCTTCTCTGGAGCAGCAGAAAACAGCCTTTCTCCCTCCTCTATGTGACATCCTTTTATATATTTGAACATGGCTATCATATCACCCCTTAACCTCCTCTTCTCCAGGCTAAACATGCCCAGCTCCCTTAGCCGTTCCTCATAAGGCATCGTTTCCAGGCCTTTGACCATTTTGGTTGCCCTCCTCTGGACACGTTCCAGTTTGTCAGTGTCCTTCTTGAACTGTGGTGCCCAGAACTGGACACAGTACTCCAGGTGAGGTCTGACCAGAGCAGAATACAGTGGCACTATTACTTCCCTTGATCTAGATGCTATACTCCTATTGATGAGGCCCAGAATTGCATTGGCTTTTTTAGCTGCCGCGTCACACTGTTGGCTCATGTCAAGTTTGTGGTCAACCAAGACTCCTAGATCCTTTTCACATGTACTGCTCTCAAGCCAGGTGTCCCCCATCTTGTATTTGTGCCTCTCATTTTTTTTGCCCAAGTGCAATACTTTACATTTCTCCCTGTTAAAATTCATCTTGTTTGTTTTGGCCCAGTTCTCTAATCTGTCAAGGTCGTTTTGAAGTGTGATCCTGTCCTCTGGGGTGTTAGCCACCCCTCCCAGTTTGGTGTCATCTGCAAATTTGATCAGGATGCCCTTGAGTCCATCATCCAAGTCGTTGATAAAGATGTTGAATAAGACCGGGCCCAAGACAGAACCCTGTGGCACCCCACTAGTCACTCTTCTCCAGGATGAAGAGGAACCATTGATGAGCACCCTTTGGGTTCGGTCAGTCAGCCAGTTACAAATCCACTGAGTGGTAGCATAGTCAAGACCGCATTTTACCAGCTTCTTTACAAGAATATCATGGGGCACCTTGTCAAATGCCTTGCTGAAATCAAGGTAGACTACATCCACTGCGTTCCCTTCATCTACCAGGCTTGTAATTCTGTCAAAAAACGAGATCAGGTTAGTCTGACATGACTTATTTTTCAGAAATCCATGCTGACTATTGGTGATCACAGCATTCCTTTCTAGGTGCTCACAGACTGTTTGCTTAATGATCTGCTCCAGAATCTTCCCTGGTATTGATGTCAGACTGACTGGGCGGTAATTATTTGGGTCCTCTCTTTTCCCCTTTTTGAAAATAGGGACAACATTTGCCCTCCTCCAGTCTGCCGGGACTTCGCCTGTTCTCCAGGAATTCTCAAAGATGACTGCCAGTGGTTCTGAAATCACATCTGCCAGTTCTTTTAATACTCTTGGATGCAGTTCATCTGGCCCTGGAGACTTGAATACATCTAGACTAGCCAAGTATTCTTGTACTATCTCCTTAGTTATTCTGGGCTGTGTTTCCTCTGCTGAATCATTTGCTCCAAATTCTTCAGGTCGGGCATTGTTTTCTTTATCGGAGAAGACTGAGGCAAAGAAGGCATTGAGGAGTTCAGCCCTTTCTGTGTCCCCTGTTTGCATTTCACCATCTTCTCCTCTGAGTGACCCCACGGTTTCTTTGTTCTTCCTTTTGCTACGAACATACCCATAAAAGCCTTTTTTGTTGCTTTTAACCTCTCTAGCAAGCCTGAGTTCATTTTGTGCTTTAGCTTTTCTGACTTTGTGTCTACACGTGCTGGCTATTTGTTTGAATTCCTCTTTGGTGGTTTCCCCCCTTTTCCATTTTTTGTACACATCCTTTTTTAATCTTAACTCAGTTAAAAGTTCTTTAGATAGCCACCCTGGCTTCTTTAGGCACCTTCCATGTTTCCGTCTCATTGGTATTGCCTGAAGTTGTGCTTTTACTATCTCCCTCTTAACAAACTCCCAGCCATCTTGAACTCCCTTTCATTTTAGTATTACTGTCCATGGGATCTCACCCAGCACTTCCCTAAGCTTTATGAAGTCGGCTTTCTTAAAGTCGAGAAATTGAGTCCTAGTATGCTTGGCTGCTCCTTTCCGCTGTATAGTAAACTTCAGAAGAGCATGATCACTCGCGCCTAATGATCCTTCCACTTCTACCCCACTAACCAGGTCATCAACATTGGTTAGGACCAGATCTAAAATGGCTGTTCCTCTTGTTGCTTCTCCCACTTTCTGGACAATGAAGTTGTCTGCAAGGGCAGTGAGGAATCTGTTTGACCTTATGCTCTTGGCTGAGTTTGACATCCAACAAATATCCGGGTAATTGAAGTCCCCCATTACTACTATCTCCCTTCCTTTTGCATGCTTGGCCATCTGTTCCAGGAAGGCATCATCTATGTCCTCCGTTTGTCTTGGGGATCTATAGTAAACTCCCACAATGAGGTCACTGTTATTCTTCTCTCCCTTAATTTTGACCCAAATGCTCTCACTTTGGCTTTGAGGTTCTAAATCTTGGATCTCTTCACAGGTATACACATCCCTGACATATAACGCCACTCCTCCTCCTTTCTTGTCTGGTCTGTTTCTTTGAAATAGATTGTATCCCTCCATTATTACATTCCAATCGTGGGATTTATCCCACCAGGTTTCAGTGATTCCTATTATGTCATATTTAGTTTGCTGTACCAGGAGCTCAAGCTCATCTTGTTTATTTCCCATGCTTTGTGCATTAGTGTACAGACATTGAAGTCCATTAATCATTCCCCCGTGTCTCTTATTTAAGGATTTTCTCCTCCCACCACTAGGTCTGCATGCTCTTTGCTCCATTCGGTCTATGACATTTGGATCTTCATCAATTGATAGACTCCTACCTTCAGGAGCACTGTCTCCCTCCCCCACATTAGTCAGTTTAAAGCCCTCCTGATGAGGTTTCTGAGATTTTTTGCAAAAACATTCCTCCCAACCGTTGTGAGGTGCAGCCCATCGCTTGCCAGAAGTCCATCTTCAAGAAACTGCATTCCGTGATCTAAGAATCCAAACCGTTCCTGTTTGCACCATTTGCGAAGCCAGTTGTTCACTTCCACTATTTTTCCCTCTCTCCCTGGGCCACGTCGTTCAACTGGGAGGACAGATGAGATGACAATTTGTGCATTTAATTGCTTCAATTTCCTGCCCAGAGCCTCGTAATCTCTTTTGATCTTCTGGAGGCTATTGCTTGCAGTGTCATTGGTTCCCACATGAACCAAGAGGAAGGGGTATTTGTCAGTGGGTTTTATGATTCCTTGCAGTCGTTCAGTTACATCTTGGATCTTAGCCCCGGGGAGACAGCACACTTCCCGAGACATCTTGTCAGGCCCACAGATCACTGCTTCTGTTCCCCTCAGTAGGGAATCCCCTATCACCACTACACGCCTCCTCTTAGGTCTGGTCGGGGTTCTTCTGTGAGCTGTCAGTTCCAAGGTCGCCTGGACATTCCCAGAGGACTGCCTTTGCTCCTCGTCTTCATATACCTGATCGACTGTAATGAGGGAGAGATCTTCAAATGGAGTCTCCTCTTCGTCTTCCATGCTAGGGGAAAGGACCTCAAAGCGATTGCGTATTTCTAAACAATCAGAGCGAACCCTGGGCCTCCTACTTCTTTGAGTCACGTTTCTCCATATATCTGGCTCCTGTGTTGGTGAACTAGCCACCTTCTCAGGGGAGTCCCCTGTCTCTTCCTTGGTGGAGACGGTGTGCTCTGTTGCTTCCAAGAAGAGTTCCAGCTCTCTAATTCTTTGGAGCGTAGCTACACGTTCCTCCAGTTGCTGGACTTTGTCTTTTAAGAGGGCAATCAACATGCAATTGCTGCAGGTAAAGCTGCCTGCAACCTTTGGCAAGATGGCAAACATTGCGCAGGAACCACAGGCGACTGCAGCTGTTCCCTCCCCCTCCATCTTGGGAACGTGTCGTTGGGGGTGACTACAGTGGTCCTCTATCATAAAAAGTGTGGAGACAGGACAAATAAATCCCTCCCAAAAAACCTAGGTCTCCCCCAACAAATGTTTGAGACTAGCTCCCCTAAATCTAAAATATGGATCAAACTGCGCGCGCCGCTAGGCGCGCGCCGCTGCCCTAAAGCTCTGATAAGCTCCTCCCACAGCTAATCACCTACCTCAACAGAAGCCCTGCCCCCTCTGACCTTTGCCCAGAGAGAGCAGCTAAACAGCCACAAGAAACTCACACAAGAAAACCCTTTTTGTTCCTTCTTCAGCTGCTGCCCTAAAGCTCTGATAAGCTCCTCCCACAGCTAATCACCTACCTCAACAGAAGCCCTGCCCCCTCTGACCTTTGCCCAGAGAGAGCAGCTAAACAGCCACAAGAAACTCACACAAGAAAACCCTTTTTGTTCCTTCTTCAGCTGCTGCCCTCAGATATTCCTTTATTTTTCAACATACTGTATGTTAAATCAAGACTGAGCTCCTATCATTTGTACTTCAACTGACCTCCGTACCCCAACCTTAATTGTACTCCATTTATTTGTCGCTTTTGTTGAAAAATCAATTGTAAAAACCCATTTATTTATTCAAAAGGAATAGAAGAAATGGGATGATACCACGTTTTCCCTTTTATAAGAGAGAGAAAGGAAAACGTGAAGTCATTTCTCAGAACAAAGTACACTGTTTCTTTTATTAGGATTAAACAGAAAGCTCTTCCCGTTTGTTGAAATTCCTTCTGTGTTCAGGAACGATGACCAACTAGTAAATAGTTATGTAAAACCCTCGTGTATCTATGACTGCAGATGGGTTAGTTGTTAAAGAACTTCAGAGGGGTTTTTTTGTGTTTTTTACTGGGGGGGGGGGGGACAAGCGCAAAGCACGTTTTGCCAAGATGTTTAAGGAAAGCCAGAAAGGGCCAGCATCTTCATTATCTATCCATAAAACAGTACTCTTGGGCTGGATAGATATAAACAGTGTTATATGATGCTACTCCGATATGCCTGAGCGTGGGTATGAAGTGTGAAATTCCCTTTATTTAGTCATCATTTACATTACCCCAACCACTTCTCTTGGTGAAACTGAAGGAGAACCACTGAGAAGAAGCTTTTAAAGGTTTTTTTCAGTGGCAAGAAAAAGCACAAGTTGAGCTGATTTCACCTTAGAGCAGGAAACCCTTTGGCGCTCCAGGGGTTGCTGGACTACAAATCCCATCAGGCCCAGCAAACAAGGCCAATGGCCAGGAATTGTGGGACTTTCAGTTGTTGTTGTTATTATTGTTGTTGTTGTTGTTCCATTTATTAAATTTGTATACAGTGGTACCTCGGGTTAAGTGCTTAATTCGTTCCGGAGGTCCGTACTTAACCTGAAACTGTTCTTAACCTGAAGCACCACTTTAGCTAATGGGGCCTCCTGCTGCTGCCGCGCCGCCGGAGTATGATTTCTGTTCTCATCCTGAAGCAAAGTTCTTAACCTGAAGCACTTTTTCTGGGTTAGCAGAGTCTGTAACCTGAAGCGTATGTAACCCGAGGTACCACTGAACCATCTTTCATCTGAAGATCTCAAGGCGGTTCGTGGCATTAAACTACAAGATAAAAATACAAAATACCTAATGAAAACAAGAGCAAAACAATAAGCTTCCCACCCACAACCACAACATATTTAAAAGGATAGCAGTGGTTCCCAAACTCTTTTCTCTGGACCACGTTTTCGGGATAAAAATTTGCTTGCGCCGCACTGAATTTTTTATATATATAAGAAATAACTCTGGAAAGCAAAAAGAAGCAACTCCTAGCCATGTTTGATTTTGAAAATCCTATTCTGCAAATTTTTAAAAAGTAAATGATACTATACTGCACTGAAATGTTTAAATGCTTATTTGATTGCCCTTGAATCATCCCTCAACACTTAACCATCATCTCCTACCTTTGAGAACCACTGGGACAGAGGCTGTTCGTTCAGCTCCATCTCTTGAAAGCTTCCTCCTCACCTGCTTTGAGAGACATTGAAAGGTGTTCCAAGCCTCGTTGCAGCACCTCCATGTGGAAATACATATAATATGTATATATAACATATTTCTTTCTTTCTCCTAGCAAAAGATGTTACTCACATCTGCCCATTCACCGGCGCCATTAGAGGAACTCTGACAGTTACAAATTACAGGCTATATTTTAAAAGCATGGAAAGGGTAAGGCTCAAATTGGGCAACTTTTCACTGTTTTATTTTGGGGGGGTACCTTATTTATTTCAAGTGCAAGCTGGGAAGGGGCAGAGCTCAGTGGTAGAGAGTGCGCACTTTGAAAGAATTGGGTAGCTGGTGTTGGGGAACGACCTCTGCGTCCCATTTTAGAGAGGATGGTCCTCTTTTGGAAGCATCCTGTTCTTTGGGCTGCTGTCTCATCCAAGTGTGGTTTAAAGAGAAAGAACCCTGAGAAGCAAGCGCCCTGGCCATAGTCTTCCCCAATGTGGCGAAGAGTCTTGTTGGTTGGTTGGCGTCCTTTTGTCTTGGGAGAAAATTGAGGAGTGTGCCTTTGGGGTGAAGTCCGACTACAGTGGTACCTTGGGTTGCGAACAGGATCCGTTCCGGAGCCCCGTTCGCAACCTGAAAGGAATGCAACCTGCGTCTGCATACGCACGAGTCGTGATTCGCCGTTTCTGCGCATGCGCATGGCGTCATTTTGCACTCATGCGCGAGTGGCGAAACCCGGAAGTAACCCTTTCCAGTATTTCCCGGTCGCCGTGGGACGCAACCTGAAAAAACGTATCATGAAGCAAACGTAACAAGAGGTATGACTGTATAGTCATTGAGTAGTTTCCAACTACTGTATTTTTCGCTCTATAGGACACACTTTTTCCCCTCCAAAAATTAAGATGAAATGTGTGTGCCTCCTATGGAGTGAATGCAGGCTCCTTGGCTTCAGCGATAGTAATGCGAAGACTCCGAAGCGCAGAGGGAGCGCTCCCTCCGCGCTCCGGAGGCTTCGCGTTGCTTTCGCTGAAGCCTGGAGAGCGAGAGGGGTCAGTGCGCACCGACCCCTCTTGCTCTCCAGGCTTCAGGGATAGCCGCCTGAAGCCTTCGGAGCGGAGCGCGAGTTCCCGCTGTGCTCCAGAGGCTTCGGGTTCCTTTTGCTGAAGCCGGGAGAGCAAGACTCTCCTGGCTTCAGCAGAGAGGGAGAGCTGTGCAGCACCCCTTCAGCCAAGCGGGAGGAGAAATGGAAGGGGCTCCATTTCTCCTGCGGCTTCGCTGAAGGGGTGCTGACCAGAGAGGGAGAGAATTTTTTTCTCTTGTTCTCCCCCTCTAAAACAAGGTGCATCCTATGGTCTGGTGCGTCCTATAGGGCGAAAAAACCCCGGTAAATATATCCCCCAGTGCAGGGATGTCCAACCAGTAGATCACGATCTGCTGGTAGATCCCCAGCTGATCCTGGTAGATCACGGGATCCTTATCGTGTATAAAAAGTTACGGGGGGAAAGCTGAAAAATTCTGTGCAATCCTCCCACCCCATACACGCTCCTCCTCCAATGACAGTGGGTAGATCACTGCCCGTTTTTTTATACTGGGACTGGATCGCATTCTCTTGGGCGTTGGACATGCCTGCCTAGTGCAAGGATGTCCTCTTGCTCCATGGAACCTCTCCCACCTTCTCCCCATGCAGGGCCTTGCTCTGAAGGGTTTGGTTTTGTTTCCGAACGTTTTGGAAGTTGAACGGTATGGCTGTACTTTGTTTTAGGAGGTTTTCAGCTTTTTCACTAACACACTGCATTTCCTCCCCAGGACCCTCCGTTCGTTCTTGACGGTCCTCTGGGAGTGATCAACAGAGTGGAGAAAATTGGAGGCGCTTCTAGCCGCGGCGAAAACTCATATGGCCTTGAGATTGTGTGTAAGGTAAAGCAGATCCATCTACGGTTGATGAATTATGGCTAGGTTCTTGCCCCACAGCAGTGGTCTGTTATGTTCCTAAAAACCACATGTTTTTAAATTCCTCTTTGCTGACTTTAAATAGAGCAGCCCTGCAGAAAGCTGCCATTTAGGACTTGAAGCTGAGTTGGCTAAACCAAGAAGAAAATACTGTATTTTTCCATGTATAGGACTATATTTCCCCCCAAATTTTTTAAGTTTAAAATTGGGAGTCGCCTTATACAGTGAACCCTCTGGATACAAATATTATTTGTTCCCCAAAAAATCTGCAAGTAGAGGTGCTGCTTCTGCGCATGGCACGATAGAGCACTTCTTCGCATGCGCAAGTGGCAAAACCCGGAAGAATACATTTCCAGGGTTGCCGCGCTCACAACCTGAAAGTTACGTTACCGAAGGGTAATGTAATCCGAGGGTCCACTGTACACAGAATGCTGCAATTATTTATTTCTTAATTTGGGGCTCAAAAAATAGGGGTCCTCTTATACATGGGGGCGTCTTATACATGGAAAAATACGGTATATTTCCCCCCCCCAGTGCTCTATATTGAAACCTCCATACACACTGCCCAGGCTTGTACCCCTGGAAGGTCACTTTGGTGCTGCTAACACATCGGTTTGCCTTCACCCCTGGAGGCATACTCCATTGTCTCTTGATACAGATAGAGGCCAACAACAATAGTACTGAGGTTTCAGAAGATGCACAGAAACATTGCAAAACCAATCCCAAGCCTTTCAGACCTTCAGTTCCCATCATGGGAACGACTCATCTGTTTCTGTCGTTGGTATCTGTTCTTATTTGAACTGAAATATGAGGTCTTTGGGATTCCAATGCAGGCTCTACCCTGCACTGTAAAGTCAAGTGTAAGATGTCCGATCCTTGCAGTCACGTAGGTGCTCTTCTTGCTGTGTCCTAACTCTCCCCTTTAAGATATTGCAGTTCTACTTGGGGGTAAGAAAGAGCCCCCACCAGCGTAGCTAGTGGTCAGGAACGATGGGATTTGTAGTCCAGTGACATTTGGAGGGCACCTGATTGCAGAAGGCTGGTCTGCTGAGTTTGGCCTAACATTTTTCAGGATGTCCGGAACCTCCGGTTTGCTCATCGGCCCGAGGGCCGCACGAGAAGGTCCATATTTGAGAACTTGACAAAATACGCGTTTCCCGTGTCAAATCATTTGGTAAGTGCTTTTCTGTTGCTCTTGGTAAAATCGACAATTCTTAAGAGATAAGTTACTTCGGGTCATAGGGGATGACAATCTTTCATCAGTAATTTTTTTTAAATTAAATTTTCTGCTTTACAATTTCAAATAAACATTTTACAAACTTTAAAATATCCAGCAACTTCCCCTCTTCTCTTTCCATGGTTCATTTTGCATATCTTGCATCCCTGCATATTTTACAATAACCATTCTAATTGGTTTCTACTACTACATCCATCAAGAATTATTTACTCTGTTGAATTTCTCTTAATACTGCCAGTGTTTTCAGCTGTACACCATTATTTTCCACATACTCATTAAACGTTTTCCAGTCTTCTTTAAACGTATGTTCTTCTTGCTCTCTTAGCCTATACGTTAAATATGGTACACCTTAAAAGAATTCCCAGTGACTCCAGCTTAATCTTGAGCTGGGAGACCTGGGAACTTTTATTCCCCAAGCTTCCCAGCGGCAATTTGGAGCTTTTTGGGGGAAATCTACTGGTGCTTGCAGGCTTAAGGTAAAGGTAAAGGTACCCCTGCCCGTACGGGCCAGTCTTGACAGACTCTAGGGTTGTGCGCCCATCTCACTTAAGAGGCCGGGGGCCAGCGCTGTCCGGAGACACTTCCGGGTCACGTGGCCAGCGTGACAAAGCTGCATCTGGTGAGCCAGCGCAGCACACGGAAACGCCGTTTACCTTCCCGCCAGTAAGCGGTCCCTATTTATCTACTTGCACCCGGGGGTGCTTTCGAACTGCTAGGTTGGCAGGCGCTGGGACCGAGCAGCGGGAGCGCACCCCACTGCGGGGATTCGAACCGCCGACCTTTCGATCGGCAAGCCCTAGGCGCTGAGGCTTTTACCCACAGCACCACCCACGTCCGCTTGCAGGCTTAGACTCGGGCAAAAACCCTCCAGGTCATCGCTGGTTTAGCTTACCCCATAACTGCACACTGTAATCCAAATTGAGGCAGTTGAGATCCTGACAACCTCGCCATTCCTGAGGTGAAAAATACTGGTACCACCTCTGATTGTAGCCTCCTCATAGCGCACCACAAAACATGAGCATCCCATGGCTGTTTTTGGTTTTAAAAAGCCAGGATACTCGTAAGGTGAATTAATTTTGAATTTCAAATTGTTGTAACCTGCCCTGAGACTTGCTGGTGAAGGCCAGGTCATAACTTTAATGATAATTAAAGTTTGTAGGACTCAAACTAATGGCTTCAAGTTAAAAGAAAGGAGATACTGACTCAACATCAGGAAGAACTTTCTGGCAGTAAGTACTGTTTGACAGTAGAACTGTCTCCATTGGGAGGTTGTGGATTTTCCTTCCTTGGAGGCTTTTAAGCAGAGGTTGGATGGCCATCTGTCATGGATGCTTCAGCTGAGATTCCTGCATTGAAGGGGGGTTAGATTAGATGACTCTCTGGGTCCCTCCCAACTCTACAACTCTGTAATTCTATCATTCTATAACTATAATTGTGCTGTGGGTGCTGGCACAAAATGGCTGCCATAGGCAACCATCATAAAAAAGGAATAGGTGTCAGCCATGTGATGTTGCCTTGAAAGACTGCTCTGTATTTACAGTGCCAGAAAAAATAATTCTTTTCACACAAAGTCCCTTTTCTCCCCAGCCCCCTTTTCTCCCCCTTTTTCACTCCCTTGGAGATTTTGTAGGTAATAGATCAGAATACAAAGGAATATGAAGAAGTGTACGCAGATGTGTTAATTACAACCTACAAAGACAGTTTCTTTTCGTTCATGCCTCAGTGTTATAGAAACAAAAAAGACTGTACAGAAATTGTTATTTGAGATGCCAAATAAAATGGAAAATGAGCTGAAAAGAACTGATTTTCTCTCTCTGTCTCTCTCATTTTTAAGTCTCTTTTTGCATTTGAATACAAAGAAGTTTTCCCAGAAAATGGCTGGAAGGTTTATGATCCTGTTGTGGAGTACAGGAGGCAGGTAAGCACCTCCATTTTACCTCTGATTTACACTCCTTTCTGTATGTCAAAATTGTATATTATTGATTTAGGCTCGAGGAACCTCTGATCTGTAGGTGAACTTCTTAACCCAAGTCCAAGCTGGGCCCAGATCAAGCATTGCACTCAATAATTTTTAACTTGGTTGGTCAAATTCTGGCTCTGGAGCCACCATGGGTGGCAAGAGCAAGGAGGAATTCTGGCACTCCTGGACTACAGCCTTCCCCAGCTGGTGCCCTCCATTTGTTTGGGGCTCCAGCTCCTTATCATCTCTAGTCAGCACGACCAGAGGTCAGGGATGATGGGAGTTGTAGTTCAAAACATTTGGAGAGCAACAGATTGGGGAAGGCGGGCCAATGGCTAATCAAAATTTAAAAAGCAGCATCAAGCCTGTATTGTATGCTGTTACTTTCTCCCAGGCTCAGCGAACCAAAAGCACCCAAAGGCGCAATGGGCTCTGTCTCACCAGAAGAAAGCACTCGCCTTGCATTCTATGACAATCTTGCCGAAAGGTTATTCATAAGGGGATTTATATGGAGTTTATATTGGTCAATTTAAGGTAGTGCTCAACTCCCCAAGGTCTCAGTTCAAAGTCTTTGTGGCTACATGAGGACCTTTATCAGGAGATACCAACTATCAGTGTGTGTGTGTGTGTGTGTGTGTGTGTGTGTGTGTATGTGTGTATCTATTAGATACCAAGAATATGAGCATCTTGGCGCTTGAATTGTGCTACAGTTCATATTCGATGGCCGTGTTCTTATCACGGAAGCAAGGAGCAACAGCATATGCCTTCAGGAAGGGCCATAGATAGCTCAGTGGCAGAACATCTGCATTGCATGTGGAAAGTTCAATCCCTGGTATTTCCAGACAGAGACCCTTGTCTGAAACCCTTGAGCACCGCTGACAGTCAGTGTGTTAAGCCAAGCTTCCTCAAACTCAGCCCTCCAGATGTTTTTGGCCTACAACTCCCATGATCCCTAGCTAGCAGGACCAGTGGTCAGGGATGATGGGTGGGAATTGTAGTCTCAAAACGTTGAGGAAGCCTGGTGTAAACAGTAATGGGCTGGATGAACCAATGATTTGACTCTGTGTAAGGCAGCTTCCCATGTCCCCAGCTCTGAAATAAGTTTTAGACTGCTGGGGGGTTTTGGAGAGCGGTGGGGGTAGAAATCCTAAATAACTTCCTCGAACTTTTAAAGCCCTAAACGGCCTTGGCCCAGTATACCCTGAAGGAGCTTCTCCACTCCCATCGTTCTGCCCAGACACTGAGGTCCAGATCCGAGGGCCTTCTGGCGGTTCCCTCACTGCAAGAAGCAAAGTTACAGGGAACCAGGCAGAGGGCCTTCTCGGTAGTGGCGCCTGCCCTGTGGAACCCCCTCCCACCAGATGTCAAGGAAATAAACAACTACACAACTTTCTGTACACATCTGGAGGCAGCCCTGTATCGGAAAGTTTTTAATGTTTGATGTTTTATTGTTTTTTTATAAATATTTTCTTGGGAGCCATGCAGAGTGGCTGAGGCAAACTAATCGGATAGGCAGCATATAAATATTATTATCATTATTATTACTATCAGCGCCCTGTTGGATCAGCTGGGACATAAGCACTAAACTTTCTTCTGCTGTTGTTCCCCAACAACCGGCATTCCTCTAGTATATTTGACTCCCTTTGTTTCCTGTTACATTTTAGGCAGGTATTGATGTAAGTGCTTCCATTTCCGTTTCTGAGCACAATTCAAAGTGTTGGTGCTACCTTTAAAGCCCTAAACGGCCTTGGTCCTGAAAGAGCATCTCCACCCCCATCATTCTGCCTAGACACTGAGGTCCAGCTCCGAGAGCCTTCTGGCGGTTTCCTCACTGTGAGAAGCCAAGTTACAGGGAACCAGACAGAGGGCCTTCTCGGTAGTGGCACCCGCCCTGTGGAATGCCCTCCCTTCAGAGGTCAAAGCGAAAAACAACTACCAGACTTTTAGAAGACATCTGAAGGCAGCCCTGTTTAGGGAAGCTTTTAATGTTTAATAGGTTATTGTATTTTAATATTCTGTTGGAAGCCGCCCAGAGTGGTTGGGGAAACCCAGCCAGATGGGCGGGGTATAAATAATAAATTATTATTATTATTATTATTATTATTATTATTATTATTATTATTATTTGAATGATGGGAACGGGAAGCCCAAACATCTCTATCTCTTTCCAAAACAGGGGATTCCAAATGAAAGCTGGAGAATTACCAAGGTGAATGAGCAGTACGAACTGTGCGACACCTACCCTGCGCTTCTTGTGGTTCCCGCCAACATCTCGGATGAGGAGCTGAAACGGGTAGCTGCATTCCGATCCAGGGGACGCATACCTGTAAGCTTAACATTGTCTCTTGCTGTGGCCACAGCCACACCATGCCTTTAAAGTGCTGTGGTACCGCTTTAAACAGCTTCCTCCAAAGAATTCTGGGAGTTGTAGTTAAAGGCCCGTATTCCCCTCCTGGAGCTTCAATTCCCAGAGTTCCGTGTGAAGAGAGATTGGTTGCTGAACCGTTCTAGGGAATCCTAAAAAAAATCCTCGAAAAATTCTTTGGGGCCTCCTAACAACAGACAGCATCTTAAAAAGAACAGAGACATCACCTTGCCAACAAAGGTCTGTATAGTTAAAGTTATGGTTTTCCTAGTACAGTGGTACCTCGCAAGACGAATGCCTCGCAAGACGGAAAACTCGCAAGACGAAAGGGTTTTTTGTTTTTTGAGCTGCTTCGCAAGAAGATTTTCCCTATGGTCTTGCTTCGCAAGACGGAAACGTCTTGCAAGTTTGTTTCCTTTTTCTTAACACCGTTAATACAGTTGCGACTTGACTTCGAGGAGCAACAAATAGCACGCGGTGTGGTAGCCTTTTTTGAGGTTTTTGGTGATTTTTGAAGCTTTTCCAAAACTTTTCCGACACCGTGCTTCGCAAGACGAAAAAAATCGCAAGACGACAAAACTCGCAGAACGAATTAATTTCGTCTTGCGAGGCACCACTGTAGTTATATATGGAAGTGAGAGCGGGACCATAAAGAAAGCTGATCGCTAAAAAATTGATGCTTTTGAATTATGGTGCTGGAGGAGACTCTTGAGAGTCCCATGGACTGCAAGAAGATCAAACCCCTCCATTCTGAAGGAAATCAGCCCTGAGTGCTCACTGGAAGGATGGATCCTGAAGCTAAGGCTCCAATACTTTGGCTACCTCATGAAAAGAGAAGACTCCCTGGAAAAGACCCTGATGTTGGGAAAGATGGAGGGCACAAGGAGAAGGGGACGACAGAGGACGAGATGGTTGGATAGTGTTCTCGAAGCTACCAGCATGAGTTTGACCAAACTGCGGGAGGCAGTGGAAGACAGGAGTGCCTGGCGTGCTCTGGTCCATGGGGTCACGAAGAGTCGGACACGACTAAACAACTAAACAACAACAACTGTCAGTACACTTAACGTACAGCTCCCAGAATTCTTTGGGGGAAGCCATGGCCGTTTAAAGTGGCGTCGTAGCGCTTTAAATGTATGGTGCAGATGTGGTCTGTTTCTTCAGCCTTGTATTTGTTTTTCTTTTTGAATAAATAAAGCCTTCCTTCTCCTCGAAAGGTTTTGTCCTGGATTCACCCGGAAAGCCAAGCCACGGTCACGCGCTGCAGCCAGCCGATGGTTGGCGTGAGCGGGAAACGGAGCAAAGAGGACGAGAAGTATCTGCAGTCCGTCATGGACTCCAACGCTCAGTCCCACAAGATATTCATCTTCGATGCCAGGCCAAGTGTGAACGCTGTAGCCAACAAGGTTGGATAATCGTGCCTTTCCCAACAGCAGGAGTCAGGAGCCTCATGCCTGGGCGCCAGATGTGGCCCTCAGAGCCCCTCTGTCTGGCCCTCTGTACTCTTCCCAACCCACTCACTGGCCCTGTTTTGGTTTGCCTGAACTCTGATAATGCCTGGGTGTATAAAGGTAAAGGGTAAAGGGACCCCTGACCATTAGGTCCAGTCGTGGCCGACTCTGGGGTTGTGGCGCTCATCTCGCTTTATTGCCCGAGAGAGCCAGTGTACAGCTTCCGGGTCATGTGGCCAGCAGGACTAAACCAGAGCAGCGCACGGAAATGCCGTTTACCTTCCCGCCGGAGTGGTACCTAGTTATCTACTTGCACTGCATGCTTTCGAACTGCTAGGTTGGCAGGAGCACGGACTGAGCAACGGGAGCTCACCCTGTCACGGGGATTCGAACGGCCGACCTTCTGATCGGCAAGTCCTAGGCTCTGTGGTTTAACCCACAGCGCCACCCGCGTCCCGCCTGGGTGTATAAGTGTGTGCAAAAACTCACCTGGTGCGCAGAAGTAAGGTTTCCCTTGGTTTCTGCACCCTCTTTTGGCACTGGCCCTGCCTGCCACTGGCATGTGGCCCTTGAAATGTTGCCCCAAAAAGGGAATAGAAGCCCTTGGCTGTAAAAGGTTCCCCATCCTTACCCAACTGTGTTGAGGAATCTGAGCAGTAATTAAAAACAAACAAACCGAAAACCTGATACTGTATAAGATTCTCCCTCCCCTGTTTCCTCCCAGAAATGTTCTCTGGAGGGTTGGAGGCTCCAGAAAAAGTGTGGGAGGTTGTTCTGGAACTTGAAGAAAGGAAAGGAGGAGGAATCGATAATTGTCCTTCCTCTAGCAGGTGCCTTCGCTGGGGCTGCAAAGAATCCTGGGGCCTGTAGTTTATCCCTCACCGTGCTGCAATTCCTAGTACCCTTAACAAACTACAGTTACCAGGATTATTTGGGGGGAAGCCATGTGCTCTGTGTGTATATGCAGCGGGGGCAGGCTTGGCTCCAGCCCAACAGAACACTTAATTAAAAATACAATTAGAAAGGGGCAGTAGAATTAAAAGAGTGGTAAATTAAAGCAGCATTTTTAAAAAGAAAATGCAGCACTCAGTCCCCAAAAGGCATTCTGAAAAGTTGGATAAAGGATGGTCCTATCCCATAAGCCGCATCTGTTGAGCACCACAGGTTCCCTGTCCCTGCCGTAGGGCAACACACTTTGTGAAAGTTCAACCCGCAGGCTTAGGGTCTTATTCGGGACAAAGGCGGTCTAACCTTTATTTTCTTCTTCAGGCCAAAGGAGGAGGTTATGAAAGTGAGGACGCCTATCAGAACGCAGAGTTGGTTTTCCTGGACATCCATAATATCCATGTTATGAGAGAGTCATTGAGGAAGCTAAAAGAGATTGTCTATCCCAACATAGAAGAGACGCATTGGCTGTCTAATTTGGAATCCACCCATTGGCTGGAGCACATCAAGGTACATTGATATGTGTGTGTGTGTGTGTGTGTGTGTGTGTGTGAGAGAGAGAGAGAGAGAGAGAGAGAGAGAGACTGGCACTGTGTGGGTCCTTGTATCGGTGTGGTTTTGGCAACTTCCCCCCATCCTTGGCAGGTTGCAGCACCAGACTGGTTGCAAATTGCAGCATCAGAGATGCAGAAGCCTGTAGATGTTCTGTGACTTACCGTATTTTTTGCTCTATAAGACTCACTTTTTCCCTCCTAAAAAGGAAGGGGAAATGTGTGTGCATCTTATGGAGCGAATGCAGGCTGCACAGCTATCCCAGAAGCCAGAACAGCAAGAGGGATCGCTGCTTTCGCTGTGCAGTGATCCCTCTTGTTGTTTTGGCTTCTGAGATTCAGAATATTTATTTTCTTGTTTTCCTCCTCCAAAAACTAGGTGCGTCTTATGGTCTGGTGCGTCTTATAGAGCAAAAAATACGGCACCTTACTGAAGCTGCTGCAACATTGCAGCTAAGAGATCACCGAGAGCGGAAGCTTAATTCATCCGAGTGTTTTGTGTAGAAACCTGGCTGCCTCTTCAAAAGAAGTCTCTCCCCCGGCCCCAACTTCTGAAAGAGGGAGGGAGAAGACAAAACTGCAAAATGTGTGGTTTGTTAAAGGAGTGTGTAGATGATGAGCCTTAGAAGCAGGAAGTCTAGAAATGCTTATGAGTTGTCACTTTTGAGACATAGAAAGCAGCTGCCCCTAGCTGGAACTGTGGAACTCACTCCCACAAGAGGTAGCAATGGCCAACAGCTTTCGGAAAGCACTAGAGAAATTCATGCAAGATCAGGCTATCATTGGCTGTGTTCTGTCTCCATTTTCGGAGGCAGTGTGGCTCTGAGTGCCTGTTGGAGGGAATTGCAGGTGCAGGAGAGTGCTGTTGCCCTCAGGTTGGGCTTGTGAGCTTCTGGTTGGGCACTGTGAACACAGAGAGCTGAGCCAGATGGGCCATTGGCCTGATCCAGCGGGGCCCTCTGTATGCTTTTATATATTGCTGAATGCACACATCCAGCATTCGCAATTCGCCAGGCGCGTTTTGCACCTTGCTATTGTCCACTTGCGACCAAGTGAAGATGTCCATTTGCCAGCATGGCACCTGATGTCTCCAACCCTCTGGAGGTGCATGCCTGGGGGTCCTTGGATCTTGACTGTTTTCACACACTAGCAGCACATCCTATAGAATGCTATCCATTATATTGTCAAGTAGGACCCTGGCAGAGACACATGCCCGACTGGCATGTTCTCTCCCCCCTGGTCGATCGTTCAGGAGCTTCATAAGCTTTCTTCAGCCCAAACATCACAGAGACCAATGCCAACCGACACCGACACACTTAGGGATCCGCTGAGTTTGCGCAACTTGCATAACAGACCTCAGCAACTCAGCACTTTGGCTAATCTACTTTATTTACATATAAACACACACGGAGCACTGCAGCATGGCTCCCTCTCTCTCTAGCATCGGACAGCAAAGAGAAAAAACAAAGGACAATAGTCCCACTTCACGGAACACAGTAACACAAACATCCTGTCTCCGTCACTTCCCACTCTGTGGAGTCAAAACATATACCGTCATGTGAAAGACAACAATCCCATGACTACAATCACAGAGCAGGAATTCTAACATATATTCCACCTGCACAATCAGAATGAATTTCAGGAACCCAAAAGACGTATTATACGGCCCCAAAAATGAAACCAGGCATTCCGCTTTGGCGAATGTAACCCTGGTTTAAGGAGCCGTTGGGCGCCTAGCTTATGTACCTGAGTTTCTAACATGACATACATCATTGTGCAGGTTGCAAAATTGTAAAAAAAAGACGTGTGGTCGCTCCTTGTGGAACATCCTTTCTCACTCATTCAGTCCTCACCTCTGTAACCTGGCTATGCAGACAAAACCCCAAGTCTTTGTTCCCATTCTCAATTTTAATTGTCATGTGTGTGTGCGGGGGGAGGTTTTATGTTGTCTTATGTCAGGCCATTCTCTGTTTATAATGGATATCACAGCTGCAAGGTCCCTTTTCTCCCCAGTTGATTCTCGCTGGTGCTCTTCGTATTGCCGACAAAGTGGAGTCGGGCAAGACTTCTGTGGTCGTGCATTGCAGTGATGGTTGGGACCGGACGGCCCAGCTTACCTCACTTGCCATGCTTATGCTAGACGGCTACTACCGGACAATCCAGGGCTTTCAAGTGCTGGTGGAGAAGGAATGGCTGAGTTTCGGGCACAGATTCCAGCTGGTGAGTCGCCAACCCCTGGAGTTACCAAACTGACTGCTGAAATTTAGGGTGCGTGGGAATTTTTCAGCTTTCGCATTCCAGGAATGAGGGGTGCTAAAAAGTTGTAACGTGACCAGGGAATCCAAAAGATATTTTGGTTAAATTAATAATCATTTTGTTTTGCTTGGTAAATGGAACGTGTGTAAAAATTGCATGAAACTCATTAAAAACAATTGCCCAATTCTAATAACACTAATGATGTAACTGCAAGTATCAGTAGTAGTAGTATTTAACATTACCTGACACTTTCAGATGGTAAAACTAAAATTCTTTGGTTTCCCAAAAGAAGTGTACGTGCTTCTTCATCAAAGACTTGCCAAGCTAAATGGTCCCCAAACACAAAAAAGTAGCAGATTTGAATTCCTCACACCCAAAAACATATTTTTAATGTCCCTCATTGAAGAAAAGTGCAGAAATTAAGTTTCACCCCCTGAAATTACATGCCTCTCTGCTATATCTTAAATCAGTGGTTCCCAATTAGCTAAATACTTCAGACTGCCTGTTTTTCAAAAGCCAAGCCATGGCCCCCCCTACTTTTGAAACTTTTGATATCTTTATGTAGTTTTTGTTGTGTGAATTGTGCCACAGACCCCCTGGGTGGGTTATGCGGACCCCCTGAGATCCGCAGACCACCCATTGGGAAACCACTGTCTTAAATTATTTAAGAGGTGGTTAGGGAGGGCAGACTGCTGGGACCTGCTCCAGGGCTGTTGGCAAGGAATTGGTGGAGTTCCAAAAATGTCTAAGAAAGGGAAACAAGACAAAGAAGTTTGGGTAACGAGCTTAGTGCTATATGGCCACTTTTCTCAAGGACTGGAGAAAACAACAACAACAACAACAATTTATTGTTCTCCCAACAACTTACCGTATTTTTATATACGTGTATAAGATGCCTCCTATTTTGGGGACTCAAAATTAAGAAAGGGGAGGAGAGAAGAATTAAGAAAGGAGCTTTTGGGGAGGAGAATTGCCCAGAGTTGTTGACCTTTTCTTAGGGGGGATTGCTGAAAATTGCTCATCCGCCAGACAGACAATGCCACTTGCACACCAAGGAAAAGCCATCTATCCTCTGTCCCCTCACCGACAAAAACAGCAAATCACCCACCCAATCGATAGCCAATCAACACCAGCCCTTGCCGCAGCCACCAATAACAATCTCCAACTCGCGGCAGCAACCAATCCCACGTCCCCACAATGCACTATCCATGTGTAAGACAACCCCCAATTTTTAACATGATTTTTGAATTAAAAAAAACTTGTCTGATACACGGAAAAGTACGGTCCATTTAGGCAGCAGAAAGTATTGGAGTATGCAGAAATAGCAAGGCTAACAGAAAGAATCCGACAGCAGGACGATGAGACATTCCAAAATGAATGGTATACAAATTTATGGTATACTTTAGAGAAAACTGTATGTAAATAAAGACACTTACAGGACTGAAATAAAACTCGTAACGTTTATTGTAAACATTTGGTTAGACCATAAGATGTAATGCTTTAATATAATAAGGATTGTATGTTTAAAGTAGAAGACAAAAATTTATTAAGGAATTATAGACATTTATAGAATGTATATATAGTAAACACGCTTAAATATAAGAGTAATGCAGGGAAGCCAGAAGAGGGGTGGAGGGAGGTTAATTCAGATAAGATATAGATTTTAAGGAGAATAATATTGTTAAGCTGTATTGTGTTTAAGATATTTGAAAAAAAATTAATAAAAACTATTGGGAAAAGAAAAGAAAAGTATGGTACATTTAAAAGCATGAATACAGTGGTACCTCAGGTTAAGTACTTAATTCATTCCGGAGGTCAGTTCTTAACCTGAAACTGTTCTTAACCTGAAGCACCACTTTAGCTAATGGGGTCTCCTGCTGCCACCACGCAGCTGGAGCACGATTTCTGTTCTCATCCTGAAGCAAAGTTCTTAACCCAAGGTACTATTTCTTGGTTAGCGGAGTCTGTAACTTGAAGCTTATGTAACCTGAAGCGTATGTAACCCGAAGTACCACTGTATATTATAACATAGAGAGAATAAAAATACGTTATGGAACAGAAATGGTAGGATAGTACTGATACATACATGACAGGTACATACATGCCTGTCAAATGAATTTGTGTGTCGTTTTGTGTCCTGTGGGTCTGTTTATGCTCTCCTCTCGCATTTAGGGCTTAATCCAGGTAAGTCATCCTCAGAGTAGACTCTGTACACTGGTGATTTGCCCGATTTAATCTGTATGACTCCTATTTCTATAAATGACACTGGTTTTCAGATACATATCCTGTGGCCTCTCGTTTTGTTTTAGAGAGTCGGTCACGGAGACAGGAACCATGCAGATGCAGACAGATCTCCTGTTTTCCTCCAGTTTGTTGACTGTGTCTGGCAGATGACAAGACAGGTAGATTTCTAGGGGTACATACGGGCCTTTTGTTGGGACAGAGCTTGGGGTTTTTATTTGTTTTTTTTAAATAAGGAGCTTTTATTGGGAGAGGATTCGAGTTACTTAGGTACAAGGGTGGTGTTTGGGGATTGTTGCTTTTTAAAGCACAAAGTCCGCATGTGTAATTTAACTTGTGGAACTTACTACCACAAGATGTGATAATGACCACTCCATATGAGAGAGAGAGAGAGAGAGAGAGAGAGAGAGAATGATGGTGTATAAATAATTTTTTTTATAAATACATAAGATAGATTTGAGATCTTTCGGTGGAAACTGGTCAATAAATCCTGCAAATAAAATTAATTCTTAACTGGGTGTCAAAAGAGGGGTGGTCCATTTCTCCCTTCCCTCCCACCCCTCTCTCCTCATCGATACTCCCCAGCCCCATATTCTCTCGAGTATAAACACTTTGCAGGAATAATGTTTTCATGTTCCGTTGGGGAAGTGTCCAGTGAAAACAAAATCTCAACCGCTTGTCTTTTGAAGTTTCCCACTGCGTTTGAATTCAACGAGTGCTTCTTGATCACTGTCCTGGACCACCTGTACAGCTGCTTGTTTGGGACGTTTCTGTGTAACAGCGAGCAGCAGAGAGTCAAAGAGGTAAAACAGCAACAACCATCCCCAAACCCCAGGGACAGCTTAAAAAAGAAAACACCTTTTGCTTTCCTATGTACTGTTGTTGGGGCTCACGGATTACTCACACATGAAGGTGGATGGAAGGACCCAGAGTGAGAGGCAGGGAAGACCTCCTAAGGTGAGAGAATGAGAGAGGAAAGGGATGCTCCCAGGTGAGATCTGGGAGGGTTTACCACTTTCTGGGTGAGACAAGATCTGAGAGCTCCTTTTGAGAGAGGACTCTGCGTTTTCTTTTCTCTTTCTTTCTCTGCTTTGGTTTTTATTTAGACTGGTTCCTTTTATCTCATTGTATCATGAAAAGGCTTTAATAAAATCTTTTTTATTTTTTTATTAATGCTTTATTGGTTTAAAAACTGTATAACAGAAATAATCAACGCAGAGAATAATTACGGACAGAAACTCAATCAAAACCTGCCAACGGATTGATATTTTGACAGTATTCTTTTACATAAACGCTGTAGATGTCCCACTCTCTGGTAAATTTTTCATCTGTAACGTCTCGTAACCTTACTGATAGTCTCGTTAGTTCAGCGTACGCTCTTAATTTATTTTGCCAGTCTGATTTGGGTGGGGTAGCTTCTCCCTTCCAACCTTTTGTGATTAGAATTCTGGCAGCTACTGTAGCATACATAAAGAATCTCCTGAGCCTTTTTGAAAATTCCCTGTGAAGAGAGATTGATTACCCATAATTCCTAGCAGGAAGGCTTCAGGCTTCAGGGAAAAGAGCATTTAAACATTTTCTTAAGTTCATTATAAATCGTTTCCCAAAACTGTCTGATCTTTTTACAGTTCCACCACATGTGGATCCATGTGCAAAGGCTTTAATAAAATCTTACGGGGAAAAAGAAATAAATAGAAGATCCACGTCTCTTCTGCAGAGCAGGCAGTAGACAACGTGGTGCCCTCCAGCGACTCCTAGTCAAGGATAATGGAAGTAGTAGTCCTAACTCTGCAAGTTACTAAAATTCCCCAGAACTGTGCTAAGGCATTATTCCAATGTGCCACAAATACAGTAAAGCATCCGTCTTCCCTCCTGTTTTTCAGGGCCTTCCCAAAAAGACGGTTTCGCTGTGGTCTTATATAAACAGCCAGCTTGAAGACTTCACCAATCCCCTCTATGCCAGCTACACCAACCACGTTTTGTATCCTGTGGCCAGCATGCGCCACCTGGAACTCTGGGTAGGCTACTACATCAGGTGGAACCCGCGGATGAAGCCACAGGTAAGGTGACTAGGAGGAGGAAAGGGGTGAAAACCGGGGAGGTCAAAGTTTCTCTGCATTGCATGCTCTTCACAGCCTGAGCGCATGCTTGGGCTGAGAGCTGCTGGACAAGAATCTTGCTTGATCCAAAGGCTGGGGCCGTTGCCAGACGTGATTAACTATGGGACGCAGGTGGGTGGCGCTGTGGTCTAAACCACTGAGCCTCTTGGGCTTGCCG
This sequence comes from Podarcis muralis, assembly GCF_964188315.1. Lineage (NCBI taxonomy): Eukaryota > Metazoa > Chordata > Lepidosauria > Squamata > Lacertidae > Podarcis > Podarcis muralis. Next base: position 18,599,405 of record NC_135658.1, on the reverse strand, counting down.
ATCAGAAGGTTGGCGGTTCGGATCCCTGTGATGGGGTGAGCTCCTGTTGCTCTGTCCCAGCTCCTGCCAACCTAGCAGTTCAAAAGCACACCAGCGCAAGTAGATAAATAGGTACCGCTCCGGCGGGAAGGTAAACGATGTTTCTGTGCGCTCTGGTTTCCATCATAGTGTCTTGTTGCGCCAGAAGTGATTTAGTCATGCTGGCTATATGACCAGAAAAGCTGTCTGTGGACAAACGCTGGCTCCCTCGACCTGAAAGCCAGATGAGCACTGCACCTAATTTGCCTTTGACTGGACTTAACTGTCCAAGGGTCCTTTACCTTTTTTAAAAAACTGTGGTTTACATGTTATTGCTTCGCTGTGTTCTCTCTTTTTTCTTCTTTTCTTTGTGTTGGAAAGTTTTATTCATACTGCATTGCAATAAATAAAAAACTAAGCAAAAAGAAAAACATAAAAAGACAAACACAAAGTCTTCTCTTCCAGGTAGATCTAAACTCTTATCCCACAGAGAAAGAGCTGGACCCTCCCAGCTTTCTCACCTGGGAACTTTCCTTTCTTATCCCAGTCTCTTACCCTGGGAGGTCTTCCCTTCCCTGTCTCTCATGCAGGGTCATTTACCAACCATCCACTACCTTGATCTGTGTGCAGTCTTCTTGCTAACCGAGACTGGCTTATAAAAGCAAGAGCGAAGTAAAAAAAGAAGCAGCAAAAATAACAGAAAGATAGAAATAATAGAGGGATGAAAAGGTTTTGTTTTTTTAAAAAAAGGAAGAAGAGAGAGAAAGAGGGAAACAAAATTTAAAAGATGAAAGAAAAGAAACACATTACATTGGTACCTCTGGATGCGAACGGGATCCGTTCCGGAGCCCTGTTCGCATCCAGAAGCAAACGCAACCAGCGTCTGCACATGCGCGGGTCGCGATTCACCGCTTCCGCGCATGCACGTGACGTCATTTTGACAGTCTGCGCATTTCTGAGTGGCGAAACCCGGAAGTAATGCGCTCCGTTACTTCCGGGTCGCCGCAGCGCACAACCCGGAAATACTTATCCCGAAGCTTAAGGTATGACTGTAGTAGAAAAATTTCCATTCGCTGTTTACATTAAAAAAGCAAAATACGGTTGTTTAAAACTTTCAAGCTATGTACTCTGCTGGGTTCTGGGCCTTAGTTCTGGCATTAAAAATAGCTTCGGGGCTATAAATAGCTGATCTCTGGTCCAAATGAAGCTTCTACCTGTGGTTAACCTCCATCTCCCAAGACTTGAGTGTGATGCTTCCTGTCTTGCTGTAGGAGCCGCTGCACAACCGCTACAAGGAACTCCTGGCAAAACGAGCCGAGCTCCAGAAGAAGGTGGAAGAGCTCCAGCGAGAGATCACCAACCGTTCCACTTCCTCCTCTGAGAGAGGCAGCTCTCCTGCCCAATGTGCCACCCCGGTCCAGACTGTGGTATGACGCAGCTTGCAGACTCTTTGATTTGTCATCTCTCCAGAATCGCGCAATAATGGCAGCTTGTCCAGAAATGGAAACTTCAAAAAGAGAAAACTTTGCGAACTTAGAAAGCAGGTCAGACACACTATTTATTATGCTACGTCCCTGCACCAGGGTTTATTATAATCTTTATTATTATTATTAAGGATGTAACACTACAGGAAGCGAAAGCCTTTTTTCTTTCTTTTTTTGTTCTGCTTATTGTCGTTTAAAGGCGTCATATATAATTATCTTACTCGGGGGCGCTAGTTACAAGGAAGCTTGCTGGCACAGCCTCCCAAGACGAAACCAGGACGCTTGTTCATTGAGCTCAAGTTGTGAAAGCGGTGGTGTTGCTTTGAACCGGAGAACGTTGCTCTCACACTGAAAGCGGCAGACTACAAACAGTGGTATGAGCACACTGCAGCTTGCGTCATCCTGTCCCCTCCTTCGCCATCTGATGAGCTGCTCCCAAAAACTCAGAGGAACCCAAACAAATGGCAACAACAAAGAACTACATTCCAGAAAAGGGAAGAATTAGGAAATCTTGGTCTGCACACAAAAGCAGTTGCGCTCATTTGGTTTCCAGACACTGTCGACAAAGGAGCTTGTCCCATTATTTGGGAGGAAATCCCAATCTCATTGTGTTCTTAAGGCAGTGCTTTGCATCCTTTGCAGCCTTTTTGTGCCGCCAGTGATTCCCCAAGCAAAGGTGACAGCAATCCATCTGACTCACGGAGTGCCATCTTTGTATAGGTATGAAGCCGAACACAAGTTTCTGTGCCAGCTTTGTATGGCAGGTTCTGCTCCTGCACGGCCGCCATATTTGCTGAGGAAGTTTGTAGCCACAAAAAAACCACTGCAGGCAGCTGCAGTCGACGGGTGGACCATGAACAACAGTTTGCTTGCCCCCGCTTCAAGAGGCAACATCAACAGCTAGCAAAATTTATCCATCGGGGGGTGTCACCTGAAAATCCCTCTAGATTTGGAAAAACAAAGAATGGCTCGCTATAAAGTTTAATTCTCATCATTTGGGTTAAAACAAAACAAAACAAAACAAGGGAGCATCGTCACGAGGCTTTAGAGCTTTACATTCGTTAATATCTGGGTACTACTTGCTAGCAATTTGCTGTTAAATATAGTTAACCACGTTCCAGTGCTAAAGCAATGCCTTACTTGGAGTAGAAACGTCATGTTATTTGAAAGTTCCGTTGAAAAACGTTTCCATGTTGCGCCCGCATCCCCCTTTCAGGACATTCTCCAGCCCCATAAGTTGGGGGACATTCTCCAGCCCCATAAGTTGCAGCAGCAAGAAAATCATCATTCCCTATGACACAAATATCAACACTGTCCTAGGGCAGGGATGGGGAACCTGTGGCGTTCAGATGTTGTTGGACCACAATTCTCAGTTTCCATTGCTATTGGCAAAGCGGACATGGGGAGCTATGAAGCTTGCCAAGAGTACGTGTTTTGTCTTTCCTGACATCAGAAAAAAGAGAATAAATCATATACTTTGGGGAAAGAATTGCACCCACACACTGACACACACACTATGGCAATGGTGTTGGATAAGGTCTCCTTTCTGCATGGGTTGGTTTGCGGGGGAAACGTACTGGGAATCGCATTGTGAAGTGTTAGGCTGTGGGTGATGTGACGTTGCTTTCTGATGGTGGTCTCTGTTGCTTGGGTTCTATCGCATTGTTCCAGTGACTTGAAAAGGGATTGGTGTATTTGTATGTTTGTGTGTATGTGCTGGCACATCCCGGTCGTACTGCTGTAGCCGCCTCGTGTTCAGTGGTGTGTGTGCAGACACGGGCGTTTCAGGATGACAGACCGGAGGATCATGAAGTCCCACCTCCTGCACCAAAGTAGCCGGAGATTGCCAGTGTGGTTTCTCCTCTGTGTGAGAGAGACACCGCTTGCCATTATTGTGCCGATGTCTTGGTACCGGTTTGGTAAGGTGTGTCTTCAGCCGAGCAAACAAACTATAGGTTTTTGAGAGGGAGCAAAAACACCCCCAAACTCAACTCTGTGGAAGCTGAGCCTCACCTTTACTAATTTGGGGGTGGGGGCAAATGTAAGTGCTTCACTTAGGAACACCACAGCAGTGTGCATTCCCCAACTCTGGACACCGTGGCCTTTAAAACAAGGATGGGGAATGTGTGGCCCTCCAGCTGCTGTGATCTTCAGCCCCAGCTGGCCCAGCCAAAGGTTCAAGATGATGGGGGTTGGGATCTTGCTCTCTTAATAATTCCATGTATGCATGCAGGGTGCCTTTCTCGGCCTGCACAGAGACCCATTGCGGCTCCCCCAGGTCAGTGCAGCGTACACACCGGCTCCCTCTTCCCCCTTGACCACGCATGATGCTGGACATTCTGCTAAAAGCACTAAAGGGTTACCATAGGCCTCTCCGCCAATGGTTCTGTGAGCAAGAAAACAAGTGATTGCGTTGTGACGGGCAGATACTTGCTGCCTAAACCCATCTTGAACCCATTTTGTTTCCTTGCTTTTCCTCTCACCTGTCTAATGCCTTATAAACAGGTGAGCTCTGCCAAGCCAATTAGCTTTTTTATCCTCCATGCTCTTGGAAGAAGCCGGCGTGTCCAACTCTTGCTGTTGTGCCGGGGTCAGGAGCCCATGGTCTTTCCGATGTTGGACTAACAGCTCCATCACCCATCCTTGCCGATGCCCCTGGCTTGCCATAAATCATGTTTCACCAACCTTGGATCCCAGGTGTTAGGCAACAGCCCACATCCTCCCCAACCAGCATGGCCAATGGTTGGAGATGGTGGGCATTGTAGTCCTGCAATATTTGAGGAGCCATGGGTTCCCCACCCCTAAGCAACAGCAGAAGTTGAGCATGTCCACATCTTCAAGTTCAAGCAAGACTGTGATGTGTTTCCAAGTACAGTGGTACCTTGGTTTAAGAACAGCCCTGTTTACGAACTCTTCAGTTTACGAACTCCGCAAAACCGTAAGTAGTGTCCTGGTTTGCAAACTTTACCTTGGTCTAAGAACGGAAGCTGAACGGTGGAAGGGCACCGGCAGCGGGAGGCCTCATTAGGGAAAGCGCGTCTTGGTTTAAGAACGGTCTTCCAGAACGGATTAAGTTCGTAAATCAAGGTTCCACTGTACCTATTACTAGCTGGTTGTTATTCATGTTCTAAACCAGCGTTCTGCCTTTCCCAGGATGGATGTGGCAGAAATTATGGAGGGGTCACCACATTTATATTTCTGGCAGTGTCTTCTTCATCAGTGATGGAAGCGTTTGCCTGGGTTTAAAAGGCTCTGGAGAAGGGGGAGCAGGGATGGTGGACCAAACTGATGTAATCCCCATGTTGCGAGACTAGGCCCAACCTGGAACTGCTAAAAGCAAGGCTGATGGGAACTGGGAGCTCGACATCTCGAGGTCCCCATTCTAGACTTTCTTGGCCATTATGCCTCTACTTTTACTGAATGTTCCCAAGTGTGCAGTTTACATGCTGGAAAGCACACCCTGCCTGTAACCCAAATGTGTCTTCAGGATCTTTCTGAAGATGGCCACAGCCAAGTATGGCATCGCTCTGACTTTACAATGTACCGTAATCCTGTTCCTTTTTGTTACTTGCCGGCATTGGTTTCTGTTATTTGGAAGCAAAAGGGTGCAATTATTCATTTGTGATCGGACGGTGGACGTTGATTATGACAACTTAGGGCACTGCAGTTTGCCTAGGGTTGGTGCATACCTGCAGCTGAATGAGAGCGGATTGTCCCACTTCAGACCACAGGGCAGGGGGAAACGGGATAATTTTCTTCCCAATATAAAGCTCCCTACAAATGGCAAACTAGTGAAATATGGGGGGAATAGGCCTAGCTCAGCCCTTTGTTTTTAAACTCTGGTTGCTTTTCCATACAACAGAGCATTTAAAACATGCCATTTCCTTCACCTGCAGTCTGAAGTGGTACAATCTGTTCTACCATTCTGTTCTCTATTCGGACCAATGGTGGTAGGGGGACTCTGTGCCAGTTCAAATCTTCCTGGACTCCAATTCCCATCAGCCCCTGCCAGCACAGCCACAGGTTGGGGGTGATGGAAGCCGTAGCCAAGCAGTAGCTGGAGGCCACGGGTTTCCGACTCTTGTGTAGACCAAAACCTACTCTGCAGGCCCTTTGACTGTATTAGGTTGCCCTGGGTGGCGACTTTCCTGTGCATTACTATTTTTAACATGATTATTGACTATGTATTGTCTCAAACGGAAAGAGCTATGATAAACAAAGTACCAAAATGTTCTCTTGCCCTTTCTTGGTAGTGTTTCAACTGTTTATACGGTCAAACTTGGAACGCACAAGAACAAGCATATTTGAAGGGTTCCAGCCCTCCCATGGAACCAACCAGCAATTGCACATTTAAGACTGGTGTATGATTTAATTTTTACTTTTTAGCTTTAAAATAGCGCCTTATATTTATTTATGCATCACCCTTCCATGGAGCTGCTTGTGGCCTCCTTTCCAAAGGAGCAATCAATGTTCAGGTGCTTCCAAATCGCTCAAGGATAAATGACCATCTGATGTCACCACTAACATGACTGTACAGTACAGCTGTCACTTGTTCTGGACACGTGGGAATTTGCTTAAGGTAGGTACTTTCTGTATCTGAGCTCAATTGGTAGGGAAACTAAGGTAAGGTGGAAGCAACTTAATTGCAAATATATCTCAAAGTTGGCACACCTGGTTTAACATTTGGCATTCCACTTGCATTGCCAAAGAGAGACTGGCTTGCTTAAGGCTTGAAGGGCCAAGAAGGGATTGGGACACAACTCTTGACAAAAGGAAGGGCATATTCAATTGCTTTCGATTTGCTGTGGCCTCGTTCCAGTTCATGCAAAGGCAGTCCTTTGCCATGACGCAGAAACAGCTTAGGGAGACCCAGGTGACCCAATGGTCCTGCTGCTATTCCTCAGGGCATCTGAGCAGAGACGGCAAAGACAGCATTGCCTTGCTGTCTGCTCACAAAGGAGGGTGAGGGAGGGGAGCTTGCAGCAGGTCCACAGAAAAAAACAGGGGTCCTTGCTACCTTGTTTTTGCTCTAGCAGGTAATGAGGATTTTGCATGTACTGTGTCTGGGTTGCATGCTGACAAGTCTCATTGCAGGAAGCACAGGCTATACTTAACATACGTAAAAGCATCAATCTCTGAATGCAATCGGCTTTCCAGATTTGTTTAGAGCATATGCATCCCTGAGTTGCACTAGTACTTGAAAAGTTCAAGAGAAGCTGTTTTCTGCCTAATTTATTCAATTGGCAAGTTGCCTTTATTGGATCCCAATCAAACCTCAAAAAGCACATTTTTTGAGTCATTATTCCATTCCAATCATTGGAAAGACTTTACATTATTAATGTAATAAATAATATATCTCTGTGCATGTGTGTGTTTATAAAAATCCATAGCACGACAGCCACTAGATCTCCTAGTCCAGTTAAGGATAAAATTATTAAAAGCCAAGTTAAAAACCAGCTGCCAATACCAGAACAGCCATGATTGGAGGTGCTGTTGTGTTGTTGTTTTTTTAAAGAAACACATTGACTTCACTCTTTTGCAAGGAGAAAAAAACCAAGAGAGAAGATACAAACAGCTGTCTAGTTCCTCTTTGAAACCACATTATTAAGATTCCAAGGATGGAAAAACACTGAAGGAAGCATCCTTAATTATAAGCTGAGGTAAAAGCCTTTAGGTAGTCAACTGAATATTGAAGAGGTCACTCTTTACAAAACTTCCATATTTCGAAATGAGAACGTCTTACTGAGAACGTTTGAACATCTGAAGTGGAAAATACCCAACACCACACATAAAGCAATTTTGGGAGGAAATGCAGGGGAGGGAGCAATTTAAGGCTGAAGACAAAACAATGCATTTTAGGAGAGTTGAAAGGTAATGTAATAACACCTTTTTGTGTCTTTCACCCCACTGGTCAAGACGGCAGTGAACATTTTTGAAGCAGGGCAAAGGCCTGCGAAACCTGCATACCAGAGACAACTATGCCTCCGTCATACCCTCTTCTGTGGAGGGGAGTGGGGAAGAAAATCACTATTGTCTGCCTCTAGGCTTAGGAAAGAGTCGCCCCTGGTGAGCAATTAGATTAATTGCCTGAGTTGTAGGGTAAGGAGAATACAATGGTTCACAGCAAAGGGATTGTTAACGTGCTAAAAGAATAATAAGGGTTATCTTATTTCTTCCCTCCCCACCACCTGCATCAGGATTAGGGGCTGTAATCTGATCAGGCCCATAGGTGGGGAATGAGGGGCTTTTGTTTAGAAAGTGCAGCCGGGCAAGGAAGGCAGCTGAGATTGGAACCAGCAAGCCGGAAAAGGTGCAAAAAAACCAACAACAATCACACACGCAAGACGCCTCAGTAGTCCCAACTGTTGTCATCTTTCTGAAGAGAGGTCTGTATGCTTTGCATTTCCCTCAGCAACTGCAGACTCTTCTTGCCCTGCTCCCCGGGTCTCCTCTTCAGGCCGGCGTCTTTCACCCGGTTGACCTTCGTTTTCGCTTCGCAGCCTCTGCTTGGCTGCTGAGGACAAGAGAGCCTGCCTTCCCTCTTCTGCTTCACCAGCTGCGAGGTCAAAAAAGGGAGAAGGGGAGAGGGCATTTCAGAATGGCCTTTTTACCTCAGGAATATTCTTCCTTCCCTCCAATCCCCTTTCACCAAATCTGCGGGGAGAGAGGTTTTTCCTCTTCTCATCGAGAAAACTATATTCTACACACCTGTTCTGTTCTACAGTTATTCTACCATAACATGTTTTCTCCCCCTCATAGGTTGTTCTAGATGTTATTTTAACAGGAAGCTGCCTTATACAGAGTTGAACTCATTGATCCATGTAGCTTAGCACTGTCTACACTGACTGCTCTTCAGTATTTCAGTGGTCATAGAATTGTGGAGTTGGAAGGGACCACAAGAGTCTTTCAGTCCAACCCCCTGCAATGCAGGAATCTTTTGTCCAATGTGGGGCTCGAACCCACAAACCTGAGATTCAGAGTCTCATGCCTTATGTACAAAATGAGCTATCCCGGCTGTTCTGGAGACTGGATCTTGTGCATGCATAGCAGATGTTCTACCGTTGAGTTACGGCTCGAAGCCACCTTGACATTCATTTTTAGGGTTTTTTTATTTCACAAAAAAATTATATACGGCTTAATGGAAAAACAATTATCTTAAGTGGTGCATATTAGCATAAAATACTCATCAATGGACCAATTCACACTTTGAAAGGTGGAATATAAGTGCATTAAATTGGAGAAGGGGAACCTGCAGCCCACCAATGGTGGACTCGGACCCAGCCAGCATGGCCAAGCGATGGGAGTACGAAAACATCTGGAGCTGCTGCGAATCAGAGTAGAAGAAGAGGAGTTTGGATTTGATATCCCGCTTTATCACTACCCAAAGGAGTCTCAAAGCGGCTAACATGCTCCTTTCCCTTCCTCCCCCACAACAAACACTCTGTGAGGTGAGTGGGGCTGAGAGACTTCAAAGAAGTGTGACTAGCCCAAGGTCACCCAGCAGCTGCATGTGGAGGAGCGGGGAAGCGAACCCGGTTCACCAGATTACGAGTCTACTGCTCTTAACCACTACACCACACTGGCTCTTAGAACAGGACGGGCACCTGTGGCCCTCCAGATGTTGCTGGTCTACAGCTTCCAGCACCCCAGACCATTGGCCATGCTGGCTGCTGCTGTTGGCAGTTCAACATCTGGAAAACCACGGCTTCCTACATCCCTAGAGCAGTGTTTCCCAACCTTGGGCCTCCAGCTGTTTTTGAACTACAATTCCCATCATCCCTGACCACTGGTCTTGCTAGCTAGGGATGATGGGAGTTGTAGTCCAAAAACAGCTGGAGGCCCAAGGTTGGGAAACACTGCCCTAGAGGAGAGAGTACAAGCTCAGGTGCACCTCCTTTATCTGTTGTCCATTTGACTTGTGCAGGTATGGCCAGCGGGGCACTACATAATTGTTTGCCATCACCTATTATAAAAAGCAATCGAGCTGCTCAAAAGTTGTGGCATCGTTGTTCAACCTGCAGTCCTCTAGAGGTTGTTGGACTCCAACTCCCATCGGCCCCAATGGTCAGGGATGATGGGAGTCATAGTCCAGCATCATCTTGGGGGGGGGGGGGGAGTGACTGTAATGATTCCTTCTTTCCAGGTGCCAGAACTCAGGCAGAAGGGCAACTCACCCGCGCCCGATGCCTCTGGATTTTACAGATCTGTTCTGCCTTGGCTTCCATCTTCTTCACCAGCCCTTCCAGCTCCCTCTCCAGGTCTTCTCTTACGGCAATCGTTGGAGCCTCATGGATGAGTTTTACCAGCTGCTGGTGATCGCTTACATGCAATAGAAAGATTCAGGGCAGGGGGAGGATTAAACTCGCTTTTTGCTCACTAAGAACATGTTTCATATACATTTTCAGAGTCGCTTTGCAAGTAGAGGAAACAATCCAACTTCAAAATCTAGGGCTGTTAAACCAGCAACAAAAAATATTATTTTTTTGACTGGTTACCAGGCAGATGAATAAGCAGGAGGAAAACACCATTGGAGTTCCCAAAGCAGGGCTTGCTGCGTGCACAAATATTCCTTTGCATTGCCAAGCTTGATTTCAAGTCGGCAAAGCAAGGCTCTTCCAATCCAGCCTGCTCACAAAGGAAATACATTATTTTGGGTCATCTGGGATCCTTGTGATGTCTGGTCATTGGCAGGTGGGTAGCTCCACCCAGCTTTCAAAACGGCCCTAGCAGTTTTCTTTTCACACTCCAAGGCTGCAATCCAATGCTCCACTCCCTGAGAGTAAGCAGCATAGACTTTGCTTCCAACGACATTCAGATAGAATTGTGAAGGATGGCCTGTGCTTCTGCTCAGAGGGTCTGTAGGGTGGCTACCAGAATCGAGAGTCACATAACGGAACACACTCGGAAGATCCGCAAGGCGCGCAAGTGTTTTGACTCACAAGCTCATCTGCCCGAGTTCGTCTTGCAGCGTCAACAGCACCTCGGAAAGGTCTCCCTGGGACGTGGAAGAAATGGAAGAGCCCGAGTTCCTCCTTCCTCTGCCCATCGGCTTGCTCAAGGGGACATTGCTGACCACGCGCTCGTTGCAAAGGGCTTTCGAATGATGCTTCATCAGGTGCAGCACATGCTGAACGTTGGCTCCCACCGAGTGGCTGGGGCTTGTGGACTGAAAGTAAAGGGAGGGGAAAGGTGAAGAGGACAAAGGCGACCTGGGCAACTGAACGCTGAGCAAAATGTACCACGGATATGCATCAGTACAAACAACGCTGGCTTATACAGTGGAAACTCGGGTTGCGAATGTGATCCGTGCGGGAGGCACGTTCGCAACCCGCAGTGCCACGTCTGCACCCGTGCAGGTTGCGATTCGGCGCTTCTGCACATGCACAAAGCATAATTTAGCGCTTCTGTGCATGCGCAACTGCCGAAACCCGGAAGTAACTCGTTCCGGTACTTCCGGGTTTCAGCACGTCCATAATCCGAAAACACGCAAACTAAAGCGTCTGTAACCCGAAGTATGACTGTATGGAGTTAGAACTTTGGGACAGGAAATTAAGGGGAGCTGCAATAGCAGTCTTCCACTATCTTTGTACAGAGCCTAACTCAAGGAGGGTTTGAGACCCACAGCTGGGCACCTTCATCTGCCCCAGCTGCAACAAAACATGTCTCTCCCACATCAGCCTCTACAGCCACAGCAGGACCTGCAACCATCCATTAGCTTGACCTCGCCTCCAAAGACACACTCCCCCACCATCTCCAGAGACAGATGAATGCCAGCAACATGTTGTGCAGAAAATGGAGAAGAACCAGTGGATGGGAAGGACAGCCGATTTCAGCTGAACATTAGGAGAAACAGCTGTTTGCCTATGGAAGAGACAGCCTCTGGAGGTGGCAGGCTCTCCTTTGCTGGAGATGAGGCACAGGTTGAGCAGCCAGCTCTCAGGGATGCCATGGTTGCAAGATTCTCCACCCCGAGCAGAAGGTTGGACCAGGTGGCTTCTAGGGTACCTTGAAACCCCAATTCCTAGTATTGTCTCTGAACACAGAGCCCTCCATTCAGTTATCAGGGCTTGGGAAGTCATTGATTCCTTACCTTTCCAGCAACAAAAGGCACATCCCCCAGCCGCAGCCTATAGTGAGGCTGTGCATGGCAGTGAACCATTCCAGGGTCATTCTAAAAAGAGAGAAGAGACACTCTCACATTAGGAGAAGTTAAGTCCATCAAAGGTGGCAACAAATGGTGGGAGGAGCCAGGACTGATGATGGGCGAAACTACAGCCAATAAAAAGCAGAGTCTGCAGCACTGGAGGGTTTCACAGCTGTCCCTCACCTCCACCCCATCTATGAGGGCTGCGTGAATTCAGGATTTTATGTGGATTACAGGCCACAGGTAAACAGGGATGAGATCTAAGCTCTTTTAGCACCAGTGATGTACCTTTTCCAGCTGTTTTGCTTTCTTCTTGATCTTCTTTGGTTTCAATGGTTCCACCAACACCACAGGCTGCGTTTGTGCTTCCAGCAACTGTCTGTTCTTCTCCAAACCCGTCTGAAGCTGCCAAGATAAGCCTGGGGATTATTATTATTATTATTTTCTTTAATTCAAAATAATAGAAGATGAAGTCGGGTGTGTGTGTGTGTGTGTGGTTTGCCAGCTAAGGCACAGCCCACAGATGGGTCACCCCAAAGATGCTGCAGGACTCCCAAGTCCCATTAGCCCCAGCCAGTATAACAATGGTCAGGGGAGAGGAACTGTAGTCCAACAATATTACAAGGGCTGGAAGCTCCTCATCCCTGACACAGTCCAGAAGTGCTAAACACATTCAGCCACAGGCATCCAGTTGTTGAGGAAAGTGTTAACTCCTCCATAAGTGGGTAAGAATGTTCCTTCCTAAAACACAGCTGCAGAGGGCTTGTGATTCCTTATCTCTGCTGCTATGCAACATGGCATGGAGACCCGGCCTACGTAAGAGGCCCCCTTTTCAGCATTCCTGCATGGAAACGAATAGGGGAGACAAACTGTGGAGATGTGCAGAGATACATTGAAACTGCTGGGAGAGAAATTGAAGATCCAAAGGCTGTTGGAAAACTGGACAAAGAACAGTGTAGTTGCAGGACTTTGGCAATCGGACTTTTGCTTTGTGGAATTGGACCAAGCAAAGATTCTGAAAGCTAAAACCCTCTCTGGGCTCAGAGAGAGAGGGGACTTCTTAAGGTAACTGTTTATAGGGTGTGTATAGTGTGCCTTGTGTTCACTGTGCAAAGCAGTATTATTCGATATTCATCCCAGCCCTGGTTTTCCCCATCAAAAGTCTAGCCTGCCCTTGGATGGTACCAGAGCCTTATATGGGAACAACCCAGAGCTGCTATCCAAACTTCTGTCCCATTGCTTCTGTATCAAACTTCTCCCGACCTGCTGCCCTCCAGATGTTGTTGGAACTCCAGCTCCCAGAAGCTCAAGCCAGCATGAGCAAGTGTCAGGGATGATGAGAATTGTAGTGCAAATTCAGGCACTAGGCTGGAGAAGTCTACTTTGTGATGGAGGCATGGAACTGATACACAAATCTCTGTATACCTACTGCATGTAATTGGAGGCATTTGCATTAAAGGCTGGAGATGGGGGAGTTCTATTCCAACAAACTGGATGTAGGTTTTCAACTAAAAATGTTTGCAGTGTCGTAAAATTAATAATAATCTGCAGACCACAATAACTGCCCCGCCAGCAGGCCTGCAGACAAGACCTTATGCCACCCAGCAGCTTGTGTCTGCTTGCATAGTCTTGCAATCTTCTGAAAATAAATTCTACCATGACTGTAGCCTACGCACAGAATGAAGTTTCTGATCATTCCATGCTTCTGCAAGGAGGCCTCAAACGCATTACAAATCCTACATGCCCTCAGGAGTTCTTTCCTCTGCAGAGAAATTCAGGGCACAAATCGGAAGGACTTGCCTCTGCCGCTTTTTCCTGCACCCGTTTCCGCGCTTGTTCTTCCTCCAGGAGCTTCTCTTCCAGCTCTTTCATTTTTTTCTAGTTTAAACAAAAGCAAAACCTAAAATCACCCAACAGCCAATTTAGTCTTGCCTCCTGACTCCAGCGGGGTGTCCCGTAGGCAGAGTTCTGTCTGGGGGATAGCCTGGTTCTAAGCCCACCCTTTTCCTTTTAAAGGGAAGAAATAATCTAGCCTCCTTTTAGGGTTGCTGGGGAGTAAGATCTGCTCTGACCTTTCTGGAGTAGAATACAAAGGCAATGAATACAATAATAGAAACAGATCGGGAGACTACCAGAGCCACAGCTCACAAAAGTAAGCTATGCAGTTATATTCAACCACTAGGGGGATCCAGAAGAGAACTAAATTTACAAAAATCAAAATAGGTGGCACGATGGTGGTGGTGGTGGTGGAAATCTAAATATGAGTGTAAGGCACACACCATATTAAGCTAAATAAATGTGGCATAGCATAATTTTGGGGCTGAGCTTTTAGGTTTTCTTGCGAGCAGAATTCATGTTTTATTGGAGCAGAATTTGGGATTCAGAGGTTCTAATGCAGAAAACTACAGCAGAAGAAGAAATCTAAACATTACCCTATTTAGTACGGCTGCCAACTGATTGAAGAAATATTTATATCAACTCAGCAAATGAATTTAATTGATTTCATTTGCATATGAATAAAAGAAAGGATAAAACATATCCTAGTGTTTAGAACACAAAACGTAACATGCTTACCTTTAAAGAAGCAGAAGAACAATACTGCAACTTCCAGACTGTTAACCCTATACATGGTTTTCTGGGAGTAAGTCCCACTGAGGTCATTTATATATCTCTGCTCCAAGTTCCAGTATAAAAATTGAGTGGATTCAAACATTAAGGAAGTCCTTCTTGTATCAGACCGATAATGGCCAGCCAGATCGTGTCTAGAAAGCCCATTAGTGGGGCATGAGGATGACAGGGATGTAGCAAGTTGTGACTCCCCCATCCGCCCCAGCCAGCATGGCCAATGGTCAGGGATGATGGGATTTGTAGCCCAGAAACATCTGGAAGGTCACAGGTTCTCCATCGCTACATTACAAGAATGCTGAGCATCCACAATGAGCACAAACCTGGTCTCGGGCGTCCAAACGAACACCACCTACCTCTGCATGAGACTGCATCGACGTAAGCCTTGCATATTCTTTCTCGAGCAGATCCAACCTTTCCAATTTAGATGTCACATGCGATTGATCAAGGATTCTCTCTCTTTCTAATGTGGCCTGGAAAGAGGAGGAGGAAAGTTATTCATGGCGTGGGGAGGCAAGAAAGAATTGACGGGAAGAGCGTCACCAGCTGAATTTCTGCCTGCCACTGAAAAGCACAGGGGTGGCCAACAGCAGTAAACGTCTGCAACCCTAGTCAACTGCAACATCTCACTAAAAAGCAGCAATATAATGGGAGAAAAGTGAAGCAGGGTGTGTGGGTGTGTGTGAAGCTCACAAAAAGCTCGTGTCAAACCTTTTAATTCTAGGGCTGAATATTGTGACGTTTGAGAATAGAGCCTATATCATGTCAACAGCAGGCCCCAGTAGCAGATAGGGTGGCAAAACTGTTCAATGAAGGGGAATAGTTTTCAAGATCCGCATGATGGCAACCCAGTCCCACAACGTAACCTAATAAAAGCCTGGTTGGGCCAGACTGATGGTCCACCTACTCTGCCATTCAGTTTCCCACAGAAGCTGATCAGATGCCACATTTGAGGAAGCCCAAATGTTGGACATGAAGAGGCAACAGCTCCTCCGGTTGGAATTCACCTGCAGTTGATTTTCAGATGCACTTTGATACTGGAAGTAGGGAATACCCACCAGGACTAGTACGTCTTCTCTGAAATTTGTCTCACTCAGCTTTGAAAGCCTTCTAAGCTTGTGGCCATCACCACATCTTGTGGCAGTGAGTTTCACAAGTGTGTGTGTATAACCCAGATGTATTATGGCTGTTGGCGAAATTCATAGAGTTTGCATTAAGAAGGTCAGATGACACCAAGGCAGACGACGTACCTGCTTCTGCAAGACAGTGGTCTTTTCGAGTTCCGCCTGTGCAATCATTTGTTTCATGTAATCCAGCTGCTTTTCCAGAAGGCTGCAGCGAGTCTCGGCACCTGCCAGCTGAGCTGCCAACTCTGAAAGGAGGGCAATGAGAGATGGCTAAACCACAGAGCCTAGGGCTTGCCGATCAGAAGGTTGGCAGTTCAAATCCCTGCGACGGGGTGAGCTCCCATTGCTCAGTCCCTGCTCCTGCCCACCTAGCAGTTCGAATGCACGTCAAAGTGCAAGTAGATAAGTAGGTACCGCTCTGGCGGGAAGGTAAACTGCGTTTCCGTGCGCTGCTCTGGTTTTCCAGAAGCGGCTTAGTCATGCTGGCCACATGACCCGGAAGCTGTACGCCAGCTCCCTCGGCCAATAAAGCAAGATGAGCGCCGCAACCCCAGAGTCATCTGCGACTGGATCTAATGGTCAAGGGTCCCTTTACCTTTACCTTACTGCCCCAATGCTAATAATGGACCCCATGAGGACTATACAGGTTGCAAGCTATGGGGTACTGCCAGCTGTATTCAGGGTAGACTCATTGGTGGGCCTAAGTTTGTCGTGTCCGTCAATTTCAATGGGTCCATGTGGGACTAACAATGGATACAACCCTACTGCTCAGAGTAAACCACTAAATTTTCAGAAAAGTCCAACCTAGGTCCATTAATTTCAGTGGGTTTGCTCCATGAAGAATTTAGTTGGCTACAGCCCCAAGCGACTAGTAGACTAGGCCTAGGCAATGTACTGATACGGTTTAAAGTTAAAATCACAAAAGCGATTTCAGACTGGGCAATGTACTCACAGCCAGCACAGCACACTTCCCTCCGGCACCTGATGCTCGTCCACTCCCTCCCTCCCTCCCCAGCCTAGCCACCGGCCTCAGGAGTGGGGTTTGCCTGTCTGCCCGCCAATATCTTCATTTTCTTTCTCTGGCTGTGCAAGCGCTAGCAGGCTGCCTCCTTCCTCCGTTCTTCCTCGCACTGAACAGTGGCTCCTCGTAGCCACTGCTTGTGTGGTGAGACACTGTGGTCAGGGTGAGCCATGGTTGGCAGTTCCGGGGAGGCCGGCGTCATACATGCAATACAACAGCTGATGTGCTCCGCCCAGGGCAGTGCCACCTATCCGACCTCGCCAGTAAGAGGCAGAAACTGCACACAGTAATGCCAATTGTCTCCATGGCCAGCAACGACCTTCTTCCTCCCCGCCTCCTTTCTGACGTCATAATATACCGCCATATCGGCAGCATATTACGATGCTGGGAAGCAGATATTGCCCAGCCCTACAATAGAGCAAGGACAGGCTCTTCAAAATTCTAAATGGCCCAAGAGATGGAGTGGAGGAAGCACTCATCTGAACACCAATGGGGCAGATAAGATGCCATACGTATGTGCGGCAGATATATACTATGCAGAGCCCAAAGCTGAGATACTCAGACCACCTGCAGCTGTGCCTCAACACAGAAGAGGCGAGCGGAGAACGAGCAGCAGCTGAAGCACAGCCATACTCCCAACTTCAGCCGTACGCTGACAATGGGAGCCATACAAAGACATCTGTCAGTTCCACAACAAGTAAGAACAATCAGGTATCATGGTAACTGGAGGTTTTTTTGGAACTGGGCTCTGCATTCTAATTCCATGAGGCTACCAATACAGTAAAGGCTCCTGGATCGATCTCTTCAACCTTGCCTTAATGACACTGATTCTCCGACACAGGCATTTCAAACTGTGTTTCAGGGTGATCCGGGATTTCTTGGAAGCTTCTCCTGAAGGAGGAGGCAGGCAAGCTCCCCTGAAAGGCAGCTTGCTCATCACAACTGATCCTCCCCTCAAATGTACATCCACGTGGTTGTGTAGGATGAGCTCAGCATGCTGAGCTGGGTTAGGCATCCTGGTGCCCATCGGAAGTCCTGGGCTGCACCTCTCTTCTTCCCTGGCCATTGGTTATGCTGGCCAAGGACAATGGGAATTTATAGACCAGAAGGTCTCCATGGCACTTGGCTGCCCGCCCTTACGCTAAGCGAACAGCTGCTACTTGCAGAATAACGATCTTTTTGGATCTGAAGAAGGCAATGTGCAAAAATAAATGCCTCTTTCAGAGCATCTCAGCTTTAGGCATCACATAGCATACATCTGCCCCAGATAGACCGGGAGTTGGATCGTTGGAAAACACTTCCACTGCCACAATCCTCTACAATGCACCAAAATGCTTTGGACTGTAAGTTTTTGGACATTAACCTGTTTCTTCTACCCCTTTGCTTCTTGCTTCTCCCTCTTACACACATGTCATAGGGTGCATAGAGGATTCTGATAGGCTCACATGCTGTCCAGATGCACAGATTTGCGGAGCGGGGGGTGTTTCACTTTGGACAGCCTACACATTGGGTCATGGGAAGTGACCTCACTGAATAACTTAAGGGGGCTCATCCAAACACCCCTAGGATTATTAATTTGTAGTTGAGCAAAGGAGACATTTACACACCTTCGTTTTTCCTGGACACTTCAAACTTTGTCTGCTCTTTTTCCATCAGCTGTTCGCCCAGCACTTTCTTATAGTCTGAGGTTTCCTTGGCCAGAGATTTCACACTCTCCTCTGCTTGAATCCGTTCCAGCTCCAGCCGCCGTATTTTCTCTTGCAGGTTCTTCAGAGCTGAGAATATTGCTAGCAACAACAACAAAGCTAAATACAATTAGAACCAGCTATTAATGAGCTAGCAGGACACGGCAGATACAGGGTTGGATTTAAGACTGCGGAAAGCTGCATTCAAAGACTGTTCAGCTGTGAAGCTTTATGTGTGGACCTGAGCAAGTCCCAAGCTCCCTCCCTAACCTATTTCACAAGGATGGTTGTTGAAGCCCAAATGGGATATGCTGATATATGTTGTTCTGAGTTCCTTGGACAGAGGGGTAGGCTATACACCTGATGAAGTTACAACAAAATCCAGTTTTCTGTGAATCTTAGATATTTTAATTAGAACTATGCTGAAAATCTGCCTCATGTTCTTTCCTTCCCGCCCCCCAGCCATTTTCCACCACTAAACAAGAAAAAAGCAATAAAAATGATCAGAAGTGGGATGGGGAAGAGAAAATTGCAGTGAAATTCTTATGGGTGGAGTGTGGTGTGTTTCGTTGTGCTTACCTGATTGGTGTGGTGGTTGTGCGGGGCTTATGAATACCCCTTATTTCCTTCTCCAAATCATCTCCCAAGTACTCTACAGCCTCCCTGGGTGTCCGCTCTCCAATTAAAGGTGGCTCCTCCCATTGCGTTTTTGTCAATCAGGACGTGCGGGCAGTGAGGGAGGCTTAAGGAGTGCTGGAGAAATGGTTCCTGGAAAGGAAAGCATACATGCCGCCCTTGGCCACCCTCCAGCAACCAGGTAAGCTCAAAACACAACACCCACCCAAATTCTAAAGGAATGATAAAGTACTTTGAAAATGAGGCAGAAAAAAAGGAGAGCTGCTTTCACAAAGAAATTTTTCAATAAATTGGATGGATATTGGCACAGCCTTACATTTGACTTTTGGCACTAAAGCTTGCCCTCAGCAAGACCTTCCTGATATTATATTGCTATTGCTCCTTCCCTGGAACTTTTGTTAAGGCAATGTTTCTCAAACTTGGGTCCCCAGCTGTTGTAGGACTACAACTCCCATCATCCCTAGCTAGCAGAACCAGTGGTCAGTAGTCCAACAACTGGGCACCCAAGTTTTAGAAACACTGTGTGTATTCTATGCTTTTTAAAGTAAAAGTATCTGGAACCGGACTCCACATTCCCAAATCCCAATCACATTTGAAGCAGTACTGGCCCTGGGAGTCCGCTTCTAGCCACACATACAGCATCAACACCATAAAATTATTCCCAGAGAAAATATTTGAGCAAACGGACCTTCTGCTGCCAAGGAGGAAAACAGAAGGCTACCAACACTGTGTGAATTCAGTTCCCCAGGCTCTGACATCTGGCAGAGCTGAAAGGAAGTCTCATCAATAATTAGCAGACCCACTTCTCTGTAATAGCCAACGGAGCTCCTTGCCAGCACAACCCACATTTAATTAGCAACCGCTTCAAAAAGAAAGGAAGTTTAGATCTCACAGGGTAGTTTTAAGCTCTGAGTTTCTCAAATGCTATCTTCACCTACTTCTCCAAGGTCAGGGAACCTGTGATTTGACTATTCCCACATAACTGTAAGGAATGAATGGACAGGCTGTTATGTCTGAGCCAGAGACAGAAATGGGAAGAGTGATAAGTATGAAGGTTGCCTTTGTACTGTAGCCTCATTTCTTTACCCTCACATACCCCTCTGCCCTCCATCCAATCAAGCCAGAAGCATGATCAGAGTCCAGTGACAAATCCTGGCCAGTCAAAAGCACTTGAGGGTGAAAAGCTGGGAATGTGTGGGCTGACAAGTATATGGCCTGGACAAGGGGAGTCCCAATGGTCATAAGACCCTACCTGCCCATGGACTGTCTTGCCAGAGTGATGCATGCTCTGGTTATCTCCCGCTTGGACTACTGCAATGTGCTCTACATGGGGCTACCTTTGAAGGTGACCCAGAAACTACAACTGATCCAGAATGCAGCAGCTAGACTGGTGACTGGGAGTGGCCGCTGAGACCATATAACACCGGTCCTGAAAGACCTTCATTGGCTCCCAGTACGTTTCTGAGCACAGTTCAAAGTGTTGGTGCTGACCTTTAAAGCCCTAAACGGCCTCAGCCCAGTATACCTGAAGGAGCGTCTCCACCACCATGGTTCTCGCCTGGACACTCAGGTCCAGTGCAGAGGGCCTTCTGGTGGTTCCCTCACCACAAGAAGCAAAGTTACAGGGAACCAGGCAGGGGCCTTTTCGGTAGTGGCGCCCGCCCTACAGAACATCCTCCCATCAGATGTCAAAGTAATAAACTATTGGGCTTTTAGAAGACATCTGAAGGCAGTCCTGTTTAGGGAAGTTTTTAATATTTGATGAATCACTGAATTTTAGTATTCTGCTGGAAGCCACCCAGCCAGATGGGCAGGGTATAAATAAATTATTATTATTATTATTATCATCATTATTATTATCATTATTTTTATGGCCTGATGGTTTGCATTTGGTCTCTGGGCCTGACATTTCCCATTCCTAATATAGATGCAACAGCAGATTCACGTAGGACTCCCAGAAATCTTCACAAGCGAGGAGAAATTACAAACAAGCAGGCCTGACAAATCGCTTTCCGCAAACCATTCCAGAGAGAGCGCTGCTCCAGAAAAGGGCTTGCTCCACAATATCCACATGCTTCACTTCAGAGGGGGGTGGGGGACATGGAGCAAGGCCTCCCAAAGTCACATTGAAAGAACGTATGGTTTATTGGTTGAAGTACACCAAAGATGTTGCTTTCCTTTGCACTGGGGAGTTGGAAAGCAAGGATTGCAGAGGAAAGAAGGGTCAAGAATAAGCCTAGGGGAGAAAGCAACCCATTGTCAACTGGTTCTTAAAAACCCACAAGGACCGTGTTTTTACAAAGCCACCGCATTTTAAAACAATCCACCTTTTAGTTTTCTTCAGATCAGCTGATAAGATTCCATAAAAGTCATTTTAAAAAAACACACACACGGGCATCCCACCCCCTCAACAAAGG
Organism: Podarcis muralis; assembly: GCF_964188315.1. Classification (NCBI taxonomy): domain Eukaryota; kingdom Metazoa; phylum Chordata; class Lepidosauria; order Squamata; family Lacertidae; genus Podarcis; species Podarcis muralis. Next base: position 18,578,248 of record NC_135658.1, on the reverse strand, counting down.
TAGTGCTTTCACACTGATTCAAGGGTTGTGAACCTTCCAGACAGACATACAAACAAACAAACAAACAAACCGCAAACTTATTCCCAATGCTACCCCAATTCCTCCAAGTCAAATCGTTACCTCTGCTGTTACTCTCTGGATATGCAATGACTGGCTTGGCAGGAGGTCGTCGCAAGTCAGCGTTAATGAAAGGTTTGTGCCTAGGGTACTCTGTAAACGATGCTGCTGAAAGCCCATCTGTGAAGGATGAGGTCCTGTGACTTGTACGGAAAGCAGCACCCTGGAAAGAGGTGGAGATGGTCAGTTGAGCTGCCTGATAGACACAGAGGATGCCTCATCAGTCCAGAAAGACCAATTTGAGTTTTCAGAGTGCAATTAGAATGAGTGTCCAGAAAGACTTTGATGAAGAAGTAGGTCTTTAGGAAAACTTAAGAACGAGTTCACCACATAGCCAACAGGAGCAGCATGACAGAAAACACCAAGCAAGTGTGGCACAGTGGTTTCAGTGGCAGACTAGGGTCATGGAGAATATTTAGAATCATAGAGTTGGAAGGGACCCAAAGGACCTAGTCAAACCCATGTAATGCAGGATTCTGCAGGTGTCCCTTACAGGAACTGAACCTGCAACCTTGGCACTACCCGCACCACACTCTAACCAACTGAGCTATCCAGGAAACTTGCACTTCAACTCTATTCAAGTTTACTTTGACTGAAGTGCCACCAAGTTCAACTGAGCTTACTTTCCTAGTAAGTGGATTTTGCAGGATATTAGAGTGAGATTATGTATAGAATTTTGAGCTCCTTGGAGGAAAGGCAAGATAGAAAGGTAATCAGAGAAGAGCTGGCCAGGAACGTTATCCTGAGTTCCCTGGTGACGGGGGAAATGCAATCAACAAACTTGACCCGTGCTATGACTGTGTCCAAACAACTTCAGATTGATTCCAAGTTGGCTAGTAGGTAGCCAAATCTGATCGCCTCTGATAAGTAAGCATCTAGTCTACGTGATCAGGCACAGAAGTTACAAAAAGTTGGTAGTTCTTTCTTTTGGACTACCAATGAGGTACTTGTGGATGAACAGGCTACTAAGCCCTTCTTAGTTCGTCTCATTTGCAAGTATGATTGCAATTAAACATTAACAGGATTGCGATGTCAAATTGGGCATGGCTACACACACTTTCACTGTAGCTATTTTTCAACTCCTTTGCCTGCCTCCTACACACCCTCAAGTGAAGGGCTTAGGCCACATGGCAGAGGGCAGCACATGCATCTTTTATGGCTTATTGTCCATAACCTGAGTCCAACTTAAGTGATAAATGCTTAGTTTCCGTATGTTGCTCAGCTGGTCCCTATGCAACACTGTCACCAAGCTTCTCTCCTGGAATACGAAACTGGAGACTTAAAAGACAGGGGGTAGATGAGAGAGACTAATCAGAATTATTCATTCTGCAAAAGCACTCAAGCGAGTCCCTGAAAGCATGCAGACAATACAAAGAAAGAGGTAGGAGGCTGAGGATTTTTAGTAGTCTGACCCTACAATCTTAGAGATTCCAGAAAGGACTCAAGGCGAGCATAGCTCCCAGCTGATATATTTAGAGCATGGATCCATGGGCCAACCCTATGAACACTTACTTAGAAGAAGAAGAGGAGTTTGGATTTGATATCCCGCTTTATCACTACCCAAAGGAGTCTCAAAGAGGCTAACATTCTCCTTTCCCTTCCTCCCCCACAACAAACACTCTGTGAGGTGAGTGGGGCTGAGAGACTTCAGAGAAGTGTGACTGGCCCAAGGTCACCCAGCAGCTGCATGTGGAGGAGCGGAGACGCGAACCCGGTTCCCCAGATTACGAGACTACCGCTCTATCTTGTGGCTCTCCAGATGCTGTTGGACTCCAGTTTCCATCGGACACAGCATAGCATGGCCCATGGTTAAGGTTGATAGGAGTTGTAGTCGCTCTCAGCCAGACTGACTGCAAGAATAAAACACCAGGAGCCTACAGGTGTGGCCCTGAATTCTAATTACTGAAAACCACAGGAGATGAAAACACTCTTGTGCTAATGCTCTTGTGCTAATGTTCTGCTCACTGGTTTCCCACAGACATCAATCCGGTTGCCGACTGTGATAAGAGGATGCTGTACTAAATGAGCCACTGGCCTTTTTCTTTTAATTTTTAATTAATTAATTCACTGAATTTATATACCACCTTATACCCAGAGATAACCATAGTTTAACCATACTGTAGTTTTAACATTTTATATTTCGACTCCCTCCTCCCTCTTTCTGCGGTTCCTTACATTTATAAGGGCTACTGGCCAGGCCCAGCAAATTCTTCCTATGTTCTTAGGGACATTTGTAGGGCATTCAGAAAAGACATGATGGGAGAGTAAAGCAGCATCAGCACGGGGACAATGCAATTTTGAAAGACCAGGGGATGGCCCTCTGTGGTGCAACGGGTCAATGCTGTTAACAAGGAAGTTGGTGGTTTGAGCGAACCCAGGGATGGCTGTGGGCAGGATTCCTGCATTGCAGGGGGTTGGACCAGATAACCCAGTTCTATGAGCACCTATGCGATGGGTGGACCATCTAAAACCAACAGTGAGGGCTTCTGAGCACGCAGCAAGCTAAGTGCAAAGAGTGATGGAGAGAACTTGGAAAATATCCAAAACGCGATGTGAGATGCTGTGGAAGAAGCTGCGGAAAGGCAAAAGTTCAGTGTTAGAGAGCAAGTGACCTTCTGCAGGTGAAGGTGTCCAATACAGTGTCCCAGTACAGTATACCCAGTTATGGTGGGGAAATATCTCAAATACCAGGGCTGGAAGTGAGTGCTTAATGCCCTGCAGGGCCCTGACTATTGACCTCCGGCAAATATTGCGACCAGGGTTTAAATCACTCACTTGGGTGGCCTTGCGCGCCAGTCACACTTTATTCTCTCAGCCTACCCTACCTCACGGGGAATAAAACGGTGAGGAAGAGAAACTCGCCCGCCGCCTTGAGCTCGCGGGGAGAAAGGCGGGCTACAAATGAAACAAAATGAATGCCGTTGAGAGCTGAAAGGGCTCTGGGTGCGAAGATGGGCTTGCTTGGAGATCCCTCCTTATACTGTGCCAGCGCCGAGGATCCGCGAAGTTCACCCTCGCGGGCGAGCGTGCCCCTGCGCATGTATAGAGCGCCTTCATCCCCCCAAGCAGCCACGCCGAACCTCCCGCGCGGACGTAAGGGAAACCAGAGGTGGTTTCAGGGCCTGCCGCTCCATCAGGCTCCCCTCCGGGCTCACCGTGTTCTCCAGGTCCCCCGCCACCGCCATGTCGCAAAAGGGCGCCCGCGAAGGGCGCCTGTCCCTTTAAGGCCAGCGGGGCCCGGAGAGCGGAGGCTACTGCCGCCTCCCGCCTCCTCCAGCTGCCCCACAAACACCGCGGCCGCGCCAACAAGGCCACTCTGTTGAGTGGCATGTGAAGCAGCCAACGGAGCCTCGCCTCGACCCGCCCAAGAACAACATGTCCCCGCCCCTCCCGCGTTCCCTTTTACGGCGCGCTTGCGTCACAGAGCTGCGGCGGTGATGGACGTCCGGATTAACCAATAAGAGTTGAGGAAGAAGGGGGGTGAGAAAGCAGTCAGAGCAGGAGCTCGGATTTATTTCCTTATTATCGCCTTGGGGTTTCAAGAGCGAGCGAATCAGAAGCCACGGCGAAGATACGCTCCGGATTTGTTTGTGGAGCTTTCGGTGGGTGGCAGTAGGAGGAAGGAAGCGAGCTGCGCTTATTTCCCTTCTGCGCAGGCGCAAACTAGCGAAGGCGGTTTATTGCTGCGACTCTTGTATGCAAAAAAAGGGCACCGGCGCCCGGCCAATGAGAGGCGGCGGCCGGAGCGGGTTCCGCCTTATTTCATTTTTCTAATTGGTCTGGTTTTATAAATCGTGACGCAAGCACGGCGGGCGTGGGGGGGGGTGAGGGACGTCGCGCGGCTTCCCCCGCCTCCTCATTGGGCGGCGAGGTTTGAAGGCGGCCTTGCCGCGCCGCGCTGATTGGCCGAGAGCGCGAAGGCTCGCGCTCCGTCGGTTTGCTCCCTGGCTCGCGCTCGGCCTCTGTTTGCGTGAGGAGAAAGGAAGAGGAGGAGGAGGGGGGAACGGAAGGGCCTCTTGACGCGGATGCCGACACAAGGAGGAAAGCGGGCCTAAGCGGAGGAAGAAGCGGCCGCGAAGGAACCAACAGGCGCGCGCGGCGGAGGGGAGAATCTCTCCTCTCTCTTTCTCCCTCAGCCGTTCGTCCGCTCCTGCCCGCCCGCCCTCCCGCCGGTGGTTGGTTCCTTCCCGGCTCCTTCGGCGCTGTGAAGGGAAGGCGGATGGCGGCAACATCCGGGGCCTCCGGGGTGGCGGCAGCGGCGGCCGTCGCCGTCGGAGGTGGTGGAGGTGGGTCCGTCGTCGCCGCCGCCGCCCCGGCTCTCTACGCCTGCACCAAGTGCAACCAGCGCTACCCGTTCGAGGAGCTCTCCCAGGGACAGCAGCTCTGCAAGGTACCGCTCCCCGGGGGCTGCGGGGGTAGGCCGGGAGGCGACGCCGAGGGAGGGAAGGGCGGCTGCGTGGGGTGGGGACGGCAGGGCGGGCGGCCAGAGGATATCCGGCTGCTCGGCGGGACGCGCCCGCTTCCGGGGCTGAAGGGGTTTGAAGGGACGGGGCGGCCTGGAGCTTCGTTAACCCCGAAATCTCGAGGCCCCTCTAAAGCTTTTAGTGGGGCTCCCAAACTCAGTAAGTGATACATCAAACGGGGGGGGGGGTCGCAGTTAACACCCAGAAAACCAACGTCCCATCCGCTCCAAAGTTCTGTAGAGCCCCAACAGCTAACTCTGAACCCCTAAATTTGAGACCCCCCCCAAAGTTCTGTAGAGCCTAGTAGTGCAAATCCTGCTTTTTGTAGGTTCTTTCTCTCTCCCCCCCAACAACAACTAACTCGGAACCCTTAAATTTGAGAGCCCCCCAAAGTTATGTAGAGCCTAGTAGTGCAAATCCTGTGTTTTGTAGGTTCTTCCCCCCCCCCAACAACTAACTCGGAACCCCTAAATTTGAGACCCCCCTCTAAACCTTTCGTAGGGTATTGTAAGGGAAAACCCTTCATTTTGACCCTACAAAACGTCTACAAAAACCCTAGGAAAGTTTTGGGGTGGGTCCAAGATTTTGGGGTTTGTAGTTAACAAAGCCGCGGCCTTGGAATTGCGAGGGAGCTGACCAGGCAGAGGAGTGAAGGCAAGGGAAGGGTTTAGCTTCAAGGACACAACGCTCCTGATAAGCTGCTGTGTGGTTTCTTTTTCACTTTTTTAAGCGAAGGAAACTGTCCCTGCTGACATCTGGTGAAGCTGAATGTTGGAAAGCTCAGGAGGGATAACAAGAAGCACTTCTCTTCCATGTAGCACATAGTTAAAATTATGGGGCTCTCTTCCTCAGGGAGACAGTGATGACCACCAACTTGCATGACTTCAGAAGAGGAGAGCACTATTGAAGGCTACTAGCCATGACGGCTATCCTGTGGTTCCACAGTTGGAGGCAGCAGCAGTTCTTTTGAGTACAAGTTGAGGATGGGTCAGGTGCTCTTGCGCTTGGATCTTGATTGCCTAGTTTCCCACAGACACCACTGTGAGAACAATATGCTGGCCTGGATGGGCAACTGGCTTGTCCCAGCAGGCTCTTTATATGTTCAGAGAAGGTGACATAGATCAGCCGCAAAACAGGCGTTTTCAGGGTTACAAACTAGTTTTACACACAATGAAAAAGGGATGAGGAGAGGTTATATATGTGTCAACCCCAAAAGTTACTCTCATTTGAGTTCAGTGATACTTGCTCTCCATGTGCCTATATGATTTCAGCCTTAGTGACTAATTCCAGGGTGATCAGTTCTTTTCAGATTACTCAGTGGGAGGTGCCAGTCTGCCACCCAAACTGCCCTGTGGTGTAGGTGTTGTGGCCCATTTGTTATGCCTGGCATGATGGTGCCACCCAGAATGTCATCACTATGAGATTCTTCCCTCTATATCATGTCATATTTTGCATTTGCTCTAACCCCATTCTGAACCATAGTGGATTTCTCTCCCACTGTCAGACAGTGTACAGCTTTCACTACATGGTGATGGGATGGGGTTTACTATTTTCAGTGGCAATCCCTCCTCAGGATAGTTCTGTCCTGATTTTATTATACACATTGGAAAATTTTGATGACTTTACATTTTGATTTGTTCATTTTGAACAGGGCAGAACCTTCAGCCCTCCAAATGATGATTGGGATGTAATTCCCATAGTTTCTGTCCATGGTACCTGGAGACTTAACAGCATCTGGAGGGTCTCATGTTTTCCATCACTGATTCATTGCATCTTTGTCACACATTTTAAAAAAACCTAAATGTGTTACTTCATCCCTTGCTTGCTGTAATGAAGAAACACCTGTTTTGGTTTTCTTTTTAAAACAGGCTATAATACTGTGGGAGCTAGCTAGTCTTGTGGTACAAGCTTTCATAGGCAATCAAAGTCATCATAGATCATTGCTTGTTACAGCAGCTATGTGACTGATTCTACTTGCAGGAGTCCACGGTATCAAAAAGATACTTAGTTTTGCAGCATTAGCAGTCAGTGGGTTTTTAATTAGTTATCTTAAATTCCATCTCTTAAACCCAGCTTATAATCAAGCAATAAAGCACTTTATATTTCAATCTTATGATGGTGATATAGACTGTATAATAAGTCAGATCAGGAATTCTCTTGACCTGTAGTTTGCAGCCACATATGGAAAGCCAAAGTGACTTGGAACAACTGTAACTTATACATGGGAGCACCATGGAATGTCCACAGAACAAATAAGATAAAATGAGATGAATTTCATGTGTCAGTAGTTTCTCTATAGTAAAACAATTTTGACTTTTTTTGTCTAGGAATGTCGCATTGCACATCCCATGGTAAAATGTACTTACTGTCGATCAGAGTTCCAACAAGAGAGGTAAGTCTTTTTCATGTTATTTCACACTTGTAAACTATCAGCTATTACTTGAAAACTGCTATATGCCCCATAAATGTAATGCTGGTCAGTCAAATTCCACATGCAGTTTACCTTGAATTATATGGCTAAAAGTCATCCACGTATTGGGGAAAATGTTGTCTGCCTACCCTGGTCCCAGGAAGGAGGCAAAAGAGCAAGGCAGAATAAAGAAGAGCCTCTGGTGAGCAACTTGTGCCACCTTTTTGGAGAACTAGAGTTCTTTTAGAAGAAGAGTTTGGATTTGATATCCCACTTTATCATTACCCAAAGGAGTCTCAAAGCGGCTATCATTCTCCTTTCCCTTACTCCCCCACAACAAACACTCTGTGAAGTGATGGGGCTGAGAGACTTCAAAGAAGTGTGACTAGCCCAAGGTCACCCAGCAGCTGCATGTGGAGGAGCGGAGACACGAACCCTGATCACCAGATGACAAGTCTACCGCTCTTAACCACTACACCACACTGGCTTTTAAGGGCCTGTCCTGAATATGGGTATTTCTCCTGTGTAACTAAGTATTTGAAAAACTGGATTTTATTTCCTTTTCTTTTAGCAAAACCAACACAATATGCAAGAAGTGTGCCCAAAATGTAAAGCAATTTGGAACGGTGAGTTAAATTCTGGATCTTTTTTGTGACTGGGCTGCTAAATTCATAGTCAGGCCTACAGAGACATTCAAATTTGGATTTAAGAAAATAACAACTACTATGACATTTTATTCCACACTGGTTGAAGTTGCCTTTGACTTTGCATAAAGTTTTAAATATGTACGTGCTGAAGAGTGGAACCCCGGTATTCTGGAGCGCTACAGGCTGTGAAGCAAACCAGACTTGAGCGCAGGTCTTTCTCTAAGGTTGACTAAACACTGGTTATGACACATAATTGTACCTACCATGTGGCAGTATGGGCAGCCAAGAAGATGCACTTTGCAGTCTCCATTGTATCTTTAAGTAGCTGGCTGTAATAGCCTTTTTGGATAGTCTAGAGATTGCTTACTTTCACTGTAGGAGAAGGGTCCACACAAGAAGAGCCTATTGGATCAGGACAGCGACCCGTCTTCTCCAGTGTCCTGTTCTCACAAAAGCCAACCAGATGCCTGGAAAAAGCCCACAAGCCGTAAATGAGCACAAGAGTACTCTCCCCTCTTGCCATGTTCAGCAACTAGTATTCAGAAGCATTCTGCCTCTGACCATAGAGGCAGAGCACAGTCATTGTATTTAATAGCAATTGATAGCCTAATTCACCATGAAAATACATTGACTCCATAGTTGCAGTTCCATAATTATAATGGAAATTCTCTGTATTACTGTTTATTTTTTATTAAGCAGTTTATACATTTTCCTAAATAAAAGAAACAAATTTCAGTTAGCAAAATAATGTTTTTCCCGCAGCTGACATCAGGAAAGTTTAAAGAAACTTTGAACCAGTTAATAAAATGTAACATAGTTTCAGCATCAAGCATGTAACTACTAAGTGAAGTCTGTCTAAATGAGCTTATATAAAAGCAGCAGTTTTACTCATTTTCTTCAGTGACTCTAGGTCATTTTTGCATAAAATGTTGACATACTGAAACAAGGAATGGCATTCTTAATTTGTTGTTCTTTTTCTTCAGCCAAAACCTTGCCAATACTGTAACATCATTGCAGCGTTTATTGGCACAAAATGTCAGCGCTGCACAAACTCTGAGAAGAAATATGGACCCCCTCAAACATGTGAACAATGCAAGCAGCAATGTGCTTTTGATCGCAAAGAGGAAGGAAGAAGAAAGGTATAGCTTTGTCTTGCTGCTACTCATACTTGGTCTCAAAGTGGTAACTGAATGATGAACATCATCGTATTGTTGTATTTTGAATTGTACTTGTAGCATTTGTGCGCATTCCCCAACCTGCCCTACTTGTCCGGCAAGACCCAGCTGAGAGAGAGAGGGGTGCACAGAAGCGTTTTCAGAACACAAAACAAACAAACAGTAGTTGCTGCCACCACTTCGTTATCTTAGAAAAGCCCAGAAAAGTAACCTAAGGAAGGAGATTACTCTTCAGCGTTACCGGGCTGCCCCACCCTGCATCACTTTACCATGGCACAGACAGAAATCCAACAGGCTCTGGTAGGCAACTAAGTGGTCAGGTGCTGGTTTAGCTTCCCCGACAGAAAGGCACAAAAGACAAACAGGAAAAAGTCATTTTTCCAGAATTTATTAAAAAAACAAGATTATTCAAAGATAAAAGTTTGCACATCTCTTACAAATCCCAAACAGAAAATAAAAACATTGTTTAGTACAGTGGTACCTCGCAAGACAAAAAACTCGCTAGATGAAAGGGTTTTTTGTTTTTTGAGCTGCTTCGCAAGACAATTTTCCCTATGGGCTTGGTTCGCAAGACGGAAATGTCTTGCAAGTTTGTTTCCTTTTTCTTAACACCGTTAATACAGTTGCGACTTGACTTCGAGGAGCAACTCATAGCACGCGGTGTGGTAGCCTTTTTTGAGGTTTTTAAAGATTTTGGTGATTTTTGAAGCTTTTCCAAAACTTTCCCGACACCGTGCTTCGCAAGACGAAAAAAATCGCAAGACGACAAAACTCGCGGAACGAATTAATTTCGTCTTGCGAGGCACCACTGTATAGCTAACTACAGAACACACTCACAACAAGAACCGGCATCAGGGCAGGCCCTCTCTCTGCATGACAATGGTCTAACATGGCAAAGTAGGTTAGGTGAGGCAGCTGCGAATTGCAAGTCTGATTCCTAAGGTTTTATCCCCTTTGAACCCACATGAATCCCAAACTCAAAGGCCAGTCGGTTCTTTAGATTAATTAGCAATTCGCCAATGGTTACATAGAAGGACAATAACTCAAACTTGTTAGGGGAATTGGCAGCTGAATCCTGTTTATCCCAAGACCTTGAAAATGAAAGGGCATCCTCCCTTATTCTCAGACACACACCAGATTCCCCTTCTTGTTGGAATAAGGCTCGATGACCTTGTTCACACAGAAACGGCATCTCAGATAGCCAGGTGTCAAGACTACAAATCAACTATGAGCCTCCCTCCTGCAGCTGGAGAAGATAACTTATTCACACTCCCAAAGACACTAAGTCTGCATTTAAAGAAGCAGACACACATTCCCCAGTGTTTGGCTCTCCCACAATGCTCTTCTTAGGCATGAGCCAAAGTTTTAACTTGCTAAGATTTCCCAACATCACTATAGCACTAATGGTCTATCAGAGTGCTCTTCATTGATCCCTGAAACTGTAAACCACATGTGGAGAATGGGGTCCCCCAACTCAGGCAGACCTTGCTCATGAGCCTTTCCTCCAGGAAACACATCCCACTTCTGACACCAGTGTTGGTCTCAGAATTTGAGCGGTGTGAGAGTCCAGGGGTTCCAGGCACACTTACCTAGGGTCCATGTTTACTTAAGTCATGTAACTGGATGCTCCCTGCACTTCTGGCATGAGTTGTTCTAGAAGAAACCTTTAGTCAGTTTTAAGTGAAGGCTTCCAAATGGAGAAATAGAACTTATATTATGTATTTGTGTTATTCTTCAGTTACCCGTTTATATAGCAGCACTTGACTGCTGATCCATGAAAAGAAATTGAACTCCTAAAACAGTAAACAAGTTCTATGAAGGAATGGTGAAATAAAAATGATAATACATTATATTCTATCAATAACTGGGCAGACTAGATGCCAGTGTTTTATAGGCTCTGAAAACAACTATCAAAAAGGCATATTTTCAATTATCTTGTTTACTGTTTTGCGAGTTCAAATTTTTTTCATGGATCAGCAGTCAAGTGCTGCTATATAAATGGGTAACTGAAGAATAACACAAATACATCAGACAGTCTCCCAGCTTAGGCACTGACCAGTCTCAGACCTAGCTAGTTCAGCATGGTTGCTTGCCATCCACATTCGGACAATGCCCCATTGTTGCTGCAAGTGGTCCCTTAGATTGCATTTATTTTATTACAGTATGATGAGTATTCACATATTAGAGTTTAGAGTAGACTCTTGGATAAAGCCTACTGAAACCTTTTCCTCCAAGATGCTAGTTAGCAACCAGTTGGGATGGTGGATCCTAGATAAATCATTGGCCAAGTCTATAAAGAGAGCTGTGGTGTATCCTGGAAATGGGGTGAAAGACTAAATGATACAGGGGAGATACATCCAACGTTAGTTATAGTCTAGATAGATCCATTGAAAGTTCATTGATTTCCGTGGGTCTACCACTTGAGTGTGAAATGAGTATGTGTTGGATCCTAATACTCCTTGAGAGGGGTTCCACTCCTGACACTCTCTTAACGGAAGAGGCAAGGTAATTTTTACAGATTCCTCTTTCCCTTCCAGCTTCTGAAAATAGTAACCTTGAGAATAGTGTGGGACAGGCACTGCTCGATAAATGTTATGGGAGTTTTGGCAAAAATGTTCTCTTCCCTTCCTTTAGTGGGGGCCTCTGCTGGATCAAGAGCCCTTCTGTCCATGGAAGAGGCCTTTTATATCTTGGCAGGTTTGCTCACCTAAAGGAAATAGGTTGCAATATTTTTCACCCAGTTTTCAGCAGAATGTCCAGTATGTTTAGTTTTACGTGCTGCTGTTCTGTACTATGTATTTTTAACTTGTTTGTATTAAGATGTGTGCACAAAGAATGACAGCAGAAGTATTTGATAATTTTATTTTGGCTGTTGTATGTCTTTTTAGCACTGAGTACGTGTAACATAACTTGCTGCGAATGATTTCCCAAAAGGTTGATGGGAAGCTGTTGTGTTGGCTCTGTACGCTGTCCTACAAGAGAGTACTGCAGAAGACCAAGGAACAGAGGAAGAGCTTAGGGTCTTCACATTCTAATTCCTCCTCCACATCTCTTACTGAAAAAGACCAGCATCATTTGAAACACCAGCGCCATCGCCATCACCACCACCGTCACAGCAGTGGCCATCACAAGTAAGTTTTGTGAAACTTGTGGAATAGAGGCCGTACCTGTATTCTCTGAAACTAAATCAAGATACAGTAAGAATTTTGCTGCTAAATTGGTAGATTTAATCTATTGCACTTAAAACTTATTTCTGCTATTAATATTTCCTTAGGTTGAAAGTGTGATATGGCAGATAGGGACTTGGGTCTAAGAATGTTTCTTTATATAGGCTAGGATCCAAGGATCTGCCCGACTGGTTCCAATTGTCCAAGGGAGCTTTGGGTTTGTTTTCTTGAAAAAGAAGCTTCCCACATAGCAAATCGTTTTGCAAACCTAAGAGAGGTTTCAAAATAACAGGGCCTGTTATTCAAAGAAAGTCACATTTCCGATTGCGCAACATCCTGCCATAACTTTTAGAGACCGTATGTGTATAGCTGGGAGTCTGTTGTTTTTTGTAGAACACAAAACCTATATGAAACAGTAACAGTTTAGAAACATTTGAGTTGCAAGCTGAACTCTCAATTCTAATGCTGTTGCTAATACACATAGCTAGGCATGGCCCCTTTCTGAATGAAGAAGAGATGCATAAATGCACCAGAATCATGGAATTGTAGAATTGGAAAGGACTCCAAGGTTCACTTAGTCCAGCCTCCTGCAGTGCAGCAATATCAGCTAAAGCATCCATGACAGATGGCCATCCAATCTCTGTACAAATAAGATACATTGTGGTTGAAGAGAGATTTCACTTGTCAGGAGAAAATGAAAATGCTAGCTAATTGTGTTAATAGACGTTGCCCAACGGCTTCCATTTTCGTTATGCTGTACATCAGCTGCTTTCAATACCACCAGTTTTTTATTTATTATTTTATTATACTTGTATCTCATCATGGAACTTAAGGTAGTGTACCTAGTTTTCCAGGAAGTCTTCCATCCAGGCACTGACCCAGACTTAGACCTTCTTGGCTTCAGCCAGGCTGGCGGTCTTGTGTTTTCAGGCATATCCTGAGACTTCCTTTTGAACCTCCTGGTCAAGTTGGGACAGAGGGACACAGTTCACGCTGGTCCTACATGGTGCTGGTGGGTTGCTTTGGATAGGGGTCTTTAACGTCTGGCCCAGTCATGTGGAGCAGAAAATATTCCACAAAAGCTTTTCTTAAGTTAGCAGCAATGAATGGATGCAAACTGCAAATACAATATTAGGCAAGCCTGGTAGTTCCAAAGCTTTTAGCTTTGTTTATTAAACCTAAGTGAAATAAATATGCTAAATTAAATCAGTCTCTAGAGCAGGGGTGGCTTACCTTTTTTGCCCCAAAAGCAACACTCACCCTTCCGCAACCCTCCCAGGGGCCCAATACCAATGATGGATGTTGTCAAAACGCGCCCATGGCACACTGGCATATAGCCCCCACTTCCAGCTAATCACCCTCTCTCTGCTCGTCAGGTGAGCAGTCTCATGACCAGGGAGAAGGTGATTTGCATCACCGCAGTGCAGTGACTGCGTCAATGTTTTTATTTTTGTTGCCGCCCTTAAAATCGGAGTGGGTGGCGGCAAACAAATTGGTTTGGGACCAGATCAGGGGTTAGCCTTCCCTGCTTTAGGGTTTCACAAAATGTTCCTGTTCAAAATCTTTTGGGAAATAAGTGTACTTCCTTTGGCCTGTGGAGTCTTCATTCTATTCTTTAGCTTCATGAAACTGCTTGAAAAGGTTATCTGGATGAGTGAAGTATGGTGCCATCAGTAAATGGGTGCCATCCCAACTCTCCTTCTGATACCTCAAAAACAGTGAAGACCCCAAATTGTTTTATGGAGGTTGTTAATCCTCATTCAGCACATCACAGTATGATAATTAATCAAGACAAAAGTAACTAAAAGACCAGATTAATGGGAATACTTCTAGACCTGCCGCTGCTCTTGGAAGGTCTAGTGATTGTGGCCAGCAGTACTTTTACATAGCTGTGCATGGAGTTCTGCTTGCAGTCTTCCCTGGAAAAGACAGGTTTGCCCTTTGTTAGGCATGCTTTGGTTGCATCCATATAGGATTGCAGTGTGCTATTATATATGTGGCTACCTTTAAAGAATATTCAGAACTGGTAGCCATACGTAAAATAGGGTTTTTCCTTTTTTCCCCCAAACCATGATTGAGGTGGCCATTCTTAAGCCTATTTCATATTCTGCATTTCAGAATCAGCAGTCTGAGTCCAGAGCAAGATCAGGGATTGTGGAAACAGAGGTAAATGTTGACTATTAAAAACAAGAACAATTTGTAAGTCCAGCCTGTTCCTTACTTTGTCAAATTATTTAGAAATCTATGTACATGCTGTTTTGTGTAAATGTAGATGTATAGTCATACAGATTGTGTTGGCGTCTTTTCAGCCATAAATCCTCTGCAGCTATTCAGAATGAAACTCCAAAGAAAAAGCCCAAAATGGAATCCAAGCCATCTAATGGAGATAGGTAAAAATATGGCCTTCCTTACAGTTTTTCCCATTGAAATTATTGTTCGTTTTTCTTTTCTTTTTCATTTTATTCTGAAAAAGTCAACATGACTTCATATTTTGGCCATATGCCTTGGTGTAAACTTTAGTGGAAAATGATGGCTTTATACTCCTTATTCTGGAGGTTTTGGGGGTAATCAACTAAAATATAGCAGAAGGAAAACAGCCCAACATGCAGTGCATCTAGGAGCAACAGTTCAGTTATTTGTAGCTATAAACCTGCTTTGATTTGGTTCTTAGGGACAAGCTTTGTTCTATGTGCATCTTGTTAGGTGAGAGAGGTTGTATACAACAGTCTCTGACAAACAGTTGGAATTTGTGTAAAAGGCTGCTTCATTTAGAAAGTCAGAAGCTAATGCTTAATTATATTTCTGCAGGTATTGATAATGTTTGCCATTAGTAAGTTAATTTGCTAGTTTCATCTATTTCTGTCAAGTACTTTTTTTTCCATTAGGACATTTGTGAAACTGATTCAAATACATACAGTTTTCCCCCCTCATTTAATCACAGCCCACACTTTTCGTTTTACAGTAGTTCTATAAATCAGTCAGCAGACAGCGGAGGTACTGACAACTTTGTCCTCATTAGTCAGCTGAAAGAAGAAGTGATGTCACTGAAACGCCTCTTGCAGCAAAGAGATCAAACAATTCTGGAAAAAGATAAAAAGGTAAAAGCCTGAACTCACGAGTAGCTATTTTGTAAATGTTCTAGTTCCAAATGAAATCAGCATTACAAATATGAATTAAACAACCCAAACCAGAGTTCATTTGGAATGCATTTTGGTCATATTATAATTATATTTAGATGAATGAACTTTTTTGTCCACAAGGGGCCAATTTTATCTTCTTCCTCCACAGTATGCCCTTCTCCCCAGCTGGCCAGAACCTACCCTGGCCAAGGTTTGATGCTGATAAAGGGTAGGAGTAGTTGAGGCCTCCAGGTATAGGACAGTATATTATTATTAACAAGAATAGGCTAAACCCGCATGCATAATACTGTATCCTCATCATTTCTGCCCATCAAACAATTGCTTTTGGGGAAAAGGGAGGGTGAGCCGTTATGGTATTAGCCAGAGGTAATATTTCCCAAGTACATCTGATACATTGTAACATATTTGTAGTTTATATGGGTTACTCTGGATGCTTTGGAAGGCCTTCACTCTCGATCCTTTCCCCATATTGAGCTTGCGTTCATTGAGAGGTAGGTTGGAGTTTACACTCCAAATCCATGGTTTCCACCTTTGGGGGCATCTTGACTCCCACACACCTTCATTGTATTTTGCTCTCTTCCCAAGAGAGAAGTGTAGTACCTGGCTTACAAGTGTGTTGTGAAGGAGGTGACCTCTTACTTGCACATCTGGGAATAACTGCTGTATGGTTTATTTGTTTTTTCTTAACTGTGTACGTAAGGACAATAACCTGGACTATGCTAAGTAAAAATGTTTAGACAACATTGTGTCTTACAGATATGCTCAGCTTATTTTGTTTGTGCAGATATAATATTTAATGTTATGCATTGTTTTCATTACTAGTCTTCAAATCAGTGGAAGAAATTGCTTTTTCGTCTTTTAAAATATTCATCTGACAGATACCAGGAATCTTATCTTGTTGACGTGAGGGTTATCGCTTTAAAGGAGGTCTGGAACAGTATTTTAAAGATCTCCATTCTTTTTCCTAGTTGACAGAGCTGAAGGCAGACTTTCAGTACCAAGAGTCCAACTTGAGAACAAAGATGAACAGCATGGAGAGAGCTCATAAGGAAACTGTGGAACAGTTACAGGTAAACACCGCAATCGTTCACAGACAACATTATTGGGCTAAGGACTTGGGGAGCAATCAAAACCCAGGATCTACTGGGATGGGTGAGTTAGGATCCAGTTGCTCTCCCAGTGTAAGCACCACATCCAAGCTTAGCTGGAGACACGCTGGCATAATTCCCTCAGCTGGGACTCAGCTGACTTAGCCACGTGGTTTTTACACTGACATAAGCCCTGAAAAATGGGGATTGGTGGGGGCGCTCCCAGGCAGGGGATCCTTCATATAAGGATCCTAACTCTGTTTAGCTTGATCACACAACCTGGCAGAGCATTTGCTGGCAAAAAGGGAGGTGCAATTCAAACACTCTTTTTAAGACTTGTTTTTTCCTCTTCGAGGCTTAGGCTGGCTCAGTGAGTAGTAGCACTGCTGAACAGAGTTTGGAATTGGGGTAATTATGCAAGTTTAATTTAAGCTGGTGTCAGTTTAGTCCGATTCCTATGCTTATGATAGTTCTGTTATATATAATTTATATAAGAACAAATGGTCATGAGATAGGCAACCTTTTGAATCCAGTTCACTCTTCTTGATCAATATCGTACCCCAAGATAGCATTGATTTCTGGCATCACACCAATAAGAGGAACCCAGATTAGGCCTCTGCAGATACTGAACTTCACAAGCTGGATCTCTAGTCATCCCAGCATTGATGAAGAGAAGAAGAAGAAGAGTTTGGATTTGATATCCCGCCTTTCACTCCCTTTAAGGAATCTCAAAGTGGCTAACATTCTCCTTTCCCTTCCTCCCCCACAACAAACACTCTGTGAGGTGAGTGGGGCTGAGAGACTTCAAAGAAGTGTGACTAGCCCAAGGTCACCCAGCAGCTGCATGTGGAGGAGCGGAGACGCGAACCCGGTTCCCCAGATTACGAGACTACCGCTCTTAACCACTACACCACACTGGCTCTCATTGTAATTGATCTACGTAAGATTGTAATTGATCTACGTAACAATGTTTGCAATTTTTTTATCCATAAACACTCAGCAGTGAAATAATTAGCAAAGTTTACATCAGTTAGGTCCCATTGATTGACTTTCAGTAAACCGGTCTAACTTGAACAGGATTCATCATGAGATTTTGATATGTTTTACCAGTTGTACTAAAGTTGTTATTCCCCATTTTTGTTTTCAGCTATAGCAACTAAAGAAATTGGCTTAAAGCTAGCTAGCAGAGCTGCTTTGGTGCAAATCTGTTTCACCTGCATCTTAAGTGTTGTACACATCTGTGCCTGTGTTTTATAGAGAGGGACTTGGTTGTGATGAATGGTGGTCATGTTTGCCTGGATAACTTCCTAGGCTGCTAGTGCTGAAATAGCCTCTGCTTTTTACTGTGTTTCTTTAGGTGAAATCAACATTCCAATCTCTTCACACAGTGTAAAGCTCCAGCTGACTCCCAAAGAATCACAAATTAGCCAAATTATTAAACTGGGCTGGGGGGGGGAGGGAGAGAGAGCTTGGACAGTGTCATGTTGAGACAGCTTTCCATGTAAGCATCCGTCTGTCTGAAAATGTGCTATAAGGCCCTTCTTTTAAAATATCAAAATGATAGCTATCTAATAATACAGTATTTTTACTTCAAGATCTAATGAATGCTCTTGAGAGGGTTCCAAAAAGGACTCGAGACATCTATTTCTCAAGCATCACCTCATCATACCAAACAGTTTGGGGTGGGGGGGGAACTGGAGTACCAAAACCCTTGGGCCGAACCTTACATAGGTCTTTGGATCCGTGACCTTGAGCCCTTTTCAGCAGCACAGGCGTTCGCCGACATTTCTGCAGCTACCATGGGAATGGTGAAAAGAGGGAAGTGGAGCATTTTCCAACATTGCATGGCAATGTATGTACGATGCAACCTACAGAATTATAAGGGGTGTGTTGTTTTTTGCAGGCAAAAAACAGAGAACTGCTCAAACAAGTTGCGGCTTTATCAAAGGGCAAGAAGTTTGACAAGAGTGGGAGCATACTCACATCTCCATGAAGTGCTGGCTGTTTGCATGGGTGTTAATATTCAAAAGGTAAACGACTCTGTGGAAACTCCTTAGAAGCCTGTGTAGTGGAAAAAAAGAATATTTTTGCACACAGAGTAGTTGGCATGTTTCCTACACCTTTTTGTAACTGATAATGCAGTGGAACTTTTTTTTTCTTTCCTTTTTAAGTTTAAGCCATTTGGATTAAAATACTTCAGCTGGCTTGAAGAATGCTTTTTAAAAAGAATTTATACAGGAGAGGACTTCTTGCCAGTTACTGGTAATCAGTAAGAGTGCTCTTATTTTTAACCACATCATGCAATAACATATGCAAGGCAGCAGTTTGAGGGAGCAGTCCATCAAGGATGGCTATTGTGCAGAATCATTAATCTAAATTGGATTTATGCAGGACACCTAGGCAAAAGCAGAACTTGCCCAGGAGCTGGGCAGATCCACATCAAGAAAAATAATGGTCAACCATATCAGTATTCCAGC
Source organism: Podarcis muralis (assembly GCF_964188315.1). Classification (NCBI taxonomy): domain Eukaryota; kingdom Metazoa; phylum Chordata; class Lepidosauria; order Squamata; family Lacertidae; genus Podarcis; species Podarcis muralis. The sequence continues at coordinate 18,559,564 of NC_135658.1, read as the reverse complement.
AACAACTAGCTTGGAAACAGAAACTGGAGCACTGGATGCCTGACAATTGTGCATTATCTTTTGGTCAAAATAAGAGTACGTTGAAAATCTAAAATCATGGTGCTTTTATGACAAGAAGCTTATTACCTATAAATATGTAAAAGAATTTTAACAGTTCTATTCTTAGTGATAACTGGTGTTTTACATTTCTTGTGATAGAAATTTAAAGAGATATTCCCTATTGTAAGTATCTGAACAAAATGTGTTTTTTGAAAATTTACTGTAGACTTTTTCTCTTGCAAGTGCCTTTTCTCCTAACTGTTTATTATTTATAGGAATGTTGGTATTTTGTATATAAAGTTTTTCTTTTTTTAAAAAAAATCATGTTTAAATGTTCCTTTGTGGATGTATATAAATAAATGTATGTACAGAATAATCAGATGTTAAGATCAGAGTTGTTTAGGATGCTAGAGAAGGTGTTAAGATCTGGCAGGAAAGGAATATTGGCTGTACATAATTGTAACAGATTTGTCTGTGTAGAAGGTGTTTGTCTTAACTCATGTTGTGCCTAACTTAATTTTTTCCCCACACACACTAAACTGTAGGGCTTCTAAAATATATTTCACCTTTTATCTCAGTGCTAATTTGCATAATATTCCCTGTGGCATGCTCTAAATTGAATGACGCAGGAACAGTATTTGAGCTAATGTAACTCTTTGGCAATTTCTTTTAATAACATTTCATCGTACTATGCCTTTTTAAACTGCTGGGAGAATATGCCTTTTTTATTTCTCAAGAGTGAAACAAACACCCCACACACAAACAGCTTCACATTGCTAAGGGTGCAGTCACACTGTTCTAGGACAGGTTACCCAGGAGCCAAAAGAAATGGCCCCGGAGAAGGTCTCACATGGGACAAAAAACGCCAGCCCCATAGACCCTCACTGGCTTCGCTGTCTGTGGGCCAGCCATGAAGTCAAGTGGGATCAGTACAGGATGAAGAATCATGTACCCAGCAGGAATTGGATAAATCTCTTAAGACAAGTATCTCATTCCTCAATAAAGAGCCAGATGCGGGCATTCAGAAAGTCCTATGGGAAGCTGCAGGATTCCATGGAAACATTAACAATAGCATACAAAGTTCTCTGAAAGGTGGGCAGCTTGCCCATCACTACTGATCTCAAGCTGCAGGAAGTGTATTACATGTGCTCTATATGTATTCCCAGTTTGTTCTGAGAAATAGAGCCCATAAAGTCTGGTCAGCATTGCACAAGCCCAACTGTGCATCCCTAGAACAAGTCCCAGGATTCTGAATAAACCATGAGAGTTTGGTAATAGACCGGCAGACATCCCTCAGCGGAATGTGGAAAGCAATACCCAAAGGTATGAAGTTTCAGGTCCCTGTCTTACATTTCTTCAGATTTTTTTCTTTTTTAAATGTTCCCTTTGGGAGTTACGATATGAATTACTATATGATATGAATTCATTCCAGAAGGCATGGTCTCATCAGCTTAAAAATGAAGCTGCTTTTCCATAAAATGGAAATCCTATTTGATTCAAAGGTGCTCAAGTTACTATCAAGTTACTTAAAAGAATAACTTGCGCTTCAGCTAGCGTTAATGTGTTGTTTTTGGACCTCCAGCTACCTGAAGATTGGGAGGATTTGTTCCCAACAGACTACTGAATAATGTAATTTGAAAGAAAAAAAAAGCTGCTTTCTACAATATTGAGGATTATTTTTAATTTTTTGTATACTAGACGAACTTTGTAAATTTATAAATACTATTTGATTATCTTAACATGATAAAACAGCTAGGGTAGAATATACTGCTGCTATCCTATTGGACTGTTTAATCATTGAGAAGGGTTTTTTTTTCATTACTTACTTGCATTTCAGAGTATTTTGATACTTTTTCCAGTCAAATGACTACCTGTCACTGGTAGATTTGGGTGGTTTTTTTAATACAGAAACCTGCCAGAACTTTTACCATGAATCTGATTCACTTTCTGATCAAATCATTCTCATTGAAACCTGCTTATGCTGCAACAGGAACATTCTAGAAAAAGAGACCCAGCATTTTAATTTTTAACTGCCAGAGCTGTACAAATCCTAGTATGGACCCATTTAGGGACTTTACAGTGTTTGAAAAGAAATCACTCTGGTTTTATAAGTTTCATACCCTCTCTTCACTTGGGAGTTTTAAGGCTAGGAACTAGCAAATGAAATCCTGGAGTTGTAGCTATCTTCACAACGAACTTTTTAATGTAGATTTTGAGGGTGAAACATTGTACTATAATGTGCATTTAAGTCAGTTTTCCAATTGTTAATTAGCATTGAACAAAACCTTTCACTTGGGCTTCAGTTATTTATGTATTTTAAGCCTGTGAATATTGCAGTTTCTTTTTAGTTAGAAAGTATGTCCATTCTGAGGTGAAGCTGTTCAGCTTGCTACATGTGTATATACTGTTGAAATTCTGTACTGGCACACATTTGACAGTTGACATTTTTGTACTTTTTTTCTAAATCCAATATTTCACAATAAAAGCTTGTTAAAACATCATTATGCACCTCTTCTATTTTTTATTATTTATTTTTATTAAAGATTTTCTTGGTTTACAAAAGTACATGCCTTGTCTCTTTTTCAGATTGTACATTCTCTTACAAAACAGTTACATTTGTTGTGAAGCATTAGTGTTGAGTACAGTATAAGGTTGGGGGAGAGGAGAGGTGGGGTGTTTATATAATGTACAGGTGGGGTTTGGGGTCAGCGTCAACTGGATAGGTTCTCTTTCTATTGGTTTATTACATTTCCTTGGTAGTGAGAGGTCTTGTGGGGCAGGGTGTTGTTGGTTGGCTGTGGTTTGCTGCAGTGGGGTTTGTTTGCATTTGTGAAGGGGTGAGGGCTTGTTGGATCAGGTAAGCCAGAATGATTCGTATGCTGTTGGTGGATTCTTCTTGTTGGGCTGTGTATGTGATAAATGGGAGCCATACTGGCGTCCTCTTCTATTTGTTCCCATGTCAGTTTCAAGTTTATTAGCTAGCTTTTCTAGTAAGGCTGTTTCTCATACAATTTGATACCATTTGTCCATGTTTACTGCTGACAGGTCTCACCAATGTCTGGCTGTGAGGATTCTGGCTGCTGAGAGTAAGTGGGTTATGAGCCCTATATAATGTGAGTGGTCATTATGATCTTGGAAGATGTTCAGTAGGGCCAGTTCTCGGGTGAGTTTTAATACCTGTTTAGTTAGTTTTGCATATCTCTTATAGGACTGCTGTCCAGAAGGGTTGGATTTTAGGGCACTCCCACCACATGTGGAGGTATGTGCCAGAGGAAGTGCAGCCTCTCCAACATCTTGGTGAGGTTCCTGGGCGTATCAGTGCCAGTTTCTGTGTGTTGAGTTTCAGAGTGAGTTCGCTTCTTTTGGCTGATAAGGACTTAAAGGGAGGTTTAGACCACATTCTAGTCCATTGGGTGGGGTTAATCTCATAGCCTGTGTCGTGCTCCCATTGTTCTTTGATGGCGTCAAGGAGGTTTGTGGGATTTTGGAGCAGTATTTTGTATACAGTGGTGCCCCGCAAAACGAATGCCTCGCAAGACGGAAAACCCGCTAGACGAAAGGGTTTTCCGTTTCTGAGCTGCTTCGCAAGACGATTTTCCCTATGGGCTTGCTTCGCAAGACGAAAACGTCTTGCGAGTCTTGCGATTTCCCCCCCGCTCCCCCCCCTTTTTCAAAGCCGCTAATCCTTTAATAGCCGCTAAACCGCTAATAGCGCTAATCCGCTTAGCCGCTAATAGGGTTGCTTCGCAAGACGAAAAACGCTAGACGAAGAGAATCGCGGAACGGATTCTTTTCGTCTTGCGAGGCACCACTGTATTGCCGATACCATTGCTTTGACGTTTCCCTCTGCTGTCGGTAGGTTTTCGAAGGTGGTCATGGGCCTAGTGGCTGCTGATTTTACTGCTGGATTGTTTAAGAAAGCATGTATCTGATAGTGAGCCAACATATTTGGGTGTCCCCTAGTTTGTCTTGTATTTCTTGTGTTGGTATGGGTTTGTTGTTTTTGTAGAAGTATTTTAAGACAGTGTAGGCCTTTGGCTTGCCAGGTTTTTATCTGGAGGTTTTGTTAACAACATTATTCTCCAGTCCATTGGTTCGAGGTAGTTTCTGGGTGCTTCATTTGGCAGTAGTTGTTGTTGCAGGGTTGTCAATCTGTGGTGTGTGGGTTTAGCTGAGGTTGGTTCATAGTCTTGTTCTGCGGGGCTGTTCTGTGAGTGGTACTTGACTGTCTTTGCTTTGTCATGTTGTTTCTGTTGTTTCTTCTTTCTCTTGTTGACTGTTGTCCAATCATTTGCTGTATTTTTGCCTTGGTTGTCATTTGGTGGGTGATGGTTGCCATTCTGGTGGAGGGTTAAGCCTGAGGTTCTCCAGTCGCTGCAGAGCTTCAGGTATGTCCGTGGCTGTGTTCTGTGTTGTGTCAGTTGTTACAATGAGACGAAAGGGAAAGCCCCATCGGTACTTGTAAGAAATTGTGTAAACTACTTAACCAAAACATTCCCTTAAACTTCTCCACATAAAACAATAGAGTAACTTATCAGTAAAATACAGAGCAAAAGAATTCAAAAACAAGTATAAAGGTAAAGGGACCCCTGCCTGCTAAGTCCAGTCATGGACGACTCTGGGATTGCGGCATTCATCTCACTTTACTGGCCGAGAGAGCCAGCGTTTGTCCACAGACAGCTTCCGGGTCATGTGGCCAGCATGACCAAGCCGCTTCAGGCGAACCAGAGCAGTGCACGGAAACGCCATTTACCTTCCTGCCAGAGCAGTACTTATTTATCTACTTGCACTTTGACGTGCTTTCAAACTGCTAGGTTGGCAGGAGCTGGGACTGAACAATGGGAGCTCACCCCGTCGCAGGGATTCGAACTGCCGACCTTCTGATCGGCAAGCCCTAGGCTCTGTGGTTTAGACCACAGCGCCACCCGTGTCCCTTTAAAACAAGTATACATGCCTGAATTATGTCTGAATAAGCTTGTCAAAATAAAGTTTTCAGCAAGCACAGATAACTGAATAATGAAGGTACCTGCCTAATGTTAATGGCACATGTCCCAAGCACAGGCATTACTTCACTAAAATACTGACTTCCTACAGATGAGTGATGAATAGTAGTAAGGGTTAAATGTGAAATCTTGTTCATGTTTGCCTTGAACCCGTTTGTGAATCTTTCCCGCATCGAAATGCAGTTTTTACTACATTGTTCTGAAATTCTTAATTAGAAAAAACAAACCCATGGAAATATTATATGGTACGGTTTTAATTTATGCACGCTCTAGAATGAATGTACTGTATGATGATGTAAGAAAAATTGGCACAGATGTTTCACACGGTGTGTCTAATTTTTAGTATTCACCACCAACTATTTACAAATAACTGCCTTTACCCAGTTGGCCACCAGATGCTGCTTTAGTCCCACGTACAATATTAGAAGCATTCCTATGTAAAGTGTCTTCTGACCCAAAAGTGTGTGTTACTAGGGCATAACCAGACCCAAGCTGTTTGAAACATTTTCAGGTAGTACCACATAGTAGCAGCTGGAGAATGGGTGGATAGGTGGCCTCTTGGTGAGGAACCAGTGGTGCTTTAACTATGAGGAGATCTCTGCCAAGTGGCAGCTTATTCAAGAGTTTATGTGACACTCGTGCTTAATTGTGAATGGTGCATATCTCTTTAAATGCACAGGTTTACTTGCAATAAACAATGAACAACTGTGGTCACTTTGCTGCCATTGCTTCTCTGTGTACTGTACAGAAACATTGCATATTTAAACATATGTGAACTGATGGCGTCACACGTGCATTTTCCTGTTTAAAGTTTGGTCCCTTTTTGTGAATTTGCTCTTGGGGTTGGGATTGAACCTTTGATGGGGTTCCGAAGGGAATGTAGTTCTGAAACTGAGGGCTGGTAATCGGGGGAAGTTCTCGGGAGTGATTTCTGTTCAAAATTGTCATTGGGCAGTCGCCAATAAAAGAGAAATGGCTTGAGAAAAGGAGGCACAGAGTTGACTGTGAATCTCAACACAGCACCTTGTATTGTGCTTGGAAGAGAGTGTGCGCACACACACACACAAACATCATTTGGATGTAATCTCTAAAATTACCATGTTCTAGCCAACAAGTCCCAAGCAAGATTCAAGGACGAGAACAACTACTTTACAAATGGGTGACTAAAAATTAGTGGTTTGCTTTGCCCAGCATGATCACCCAGGGGCTCAGTGTGCCAAGCCTTGAATTGTGGGGAAGTCAGTTTTGTGCATTTGAGGCGTGGGGCAGAGCAACTCCAAGGTTTACCTTTAAATTTATTGCCGCAGACCAGACGCAGCACAAATCTGTTAGGTGGCAATTGTAGTGGTTTGGTTGCAGGCAAAAGTAGCAACCCTAAACATGCTGACTCCCAGGTAAGCAAATATAGGATTGCAGTCTGTTAGTTTTATTATTTTCTTCATTAAATTTGTATACTGCCCTTCATCCATAGGGCAGTTCACAACCTCATAATAATAACAACAGCATAATAAAAATCAGGGGGAGGGAAGACACCCAACCTCCCACAAACTAATAACCTGGTTCCCATTGAAATCAATGGGATAAAGTTAGTCATGACTTGTCTTATGGTTCTTAAATTTTAATTGGAACTACAGCTCCCTTAGTCTGTATCCAACCTAATATTATTTTTCCTCTGTATGATTGTGACATAGGAATTGATTGAGTGGCTTCCTTCTCTTCCTAAAGTCACTCAAGAAAAAATATTCCAGATTACCAAGTAATCAAATTCCTTGTACATGATGCAAAATTCTGTGGCATTCATTGATTGTAACTCATACTTCCGAAGGGAGTCCTCTGCAATTTTGCTGCCATTGTCCATGCCATGTCCATGTACCCACACCCAAGGAGCTGTTCCGAAGTGGCTCTATTTGGACCCACAGCCTGCATCCACTCATGGTCCATAATGTCGAAAACTGCATTAAGCCATCCCCCCAAATTCCTGCCTGTATCACAGGAGGAGGTTCACTCCGTTGATATGCCTGCTTGACGTGTCAAAGCTCCAATCAGAATCATTCAGTTTTGCAGAGGGAGCCAACTGAAGACTCTGCCATTATGGGGAAAGGGCCTCCTCTTTTGAGCTGGGGAGAGGCCCCACACACAGCGCCCGCAAATGGGAGCCCTTCTTTCCCTCCCCAGCCCAGTGGCGGCCCCCTCCACCTCGGCTCAGCTGCAGCTGAGATAAGAACAGTTAATGCTGGGAGTTTCTGCCCACTCAGAATTCAGCTTCACTTAAATGAATGTTGCTCCTTTTCTGACCTAGATGTGGAAGACAAAACCAAGTTCAAGCCAAAGGAACTGAAACCAAACTCTCTAACCTCCGCCATCTCTGCCCACAAAAAGGCCATTATGTGCCTCTCGCCTTGAAAGGGAGAATTCAGAAGTTTATAACTCGTATCAACAGCAGTATTCTTTCCAACCTTTGGGAAGCCATAGAGCTTCTTTTCGTCTCATGAGTGGACTGATCTGGAGCAGAGTTCATCGCCTGGAAGATTTAAAAAAGAAGACTCATCAATTAAATGTTTCTATCAAAAGAGGATTGTCAAGGGCAAAGGGAGTGAGGCGGAGTGGTGAGCCCTGTCCTTCACAGGCCACTTCCAGCAGGCCTACCTAAGCTGCCATCTTAGATTTCCCACAATGCCTTTGACAATGCATCATGCCAGTGCACCGTGCAGAACTCAAATGGCAGCTCCAAGTTGCTAAGTTTTAGGGTGGGGAGTCCCAGGGGGTTTAAGCTGCAGCAGCTACCCAAGGGTGTTTGAGTGTGCAGATGTCTGGCCCGGTATGAGAATAATTTTTCTTTGTGCCCATGGCCATCAGTATCTACCTATTCACTATTAGGCAGAATGTTAGATCGTTTCTGGTGAAAGCATCATCTGTGTTTCGCCAGTAGCATATTCTCAGCCATCTGCGTTGCCTCCCACTCGCGCTCGCTTAATCAGAGCACACAAACATACCTTCTGCTGAACTTTAGAAGGTGGTTCTCTGCTCATAAAGCTCATTAGCTTTGTAGCAGCAACGGATTCTTCAAAGCCTCTGCTGGCAGCAGCAAGGGTCTGTTAATCTGGATTTACTGCCAACAGGAGCCCAAAGGAGGCAGCGACAACAATTAGGTTGAATTATTTATTTTCTCTTGGGATTCAGGAACATTTGGGGGCAGGCTTTGTGAATATCTTGCTTGATGAGCATATCTTCCCTACAATGGTGAGATGCATTGCATTTCTCTTTAAACTAGTAACTATTTCTAAATTACTAAATTTAAACTTCATATAAATCAGCATATGCAAGCTTCATGCTAATCTGTCCCTTTCATGGGGGAGGAAGGTCTTTCCTCTTTTTGGCAAAGCATAAGTGGCCAGTCTGGAGGGGAGCATTTATTTCCGCTCGCCTGCTTACCTCTTTCCTTATTCCTATAATGCCTCCCACGTCCCGTCTACTCCACTGAACTTTGTATGCGACCAGAGGAGGCATGCACATAGACATATGAGACTGATAGACATTGTGGGGTTGTATCCAACATAGAGCCTCATGCTCTATGTAGAATTTTGTATCAGCTGCTAATTCTTTTTTGATTGGATTGGACTTTCACCTTCAAGGATTGCTTCTTAAATGCAGAGATTATAATAACTATACGAATAAAAACATAAGGGCTGCTTCCCAAGTCAACATTTTTACACAGGTGAAAAAGTGGATGGATAGATAGACAGACAGACAGATAGATAGATAGATAGATAGATAGATAGATAGATAGATAGATAGATAGATAGATAGATATTCAATCTGGCTGCTGTCATAATTATATTACAGCCCCTAACAATATTTTAAAGGACACAGCAGTTCTGAAAACACAACACAGAAAAAACCTTTTCATATTACATCATTAATACAGTTGCTCTTAGGAAGCCTTTGCAAATCATACTTACAGCTGGGTGAACATAGATAGCTACTTTTTTCTCCTTGTCCTACAACAACAAAAGAACACATTTTCTGTGCTGTGGACCAAAAGCCTAATTTAGTCAACGGTACATAATCTCTTCTGGAATCTGTCTACAAAGACCACAACTAAGCAAAAAACGGGGCAGATCTACTAACCTTGAGCCATGCACAAAAAGATCCATGCTCCATATGGGGTTTTATTGCAAGCTTGGCTAATGCTCTACTAGGCTTGCTTTTCGATCTCAGGGCTGTTAAAGCCTTTCTCAGGGGTGCTGCTACAAGTTAGAAATGAAAGTGGAGTTGGAAGGATGTCCTAAGGAAAAGCGGGGCATTCTGGGATCAGATCAGAAACTGGGACAGCTGTAAATCTGGACCTGTCCCTGGAAAATAGGGACACTTGGAGGGTCTGCTACCTGAATCCCTAACTGTGGGGGTGTTTGACTGAAAGCTACTTGTTGAAATGCTCCAGCATCAGTCTTGGGGAAACCCAGAGACCCAGGCTAGTATGGAAGAAGGTAGCTTGGACTGAGGCCCACCACAGTCCAACACAGGAGGAAGAATGTCGAAAAGAAAACACTGGAGACCTTTACCAAAGTCTGTTTGTTTCTAGAACTGGACAATGAAAGGAAATGGAGTTTATATGTTCTGTCCCAAGGAGTTCATAGTTTACTCTTTTAAAAGATAGGCTGGGCCTTGTGTAAATACTTGCCCCCAAAATATATATCTGCTATTTTATAAGAAAAACAAAATGAATGAAAAGGCCACCTTAAAGTTAAGGAAGTTTGTTTTATTTTTACTCATTCATTTCTGTTCCACCAACAGGGCTCCAAAGAGCAGCTATTAACTGCAAATCTATTCTTGACAAACTTAGATTTACTCCCAGATTAACAGTTTGATCCTAGCCATGTCTACTCAGAAGTAAGCCCTGCTGAATTCAATAGGGCTTACTTCCACGTAAATGTGGTTAGGAATGCAGCCTAAGTGGATTTTAATGGTGTCACACTTGGGTTAACTGCATTTGTGACATGCATGATTTTTTTTTAATAGTGCTTGCTTTTATGCTTAGCTTTGATTCTGCTGTGAACAGCTTGGATTCCTTTGCAGGTTAAAATAATATAGACACGATTAAGTAAATAAAAAAGGTGGGACTGGGGGGGATGACTCCTTTCATCTCTCCCAACCTTGTTCTGCGTCCTAGAAACAGGTTTGCTAGTTTTGTAAGAACTAGAACTTTCCCTGCCCTGTGTTATGTTTATTTTTCACACCAGATTTTTCACATGCAGCCAATCTCAGGGCAACCGAAGGCAGCCCAGGGCAACCAGAGCCAGCAATCTGAGAGAATCGCCTCAGGCGGCAGAGGCAAGGAGAAGCTTCTGGAGGGTTCTCCTCCTCCCCACTCCGAGGTCCAAGGGGGTCTTCCTTAGGGCAAGGCATTCTGGGTGAAGAAGAAGCATGACCTCAGGCAGGGTGATCTCTGAAGAGCGCACTATCTCAGGGGCGCTGTGGAAAACAAATAGGGTCTGGTGGCCTGAAATATAGTCGAGAGTGGATTTCATGCTCTTTATTCAGCTCATAGTGGTGAGGAGGAATGGAAGTTCCCCCAGAATGTCTGCTTTATATACATTCTTTACACAATGGGCCCCACGTGATTGGCTAGTTCCGGGATTCACCTGTAGGCCAATCAGGTTGTGGATTCACTTCCACCTGGAGCTGGATTGGGTGGCTCCTGTGGACCAATCAGACTGCTGCATTCTGGACCCTATTGTTCTAGGACGAATCAGACTACTGCATTCTGAATCCTATTGTTCTAGGACCAATCAGACTGCTGCCTTTTGGATCCTATTCATCTCAGTACATAACATGGCCATTTTAATTTCCCACACAGTGTTAGGAGCAATGCTCTGCACTCTGGAGCGTTGTGGAAAATCGAAATGGCTCCCGGCCACTGCTGAAAAAAACAGGTGATCCCATTTGTTGGTTCCCCGCCCCAGGAAACAAGAACTGGCAACAGGCATGCAGCAAAATAGGATGGCAAAATGGGCTGGCAGCCGTTGAGAATGTGGATGGAGCGTGACGTCTTTTGAATGTTCCCTGGAGTTTAATATCTTCCCCGCAAACAGAAAACCAACAGAGCCGGCCAAGTTCTGGGGCCTAGTACCTCCCCCCCCCTTTCTATTTGCAGGGAGTTTCTTGTGCTTTGGATTTAACGCTGAAGGAACATTTGGCCGCAGGATTCCCCCGTCTGTAGCGTGGGAGCGGTGCAGGCTTTCTTACCACTTTCTTTTGCGCGTCATGCTAGGGTAGAGTGTGACGTCAAGGGTGTGACCAAGAGACAGACCATCGGGAAGCTGCCTGTTTTAGACTGATCGTGAACAGCCATGAAGCGGGCTTTCTAATTATGTTTCTCTGCAGACATTTATCTGGCAGGTGACCAACCTTCCCCTTCTTCTCCCCAGCCTCAATCTGCCAGTTTTGATGAAGTTAACAGAAGGATATTTAGGGAAAGTTCTTGCCTTTCTGAATTTAAAAAAAAAGGAAAGGTTTGTGTTTTGTTTTGTTTCCCCCCCAGGAGGAGCTAAATGACCTCAGGGAATATTATTTCCATGGCTGTTTTTCGGGATAATGCATTGAGCAATGGGTTGGTAGTGTCCTGACTTGCTGAGGCACCTTCGCGTATTTGCAGGGACAACAAACACGCCCTGTAAATGCTGTCATTAAATGGACACCAAGCCCCTGGAAAACGGCTGCACTTCAATTAAGAGGACGGCACGCCTTTCCAGAAAGGAGCTAATGGCTCACGTAGCTTTGAGTTGCGGGCGCAGGCCTTCGCTCCTGCCTCGTAAACATCTGCATGGCACTGGAATCCAGGGAGCCATGAGGAGGAGGAGGAGAGGAGGCCCCCACAGCAGCCATCCCTCGAGCGCCAACTCCCTTTGGCCACATCTGGATGTCACACTAAACTGTGTGCCACGTAAACAAACTTAGGCCCCGTCTGTGCTATCCATTTAAATACCATGACACCACTTTAAACAGTCCCGAGGGCTCCATTGCAGCTTAGCTCAGCCGATTAGCATGTGGTGCTGATAACGTCAAGGTTGCAGGTTCAATCCCCGTGTGGGACAGCTGCATTTTCCTGCATTGCAGGGGGTTGGACTAGACGATTGACAATTCTATGATACAGTGATACCTCAGGTTCAGAACTTAATTCGTTCCGGAGGTCTGTTCTTAACCTGAAACTGTTCTTAACCTGAAACTGTTCTTAACCTGAAGCATCACTTTAGCTAATGGGGCCTCCTGCTGCCGCCGCGCCGCCGTTGCACAATTTCTGTTCTCATCCTGAAGCAAAGTTCTTAACCTGAGGTAATATTTCTGGGTTAGCGGCGTCTGTAACCTGAAGTGTATGTAACCTGAAGTGTATGTAACCTGAAGCGTATGTAACCTGAGGTACCACTGTACTCCTAACAGTAAATATAAGCCATACCTTCAATATGGTTCACAGGGGCAAAAGACATTAGGGCCCCAAACAGTCAAATCAGCATTTATCATTCATTCATTCATTCATTCATTCATTCATTCATTCATTGCACTTATATCTCACTTTTTCTTCCAAGGAGCTTCCCCACCCCCATCCCCCGGCTCCTTGTTTAATTCCAACAACAACCCTGTGAGGTAGGTTGGGCTGAGAAAGGCAGTGATTGGCCCAAGCTTCATGGCCAAGTAGGGATTTGAACCCTGGTCTCCCCAAGTCCTGGTCCAACACTCTTAACCGCTATACCACACAACCATACCACTTTAAACCATTAGGGCTTCCCTCAAAGAATGCTGGGAACCGTAGTTTGATCAGGGCGCTTAGATTCGTTAGGAGGCCCCCTAATTCCCTCGCAGAGTTCTTGGAATGGTTTCTCAGTTGTTCCCTCTTTCCAGGGAACTCTGGGAATGGTGGCTCTGTGAGGGGAACAGGTACCTCCTAACAGCTCTCTTGACAAACTCCACTTCCCACGATTCTTCGGAGGAAGCCGAAACTGTTTAAATTTGGCACAATGCTGCTTTTAATCGATAGTGCTGATGGAGCCCTAATATCAACCCAGGCTCTTGTGCGGCTGAGACAGTCCTGAATTTTCTTTTCTTATGCAATATACGTGTACATGTGTGCATGTACATATTTTGCATTATTCATCTAGGCTAGGAGAGAGGTGCAGGGAACAAGCTGCTCCCCCCTTTTCTTTCTACTTTTTTGATGCATACTAGTCAGTGCCAATTTGTTCAGAGCAGAACAGACCCAGTCCTGAGGCCTGGGAGAAAATATATTTCATGGTTACCTCTGCTTAACATCTCAGGCGCGGAGCCAGGCCAGTTCTGGCACCCATCCGGACCTGTGCAAACCCCACCCACCCAGATACACAATTCTGTTAGAATAAACAGTTGCACGAGAAGTGGTTCTTTCCACGCTGAATGCCGCTGAAACTCTTTTTTTGCCTGGGGGCGTGGGTGGACTCAGGAGAGGTGCTACATTAATGTCAAGAAAAGAAACAGGAAACAACCAACGCAGGGCCCCGCTTCATGTTTTTGCAAACTGTATACAGGACTATTTGCTCGCAGTGACTTCTGGTTATAAACAACCAATCGACTGCATTTAACTTGTTTGTTTTAAACGCACGTGTGCACGGTTGTTTCTTAAAATAATAGTAACGTTGCACTAAGATTCAGGGCCTTTTCCTTCGTATTCTGAAGAAACTATGCAAATATAAAACTTATCCGTTGATTTTGGGATCGCAAAGAAAAATCATAGCAAAAGAAACTCCCATGCCTGAGAGGAATAATAAAGAAATGGACAGCCTAAAAATAAAATTTAAAAACATCAGAAGAAAGACAAGCAGCTTAGCTGTCTGATCATTGTGAAGCAAAAGTCGTAATTTGAAGGCTGACTGCCTATGGGGGACCGCTAGCAAACCAGATGTTATGGGCTACAACCAGTGGCGTAGCGTGGGTTGTCAGCACCCGGGGCAAGGCAAGTAATTTGCTCCCCCTAACCCGTGGATTTTACCTCTGCCAGGTAGGGGCAGAGAGCTGCGAGTGTGAGCGCCCCCCCCCCGATGTTGCGGCCGGTGCAGCCGGCCCCCCCTGCACCCCCCACGCTACGCCACTGGGCTACAACTCCCTTTTTCCTTGACCACTGGCCATGCTTGGGAGTTGGAGTCTAGCAATACTTGCAAGGCTTCAGGCCTCCCACCCATTGTTGTTGTTTAGTCATTTAGTTGTGTCCGACTCTTCGTGACCCCATGGACCAGAGCACGCCAGGCACCTCTGTCCTCCACTACCTCCCGCAGTTTGGTCAAACTCATGCTGGTAACCTCGAAAACACTATCCAACCATCTCGTCCTCTGTCGCCCCTTCTCCTTGTGCCCTCCATCTTTCCCAGCATCAGTGTCTTCTCCAGGGAGTCTTCTCTTCTCATGAGGTGGCCAAAGTACTGGAGCCTCAGCTTCACGATCTGTCCTTCCAGTGAGCACTCAGGGCTGATTTCCTTAAGAATGGATAGGTTTAATCTTCTTGCAGTCCATGGGACTCTCAAGAGTCTCCTCCAGCACCAGAATTCAAAAGCATCAATTCTTCAGCGATCAGCCTTCTTTATGGTCCAGCTCTCACTTCCATACATCACTACTGGGAAAACCATGGCTTTAACTATACGGACCTTTGTTGGCAAGGTGACGTCTCTACTTCTCAAGATGCTGTCTAGGCCTGTCATAGCCCTTCTCCCAAGAAGCACGCATCTTTTAATTTCGTGGCTTCTGTCACCATCTGCAGCGATCATGGAGCCCAAGAAAGCTCCCACCCATGCTTTTAACAAATTGCCTATACAATTGTACCTCGGGTTAAGTACTTAATTCGTTCCGGAGGTCTGTTCTTAACCTGAAACTGTTCTTAACCTGAAGCACCACTAATGGGGCCTCCTGCTGCCGCCGCACACCGGAGCATGATTTCTGTTCTTATCCTGAAGCAAAGTTCTTAACCTGAAGCACTATTTCTGGGTTAGCGGAGTCTGTAACCTGAAGCGTCTGTAACCCGAGATACCACTGTATGAGGAGGCAGTGAACTGGATTGGGTTCGTGCCCATTTTAACTAGTTGTTTCTGGGGGTGTCACAGTTCTGTTGTGGCTTCATCAAAGGAAAACCTACGCCGCGACAAAGCACGTGTGAGAAACGTCGCGGCTACTTTGGCCCCAAAGGTTCAGATAACTGCCTGCAGCGTATGTCTGTCACACGGCTGCAAATGAAGGAGAAGGCGAATGGAGCCGCAGTCCTGCAAACTCCAGCAAGAGCTTCGCATGCAGGGAGCGCAGGGTTTTGCTTTGCTTCTGGCTCAGCCAGCGTGTTGCTAAAGTAATTATGACATTACCTCATCCTTGGCTCCCAGCCCTGTGTTATCATGCTGAGCAAGTCTTTTTGGGAACATCTTGAGTGGGCTAAATGTTTACAGCTCAACAACAGTTAGTCATTGAAGCAGCCTCTTATTTAAACCCATCTTTCATACTGCAGCTTCTCTCTCTCTCCACCCCCCCCCCAACTCCCATTTATTTTTTTGCTGTCAAGGTCTGAAAATTACTGAGATGGAATTTGTAATATAAGGGGGGGGGTACAGTCTGTAAACAGCAAAAGCTGGAGCTGTAGAGCAGGGCCAAAGGTGGGTTAGTGAGACGACTTAGCAGATGACGATAAGACGTTGGCTGCCATCCTAGTAACCACTTAACTGAGAGTACGTATCCTTGAACTTAATGGAGCTTACTTCTGAGTAGAGAAGTATAGGATTGCACTGTTATGGTGCCTCCTTCGAATCATAGAATTGTAGAGCTGGAATGCTGAGGAATCTCAGCTAAAGCACCCACGACAGAGGGCCTTCCTCAAGTCTCATTCCTTCTTCAAGTCTAATTCTTGTTGTGTTCCCAAGATGGTGCTCGTAGGTACGGAAACATAGAATAGTATCTTAAATATCAGAAGTGTAACCCTAAAGTCACTTACTTTGGAGTAAGCCCCACTGAACTTCCCAAGCCAGGTGTAGACCCTGCAAAACTTCTCATTTACAACATCTGCAAGGGCAAAACATTGGTAAGATGTACTGCAATTATTTTGCAAGGCAGACATAGGATCATGTACAGCATTACAAATGCCTCACTTTTGTAAAATAGTTCCAAATTCTTTTATGCTGGGGGACACTTTAGCAGCAGCTGTAAAACAGTGTTGTTGTTTTACTGTTTCTGGAGGCTTGAAACATTACTACATCTCACATAGTGCCTGTTATTCTTACGAAATTGTTCAAAGTCATCTTTCAGATCATGTTCGGTGACCTTGGAAGCTGGTAAAATGCTTGACACTCCAACCAGATATGGTGGTTGGATTAGATGTGGTATTTTCAGTGTCTCCAGCAGTAAGGGTGAGTTTCCTCGACTTCTCCTGGTTATCGGAGGAGACAGGCACATTGGAGAGTGTTGGTAGAGCAGCAGAAGCAGGCTCTCGATGCTCCTTGGCGGATACTTGAGGTTCATTAGCAGGCACGGATGAGAGCCCAGCTGCAAGTGGCAAAAAATATATTTTAGGCAGAAAGGCTGTACAAAGGATTAGTAACTGAAGCTACCGGGTTAAAAGAAAGCAGGATAAACCCATTAACACACACACACACCCCAATTTGTGTTTCTGTGCTTTTAAATTGTAAACTGCCCTGTGATCTTTATATGAAGGCTGGTATACAAATTAAATACATAGTCATAATAATCTCACTCCAAAATAATACAGTGGTACCTTGGGTTACAGACGCTTCAGGTTACAGACTCCGCTAACCCGGAAGTAGTACCTTGGGTTAAGAACTTTGCTTCAGGATGAGAACAGAAATCGTGCTCCGGCGGCACGGCAGCAGCGGGAGGCCCCATTAGCTAAAGTGGTGCTTCAGGTTAAGAACAGTTTCAGGTTAAGAACGGACCTCCGGAACGAATTAAGTTCTTAACCCGAGGTACCACTGTATGAGAAGGGACAGTATCCAATGACATCTCCCTTTTTCCCCCAAGCCACCCTTCCTTGCTTGCTTATTTATCCCCAACATTCCTGAGAGCCAATGTGGTGTAGTGGTTAAGAGCGATAGACTTGTAATCTGGTGAACTGGGTTTGCTTCCCCGCTCCTCCACATGCAGCTGCTGGGTGACCTTGGGCCAGTCACACTTCTCTGAAGTCTCTCAGCCTCACTCACCTCACAGAGTGTTTGTTGTGGGGGAGGAAGGGAAAGGAGAATGTTAGCCGCTTTGAGACTCCTTCGGGTAGTGATAAAGCGGGATATCAAATCCAAACTCTTCCTCCTCTTCTTCTTCCTGTCTCTCTTTCTTTGTAATTTTTCTTCCCTTCTTTTCTCATTTCCCTTTCCCTGCTGTTTTTCATTTAGTAAGAAAACGTTCAAACCACTTCCTTGTGCAGTAGAGGTGGAAATTGTAGAATAACCCCTGAATAGTGAGCAGAATTGAGGGTGGGGTCTGCTTGCAGTGGGTGTTGCTTGCCTTGATTTCACAAACAAGAATCTGACCTTGCTTGGGGCAGTCCTTGTTTATTTGATCAACACTCCTTCCAGTCCTTATCCAACCCACAACTGGTGTATATTCACATATAAGCAAACTAAGTTGGCTGATCATGTCTTCTGACTTGGCTGATCATGTCTTCTGGTCTAGAAGTATTATTATTGTGGTTGCAAGAATGTTATTTGCCAAAAAATGGAAAGAAAAAGAAGTTCTGAAGAGAGAAGAATGGATACAGGAAGTAAAGGAGTACAGTGGTGCCCCGCAAGACGAATGCCTCGCAAGACAAAAAACTCGCTAGACGAAAGGGTTTTCCGTTTTTTGAGTCGTTCCGCAAGACGAATTTCCCTATGGGCTTGCTTTGCAAGACGAAATGTCTTGTGAGCTCTTGCGAGTTTGTTTCCTTTTTCTTAAAGCCGCTAAGCCATTAATAGCCGCTAAGCCGCTAAGCCGCTAATAGCCACTAATAGCCGCTAAGCCGCTAATAGCCGTGCTTCGCAAGACGGAAAAAACCGCAAGACGAAGAGACTCGTGGAACGGATTAATTTCGTCTTGCGAGGCACCACTGTATGCAGAAGTGGCGAAACTTAAACAGAAGAATGAGAAATCAACAAACTTTTTAGAAAGGTATGCAAATGTTTTATTGAGTTTTATTGAGTTTTTACAAACAAGTTGTAAACAGATGAAGACATGGGCAGGATTATTGCAAAAGCCTGCAGTTTCAAAAACGTATATGAGATATATAGTGGTACCTTGGGTTAAGTACTTAATTCGTTCCGGAGGTCCGTTCTTAACCTGAAACGGTTCTTAACCTGAAGTACCACTTTAGCTAATGGGGCCTCCTGCTGCTGCTGCGCCACTGGAGCACGATTTCTGTTCTCATCCTAAAGCAAAGTTCTTAAACTGAAGCACTATTTCTGCGTTAGCGGAGTCTGTAACCTGAAGCGTATGTAACCTGAAGCGTATGTAACCCGAGGTACCACTGCACATGAAAATAGATGAATGAAAGAATAAGTTAAGATAATTCGGAGTATGCAGGAAATGATGAAAAAAATGTAAAGAACCACAGAAAAAGGTGGAACAGAGTAGAAATCTGAAATGTTAGAATGTTTGTTGAATAATTGGTGTAAATGAAAATTATAAAAACTGTAGTGTTGTTGTTGTTGTTGATAATATCCCACCTTTTTCCCTGACAAGGACTCAAGGTGGCTTACAGATAAAACAAGAACAACTAAATTTTTTTAAAAAAACCAATAATTAAAAAACAATTTTATAGAATTAAAACTATTTATAAATACAAAAGAGAAGAATTCAAGGCTATGTGGGCTACTGGTTTGTCCCGATGAAGCCGGCCTTCTCTGCAAAATCCTCAGGCTGGCTGCCTTTGGTGCTCCTTTGCACACACTCCTGCGCTGTGTGGTTTTCCTGTTGTCGCACTTGTTTTCTGCCCTTTGCTGGGAAATCAGCCATGCAACCTGCCGTCTTGCTGTCTGTTCGGAAAAGGTGCCAAGCCGAGCATTTGCTTGGGCCCACGTTAATGGCCCTCGCAGTCCACAATATACTGACTCCCTGCTCAAGAAAAACAAGGAATTGCAGGCATACTCCCCGGGGACCCTTTCTGGAAACAGTCCTGCGGGAGCAAAGTCAGGCATGGGCTTACAAAGAGTGCACTCTCCGGAGGGATATGCCTCTCACCTGGCAGTAGCAACTTGCTCCGTGGGGTGGAGCAGCAGCACTATAGCAGCCCAGCAGACCTGTGCCTCTGCCACTTTCCCAGGAGTGGCGGAGATGCAAGGCAGCAGGGAAGCTGGAGCAGTGTGGGCTCACTAGCAGGATCCTCAGATTGGTTCCTCTGGTGCGGCTGCCTCCGTTTAAGGCTTTATAGGTCAAAGCCAGCACTTTGAATTGGGTCTGGGAGCTACAGTGGTACCTCGGGTTAAGAACTTAATTTGTTCTGGAGGTCCGTTCTTAACCTGAAACTGTTCTTAATCTGAAGTACCGCTTTAGCTAATGGGGCCTCCTGCTGCCACCGCACGATTTCTGTTCTCATCCTGAGGTAAAGTTCTTAACCTGAGGTACTATTTCTGGGTTAGCAGAGTCTGTAACCTGAAACGTCTGTAACCTGAGGTACCTCTGTAATTGGCAGCCAGTGCCATCAGGCCAACGGGATTCAGGATGTCAGAAGTGCACTCTGCCACCCCCAAGGGTGCTCAGCCTCTGTTTTGGAAGGTGACACACTCTAGGGACACACACACACCAATCTGTTGTTGTGTAGTAGATTAATAGTTGGCCAGTACAGTGGTACCTCGGTTTACGAACTTAATCCGTTCCAGAAGTCCGTTCTTAAACCAAAACCATTCTTAAACCGAGGCACGCTTTCCCTAATGAGGCCTTCCGCCACCGGTGCCCTTCCACCATTTGGATTCCGTTCTTAGACTGAGGTAAAGTTCGCAAACCGGGTCACTACTTCCAGTTTTGAGGAGTTCATAAGCCGAATCGTTCTTAAACTTAGACTGTTCTTAAACCGAGGTACCACTGTACTGAACAAAGAGAGTCTGCAAGAAATCAAAACCAGGTAGTTGGGCCCTTTTGCAAACTTTGCTCAAAGAGCTGTCCCTAAGCTCTTACAGAAGCCAGGGCCTGGGTTAGGAGCATACGATTCAAGAAGGATGAAGGTTTAAAGCTATTTGCTGTGATTAAATAGGATTATGGAGCTTGAACACAGGCTGGAACGTCAGTGAAGTGAAAAAACAAAAATGTCTTCTAAGCTTTTCCTTCCATCCTCCCCCCACCCCACCCCAAAGGAATCTCAGGCTGAGGGACCAAGCAAAATAGCAGAGGTTAGAAGGGCTAAGCCTGATCTTCTCCATATTTATTCAGCGGGACTTGCTTGCAAGAGAACATATTCTTAGGACTGCATCCAAATGGCACTTTTGCCCAGTTAAGCATGCCCGATCACTTATTTTTGCTGTAGTGCGATGCTGTCACGAGGCTTGATAATTGTGCCATAGATTCTCCACTCACAATATATTTGGAGGAGCAGGATAAAGAAATGTGGCCCTGATGTGGTTTGCCGATTTATTTTATATCTGGCTAGATAGCATGTTTCAGAGCAAAAAAAAGGGGGGGTGTATAATCACTAAATAAAACCACAATCAAACAGAAGAGCTTCTGAGGAACGGCAGCTACACAAGGCACAAGCAGATCCAGAGTTCATCAAGTAAGTGGTTCCCCCAGTACAGACATTAACATTCCAATAGATCTTGCTTCCCTATTAAGTTTCCAGGAAAGCCTAAGGTTTGGTTCTAGCACAGAGCAAGGCAAGCCTCTGTGCCTCCAGCTTCCAGCATCCACCAAAACTCTCTCTCACACAGCTCACCCTTAGCCTATGGTTCTCCCTCCTAGGATGGCCTAGCATCCAACCAGGTGATGTGGGAATGGGCCCATCCATTTGTTTATATGGCAATAGGGCAATGTTTGGGGACAGGTAAGCTGCAGCATTTAGAGATGCGGGTGGCGCTGTGGGTTAGACCACAGAGCCTAGGACTTGCTGATCAGAAGGTCGGTGGTTCGAATCCCCACGACAGGGTGAGCTCCCGTTGCTCTGTCCCTGCTCCTGCCAACCTAGCAGTTCGAAAGCACATCAAAGTGCAAGTAGATAAATAGGTGGGAAGGTAAACGGCGTTTCCGTGCGCTGCTCTGGTTTGCCAGAAGCGGCTTAGTCATGCTGGCCACATGACCCGGAAGCTGTACGCCGGCTCCCTTGGCCAATAAAGCGAGATGAGCGCTGCAACCCCAGAGTCGGCCATGACTGGACCTAATGGTCAGGGGTCCCCTTTACCCTTTAAGCTGCAGTATTTAACTGGCCAACTCAGGCCATTTAACAAAGAAGCTGATTTGGCAGTTGTTATAGATTCTAACCTAGGAGATGCAGAAACATATGCTTGGAAGGGAACCACCGACAATATCATCCAGGCCAACCCTCTCCCCAATCCTATAACAACATATACTCTCCATCAAGATTTTTGAAAGTCACAATCCATCTGAAAGTAATGACCAATTTGGACCTTCTCAGCATATTACAGTTCCTAGTATTTTTTTTAGGAGTGGGATACTTAGATTTACATAAAGGAGCCCACATCCTGTATGAGTGAATTTGTACAGACCCGAATCTCCATTCTTATTTTATTCTTATTTATTGTTTACATTTTCCCCCAACCAGCCCTCCTCCCTCTTCTAAGCTCCATTCAACCTTCACAACAATCCTGTAAGGTAGGCATGACAAAGAAAGAGCAGCTAGCCCAAGATTGTACAGTAGGATTGAGCAGGAATTTGAATCCAGGACTCCTGAGCCAAGTCTCTTACTAATTTAAGCTATTTATACCACTTCGTTACTGCAGTTTCTAAGTGGTGTGCAAAAATTCCAAAAAGCACATAGTGGGTGAGACAAATTAAAATTAATAGTGAAAACAGAAAACACTCTTTCCACACCAAACTGGATGTCATTATTTTTATTTTCTAATTAAATACCCTAGAGCAGTGTTTCCCAACCGGTGTTCCGCGGCACACTAGTGTGCCGCGAGACGTTGCCTGGTGTGCCGCGAGATGTTGCCTGGAGGGAGGCGGGCGAGTCGGGCGGCGAGAGGCGGGGCGGCGGTGGCGAGGAGAGGCCGCCCAGCGCGGGGCTCTCGCCGTCTGCCTGCCTGGCTGCCTGCGTGGCGCTGACGTCACGGGGCTGTAACGTGCCCCACATAGGCACATGCGGGGCGGCGAGCAAGCTCCCTCCCACATCCCATCGCCGCTCGCTTCGGCCGGCCTACTTGGCTGTCGCAGGCGGAAGGCCTGCGCATGCGCGAGGTTTTCGCGCCTTCGGGATTCCCTTCACGCCTTCCTCCTCCGGGTCCTTGAGAGTGCGGGAAGCGGCAGCGCGAGACCGGCGTTGAGCCTGGTAGGTATTGCGCTTGCCAAGGGAGTCTTTTGGGAAATGAAAACTTGCAAAGCAAGCAACCAGTTCAATCTGAAGTACGTGTATGCTTAATATCCTGTATCTGAAACCTGTTCTGCCCCCTCCCCCACACTTGGTGCCATTTTCATCTACACATGCAGCAGAGTAAGCTGACCCAGAATAGTACCAATTCAGATGGCAGATGGGAGAATGACAGTGCTGAATGCTTTCCCATGTAGAACAGTCCCTGCAAATAAAAACCTAGCATATTTGGAAGAGGGATGCTAGCCTAACCATTACCTTCTATGCTGTTACTATTTTTTTATTTTTTTTACATAAGTAAAAAGTGACCTTTCCCTATCTGGCATGGTGGTGTGCCTCGAGATTTTTTTCATGAAACAAGTGTGCCTTTGCCCAAAAAAGGTTGGGAAACACTGCCCTAGAGATCTAAGGAACAGGTGTGAGCTGTCTTGAAGACGTGACCTAGAAAATGCAAGTCACTTGAAACTGCAGGAATCTAGTTTTACCTGTATTCTTTTTCTTTCTTTTTTAAAAAAAGCAGTAAGCCCTGGAGCGCTTAGGAGGTTGACAAAAAGCTAAGCTGACAGCCTGCCACATAAAAGGCCCCTTTAGAAAAGAGAGAGAGAGAAATATTGTATATTTCTGAAGTAGTTTGACTTCTTCGTGATCTTCAATCCTGAATCTGCCCCTGTCCATAAACAGCTGGGGCTGGTCCGAGCCCTCAAAATTGCAGGCTGGGTTTTGCTCCTGGGTTCCTTTTGGGTTGAGCCACAAATTTGCTTACCCCCCTCCCTCTCCCGCCACCACAGGATTTTATTGAAGGGCCTAACCACAAACAGTACACACAGCTGCCTGTTTACTTTCTTGTCCCAGTTTTTTGTAATGAATAGCATCCGTGGGAGTTTCTAAATTGGAGGAAGGGCAAAGGTGAACATGGTGGGAATGGCTTGTATACTTGGCCATATTATTTTGTGAGCAAGAAGCTGGCTTTTACCAAGTCAGACCACTGGTTGCTTGCCTTGACTGTCAGAGGCTTCCAGACAGGTGTGTCTCTCCCAGGACTACCTGGAGATGCCAGGAATTTTAATTTGGAGGTCTTCTGCATGCAAAGCAGATCACAGAATCATAGAATTGTAGAGTTGGAGGGGACCCCGAAGGCCAACTAATCCAACCCCCCTTCAATGCAGGAGTCTCAGCTAAAGCATCCATGACAGCTGGCCACCCAACCTCTGCTTAGAAACCTCCAAGGAAGGTGTTATGTACTGAGCTGAATCCTAGAACAATAGGATCCAGAATGCAGCAGTCTGATTGGTCCACAGGAGCCACCCAATCCAGCTCCAGGTGGAAGTTAATCAGAGACCTGATTGGCTTGCAGGAGCAGCCAATCAGGCTCCTGGATGAAGTGAATCAGCAACCTGATTGGCCTGCAGGAGCAGCCAATCAGGCTTCTGGAGGAAGTGAATCCGCAACCTGATTGGCCTACAGGAGCAGCCCGGAATTAGCCAATCATGCGGGGCCCACTGTGTAAATAATGTATGTATAGCTAGACGTTTTGGGGAAAGTCTCGTTCATTGCTACTATGAGCTGAATAAAGAGCATGAAATTCACGCTCGACTCCAAATATATTTCAGAAGGAGTATCCACCACCTCTCAAGGGAGTCCCTTCCACTGTCAAACAGCTGTGACTGTCAGAAGTTTCTTCCTGATGTTTAGTCGGAATCTCCTTTCTGCTAACTTGAAGTCCTACCTTCCAGAGCAGGAAAAGACAAGCTTCCACGTGACAGCTGCTGTTATATTTGAAGATGGCTATCATATCTCCTCTCAGTCTTCTCTTATCCAAGCTAAACATGCCCAGCTCCTTCAGCCGTTCCTCATAAGGCTTAGTTTCCAGACCTGTGATCACCTTGGCCGCCCCCCTCTGCACACCTTCCAGGTCAAGATAGGATAATCTTTATTGTCATTGTCCCATACACAACAACGAAATTGAAAAAAAATCTACATCATACATTCAAAAACCAACAAGCCTGCTATCCCAGCTATCCCAGCCTGGTTAGCCCCCTAAAAACTCTGATACCCCATAATTAAATGCAATATACTCCCATAGAGACTACCTTACACTGCGTTTAAAATCAAAATCGCATTTGGATAGAAACTGTTTCTCAGGCAGCTAGTCCTAGTCTTTATAACCCTGTACCTTCTTCCAGAAGGCAAAAGCTGAAAGAGACCATTTCCGGGGTGCGCACTATCCTGCACTATCTCTGCAGCTTTCTTATGACACCTGGAAGCGTAGATTGGATCCAAGGTGGGAAGAGTGCACCCAATTATTCTCTCCGCAGATGCTCACGTATGCTGTGCTTTGCTCCTTGGTTACATTAGCAACAAACCAGGTTCCCCGTATATACACAGTTTTATTTTCTCTTGCGGTTTCCAAGAAGTAGAAAAGTAGGTTAGAAAGTTCACAGGGGCTGTGTTCATGCCTTACACGGAAAACAGGTTACTGTATGGCCACAGCCATCACAAAGTGTGGAAGGGAGATGTGGGTCAGAAGCATTGGTGTGGTGTGTGAGAGCCAGTGTGGTGTAGTGGTTAAGAGCGGTGGACTCGTAATCTGGTGAACTGGGTTCGTGTATCCTCTCCTCCACATGCAGCTGCTGGGTGACCTTGGGCTAGGCACACTTCTCTGAAGTCTCTCAGCCCCACTCACCTCACAGAGTGTTTGTTGTGGGGGAGGAAGGGAAAGGAGAATGTTAGCCTCTTTGAGACTCCTTCGGGTGGTGATAAAGTGGGATATCAAATCCAAACTCTTCTTCTCTTCAAACTCTTCTTCTATCTGGTGGCAGCTGTCCCATCAGACGGGAGCAGGAATGGATACAGGCCTTGAGGAGCTGGGAGTTCTAGGGCATGTGCTGTGGGCCCCTGGTTATGCTTGAAACCTCCACAAGCCTACCTCTTTCTCTTTAGATATCAAGGCTCTCACCATACACAGGTCCACCTCTCCCCGCAAGGCAGTATGGTTCTCATCAAAGAAGAACAAAGGGGAAACTCAGAAAGCCACTGGCAATAAGCCACAGCTTGTTTGTTTTCCAACCCAACTGCATTTTTTCACTGTCATTTTGAACGTGACCTCCTGGAGACCCACTTCTCTGGCTATATAAGGCAAAGAGGTCGGGCCCCACATCAGATTTGGGACCGAGAGGCCTCGAGTTTCAAAGACCATGAAAGCAGCTGTCTCCGGACATACATTGGGACAGAGGGGGAAATCAGCCAAACTGGCCAGAGTCTAGATTTTCAATGAATAACTCGAGGGCAAAATTCTTTTACGCACTCACATAGCTTCTTTCTTCTTTGACGATCACTCGTAGCCGAGTATGATTGTCTTCCATGAACACAGTCTTTACAGTGAGTCCATAATGCCTGTTTTGTGTAAATATGGTGGCGGAGGATCTGGGGTGGGAATGGAAGCAGCTATCATATTTTGAGAGGCAGAGATTGTGAGCAGAATATGACACCCCGACATGGGGCAATCTATGGCAGCACACGAGAGTGACACAAATCATTTGGCTATCCTTGAATTGGCAGATGGAGACAATGTCCAAGGACTCTAGAGGCAGGCGTAATGATCCGGACACAAGGTTCCCCTGACATGCAACTTCTTCTCAGAACACATGAAATTATGCTAGATCCAAAGTACAGAATAACTTGTTGGTGATCCTTGATGATAGTTGATTTGAGAGAGAAAGAGAGAGAGAGGACTCAGCTAAAGGTAAAGGTAAAGGGATCCCTGACCGTAAGGTCCAGTCGTGGCCAACTCTGGGGTTGCAGCGCTCATCTCGCTTTATTGGCCGAGGGAGCCGGCGTACAGCTTCCGGGTCATGTGGCCAGCATGACTAAGCCGCGTCTGGCAAACCAGAGCAGTGCACGGAAACGCCGTTTACCTTCCCGCTGGAGCAGTACCTATTTATCTACTTGCACTTTCACGTGCTTTTGAACTGCTAGGTTGGCAGGAGCTGGGACAGAGCAATGGGAGCTCACCCCGTTGCGGGGATTCGAACTGCCAACCTTCCGATCGGCAAGCCCTTGACTCTGTGGTTTAACCCCCAGCGCCACCCCCAGCTGCAAATAAAACATTTTAAATGTGTGGTAAAGTGCATACAAATGTGGAACTAGATAGTGACAGCAAGCAATGCAAAATTCAATGTCTTTTGCAAAACGTTTTTAAAAAAAAGCATTTTCACAGCTTTTTTTTTATATGTGTATAGATTCCACCATAGATATGCCATCATGGTTTTGCTCGGACTAGAGAGGATTTATAATATGTTGTTTTATAACTCTCCTAACTCTATACACACTCGTCATTAAATCATTCTCTGCGTGTATATCAGGCATAGGCAAACTCGGCCCTCCAAATGTTTTGGGATTACAATTCCCATCATCCCTGACCACTGGTCCTGTTAGCTAGGGATGAGGGAAGTTGTAGTCCCAAAGCATCTGGAGGGCCGAGTTTGCCTATGCCTGGTGTATATCCTTATGTAGCTACCACGTGTTCATAAGTGGCAAGTATAAGCAGGCTTGGGGAACCCTGAGATTTGTAGAGGTCCAAAAAATATCTAGGCGGAAAAACCCCAAGTGGGCAGGGAATCCAAAAACACGAAACAGAGCATACTAAGTGAGCATGGAATGATGGCTGACTGTTTGGTGGGAATAGGACAGAAGAAGAAGAAGAAGAAGAAGAAGAAGAAGAAGAAGAAGAAGAAGAAGAAGAAGAAGAAGAAGAAGAAGAGTTTGGATTTGATATCCCGCCTTTCACTCCCTTTCAGGAGTCTCAAAGTGGCTAACATTCTCCTTTCCCTTCCTCCCCCACAACAAACACGCTGTGAGGTGAGTGAGGCTGAGAGACTTCAGAGAAGTGTGACTAGCCCAAGGTCACCCAGCAGCTGCATTTGGAGGAGCGGGGAATCGAACCCGGTTCACCAGATTACGAGACTACTGCTCTTAACCACTACACCACACTGGCTCCCAGGTGGGAGGGGGTGGAATGGAGTATCCTGGAACAAGGCATGGCTGGTTGGCTGGAAGCCTGATCAGGAGCCCTGAAACATTTTCTAGCACGTTCCACTTATAATTCTTAACACTGGGAGGAATTCAACGTAGCGCCTAGGAGTTCATTCCATCACTGCAAGCATTTTTACTTGCCGGACCAAACAATCTCCCCTTTCCACCCCCTGCACTGGGGGTTTCTCCAGACCCTCCAGAGTGGGTTTGGGGGTGCATGGAGGGAGCAGAGCGAGGAAAGGTTGGGGGGAAACTCCATTGTGCTAGGACTGGCTTTGTCTAGCAGAATGGGGTAGTTGAATCTAGCCCACTGAATCTGACACACACACAAACACACACACACACACACACACACACACACACACACACACGTGCCCTACTCATTTAGCTGATGCTTCCAGTAAGTTTTCTGTTATGCTCAAGGATGCTTCCCTCCCCACCCCCAGTTTCTAGGAAGCGATACCTTATTTAAAACACATCAATACATATGTGTGAACTTAGGATGTGTGTTCCGGTTACAAAGGCCTTTGAACTTTCTCTAGAGTCAGGTTTCAGATCTTCCCATGAAGATGCAAGATGCAAATATACGGTAACAACATTTTAGCTAAGTAATTCTGCCTTGTTCTTAAATGGTTGGGGAGGGATTGTTGCTATGCTGTGAAGACTCAGCAAATCACTTCTCATTCTCTTTGGGTTAACTTGTCTTCTGGGTATTTAAGCGGGGAGGTAAATCGGTTTTTGAAAAGGAGGATTGGATCCTCAGATTCAAGTTGTTGCAGAGCTGAAAAGCGCCATTATTAAAAAACAAATAAACCCCTTTCTAGTAAATCTCTCTTGGTTTTTAAAGCTTGCTTGCTTGTTTAACTGGATTACAGCTCAGAAGCTTTGTTCAGTGTATGTTTTCATCTCCTTCATTGGGCTAAGCTGCCAACCATTTTGCTTGTTGACATTGTTAAGTTCAGAGTTTTGCAGGCACACATTGTGCCTTAGGGCAGAGATCCTCAAACTGTGGTCCACCCACAGACCGCTAGCAGTCCTCAGGTGGTCTGCAGAAAACTGTGGAACAGTTGAGAATATATCTAATGTGATTTTACATCCATGTTCCTGGATGGCCACTGGAGACTAACCATGATGTAGTGGTTAGAGAGCTGCACTAGGTCTGGGGGGGCCAGGGGTGCGCTTCAACATGGCGCTAACTGGCGGGTGGGTTGAGGCCGTTCACGCAACTGAACAGTGGGCACTTATTATGTTCTTAGGAGAATAGAGCTGGTGTGCCACATGAGCTGCCCTGTGCCCCCCTAAGTTAACCTGCAGCCCACAGGTTTGATGCAGAGTTGAAGTATTGTGGAACTAAAGAAGCGGCCATTTTGTCCTTTCCCTCGGGCAGCAAAATGTCTTGGGCCAGGCCCGGCCCTACTGTTTGACACCCCTAACAGGTGACAGCAGGGAATTGACCTGAGATCTTGTGCGTACAGAGTATGGGCTCTGTCACCGAACTATGGTTCATCCCCTGTTTATTTGCATCCCCCTTCCCTCCCACTTTATCACAATACAAAAGGATACTGAGGCAGAGAATCTGTGTGAAACATGACGGTGTTGAATTGTGGCTTTTCTTATTTTTTGTAAGCATCCGATGAATTGTATGTCTACACTGTAATGGAGATTACTGGCTCCCTTAAGTAGCTTGCAGGGGACTTTTGTACTTTCTTAAGTAATCAGGATAAATAATTTAGGGTGGCGCATGAATAATACACCAAGCAAATCTTCTCACCGTTCTGTTTCCCCTTCCATCCTCCTCAGCTTTGTCTACTGGGCCGCTTGAAAGAAGACTAAAGAGGAGCCCATCTCTGGGGGAAGTGCTGTGTGTTTCTAACAAAGACCACTGTTCCGCCCATCGCTGAATGAAATCGAAAACACATGGTGATTCTGGGAGGGAGACATTTCTTTTTATAGGCCCTCCTGAAAATGTCACGACGCAGCTTGTTTGCGACGTGTTTACAAAGCCTTAGGAATTTTGATCTACGCTGGGCAGGACCAGAGCCAGCAAAGACATTTCTGTGCCCATTCACAAGGCTGTGTGGGTTAGAGGTTGCTTTTCTCCCTGCTGGTTTTAAAAATAATCTTCGCTGGCATGGCTCGACCAGCTCACACCTTGTGTGACTTTGACGCTGCCAAGAAGTCTCTTCCCCGCCGGTGTTAAAGTCTGGCAACCACCTTTTTTTCATTAGAACTAAGCTGGTTTGGGGGCTGTTGTTGTTTTATTACTCAAGATGCTTTTCTCCTCTTAAGCTAGAAGCAAAATTGCAGTTGACATTCCACGCTATTAGAGAAAACGATGTATGGAAGTGAGAGCTGGACCATAAAGAAGGCTGATCGCCGAAGAATTGATGCTTTTGAATTATGGTGCTGGAGGAGACTCTTGAAAGTCCCATGGACTGCAAGAAGATCAAACCTATCTTCTGAAGGAAATCAGCCCTGAGTGCTCACTGGAAGGACAGATCGTGAAGCCGAGGCTCCAGTACTTTGGCCACCTCATGAGAAGAGAAGACTCCCTGGAAAAGACCCTGATGTTGGGAAAGATGGAGGGCACAAGGAGAAGGGGACGACAGAGGACGAGATGGTTGGATAGTGTTCTCGAAGCTACCAGCATGAGTTTGACCAAACTGCGGGAGGCAGTGGAAGACAGGAGTGCCTGGCATGCTCTGGTTCATGGGGTCACGAAGAGTCGGACATGACTAAAAGACTAAACAACAACAACAAATTTCTTCTGAGTGTAGCTTGGCCTTCTCCATCCACACAAGTGGACATCGCATAGCTCTGTGGAGGGGGAGATCCAGTTCAACTGAGCAGCCATTTTTAAAAAATCAATCATAAAAATTAAATTTTATGAAACATCAATATGTATGTGCTGCGTGAAGAGCAAACTGATCCAGGACGTTTTGCTGCTGAGGGCAAAACAGAAAATTGTTACAAAAAATTTTTTTGGGGGGGAGCAAGCACTGAGTGTGGGCGTCTTAAATCTTGGATGTCTTTGATAAAAGGCGCTATCTTGTTTACTGAGCATCAGATAGCTCCTGAATAAGTTTCATCACACCCAAACCAACTACTCTTTGACTGGTGGTGGGGAACCCTGCGTTTTATCAAGATTAGCAAGGGAAAAGCTTAACCATTCTTATAGTGGTACCTGTGCGAACTTGCCAGAATGATTATAAAAAGGAGAGTTAGAGCGAGAGAAGAATAAATAAGGAGATACAGTCACGCTCTGAAATCCCTTCACATCTTAGGAGATAAGCAGCATAATATGGCACATCATTTACCACACGCACAGCAGAGCGTTAAGCTCATAAGAGCACCCACACGACCCTCTCATACCAAAGCAAGTGGCTTAGGGTGCCAGGCGTGGCCAGCCATTTTGCAGAAACAAAGCGAGCAAGAGATATGAGTGTGGTGTCTCATTTCTCTGCTGTAACAACATGGTGTTGTTCAAAGGTTGTGATTCTAGACAGGTTCTCACAATTTTGCTAGCACATTGCAAATTCTGCACACACATGC
This sequence comes from Podarcis muralis, assembly GCF_964188315.1. Taxonomy (NCBI): domain Eukaryota; kingdom Metazoa; phylum Chordata; class Lepidosauria; order Squamata; family Lacertidae; genus Podarcis; species Podarcis muralis. The sequence goes on along the minus strand of NC_135658.1, from coordinate 18,528,428 downwards.
ACGCATGCACACGCACAAACTTGGTTCAGTCTGACTTCGCTTGTTAGCAGTTGATGGATGCTCCAAGACGACCTGTTTATTGAGCATTCATCCAGATTGGTTTGATAGGAGATTAGGTCATCATCATCATTACATCAGACTATTAAATAATTGACTTTTTAATGAGCGTTCATCTGTTTCTCTATGGCAGCCTTTCTCAACCTGTGGGTCCCCAGATGTTGAACTACAACTCCCATCACCCCAGTGGCGTAGCGTGGGTTGTCAGCACCCGGGGCAAGGCAAGTAATTTGCGCCCCCTAACCCATGGATTTGCGCCCCCTAACCCATGGATTTGCGCCCCCTAACCTATGGATTTGCCCTAACCCCAGATGTTGCGCCCGGTGCGGCCGGCCCCCCCTGCACCCCCCACGCTACGCCACTGCATCACCCCTAGCTAGCAAGGTCAGAGCTCAGGGATGATGGGAGTTGTAACACAGGTTGAGAACTGCTGCTCTATGGGGAGATTAAATGACATTGCCTCAAGCAAGTGTTGTCCCTCACTTTCCAGGGTAATGAATGAATGATCCGTTACGGCCACAGACCAATAATACCCTTCCCAGTTCTTTTCCCCATCACTTTGCTTACTGCAAAAAGTCATATTTTGGAGAAGTGGGTTTGTCATGCAAGAGTTCCCAGTCGATGATCATCTTGCAACCTGAACTCCCCAGGATGTGACTGAATCACACCCAGAAATAGCAACAGTCTCAAGGCACCCTTGGTCTCCTTTGCTACTCTGCAACTGCGCAAGTGGTTCCAGGAAAACTTGCGCAAAGCCACCTCCCTTGCTTCTTCCAAATCCCTCCTCAAAACCCACCTTTTCCTTGAAAACACAACTCCCTCATTCACATAGCCCACTGTGACTCAGCCTTTGGCTTAGCCAAAACACCTGCATTCAAAACAGCTGCATCATGCTTCCCTGTTGACCCCTGCCTCTACTTCTCTCTCTCTCTCTCTCTCTCTCTCTCTCTCTCTCTCTCTCTCTCTCTTGAATCAGTTACAGATAGGTAGCCGTGTTGGTCTGCCATAGTCAAAACAAAAAAAAATTCCTTCCAGTAGCACCTTAAAGGCCAACTAAGTTAGTTCTTGGTATGAGCTTTCGTGTGCATGCACACTTCTTCAGATACACACTTCTTCAGATATGGAAGGCACCACATTGAGCCGCATGAAATGGAAGTCCATCAGTGTATCTGAAGAAGTGTGCATGCACATGAAAGCTCATACCAAGAACTAACTTAGTTGGTCTTTAAGGTGCTACTGGAAGGAATTTTTTTTGTTTTCTCTCTTGAATGTTAGCTTGCAAGCTCCTCAGGTCAGGTAACTATCCATTCTGCAACCATTGTGGCGTAAAACACCATGTGCACTGATGATGCAATAGAGATTATTGGCAAAAGCAGTGCAGTTTGTAAACTAATAAAAAAGGTAAAGGTACCCCTGCCCGTACGGGCCAGTCTTGACAAACTCTAGGGTTGTGCGCTCATCTCACTCTATAGGCCGGGAGCCAGCGTTGTCCGGAGACACTTCCGGGTCACGTGGCCAGCGTGACAAGCTGCATCTGGCGAGCCAGCGCAGCACACGGAACGCCGTTTGCCTTCCCGCTGGTAAGCGGTCCCTATTTATCTACTTGCACCCGGGGGTGCTTTTGAACTGCTAGGTTGGCAGGCGCTGGGACCGAGCAACGGGAGCGCACCCCGCCGCGGGGATTCGAACCACCGACCTTTCGATCGGCAAGCCCTAGGCGCTGAGGCTTTTACCCACAGCGCCACCCGCGTCCCTTTGTAAACTAATAGGTTCAGCCTATCCAGGCTCTTTCATCTTCATTTTAGTGAAGGCTCCTTCACTTAGTAGTAGAGCATCTGCCGTGAATGCAGTAGCTGTGAGGTTCATTCCTCACGAAGAGTTGGATCCCCAGGCGCCCAATCAGCTTGCTCTGCCACTGGATCAGTGTAAACACAGAACTAAACAGACCATTGGGTCTGATTCAGGATAAGGCAGCTTCCTATCAGTTTTTTGTGGGCATGAAGAAGCGAATGCGCAGGAGAGGCCAATTTAAGGAAAAGGTGGAGCCCGCTAAGCTGGAAGAGGTGCGAATTTACCCAGCCCTCTGGGCTTTCTTGCAAAAGCTAGATTCCGAAAAGTAGATAAATCTTGGATAGACTTGAAAGCCACCTCTGCAAAGCCTCTAAACCACCGTGGAGTGCGATTGCAGTCATTATGTTTTGGAAAGGAAATGGTTATAATCTTCAGTATGTCATCCTGTGTTCCTTTCCCGTTGAATTTTCCTGCAAACGGCTGCTCACTTCAAAAGATGCCGACCGAGGCCCATTATGTCGTTCAGCTACACGCAACCAGAGAAAAGAAGCTTTGCATTAGATAAAATTGTTTTAATTTCCCCTTAATTGTTCACACACATACACACCTCTGCCAGCTGGAAAACACTGAGGTGTGGGGTTATTGCAAATCACTGAAAACACTGATAACATTCCCCATTTGGCGTATACTGTGGGTGCTCCCAGGTGGGTATTTTTGGTGGGATTCCAATGCATGCATTTTTTACATTTATTTTTTGCAATGGCCACATTATGTTGCTGGCCTCAGAATGCTAGCCTGTATTCCCCAACCTATTTGATCTGGATTTATCCTCCCTGGGAAAGAGCTTATCTATCTATCTATCTATCTATCTATCATCTATCTATCTATCTATCTATCTATCTATCTATCATCTATCTATCTCTATCTATCTATCTATCTATCTATCTATCTATCTATCTATCTATCATCTATCATCTATCTATCTATCTATCTATCTATCTATCTATCTATCTATATCTATCTATCTATCTATCTATCTATCATCTCACTACACATAATGGTTCAATTAGGCACAAAAGCATATCGGTTACATCCCACCTTCGTTGCCAGTGTTAGGTTGTGGGTGAACATATCAGACGACACAGTGATTCTTCAAACAGCTCTTATTTATTCACAGGCCAGAACAGAACTGAACTGAAGGGTTCAGCCATCCTGCTGATATAGAGCTCCACTAGAACGCAACAGTAACCATTTTCTGTAACTATCCAATCACTGAACGTGACTTTCAATCCCTTATTTGCATATGTGGACCTGAGTGAAAACTATCTACAGTATCCCCCTGCTAGCCCAGGGTGAGAACTTCAGTACATAACACTATCTATCATCTATCTCGAAAAAGCACTCCATGGAGGGGTGTATGCGGGAACAGGCTCTCCTGAGATGGTATACAACAAGTGCACCATCTCCTAGGGGCTGAGGCATTTTCAGCACACCCAAAGTATTTTTTGAGGGGTCTGAGCCCCTTCAACATTGAGGGGGCTTTCTGCTCTGCCCCCTGCCTCCTTGCAGCATCGCGTGTGTTGCATCAAGGAGTTGTGGAATGCCGCACGCTTGACGTCACGACGACGTGTGGTGTCACACACGAGGCCCCCTCTTAACAAGATGGCGCCTCTGGTCTACATCCTGCCCTCCTCCTCTTGATATTTACAAAGCTATTGGCAATTTTGCTTGATGCAAACTATCTGATGCGTTCACAGGAATGTCTTGGACACTGTGTAGGAAAGAGATTATTTGGTACACATTCAAGCAAAGAGTTGTTCTGGTTTTGTTTTGCGTTTTTTTGTTTTTTTGTTCTGAAGACAAACACATGAAATCTGATCCATTTGTGTTCCAAAACAACTGTGACATCCTTTTGGCCTTCCTATTACCTCAGCTTGAATTAAAAACAGCCTGCTCAAAGGTACAAGGGTGGCACAGTTCACAGAAAGAAGAGAAGTAACTAAAACATGTGGATTTAGCTGTGATGGTGATTTCAGTCTGACATAAACTTGTGTGTGTGTGTGTGTTCATTTATATATTTTCACATATTCTTTGAGTACGCATTCTTTTTTGGACAAAATCGTACCGAACAAGAGTGGAGTATGACCAGACTTAGGGATACCCCAAGGTTTGCAGAAGACTCCCTGACAAAGGATTCTGTGCTAGGCAGCACTACCAGTAGAAATTCAATTTAGTTTGCATTCAAACACGTATCTATCTAATTCACACTTTCTGAAACAGTCTGCAAACAGAAACACTCTGTGTCGGTTCTTTCATTGTTTTGGAAAATGAAAATTAGAGAAACTTGCTTTTAAATGAAAGTTTATAATCCAGAATACTGGCTCACGTCTAGGAGAGATAGAGCTTATATTCAGACACCAGCACACACTTAACCGGTGCTATTCTATGCAAATAAATAAGCACCACTATAAGAAAAAAATAAATATTTTTGCATTTTTGTCTTGGGCTGCGGCCTAATTTCCTTGTTCTGCTGGCATGGTCAGGTCTTGTCTGGATGTTTGTGAATGTACTGCATTGTCTGTTCTGTCTGTGTATGGGGAAAAACTTGTTTAGACTACAAATATTTCTTAGAAAGCAAGTCAAACATATTCTTCGTTGAATTTAGGGCACCATTTTGAAGGTCAGAGGAAGCCATGAGACTTTTAGCGGGTCTGGGAAGACTCCCTCACACAGGGAGGCATTCACCACCTCACAGAGCCCACTGCCCGGCCTTGCCTGGTTTGCTTTTATGAACCAGGATGGGCAAGGATCAAGGAGACAGGTGGTCGGTTTCACTCTTCCAAGCAGCCTGTCCACATCCTCGGAGGCAACAGGGTGGAACTGATCCCATACAACTTGACTAGACAGGACTCTAGCACTCTCCCGCCCCAGCCCTGCTACCACAGCTCTTTCCAAATCCGAGCAGAGCACTCTTCCCAGAGTGCTCTATGTTTAGCCTGGATAAGAGGAGACTGAGAGGAGATATGATAGCCTTCTTCAAGTATCTTAAGGGCTGTCACATGGAAGATGGAGCAAGCTTGCTTTTTCCTGCTCTGGAGGGTAGGGCCCGAACCAATGGCTTCAAGTTACCAGAAAGGAGATTCTGACTAAACATCAGGAAGAACTTTCTGACAGTAAGAGCTGTTCAACGGTGGAATGGACTCCCTCAGAAGGTGGTGGTCTCTCCTTCCTTGGTGGTTTTTAAGCAAAGGTTGGATGGCCATCTGTCATGGATGCTTTGGTTGAGGTTCTTGCATTGCGAGGGCTAGAACACAACCAGGGTTCCTCCCAATTTTATGATTCTATGATTCTCCATGCAAAGGGAGCTATAAGAATTGTAGCTCTTTGAGGGGAGTAGGGGCTATTTTATAGTCTGTTATTGCAGCCTGTTATTTACAGTATTCTCTCAGCCTAACCTACCTCACCAAGGTTGCTGTGAGGATGGAGGCGGGGGAAGCACGTGCACCATATTGAGAACCTTGGGAGGGAAAGTGCATATACAGAGGTACCTTGGGTTACAGACACTTCAGGTTACAGACGCTTCAGGTCACAGACTCCGCTAACCCGGAAGTAGTACCTCGGGTTAAGAACTTTGCTTCAGGATGAGAACAGAAATCGTGCGGTGGAGGCAGCGAGAGGCCCCATTAGCTAAAGTGGTACCTCAGGTTAAGAACGGTTTCAGGTTAAGAACGGACCTCCAGAACGAATAAAGTTCTTAACCCAAGGTACCACTGTAAATGGAACGATACAATTTCTTTGCCTGACAAGAAATCATAGCTCAAGAGGGAAGCTATCCCGCTCAAAGCAGAAATTAATTGGGAACTTCACAAGAGCTACAGCACTGCAAGCATGGGCAGGAAGTGTAACTGGGCAGGAAAACAAGCCAATTCGATACACTACTCATTTCAAGGGACTACATGATTAATGCCCTCCAGCAAGGATGCAATTGTTTCTTCAACTTATATACCAGAGAAGCATTCTTTTTTTTTTTTTTTTTTTTAAAAGAGAGAATTCATAACTGCTCATTATTGCAACATTCACCCTTTTCTTTCTTTCCATATACGTCTCCGGGAGTTTTCTTTCTTGTTGATTATCCTCTGGTTCCTTTGTTCAGCTTCTTTTCTTTTCCACGACTTCCTCCTTTACGGATCCGTTCTTAGGCCGACGTGCGTTCTTCACAGCATCACACTGAGAAACTCAGGATGTTGTTGTGCTCCAGTACATCGAGCAACACCCGGCTGGCAGATTCCTTTTGCTGGTTGTTGTGCAACTTTTGAACCAACATGCAATGATCAGATGTCAGGTCACAAAGAGTCGGATTCATGTGACTTTTCAACTGGCAGCCAAGGATGGGCAAATATGGATTCTCTCTGTTTCTCATTTCTCTTTAGTTTCCGTTCTTCACACGTGCATTTATATATGCATGCTTTACCCTAGTATAAGGTAAAAAGGTAAAGGTAAAGGAGCCCTGGATGGTTAAGTCCAGTCAAAGGCGACTGTGGGGTTCTGGTGCTCATTTCGCTTTCAGGCCAAGGGAGCCGGCGTTTGTCCACAGACAGCTTTCCGGGTCATGTGGACAGCACGACTAAGCCACTTCTGGTGCAATGGGACACCGTGACAGAAAGCAGAGCGCATGGAAATGCCGTTTACCTTCCCTCTACAGTGGTACCTATTTATCTACTTGCACTGGTGTGCTTTCAAACTGCTAGGTTGGCAGAGGTGGGACAGAGCAACAGTAGCTCACCCCGTTGTGTGGATTTGAACTGACTGCCAACCTTCTGATCAGCAAGCCCAAGAGGCTCAGTGGTTTAGACCACAGCACCACCTGCATTCATGTACATATTCCTTGGCCAACAAATTGCATTGCAAAATTTGGAGAAGTGAGAATTGTGACAGATAAACCTCACCGAAGGTGGCTGCAGGGTAATGCGACCCATATTATAGATGTGTTGATAGGGAAAAAAGCTCTCCTTGTTTGCGCATAGCAGAGGTCTAAAATAAACTGTAGTAGCATTTATGGTTAAACATAGAAGCACACATAGAATTGCAGAGGTGGAAGGGACCCCAAGGGGCATCTGGTCCAACCCCCTGCAATTCAGGAATCTCAATATGCAGTCCCCCATCCTATTTGAAACCATACCAGCCCCTGCTTAGCTTTGCAAATGTGCTGGCAGCTTTATTGCTACACCACTAGGAAGTATCCTGGGGAAAGGGTTGCAGGAAGCCACCTCTGCTGCATAGGGAGCTGCCTTAGACTGAGTCATGTCATTGGTCAATGTAGCTCCATATTGTCTACACTGACTGTTGAGGTTTTCAGACAACATTCTTTCCCAGTCCCACCTGAAGATGCCAGGGTTGAAACTGGGACCTTCTGCACACCTGTGCTGTGTAGGGATGGACAAATGTGTCCACTTGGGTTTTTCTCTGCTTCTTGTTTTCCCAGTCTTAAATTCAGTTTCATGTTTCCACATCGGTTTACACACACACACACACACACACACACACACACACACAGTCCTCCTGAAAGCTCATCAGCATTTTAATGCTAATTTCTCCTAATACAGTGGTACCTTGGTTTACACAGGCATGTCCAAAGTTTGTTTTGGGGGCCTAATCCAGCCCGCCGGTCAGTTTAATCTGGCCCCTGTGGCCCTTCACTTCATCAAATCTGGCCCTCTTTGAAAAAAGTTTGGACCATAATCTGTTCCGGAGGTCCGTTTGTAAACCAAAACAGGTTGTAACCCAAGGCGTGCTTTTGCCAATGGGGCCTCCCCCCAAAAAAGTGTTTGCAATCCAAAAAAATGGGTTGTAATCCAAAAAAAAGTTGCAAACCCGGACACGCACTTCCGGGTTTGACTTGTTTGTAATCCAAAATGTATGCAAACCAAGACGTGTGCAAACCAAATTACCACTGTATACACATTTCTGTATGCAATTTTGCTTAATATGCACATTTTTGCACACAATTTATTCTAATACAATGCATTTCTGTAAATTGTTCTTGTTAATATACACACATGATTACTCAGGTAAATGCATTTCTGTACACTTTTTGGTGGAGAAGTACACTGCAAAATTCAGACAAGTGTTTGGGATTCCATATTGTTTTTGAAAGTGTGAATTACGGTAGGTACATTCGTCTTTAAATGCAAGCTAAATCTAATTTATCCACCACCTCTAGTGCTGAGAGTCATCTATCAGCTGTCTACACCAAGGAACATGCCACATCTGGATTGCTGGGGCAAAAGCTGGAAAAAAGCACATCCAATTCCCTTTTTTAAAAAATAGCACTCTGAACGTGCTATTACTAAAGGGGTTCAACTCGTACAATGAGTTGTACCAATAATTCATCATTTTGCCAGATCACGAATCTGCAAAGTGAAACAACTGCTTTCTGAAATCAAAAGAAGTAATTCTTTGGAGCTCTTTCTAACAGTGCACAATTTCAAAGGAGGAAAATCATATAGGGGAAACCAGTATTTAGGTGATGGGAATGCCAGTAAGGACAGTGTCTCACAGTAATAGATGAGGCCATAAAACTGAATTACTGTTCAGACTAGTAAGAGAGTTATACAAGGAGACAAGCTGGTTGTAAAGTTTAACAGCATCATCTAGCGAAGCGAGGAAAGGGCCACAGACTCCACTTGAAAAAAATTATTTTTAAGAGGCTTCGCTAACACCAGATGAGTAATAGAGTTAAATAGCACCTTGTGCAACATGGGGCTTACTTAAAATGGGCAGCCAGAGCCAATATGGGCATTTATAGTGGGGGGAAATGGGTGGTTTCAAGAGAACATTTGTGCAGTTTGAAAATTCAAGTCGTGCAAAAGTTGGATTATGTAGGTGATGTAAAAAGTGACTGTCATCAATGTGAAAAGTAATTAAGAAGAGCTTCCTGGATCAGGCCAATAACCCATCTAGTCCAGCATCCTGTTCTCACAGTGGCAACCAAGATGCTTGTAGGAAACTGACAAGTAAGACCTGAGCACAAAAGCCCATTTCCCTTCTGCTGTTTCTGTTACAATATTCCATTCCACCTTAACAGATATGTGGAGTTGTTGTATGTCACGTGTCTGTTTACATTCCAGCACAGCTTGCTGGGAACTTCCGTTCTGTGTATAGCTTTTGCTTCTGCTTCTTGTTTGGACATGAAGGAGAGCAGACATGTTTTCTTTGTCCTGATGCTGAATAAAATGCCTGTAAACACGCTTTACACAGCCTCTATCTGCCCTTCTGTTGCAAAGAGTTTACTCTGCTGGCTTGTGTGCTCAACTTCTGAAGGTTTCTGAAGCTCGAGCCACAGTTACATGCTGATCCAAGGACTGGTGATCGCTCGGTTCCTGGCCGGTAGACTGGAGCCAGCTAGGGGCCTGCCAATTGCCCCCGTTTCTTTGGACGCATCCCAACAGTTTCCAGCAATTGGTATTGAGAATCATTACTGCCTCCGACCATGGAGGCAGAGCATAGCCATCATGGCAAGTGCTCATTGGAAGTGGGTTTCTCTTTTCAAAGCCATCTAAGTTGGTGGCTGATTGAGTAGTCCAGATTCTGCTAAAAACCCAGACCCTGATCAGGCATGGCCTACTATTCCTCCCCCTGCCGAAGATGCTCCTCACAGACTTCACTGCCAATGTCCATGACGTTTCTTGGGTGAAAGTGGACTGTAATGTTTCTCCTACTCTATGTAGACTTCTAAATGTCACAGAGTGTGACTCTAAGTAGGAAATCCTGCATGCACACATGAGGGAAAACGCACCGCACAAGCGTTTGGTGAAGGAATTACAATTGCACACCACCGGGCAGTTCTGAATTTTCCTTCGAAAAAGCACTTTAAAACCATAGCTGTCAACTTTTCCTTTTTCTTGCGAGGAATCCTATTCGGTATAAGGGAATTTCCCTTAAAAAAGGGAAACGTTGACAGCTATGTTTAAAACAGTCTGCACAAACATCATCTGTATAGCGAATAACAGTGTAACAGAACCTCCAAGTATCCCTATTTTCCATGGACAGTCCCAAATTTATAGAAGCTGCCCCGGTTTCTGATTTGATCCCAAATTGCCCCGCTTTTCCTTAGGAAGTCCCTATTTGCATTGGATAAGTGTTGTATATTGTCTCCCTGCTTATTTAACTTATATGCAGAATTCATCATGCGAAAGGCTAGGCTGGATGAATCCCAAGCCGGAATTAAGATCACCGGTAGAAATATCAACAACCTCAGATATGCAAATGACACAACCTTGATGGCAGAAAGTGAGGAGGAATTAAAGAACCTTTTAATGAGGGTGAAAGAGGAGAGCGCAAAATATGGTCTGAAGCTCAACATCAAAAAAATGAAGATCATGGCCACTGGGCCCATCACCTCCTGGCAAATAGAAGGGGAAGAAATGGAGGCAGTGAGAGATTTTACTTTCTTGGGCTCCATGATCACTGCAGATGGTGACAGCAGTCACGAAATTAAAAGACGCCTGCTCCTTGGGAGAAAGGCGATGACAAACCTAGACAGCATCTTAAAAAGCAGAGACATCACCTTGCCAACAAAGGTCCGTATAGTTAAAGCCATGGTTTTCCCAGTAGTGATGTATGGAAGTGAGAGCTGGACCATAAAGAAGGCTGATTGCCGAAGAATTGATGCTTTTGAATTATGGTGCTGGAGGAGACTCTTGAGAGTCCCATGGACTGCAAGAAGATCAAACGTATCCATTCTGAAGGAAATCAGCCCTGAGTGCTCACTGGAAGGACAGATCCTGAAGCTGAGGCACCAATACCCACCTCATGAGAAGAGAAGACTCCCTGGAAAAGACCCTGATGTTGGGAAAGATGGAAGGCACAAGGAGAAGGGGACAACAGAGGACGAGATGGTTGGACAGTGTTCTCGAAGCTACCAGCATGAGTTTGACCAAACTGTGTGAAGCAGTGGATGACAGGAGTGCCTGGCGTGCTCTGGTCCATGGGGTCACAAAGAGTCGGACACGACTAAACGACTAAACAACAACAACAAGTGTTGCAGGACATGTGGTAATACTGTTCCTCATTGTCTGGCACCAGTCATCTTCTCTTACTTGTTTCCTTTCTAAGAAAGAGATTTTGTCAACCTCTGCCCAACATGTTTTAAGTATGTTTCAACATACTCTTCAACATGTGTTTGGGATGTGGAACTTTTTGCTAGTCTAGCTGAAATTGCCTTCCTTCTTTTGAAATTCCTCAGATGTTTCTTCTGAGGAAGAAGGAACTCCACACAGACATTATGAATTTCTTTGTAGACAAAATCTGCTAACTGTAATTGAACTTCCTTTGAATGTGTCTCTGCCAGAGCTGTCTTTCCCATTAGGCTTACTGGCGTGTTGCGCCAGGGCGCCAACCTCTCAGGGGTGCCCCAGCAAGTGGGGGAGCTGTGCGGCTTTGCCGATGGCCTCCCCTTTCCCTCCTGCACACCCGTCAGCTGCGCCCCATCAACCATATGGCTGGTGGGCATGCAGCTTGCCTCCCAAGCCTACGCGAGAGGAGAGCGATCCCTGCAGAGGCTTAGGATGGAAGCTGCGCCCCACTAACTATATGGCTGGCGGACATGCAGCTTCCTTCCCAAGCCTTCGCGGGAGAAGAGTTATCCCCGCAGAGGCTTGGAAAAAGGTCGACAACTCTGGGAAACGGGGGGTGGGTCGCCAGAAGGACGCCGGACATGCTTAAGACGGCCCTGGTCTCTGCTATCTTACTTTAAAATCATTAACCACCTCTGTGTTAGCAGTCACCAAGACTTGCTCTAAGAACGACTTTTGGCCTGCACACTGGCACTTTTAGTTGCAGAACAGAAGAGGGGTGAGCTGTTCTCCACCTGCCATGTTCTGCAGGACCCATTTCTAGACAAACCAAGGAATATTTTGTCAGGATGCAATTACATGCCATCCCACACACTGGAAAAACACCAAATGAAGGTTAAGCCATCATTGACTTCTTCCCAGTGGTGGGCAGTCTATAAGTCTGCAATTGTCAGCCTAGAAAAACAATAGCCTTGAACTCTTGCTCCCTGGTGGTAGGATGACGAGGATTAACCTTGGAGCCTCCTGCTTTTCAAAAGTCACGAGGCACTTAATTGACAATAATTAGCATTAGTCTTTTGAGAGCAAAGCACTCGAATTGAACCAGAGATATCCAAAGGCAGCAGCAGAAGAAGAAACAGCAGAAGAGAAATTTGAGGGAAGAAAAAAGTTGTTATTTTAAGGTCTGGATTCCTCAAACATGGGTGCAGGAAGGAAGACAGGTTCCCACCTTCACCCCCAAAACATACCCTCCAGTATCCCACTGATCAAAACTGGGGTGCTCATTTTTCCATCCTAGGCTCTGGCATGAGTCAGCTGTTTCGTGCAAAAGTGCAAGACTGAAAAACGAGCGTATTTTTATGGTCTGGCACTCTGACGTGAGCCAGTTGACTTGCGCCAGAGCGCCGAGCGAAAAAATGGGACATTCCAGGATCTAACCAGAAGCCGCTTTGGCTTCTGTAATTCCGGGATGTCCTGCTCAAATCAGGATGGTTGAGAGGTATGTAAAGGTAAAGGTAAAGGTACCCCTGCCTGTACGGGCCAGTCGTGACCGACTCTGGGGTTGTGCGCCCATCTCACTCAAGAGGCCGGGGGCCAGCACTGTCCGGAGACACTTCGGGGTCACGTGGCCAGCGTGACGAAGCTGCTCTGGCAAGCCAGAGCCGCACACGGAAACGCCGTTTACCTTCCCGCTTGTAAGCGGTCCCTATTTATCTACTTGCACCCGGGGGTGCTTTTGAACTGCTAGGTTGGCAGGCGCTGGGACCGAACGACGGGAGCGCACCCCGCCGCGGGGATTCGAACTGCCGACCTTTCGATCGGCAAGCCCTAGGGGCTGAGGCTTTTACCCACAGCGCCACCCGCGTCCCTGAGAGGTATGTAAATAGCCCTTAATTTCTAAGATGAGAAATTAAACGTCTGCCTAAAAGTTGTGGAAGCTGGAGATGGTTACCCCAAGGGCACAGCCTCTGAAAGCACTTTGCTGAAGCTGAGGAGGTCTGGGTTTGATGAGTGCCTAGGTGGGAGTCTGCCCTGGACCAGTTGCGAACAGGAAGGCAAGCAGGTGGGGCTGCCTACCAACAGACCTAGGCTGGTGGGACAGGCCCTCATTTGCCATAATGGACCAGCCTCCACCAATGTCAACTCAAAGCAGCCATCTTAGAAGCACCTAAGTGAATGAGAGTGACCATTAGCATTAACATTCAACTTGTTGATCCCAAAATAGTTTCAGGGCCAAAGCCTAAGATAGGGCGACTTTACCTATTCTACTGTCATGGGATCTTTAAGATCCTAATGTACTCATCCAGCTGTTCACCACAGAAACAACAGACTGGTATTCGTGTGTGTGTGTGTGTGTGTGTGTGTGTGTGTGTGTGTGTGTTGTTGTTGTTGTTGTTGTTGTTGTTGTTGTTGTTGATCTCATGGAGAGAACAACAAAGCTGCAATCTTCTTTATTTTCATCCCCCCAGAGACAGTTATATATGATGCTTGGAAGAATTTATGAATTATGATGAGCTAACGGTTCCTGTTCCTGTTTTGTTTTCCCCATTCCTACAGGACTGGGCGGCCCGTACAGCTGGCTCACAACACCAGCTGCATTTCCTTTATAAGCCCCCACAAGGCTGTTGTGCTGCCCTCAGGACCACAAACTGGCTCATGTTCGTTTGAGGCCTGTGAAAATTGGAAACGTTCTCGTTTCTCTTTTAAAACAAAATGTTTTGTGTGGTGGTTGCCCTTTTCAATAGGCAGAGGTTTTGATATACAGATGTGTCAGCCAAATGGCAATTTATTCACAGCCCCAGCTGGGCATTCTGTGAGGGGAATGAAATGTATGGATTGGAGATGATAGGAGTTGGGAGTGCAGGACATCTAGGGGACGCCATTTTGGCTGCCCACGGTTTAAATAATAGGTAGGCAAACTAAGGCCCAGGGGCTGGATCCGGCCCAATCGCCTTCTAAATCCGGCCTGCGGACGGTCCAGGAATCAGCACATGAGTGGAATGCTTCCTTTTATTTAAAATGCACCTGTGGGTTATTTGTGGGGCATAGGAATTTGTTCATCCCCCCCCCCCAAAAAAAAATATAGTCCAGCCCTCTGCAAGGTCTGAGTGACAGTGGGACCACCACCCCCGCTGAAAAGGTTTGCTGACCCCTGGTTTAAATGCTTGCTGTTTTTATTTTAACTGTTTTGATCTGTTCTTTCCACCTAGTCACAGCATCCCCACCCCAAACTAGTGAGAAGTCCTCTAAAGGCGGCATTTTTTCATCTCCACCAAGCTAAGCAGTTGGCTCCTTACCTCCAGGTCACCTCCAGACTTGATTATTGTAACTCACTCTATGTGGGGCTGCCCTTGAGACTGACCCAGAAACTCCAGCGGGTGCAGAATGCTGCGGTGAGACTCCTTATAGGGTCCTCGCCATGGGATCACATTCACCCGATGCTACACTAGCTGCACTGGCTCCCGGTGGAGTACAGGATCAGGTTTAAGGGGCTGGTTTTAACCTTTAAAGCCCTATACTGCCTAGGACCCTCGTACCTACGGGACTGCCTCTGCTGGTATGTCCCACGGAGGACCTTACGGTCTTCAAACAAAAACATCTTGGAGGTTTCGGGCCACAGGGAGGTTAGGCTAGGCTCAATCAGAGCCAGGGCTTTTTTGGCTGTGGCTCCGATCTGGTGGAACACTCTGTCACAGGAGACTAGGGCCCTGCGGGACTTGACATATTTCTGCAGGGCCTGCAAGACAGAGCTGTTCCACCAGGCCTTTGGCCAAGGCACAGTCTGACCCCCCTCCTTTGGTAATCTTCACAGAACTCTAGCCCAATGGTTGCCATTAATTTGATTTTGAATTGATTTTAGAATGAATTGATTTTAGAATGCTGTGATACTTTTATTGTTGTTAGCCGCTCTGAGCCCGGCTTCGGCTGGGGAGGGTGGGATATAAATACACCATCATCATCATCATCATCATCATCATTAAAATGAAAGCTCTGGTTTCAAAATTTGCATCTATCTGTGTAAATTATAATATGAAATTTTAATATAAATCTTTGTTGTCTTTTTTCATTTTTTTCTAGCAATGCGTTAAGTGGCTGGCCACCCTTGATGTGCCCCATTCGGTGGTGACTGGTGCCCATTGGTGGGGTGGAAGGATGAAAGGCGGAGGCAGCTAATTCCAGCTTTGTCCCCATCCTCCTCCCTGCTGAGTTCTACAAGGGCAACACTGAGACTAAGGAGGAGAAGGAAGCCAACAGCCAAGATCATCCCTGGAACGGACGTAAGGAGGGATGCAGGCAGGTGCTTGCATGCTGAAGGCAGAGTAAGGCTGGTGGAGCAGTGCCCCATTCACTCTAATGGTTTCAGCGCTCCACTGGGACCATTCCACCATCATGTGAAGAGGTTTACTTGCCCAGGAATGGTATGGACCAGGCTGGAGTCTTTTATAATGACTTTGCAAATCAATATTATTTGCTTTCTCCTGCTTAATAATAATAATAATAATTTATTATTTATACCCCGCCCATCTGGCTGGGCTTCCCCAGCCACTCTGGGCGGCTTCCAACAAAATATTAAAATACTGTAATACATCAAACATTAAAAGCTTCCCTAAACAGGGCTGCCTTCAGATGTCTTCTGAAAGTCTGGTAGTTGTTCTCTTTGACATCTGGTGGGAGGGCGTTCCACAGGGCGGGCGCCACTACCGAGAAGGCCCTCTGCCTGGTCCCCTGTAACTTGGCTTCTCACAGTGAGGGAACCGCCAGAAGGCCCTCAGCACTGGACCTCAGTGTCCGGGTAGAACGATGGAGGTGGAGACGCTTCTTATTATATATTGTTGTTAGCCACTGTGGCTGCAGAAAGGCGGGATATGAATTTGGCTCTAATAATAAATGTAATTACTACTACTTCTACTACTACTACTACTACTACTACTACTACTACTACTACTGGGACGCGGGTGGCACTGTGGGTTAAACCACAGAGCCTAGGACTTGCCAATCAGAAGGTCGGCGGTTCGAATCCCCGCGATGGGGTGAGTTCCCGTTGCTTGGTCCCTGCTCCTGCCAACCTAGCAGTTCAAAAGCACGACAAAGTGCAAGTAGATAAATAGGTACCACTCCGGCGGGAAGGTAAACAGCGTTTCCTGTGCTACTCTGGTTCGCCAGAAGTGGCTTAGCCATGCTGGCCACATGACCCGGAAGCTGTACGCTGGCTCCCTCGGCCAATAAAGCAAGATGAGCACCGCAACCCCAGAGTCGGCCACGACTGGACCTAATGGTCAGGGGTCCCTTTACCTTTACCTTTACTACTACTACTACTATATCATTTGAGTTTTGGGTGCTGGGAATCTCCTTTGAACCATAAACATACTTGCTGCTGACTGAGGACAAAAGGAAGCTGCCTTTTATCTTGTGAGACTGATAGTCCATCTAGCTATGTTTTGTCCACTCTGACTGGCAGTGGCTCTCTTGGCTGTCTTTCCCATCAGAGGGTACCTGATCTTTTTAATATATATATATATATGTATCTAGAAATGCCAGCAATCAAACCTGAGACATTTTAAATGCAAAACATGTGGTGTGGGCTGGCTCTCCTTTTTGACCAAGGGATGCAACCACCACAGCTGATCCTGTGAGCACTCAGTGAATTGTCTAGGACAGGAAGAGGTGCTTGTGGTGTGATTTTTCTGCCTCAGGTGCCAAAATAACTTGATCGGGCTTGGGTACTATCTACTTGGGTGTTTGACTTGGGTGGTGGTGGGGTGGTGCTGGCACCGCTTGCTACCCAGCCTCAGGCAGCAAAATGCCTCAGGCCATCCCTGCACAGTAAACAAACAAACAGGCCAGACAAGTTTCTCTGTCCTTCGCCCTCCTCTTTTTCCTTCTGTGCATGTAATTAATTAACCACAAGTCTCCACCACATTTACTGTGAGGTTCACTAGTATAAACCTCTTTACATTCCTCAATTTTGATCTGCTAATCCCCAATAAATCACCCTTGATTTTCTCAACCAACTCAAGCTAGAGTGAAGATTTATGCCTAAAGGATTTATCATTTCCCACAAGCCTTAATCCTGAATCTCTCTCTCTCTCTCTCTCTCTCTCTGTGTGTGTGTGTGTGTGTGTGTGTGTGTGTGTGTGTGTGTGTGTGTTGAAGGAACTGAGAGGGGAGAGAGAGGCCCTGTTCTCTACACATCTTTAAAGACAACCTGGACTCCCAAATAAAAACAACTCTGAACCACAACTTAAGTGTTCAGCGTTGTGAGTTATTGAGAAGCATCTGATAGGCTATTGAGGGAACAATTTCTGGTTTTGGCAAAGGGCAGAAACAATAAGATTTTTGTGGGTGGGTGGGGTGAAAATTTGAAGACCCACTCTTGGATATACATATTCAAGAGCAGTAGCCACAAACTCAGTGAGTTCTTAAGTATAACATGCTATGGGGCTTTTAAAACTGAAAAGCAAGAAGCTCATAATAACTACAGCAGCATCATTTATCAAAATGTTTGTATCCCAGCCTTTCAGCCTCACAAAGGCCCCCCAAGACAGCTAACAAATATCAATTATAATAAAAGGCACAATTGTATTATAGACCCCTGCAGTGATGCTGGTGCCCATTATGACTGGTAGGGCAGAATCCAAGAAGATCACCGGTAGGTGGAGCCACAGCCAATCACAGGCAGACCTTCCCACTGATTGGTGATAAGTAAGAAGGCAGACTGAGATTGGTGGGGCTGTGCCCCTTTGCTTTAATGAACCCGCCTCCACTGGAATCCTGGGAACTGTAGTCAGACCCTCCAAGTGTCTCTGTTTTCCGGGGACGTCCCTGATTTAGAGAAGCCATACCGGTTTTTTATTTGATCCTGGAATGTCCTGCTTTTCCTTAGGATGTCCCTATTTTCATTGGAGAAACGCTGGAGGGTATGGAGTTATCCAAACCTTGAGCCGTCTGAAGGCAATTCTGTATAGGGAAGTTTTTTTTAATAATGTATTATTATGTTTTTAATATATGTTGGAAGTTACCCAGAGTGGCTAGGGCAACCCAGTAAGATGTGTGGGGTATAAATAGTAAAATTTCCATTATGGAATGGGATGTACCTATTTTCATCAGAGAAATGTTGGAGGGGATGCTGTAGCATGACACAACAAAGACCTGTCTTATGTTGTTATAACTGAGAAAAGAAGGTAGGCAGGTTGCAGAAGGAAGGCGAAGGAACCCAGAAAATGAGCTGAAAGGAGTATTGGGGGTCTGTCCACTGACGTGTTGAGCTGCCTGCTGAGAGAGAGAGAACATAGTTTTCAATAGGGAGCTCTACCCAACTGAGAACAACATAGACAAGCTAAATGATTCCAACTCAATGCAACTCAGTCCAGTGCCATCTAGTGACTAAACTACATAATGACACTATCCACGCAAAACCCATCGGGGCCATGAGTGGCGCTACACAAGTGTGTGTGGATGCTCAATGCAAGAGAGCATGGATTTTGATTGGGCCCACAGGGAGACAGGGAGAAGCAAAAGATGAGCAACAATTTCACTGGTGCAGTCAAACTGAAAATGGCCTCCGATTTCAGCATCAGCTATGACTGAGAGCCAGGTCTAAATGCTCTATGTTTCATAATCCTAATGACTCATAGCCCAAGGGGGAAGAACGAGCCTAGACAGTCAAACCTATTGTTCTACACGCAACAAAATAAACAAGGTCATTTTTCAACATGACCATAAAAATGTCAACAAATCGGAATCTGTTTTGCATGTTAAGAAAAGGCAGAGATGTGCAAGTCATTGGGAACTGGGAGTCCTTTGCATAGAAGGAAAATATTGAGTCATGTTTTACCACCTAAGCTCAGGGGGAAAATGCAGACCTGTTTCTTTGGTGTTTCCCCCCAGTACTATTACCCCACCACACGTAGCATGCATTTTAACATGCAAATGGTTGGACAGTCTTAATTTTCATCTTCACAATGACTTCACAATGAACTCTGCTGGTTCCAGGATTTTTGTATGATGGTTCTCAGTTTTTTATTTTTATTTTTTCCTTTTTAATTATTTTTTATTAGGAATTTAAACAAAACATATTATCTTAAAAATCATCCTCAATTCCCCCCCATTTCCCCCTCCCCCCATAAAACAACCCCCCTCCCCTCCCCCCCGACTTCTCTCGGTTCCAATCTTTGGTTTCTCTATAAATGCTATTCTCTGCATGTTACAAAATTGTATAAATCCTTAATTTATCCGACTGGTTATTATCAATAAAAAGTTTATGAATGTTGATTCAAAGCCTGCCAAGGAGTCCAGTTCACTTTGTTGCTTCTTTAAATACTTTGTAAAAGGTTCCCATTCATCTTTGAAGTCAAAGGTATCCTTGTCCCGTAGTTTATGTGTCAATTTTGCCAGTTCTGCATAGTCCATCAGTTTCTCTTGCCATAGTTCTTTAGTCGGGGTTTCCTCATTCTTCCATCCTTGTGCTATTAAGACTCTCGCCGCCATTGTCACATACATGAAGATATTTTTCAACTTCCAGTTCTCAGTTTTTTCAGCACCTCCTAGCCATCGTTGCTACAACCCACCCACCAAGTTCCTCTAGGCCCAATCTCCAACACCTACCAGAGGGTAGTGGCAAGGTGGCAGAAGTTACTGCTCTTGCTCCTCTCCCTAGTTGCTCACTCGGAGACAGCGGATGAACAGGCAACAACAGAGAGGAGCAAAGCTAAGCAGTGGGCCCTTTCCAGGGGGTTGGGCCTTGGCAAGTGCCTAATTCTGGAGCCAGGTCTGATTTGAGGTCAGTCAACAATATGACGTCAGAGATAGGCATCAACATGGTGCCCTTCAGATGGTATTGAACTCCAGCTCCCATCAGTCCAACAGTCCAGAAAAACTCTATGAGGAAAGCTTGCAGAACTTTTTGTGCCCTCCAACATTCCTCAGATGAAAAAAGGGGTGCTGGTCTGGGCTTGAGGCGCAGCTTCTTCTCCCGATGCAGATGCCCAGATCCACCTTCAGCAAAACCACTTTCTCCTGCAAGGTCACCACCTCAGCGCCAGGGAATTCGGGACTCTGTGTGACAAAGTGAGAAGCCGTGATGGCTTAAGGGTTTCTGTGGCAGTACTGTACCATCATTTTCAGGGCAGTTGGAGACTATGGTGTTTTTCTTCAGTGTTTGCACGGCAAAACGAATCGAAAATGCTGGGGTTTTTAGAGGACAGCAACAATTAAACCTCTTTTGTCACTCTTAAAACACTTCACCGGTTTTACCAAATGTGATATACCCCACCCTCTAGGAAACCCTGTTTGTATCCGAGGTATGCCGCAGAAATACTAGGGAATCAAAGGGAAAAGAGGTAGATCCAATCCGCCCCGTCCCACTCCTTGTATTTTGTGTTGTTCTTGCCCCCAGTCTGCTTGGCTAGTTTATTCCTTCTCGTGCACTTTTTAATTAAAGCCAATTGCTGAACATTCACAAAATACACAATCACTGTTCTGATGAATGCAGAGAGATGTACGGCCCTGTTGGGTTTTTTTTCCTGCACGATGAAAGAAGTTCCACCAAATACTGCAGCGTCTGGTCTCGTTTTTGTTCTTTGCATTTTGATACAGGCCTTTGTAAGGTCAATGACTCTTTTAAAAGTAAGGAAAACATGGATACATGCCCAGCTTATATCCTGCTGACAGCGCAGTTCTCTGAAGCATGTACAGGACATTGCTGAAAAAAAGAAACCAAGTCCTGCAATCTATTATGCTGTATTTAATGGTACATTTGAACCTATAAGCCTGATCCAAACTATATTTTAAAAAATGCAGGATGCAGCAATCATCTTCTTCAACAACATCATAAACTTCATAAGCATAGGTCTGGTGCCTATGCTAATGAAAGCGCTCCCATTTCCTTAAGCTGGCCACAATCTTCAAACCACTTTCTCCTGTGTAACCCCATTCATGTTATTCGGACAGAAGATCAGCAAATCTACCATCCCATTGCACAGCTCCAAGTTTATCAAAGTGGTTCCCAACTAGCTGAGTAATGTGGACTCCCTGTTTTTCAAAAGCCAAGCCATGGGCTCCCTACTTTTGAAAATTGTGAAATATCTATGGTAGTTTTTTGAATTATGGTGCTGGAGGAGACTCTTGAGAGTCCCATAGACTGCAAGAAGATCAAATGTATCCATTCTGAAGGAAATCAGCCCTGAGTGCTCACTGGAAGGACAGATCCTGAAGCTGAGGCTCCAGTACTTTGGCCACCTCCCTGGAAAAGACCCTGATGTTGGGAAAGATGGATGGCACAAGGAGAAGGGGACGACAGAGGACGAGATGGTTGGACAGTGTTCTCGAAGCTACCAGCATGAGTCTGACCAAACTGCGGGAGGCAGTGGAAGACAGGAGTGCCTGGCGTGCTCTGGTCCATGGGGTCACGAAGAGTCGGACATGACTAAACGACTAAACAACAAGTTTTTTGTTATGTGAATGGTGCCATGGACCCCGTGGGTGGTTTAACGTGGACCCCCTGGGGGTCCGCGGACCACCAGTTGGGAACTACTGGTTGGGTAGCCATCTGTTGGGTGGCCACCTGTCATGGATGCTTTAGCTGAGATTCCTGCATTGCAGAGGGTTGGACTAGATGATCCTTGAGGTCCCTTCCAACTCTAAGATCCAATGATTAGGACTCACTGTTTCAAGTACTCTTTAACCAGTAAGCACAGCAAGGGGTAAATTTATCAGCTTGAAGGTTACAATCTTATACAGTCATACCTCGGTTTGCAGACGCTTCAGGTTGCACGTTTTCGGGTTGCGCACCACGCCGAACCAAGAAGTACCGGAACAGGTTACTTCCGGGTTTCAGCTCTTACGCATGCACTGCAACACTAAATCGTGCTTTGTGCATGCGCAGAAGCGCTAAATCACAACCCGCACGTGCGCAGGCGCGGCGCTGCGGGTTGCAATCGTGCCTCCCGCACGGACCACGTTTGCAACCTGAGCGTCCACTATACTCACCTAGGAACAAGCCTCGCTGAACTCAATGAGACATTTGAGTGAAGATATAAGAAACTGGCAACAGCAAATTTCAGGCACTCATGTCCTTTTTATGGCCTTGTTGCCCATTGTGTGTGAGAAAAGGGTGCAGGATTGATGGGCATTTGGTCTGATCCCGCAGGGCTCTTCTTCTGCTCTTATATAAGGTTTGTTGTGGTAATTTATGCAGAAGTGACATTTAATATCAAAGGCATTTTGGTACACAATGCATAGAGTTTCATCCATATAATACCCCGCCCCCTCCCCGCCAAAACTCAAGCAAAAAATAACTGTTATGGCAAAGTGCTTTCATGGATGCGAAGTGCATACTGACAAATAACAGACGATCTCTGAAAACAAGGAATCGGAGTGATGAAATCTTGCATATGGTCTCAACTATTAGATGCCTGTGTTGGGGGGAACGAGAGCCAGGTTTGAGACAGCTGAGAGGCGGAGATCTTGCACAGGCATATGTCCAAAATGGCTTGGATGACAATAATATGTATTTTTTAAAGACACAAATCCCAGCGAAGGGAATGCTAGGGAAGGACCTGTAAGCACCAAAAGGTTGTCTGCCCCATGTCTAGTTTTTGCCTCTGAACTGTGCAGAATGGAGAAACTTCTCATGTCATGGATGTTCCTGCCCCACAACCAACCCACCAGGAAAAGATTCCCACATGGGGGGCGGGCAGCATCTCCAAGAGAAAGATAGGCTAAATCAGGGTTGAAAACCACCAAATACAACAGGAAATGGGAACAGAAGAAACGGTACTGGGTGCGAATCACCAAATACATAGGTAATAAGAAAAGAACTGTAGGATATTATTTTGATATATGATGACAGCGGAAGGACTCTTGTGTGGACAAAGATGGAAAGACTTATTATGGTTTTAAGGTGCAGGAATGTTGTTGAAGTTATTGGAGACAAAGCTGATACATGAAAGCTGACTCGCACAGGGATTTTCGTTCCATTTACAGATGTGCATAATGTCAGCTTCTCATACTGGACTCCAGTAAAACACGTCATCATACTGAGGCCAATATTATATCTTGTTACTGGTGCCAAAATCTCTCAACCTGTGGATGGCAATATGTTTTTATATCTATGCAGTTTGTTCCAACTCAGACTCTCTTGGTAATATGCAAATGTATCCCCATGTAATCAGGTAATCAATTAGTTGTTTGAATGCCAGATAATGAATCCAGTGGCAGACCTACATTTTGGGGGCCCTGAAGCCTGAATTGTTATTGGGGGGGCCCTTCACAACCAGCAGCGAGGACTGGGTAATCTTCTTCAGTTACGTTGTTCCATGACAGATCACCACATTTTTTTTTATTTTTTAATTAACTACTACAACTCGGGTTTTGATTAGTTGGTTGGCAGCCATGCTGGTAACTCGTTTAAGAGGTATGCCACACAGAAAAAGAGTCAACAATATCTTTTTTGGAAGCCTTATTGATATTCTCCTAGGTCAGCCTGCAAGATCTATCCTGAAAATGATTTGCAGTCTGTTAAAAGTCAAGGGCAGTTTTACTGCTGACGTTCCCCATCTGCCTAAATTCAAGGAGGATTGCTCAAGTTAATGAGGTCTGATTTATTTATTCACTGTTGCACTGGCAGATTTGCCACGGAGATCTCTCCCCCCCCCCCCATTTATATTTTTAGCTCTTTGTGCCACTCACTGCTGCCTGGTTATCAGAAGCCTGATCTGTAAAACAAGCCCCTGTTTTGCTAACTGTGAAAAACGAATTTCCAGTAACCCAGCAAAAGGGTTACATTTCCAGCATTGGTGCCATCAATATAAGCATCCAATCTCAGGCAGTTCTCTCAAGGGCCAATCATGCTTTTCTGCAGCCAATATGGTTTTTATAAAACCACAATTCTTCCTTCAGCTTTGTGGAGAGGAGGCCTAATTGGGAGTGGAGGGAGGAATCGTTGCAGGACAGTATGTACATAAATGCAGATAGCCTAATACAGTCATACCTTGGGTTACAGATGCTTCAGGTTGCATTTTTTCGGGTTACGGACCCACCAAAACCCAAAAGTACTGGATCGGGTTACTTCTGGGTTTCGGGGGTTGCGCATGCGCAGAAGCGCTAAATCGCACTTTGCGCATGCGCAGACCCACCGCTGCGGGCTGCGAACGTGCATCCCACACAGATCACGTTCGCAACCCGAGTGTCCACTGTACAGTGGCGCCTCGCAAGACGAAATTAATCCGTTCCGCGAGTCTCTTCGTCTTGCGGTTTTTTCGTCTTGCGAAGCACGGCTATTAGCGGTTTAGCGGCTATTAGCGGCTTAACGGCTATTAACGGCTTAGTGGCTTAGTGGCTATTAGCGGCTTGGCAGCTTAGCGGCTATTAACGGCTTAGCAGCTTAGCGGCTATTAGCGGCTTAGCGGCTTTAAGAAAAAGGAAACAAAGTCGCAAGAACTCGCAAGACGTTTCGTCTTGCGAAGCAAGCCCATAGGGAAATTCGTCTTGCGGAACGACTCAAAAAACGGAAAACCCTTTCGTCTAGCGAGTTTTTCGTCTTGCGAGGCATTCGTCTTGCGGAGCACCACTGTACATTTAAAGTTTGTTAAAGTCCCAAACCTACTTTGTAAGACAGGGGTTTTCAACCTTTTTGGGTCAACGGCTCCCTTGACCAACTACATTCTTTCTGTGGTACCCCTGTGGGGTTCAGGAGCCCAGTTCTGTCACCCCTTGCCTGCAGAGCTGGCAGCCCCTCACCATTTTTCGAACATCCTCCCCTGTGGAGTGTTCCCTCAGCCTCCGCACCCCTCTCCCTTGGGGGTCCTCTGCTGCCCTGGTCTCTGAGCTGCCTCCTCACGCTGCCCCACAGGGGCCTGGGAAGCACACCCCCCCGGGCCAGCCCCAGAGGCACCATTCACCTGTGGAGCTTGTAGCTAGGGCTGCTGCAACAAACAGCTGTGCAAGCCTTTGGGAGGCAGAGACGTGAGAGGGCGTCAGAAGAGGGAGGGAAGGAAAGAGGGACTGTGATAAGAATTTTAAAGTCTTAGATATACAGTGGTACCTCGGGTTAAGAACTTAATTCGTTCTGGAGGTCTGTTCTCAACCTGAAACTGTTCTTAACCTGAAGCACCACTTTAGCCAATGGGGCCTCCTGCTGCCGCTGTGCCGCCAATGCACGATTTCTGTTCTCATCCTGAAGCAAAGTTCTTAACCCGAGGTAATATTTCTGGGTTAGTGGAGTCTGTAACCTGAAGCGTCTGTAACCTGAACCGGAGGTACCACTGTATAATAAATGTTCATAAGTGTACCAACCAAGCACGTACATAGATCAGCACAGGAAGACCAACCTGAAACCATTTTTGATTCCCAAACTGACCAAATGTTTTCTCTGCAAGGTCAAAGGAAAATGGAAAAGCCTCCCCATTGTCTTTTCCTTCACAAATCCTCTCTTAAGGGTATGTCTGTGTTTGAATAGGGTGAGCCTGTGACCTGGCTCAGGAACTAAGTATTTATCATTACAGAAGACTGGCCAGGCTCCCCAGGGTATCCAATCAAGTGAGCATGAACAGGTAACCAACGCACTCAGATAAACAACGCACTCAGATTTCTGCTGTAGACCGCCTTTTCTGTGATATAGATATGATGTATCTGGGGGGTGGTCTTGGGTTACACCCCTTCTGTGATGTATGTATGATATATGGAGGGGTGGTCTTGAGCTCTAGGGCAGGGAATTTAAAATGTCTATATAAGGGCAGGCACACCTTGGTTCTGGGTTCCTCCTCCTTTCCTGCGTGTGAGGGGAGCACCCTGTTGCAACAGATCAATAAAGATCAAGCTTACTAGCTGCTTTGCTTCTCAATATTCTCTGGTTGGCCTCTGTTATTTTCTCCTACCAATAGGGAACCTACGTAAGGACTCTATATGGGCTCTTGGATACCCCATAAGGGGGAAAGGGCAGATTTTGTTTAGAACAGGACAGAGGCCAGTGTTGCCCACGGCACCCCTGACCATCATTCAAGGCACCTCAGGGTGCCATGGCAAACTGGTTGAAAACCACTGTTGTAAAGCATTAGCCCCACTGAGCTCAAAGGAAAGATGCATAGGATTGCGCTGTTTTTTTTTGTTTGCTCCTTGATGACTAATTGGACAGCAGTTCTTTCCCCAACCTTCCAAAACAAGTTCCCAGTCTTGGCATGTAGCAGAGAAAAACCCCTCTTCTGTTTTCTGCCCTGGCATCAGATTACCATGCGACCGAGGGATTTGCACAGCTCCCTGGTGCTTGCTGGTTGTCTCTTTAGCTTTGATTCTTCCCATCGATGCCCTGCCTCCACCTTGCACAACAGAGAAAACCGTTGGAACCTCTTTGTGTAGCAGGAAAACCCCGAGGTCATTTCAGTATCTTTGCTCTTAGACCAGACAGCAAACACAAGGCCCCAGAGCGCCAGTGTTGCAATCCGTTGCAAATGGACTAAATTACGCCTCGTTTGCATACCGTTGCCACTGGTGTTATTTCTTTTTCTTTTTTCCCCTAGTAGAGAATTCGCATTGAGTGTGCACAGAGCATAACAGGCCCGGCTGCAGCTACGGAGAGCCGACTCTCTTCCTAGGGAATTAATTAATGTTTGACTTGAGCTTCAAACAAAGTGAAGCGCTCGTTCCTAACGCTTTTGATAACCTGTTGAGATTGCTGAATACTGTTATTAAATTCCTGCCAAACCGGAGTATAATTCATACCAATGCTTGAGGAGTATAGCCAAACAGGCTGGACTCAGTGTAAGGTTTTTGGTTTTGCTTTTCTTTTTAAAAAAAGCAGATATCTGATGTCTCAGCTCTGCTTTGAGCATCATATCCTTTGGGACTTTTGAAAAGAAAACGAAACAGAAAAAGGCAGGAGAAATGGTCACAGCAAGAAATTCTTCTTCTTCTCTTAAAATCCCCTGAGCAAAGAACTAGGCAGAAAATGTTATTTCCGACACTAGTACACTAGAGATATTATTGTACAACAAGCAGTATTCGCCAAGTTATTTTCTGCTTTGTTTATGTTTCCCCTCCATAAAAGATGCATTGAAATGAATTAGATAGTTCATTATGTCACTTTTGGCAATAGCGGATAGTGAGACAAATCACATAGGTTTTAGCAGAAGCAAAACTGTAGCAGAACGGAAACAAGGCTGGTTGCAATGGGCACGAGATGAAAATTGCTACCTCCTTGCATCCCTCCTTGTTTGCGGAGGGCCAGACTACCAGAGCAAACCTAGAGCACCTTTGAGCTAATCCTGGAAAGGGGTGGGGTGGGGTGGGGAAGAAGGTTACCACCCTGTTGGCATCTGTGTCTGACAAAGGGGAAAACACACAGGCAAGTGAATGATAGTTGGAGGGAATCATATGAACCATTCATGCACACCAAAGGCTTTTTCAATTACACAGGATGAAGAGTTAGGTGTCGTGGTGGACAGTTTTACAGAGCAGTATCGCTATTGCTCTGTGACAATTGAACGACGCAAGAAATGAACAGCTAGGGTGATGGGTGGCAGACAGTTATATAGATCAATTGTTTGACCTCGCCTTGGAATCTGTATTCACAGGCCTTTGGGAAGGACGTAGGAAAGAGGTCTCATCATTTGATGGCTTTTGCCCAAAGGTGTGAACTGGTCTGCACTGAAATACAGTGGTACCTCGGGTTAGGTACTTAATTCGTTCCAGAAGTCCGTTCTTAACCTGAAACTGTTCTTAACCTGAAGCACCACTTTAGCTAATGGGGCCTTCTGCTGCCACCGTGCCGCCGGAGCACGATTTCTGTTCTCATCCCGAAGCAAAGTTCTTAACCCGAGGTACTAGTTCTGGGTTAACGGAGTCTGTAACCTGAAGCGTATGTAACCTGAAGCGTATGTAACCTGAAGCGTATGTAACCCGAGGTACCACTGTATATAGTTTACATGTGAATTACGAAGTACATGTGAAAAGGATCTAGGGGTCTTAGTACACCATAAGGTGAACATGAGTCAACAGTGTGGTGCAGCAGCAGCAGCAGCAGCAGCAGCAGCAAAAAAACAAAAACAAACTTAATTCAATTCTAGGCTACATCAGCAGAAGTCTAGCATCCAGATCAAGGGAATAAATAGGGCTGCCCTATTCTGCCTTGGCCAGACCACACCTGGAATACTGTGTCCAGTTCTGGGTGCCACAATTTAAGAAGGATATTGACAAGCTAAAACATGTGCAGAGGAGGGTGACCAAGGTGATGAAGGGAACTATTGAAGGAGCTGGGTATGTTCAGCCTGGAAAAGAATAGGAGATATGAGAGCCATCTTCAAATATCTAAAGGGTTGCCGCTGTTGGAAAATTCATGGAACTGTTGCGTGTCACATGTCTGTTTACATTCCAGCACAGTCTGCTGGGAACTTCCATTTGTGAATAGCTTTTATTTTTCTCTGTCTCTCCGAGAAGACAAAGAGAGAGAGAGAGAGACAACATGTTTCTTTGTCCTGATTTATGATTAATAAATCTGTAGTTGTAGTATGCTTCCACAAGCCTCACGCCTATTCTGTGTGTGCAGTTCGCTCTGCTGATATAGTGTGTCCTGGCTTTGAAGCCGGGGTCACTGATTTACGTCGGAGCAGAGGCCGATGGGTCTTCGCTGCGGGACGGCTGGAAGGAGACGACCCAGCTGGGGCTAGCTAGCTGGCCTTGAGATCCTCTGCATGCCGACAGTCACATGGAAGATGGTGCAAGTTTGTTTTCTCCTTCTCCAAAGGGTAGGACCTGAACCAATGCCCTGTCTTCGACTATTTACGCTTGGACTGCTGCTTCAAGTCTGGATAGCCTTGCCCTTCCTGTCACCTAGCCTCAGCATAGTGACTCACTACCTGTTGTTGAGCCTGTACCTATTCTCTCCTTGATAAAGATATCTTCCTTGGTCTTAGATAAATGCCTCTGTTGTCGTGGTCTGAGTGGGAGCCAGGACAAATAAACAGGTTGTCTGGAAGTGACCCATGTCTGCTTTGGCCCCGAGTGGAAGAAACTGTCAGCATTATTGCAGGAAAAGTAGATGAAAAACAGCAGCGTTGAAAAATGTTTTTAACGGTCCTCCACCTACTAGGGATGTCAGAGAATACTGGCAGAAATGGAAATTGCCAGTGTTTGCTTATTCATCCCCTCTCAGGAACAAAAATAATTCCAGCATATTCACTCTTGTCGCTGCTGCAAACGACACAGAACTGATTACGTTTCCTCCCCAATTGCACTGTATTTCCTTTTTGCTGAAATGGACAGGGTGGAACAACGTGATCGCAATGTAACTTACACAATTCATTGCATACGTTACATAATTTCGCCACGGTGTACAGCGAGACGAATAATGTAACTTTTGGTGGAAGACGAACTGCAGCAGAATGGAAACTTTGCTGCATGCAACAGGTACAGGGCAGAACGGGAAATGATAGCTTCTTAGACTCCTACCAGAACTGCTTATAGTCATTATAGTGAGGTTACAGGGAACCAGACAGAGGGCCTTCTCGGCAGTGGCACTCGCCCTGTAGAACGCCCTCCCTTCAGATGTGAAGGAAATAAGTAGCTATCTTATCTTTAAAAGACATCTGAAGGCAGCCCTGTTCAGGGAAGTTTTTAATATTTAATGCTGTGTTGTTTTTAACACTTGATTGGAAGCCACCCAGAGTGGCTGGGGAAACTCAGCCAGATGGGTGGGGTATAAATAATAAATAATTATTATAAATAATAATTGTTGTTGTTGTTATCATCATCGTCGTCGTCGTCGTCGTCCTCACTTGTATTCTGGCTATTTTCCAGACACACCATCATCTTGGCTCGCAAGATATTTACTCTTGCTGATAAAGCTGCAACAGCCACCCTTGTAACTTTATGAGATTTGTCCTTCCTCTCCAGAGCCTGCAAACCATGTTTGTATTGATTTCCTTCATTCCCTTTCCTTTTTGCATATATTTTGGAACACAGGAAGATAGGAAGCTGCCTTATACCAAGTTGGACCATTTATCATAAGAACATAAGAAGAACTTGCTATTCTCACAGTGGCCAGCCAGATGCAGAACTTCTGCACCAGAGCACTCTCCCCTCCCCTGGTTTCTATTCAGAAGCATACTGCCTTCAACCCTGGAGAAACAGCATAGCTGTCATCAGTGGCAGATTAATGGGCATGCACAGGATGCACAGAATTAGGCCCTCCACCCTTGCTGCAGCTGAGAAGCCCTCAAACGATTAGTATACATTGCTAAGAGGATGCCTTTGAGACATGGCAACAAATAATTGCCATTGACGAATTCTAGCACAGTGGTACCTCTGGTTACGAACTTAATTCGTTCCAGAGGTCCGTTCTTAACCTGAAACCGTTCTTAACCTGAAGTACCACTTTAGCTAATAGGGCCTCCCACTGCTGCTGTGCCACTGCCGCCGCACAATTTCTGTTCTCATCCTGAGGTAAAGTTCTTAACCCGAGGTACTACTTCCGTGTTAGCGGAGTCTGTAACCCGAAGTGTATGTAACCCGAGGTACCGCTGTATTCTAGTTGTGTTGTTTCCACTCCTCAGTTCTCCTACACCTCAGTTAAAGTCAGTGGAGCCTGATCTGTTAGGGTGGTGGCCACCAGCCAAGAGCACATAAAGGCCTTTATGATAGCTCAGACTCTGAGCTACCATTTAAAAAAAAAAAAAAACCCTCAAGAAAGAAAGTTATACAGCATTATGTGCAGGCAATCTTCTAAGTCAGCAGTCACCAACATGACACAGGAGAGGCAGGAGTGTAATGCTTCTTCTGACTTTGCAGCCCAGACCACTTTCCGGAGTTGGAAGGGCCTGTTGTCTTCCAGCTCCAATTGGCTATGATGTTCACTTCTCCCCTCCTTTCTGGGGGTAAGGATTTCGCCTGGGCAGTTGTTGTGGGACAAAGCTGGAGAGCTCTGCAAGGAGAGGTTGCTTGCAAATGTGGGTAGATTGGACAAAATTGCATACAAAAATGTATATGGCAGGAAAGATGTGCACTGAGATGCTGGCAACTTTTCACGAGGACTCCCCCCACCCCCCAATTAAATCACTAACTGATGTGGAAATGTGGCAAACTGAACTTAAGCCTGGAAAAAATGTGAAACTGAGGCTAACCCCAAAATTGCCAGATTTGTCTATCTGAGGGCCTTGCTTCCAAGTAGAACTTATTTTCCAAGTAGGCCTTGCGCATGAGCATGCTGTAAAGCTGTGGAGTGACAATACCACACCGCTAGGCCCCAGAGTTTGCTCATACAGTATTTCATTGCTGCTTCCTATACATTGTGAGCCCAGTCACGGGATTATTTTTCCACGTCTCTTGAAGCCATTCAGTATTGGAAGGATTCCAGATCTGATTAGCCAGAGAAACCTTGGGCCCATCAACTGCAGTTTGTCTTTCTACATCTGTTTTTGGTAGTGCTGTCCGCTTGTTGTGGTGAATAGCATTTTGCTATTCCCCAGCCAGTCAGTTTGCCAGTTCCTAGCAGCTTGCAGAAAGTTTGCTTTGTTTTGCTTTTTGAAAAAGACAACCCCAGTTGCAAGGGTGGATTTCCCCTCCCCAATTAAAAAAAAAAACAATTTTTAACACACACACCCCACACACCCTTTCTTCATCATCTCCCTTTCTATGATTGCGTTGTTGTTGGTCGCTGCATGTTGCTGCTGATCCTTCAGGTTCTGGCAGATTGGGGCTGGGGGTTTATTTTATGAAAACACCATGCTTTCAAAACACACACATGCACCCACACAGAAGGAGAGGCTGAAGGAGAGGAGGGAGGAAGTGGGATGTTAAGGTTGCAGGGATCAAAGGGACAACCTTTTTTTGGTAGGGTTGAAGTTGTTGAGCTTTTTTTAGGGTTGAAATTTGAAATTGTTGAGGATTTTACCTCAGGAAATAAACTGCCACAGGGGCTGGATTAAACCGACCAGGGGAAACGGACTTTCGACATGCCTGCCATAGGCACTTCAGGCTTTCCGACTGCTCTTCCTTGAAAAGAAATGAAGAAGGGGCTGCAGTTCTGCTTCAATCAGCTGCTTCCTTCTCATATGTGTGTATTGCTCTGCAGGGTCCTGCAGTTTTGCAGCCTTTTGAGGTAATCAGAAAGAGAGATGCATGCACACACATACATGGAGCCTGGAGACATTGGCTAACCAGGTCCATGGAAAGGTCCTGCTGGGAACATTAAGGGGACTAAGCTAGTCCCACTACTCCACGGACCGCATGCCACTGATCTGTTGTTGTTGTTGTTTAGTCATTTAGTCATGTCCGACTCTTCGTGACCCCATGGACCAGAGCACGCCAGGCACTCCTGCCTTCCACTGCCTCCCGCATTTTGGTCAAATTCATGCTGGTAGCTTCAAGAACACTGTCCAACCATCTCGTCCTCTGTCGTCCCCTTCTCCTTGTGCCCTCCATCTTTCCTAACATTAGGGTCTTTTCCAGGGAGTCTTCTCTTCTCATGAGGTGGCCAAAGTATTGGAGCCTCAGCTTCAGGATCTGTCCTTCCAGTGAGCACTCAGGGCTGATTTCCTTCAGAATGGAGAGGTTTGATCTTCTTGGAGTCCATGGGAATCTCAAGAGTCTCCTCCAGCACCAGAATTCAAAAGCATCAATTCTTTGGCGATCAGCCTTCTTTATGGTCCAGCTCTCACTTCCATACACCATTGCTGGATAACTAACTTAGTTGGTCTCTAAGGTGCTACTGGAAGGAATTTTTTAAATTTTAAATTTAATTTTATTTATTTTATTTTGTTTTAAAAATGCGTATGTTAGTGGAAATAACATACAAAATTGCACTGCATATGGGGAAATTGCTTTTCAAAAATGTGTACGCTAGTACTGTATATTGGAAGAAACTCTTGCTGAAATATTGATGGGTTTTCTGGAGGGCTTTTAACAAGGAAATAAATTGCAAAGTGATTGTGGAAATGTGAAGAACTTAACTCAAGACTGGGGGTGGGGGGAAGAAAGCGAAAGAAGTAAAAATTGACAGATTTACTCAGAAGTAAGACTCTCTGTGTTCAGTTATACCTACTCACAGGAAAGTGAGCATAGGGTTGCAGCCTTCAAACATACATATCCCTGGTCCTATTTTCTTATCATTAGTGGCATTTGATAATGATAATGACACCAGTGGCAATGGACGATGACAAAGGTCTCAATGCTACCAGTCAGATATCTTTGACCTGTGAGTCAACCAAATATTTAAAGTGAACTCTGAATCAGATGAGGTGCTGGGTATATTTGCATGACGGATTTTCAGTGATATGTCTGTCACTTCACATTTTTTCCAAATGCATCTGAAAGTGCTCACGAGTTTGTCATTTGCTATTTAGCATGTATTTATTCAGGGTTATGCAACTTGTTTTTGTGCCTTGCGGTTGGTTCGCAGAATGGTTCCATGCGACCGTCAGTCATGGTGGAACCAAAGGGATCTGCTGAAGGTAGATGTGGAACTTTAACTGATCCGAAAGACTGGTGTGTTGAGTTCAGTGGAGCTTATCACCATTTAGGATGGCAGCCATAATAGAGTTAGCTCCAGAAGGTCTCAGATTCAACACCCAGCGCCCCTAATTAAAAGGAGCATGTTGCAGGAGATGGAAAGTCCTCTGCTGGAGACTCTGGGCAGCTGCTGTCACTCAGAGTATTCAGTACTGGGCTAGCTGGACATATATTACAAGGCAGGGGTAAGGAACTGGCTCTAGCCAGCAGGCCAGATCCTTATGTCTCCACCCTCTGTGGCCAAACTTTGACAGGTGGGCAGGGCCACTTACAGTGGATAACTAAGTTATAGTTTTATAGGGGCAAGGAAGACCAATCAGGATCATCTTCCACCTTCAGAGTGGGGCTTCATGCCCACCCCTCCCTTGCCATCTGTTCTGGGGGTTTCCCTGTCCTCCAGAGCAGAGTTAAGGGGGCACATGGGGCGAGGAGAAGCCTTGCTGCTCAGGTGGAAGGTCCTTGTGCTAATGGGCCAACTTCATTAGACACAGCCCTGTGTGTGCTAGAGATGTATGGATCTGTCCGTTCCTATTTTCTCAGTTCCTTATTTTTCATCAGAACTGAAGAGGAGGAGGAGTAGGAGTTTGGATTTGATATCCCACTGTATCACTACCCTAAGGAGTCTCAAAGCAACTAACAATCTCCTTTACCTTCCTCCCCCACAACAAACACTCTGTGAGGTGAGTGGGCTGAGAGACTTCAGAGCAGTGTGATTAGCCCAAGGTCACCCAGCAGCTGTATGTGGAGGAGCGGGGAAGCGAACCCGGTTCACCAGATTACAAGTCCACCACTCTTAACCACTACACCACACTGGCAGAAGAGCCTGCTAGATCTGGCCAATGGCTCATCTAGACCAGCTTCCTGTTCTCACAGGGGCCAACCAGTTTCCTGTGGGAAGCCCAAAAGCAAGACCTGAGCACAAGACCACTCTCCCCTCCTGCATACCCTCCAACATTCTTCTGATGAAAATTGGGACATCCCATTCCATAATGACAATTTTGCTATTTATACCCGACATATCTTACTGGGTTGCCCCAGCCACTCTGGGCAGCTTCCAACATGTATTAAAACATAATGAAACATTAAAAGAAAAACACAAATGTGCTTATACAGGATTGCCTTCAGACAGCTTGGGAGTTGGATAGCTCCATACCCTCCAATATTTTTGCAATGAAAATAGGGACATCCTAAGGAAAAGAGGGACATTCCAGGATCAAATCCGAAACCGGGACGGCTTCTCTACATCAGGGACGTCCCTGGGAAATAGAGATATTTGGAGGGTCTGCTCTGGTGGTTTGCAGGAAATGGTATTCTGAAGCATTACTGCCTCCAACTTTGCAAGTGGAGCAGAGCCATCAGGGATAGTTGCCATTTTTAAGTTCAGTTCACCACATTTCCACACCGGTTTGTCATTTGTTTCTCTGTTAGTTTGTTAATGAATATGAATAAAGGTAAAGGTAAAGGTACCCCTGCCCGTACCGGCCAGTCTTGACAGACTCTAGGGTTGTGCGCCCATCTCACTCAAGAGGCCGGGGGCCAGCGCTGTCCGGAGACACTTCCGGGTCACGTGGCCAGCGTGACATCGCTGCTCTGGCGAGCCAGTGCAGCACACGGAAACGCCGTTTACCTTCCCGCTTGTAAGCGGTCCCTATTTACCGTATTTTTTGCTCTATAAGACTCACTTTTTCCCTCCTAAAAAGTAAGGGGAAATGTGTGTGCGTCTTATGGAGCGAATGCAAGCTGCGCAGCTATCCCAGAAGCCAGAACAGCAAGAGGGATTGCTGCTTTCACTGCGCAGCGATCCCTCTTGCTGTTCTGGCTTCTGAGATTCAGAATATTTTTTTTCTTGTTTTCCTCCTCCAAAAACTAGGTGCGTCTTGTGGTCTGGTGCGTCTTATAGAGCGAAAAATACGGTATCTACTTGCACCCGGGAGTGCTTTCGAACTGCTAGGTTGGCAGGCGCTGGGACCGAACAACGGGAGCACACCCCGCCGCGGGGATTTGAACCGCCGACTTTTCGATCGGCAAGCCCTAGGCGCTGAGGCTTCTACCTACAGCGCTACCCGCGTCCCAATGAATATGAATATTCACCAGCTAATTTATGCTAATATACGCATTTTAAAATAAAATGTTCCCCAATATATGTGTTTTTG
The DNA here is from genome assembly GCF_964188315.1 of Podarcis muralis. Lineage (NCBI taxonomy): Eukaryota > Metazoa > Chordata > Lepidosauria > Squamata > Lacertidae > Podarcis > Podarcis muralis. Next base: position 18,492,859 of record NC_135658.1, on the reverse strand, counting down.
TAAAGCACATTTCTCCCTAATATTTACATTTTCCCTAATATTTTGTATGTTATTTTCACTAATACCTGCATTTTAGTGTGTGCAAATTTTTGCACACATTACTTGACTGCAGAGCAAAATGCAGAGAAGTGTTAATTTCTTCTTCTTCTTCTTTTTATAAATTATAAAACTTTATTTGCACATTAAAAATTACAAATAAGAACACACACAAAAAGGAAAAAAACATAAAACAAAAGAAAATAATAATTTCGTGGGGGGTGGACTTGTCAAAATCATACATTAATTTAAGAAGTGTTAATTTCTAGAGGTGGTTGTGCTACAATTCACATATTGTTTCGCGAACTGCAAATTAGGCAAGTCTGCCTTTCGAGGCGAATGAGATCAAATTCCTCCCCTGTCGCTGGTGTGCGAGTGTTTGCGTTTCAGAGAGGGTGAGTTTTTCATGCGCCTCCTAATGTGAAAGGATTTGTATCCTGAAAGACAGGCTATAAATAACTGCAATCAACAAACAAAGGAACCCGGGAGAGAAATAAGGTGTGTTTGGACTGAACATAACAGGAACAGCTGTTCTAAAAATGTTATGTGCGCCTCGACTAGCTTAGTGACACTTTCTCCACGGCGGCTGTGACACAAGGCACGGGACAGTGTTACTGATGGGCAAAGGTGGACTTAAGAGGATATGCAGGCTACCTGGGCCTACAGGACGGGTGTCGATCCCTGGCTGTTAAGAGGAGAGATTGGTAACAACAACAACAACAACAACAACAACGTTTTATTTATACCCCGCCCATCTGGCTGGGTTTCCCCAGCCACTCTGTACGGCTCCCAAACGAGTGTTAAAAACAATACAGCATTAAATATTTAAAACTTCCCTAAACAGGGCTGCCTTCAGATGTCTTTTAAAGATAAGATAGTGGCTTATTTCCTTCACATCTGAAGAGAGGGTGTTCCACAGGGTGGGCGCCACTACCAAGAAGGCCCTCTGTCTGGTTCCCTGTAACCTCACTTCTCGCAATGAGGGAACCGCCAGAAGGCCCTCGGCGCTGGTAGAAAAACCTTTCGCTTGCAAGCCCTTTGTGATAAACACACTATGAGCATTGGCCACAGCTCAGTGGTAGAACCTTTGCTTTGACTGCAAGAGGTCCAAATTCAGCCCCCAGCATGTCCAGGTGTCAGGGACTGGACTGAGGAGGGTCCCGCTTCCTGCACCTTCCCAAGAAGGGATTTAGAACAGTGGTTTGCAGAAGGTCAGAGTTCAGAGGCTGCAGAGGGGAGAAGCTGGGAAATAGTGGGAGAGCAGCAGGAAGAAGAAGGACCAGGGGAGAGACAGCTAACAGTGTCTCTAGAAAGCATTCCTGACACCCCCTCACAGGACCAGGCATGCCTTGAGTGTGGTAGAACAGAAAACTCAAAGGCAGAAAGCACAGGTCAGTCGGCGCAGGGGTGATGTGGAAGAGGAGGGACTGAGCAGCGGACTTTACTCGAAGCCAGTGCCGGATTTACGTATAAGCTAAACAAGCTATAGCTTTGGGGCCCCCTCTCTTGGAGGGCCCCCAAAAAATTAAAGGGGGGGGAAACTGGATGTACGTTTCCAAAATATAAGATAAAAAACAAATAAAACCTACATACAGCAACAGCGTTTTGTGTAATTAAATACATATTTTGTTATAGGCAAATGGCTTTAGATACCTATTAGGTCCATAAATTACCATATATCATATACAGGGGTCAGCAACCTTTTTCAGCCGTTGGCCAGTCCACCATCCCTCAGACCATGAGGTGGGCCGGACTATAATTTGAAGAAAAAAATGAACAAATTCCTATGCCCCACAAATAACCCAGAGAAGCATTTTAAATAAAAGGACACATTCTACTCATGTAAAAACACGCTGATTCCCGGACCGTCCGCGGGCTGGATTTAGAAGGCGATTGGGCCGCATCCAGCTCACAGGCCTTAGGTTGCCTACCCTGATTCAACACAAAAAAATAGTGACAATTTGCTGTTGACAATCGACAGCTGGACACATAAAGCGTCCCATTACCTTCAGTAGCTTAGGGCAGCAAACTTTTTCAGGAGGGGGCCAGTGCACTGTCCCTCAGACCTCATCAAACATAAATCCAGCCCTACTCGGAGCAACACTATTATTCAAGAGAGACCACATTCCTTCATCTCTCTCTGTGAATATTGAATAAACTACGTGGTAAGAACTCTTCTTGTTTATCTGCTTCTTGGCATCGCACCGGGGGAGGGATAGGATTCCCTGAAGCCACCGAGGTGTATAATAACCTTGGACATTAGCAGCAGATTTGTTGGGTATCCAATGCAGCTGAATGTTGTAGGATTCAGACACATAAAAGAGAGTAAAGGTAAAGGTAAAGGAACCCCTGACCATTAGGTCCAGTCGTGACTGACTCTGGGGTTGCGGTGCTCATCTCGCTTTATTGGCCGAGGGAGCCGGCGTACAGCTTCCGGGTCATGTGGCCACCATGACTAAGCCGCTTCTGGCGAACCAGAGCAGCGCACAGAAACGCCGTTTACCTTCCCGCTGGAGCGGTACCTATTTATCTACTTGTACTTGACGTGCTTTCGATCTGCCAGGTGGGCAGGAGCTGGGACCGAACAACAGGAGGTCACCCCGTCATGGGGATTCGAACTGCCGACCTTCTGATCGGCAAGCGCTAGGCTCTGTGGTTTAGACCACAGCGCCACCCGCATCCCTATAAAAGAGAGTACTTATTTACAAACATGTGCTCTCTGAAGCCCACATTCCTAGCATGTTCATGCTCCCGTCTCAGCGACGTCTACGCTGGCTTGGTCCTGTCCACAGAATGGAAAATGGCAGGTTCCCCAAATATGTGCTCCACGGGGAGCTGGCTTCAGGCACCAGGCCAACTCTGTGTTACAAATATGTCTGCAGACGAGACACGAAGGCTGGCAACATCAACCCCACCGTGTGGAAATCCCTTGAAGATGATCGCAGTGCCTGGAGACGGACAGTCAAGTTGTGTATCTGTAGCAGCGACCGAAGGAGGAATGGCCGTTGGGAGGAGCACAGAGAGAAGAAAGGCCATGGTGCATCTGCAGCAGCTCAGAATGGACGCCTTCATCTGCCCCAGCTGCAACAAAACATGTCTCTCCTGTATCGGTCTCTACAGCCACAGCAGGAACTGTAACTCCCCAATGGTTTGACTTCACCCCCAAAGCCACGCTCCTCCGTTGTCTCCTGAGAGAAATATGTTGCCAGCAACGTAGTTAAACTGTGCAACGTGTTCCCACGGGGGCAGTGATGGTCACCAACTTAAGATGGCTTTAAAAGAAGATTGGTTATTGGCTTGATCCGGCAGAGGTTTTTTAATGCTCTTAACAGCAAAAATAACCATAACTGAAGGGAAGCAGCTTCGTCAATATTTTTCAAGGGCCTGGGAATAAGATTAATTTGCCAGGAGTTACATCATATGGTTGCTGAGGGTTTGTTTACAGAACAAAAGCATTTAGAAGAAGCAACTGTTCAAAGCTGATGTTCGTAAGTTTCTATATCACTGTGGTCTTGGGAAGGTTGGTATTGCCAGGAAAGCTATCAATATTTATCTTACGAGCACAAACTCATGTGCACATATGCGTGCACACACACACACACACACACACACAGACTTGTTTCTTTGACTTCATGCAAATGCTATCAAACAGTGGCTGGAGACATCCTGTCTGTGCAGAAAGTGCAAAGGAAGTGCAGAGATCTCCCCCCCCCCCTTCCCCCCTGCTTTGCACTTTGCAAGCAGCTCCGACTTTGCTAGGAAACAGCCTGGGTGAAATCTCAGCAGTTATCTGATTCATTCTCCCTGCTGATTGGTCACTTTCCTTTACCACTGACATCATCTTGTTACCAGGCTAAAAACATCTGAAGCACAACCCTTGATGTTGTCTTCGGTGAGCGGGTTCGGGAAAATGACTCTGTCGAGCTGATTGTTTTTGCAGTGGGGGAAAGAAATAGAAAAACTAGACGGTCGCCTAGCAAACAGCTTAGGAAGTTAATTGGCAACCTGCACTTTCTAAAACAGTGGGATGTGTTGTTTTTTGTTGTTTTTAATGAATACATTAGCTACATTCTTGTTTCAATTATTAGCAACACCTTAGACCACCATCTGTGGTTATAGCATTGCAACGCTTAAACTTAAACTCAGGCTGCGTACATTTTAAAGCGCCAAATAAAATAAAAAAAAGAATCATGGGAACTGTAGTTTGTTAAGGGTACTGGGAATTGTAGCTTTGTGAGAGGTAAACTGCAGCTCCAAGGATTCTTTGGGTGGAGTACTTTATATATATGGTGTGCGTGCAGAATGAGATAGCTTAGTCGGAAAAGCATGAGACACTCATCTTGGGGTTATGAGTTTGAGCCCCATGTTGGGCAAAACATTCTTGCACTGCAAGGAGTTGGACTAGATGATCCTCATGGTCCCTTCCAACTTTGCAATTCTATAATGCTACGATTCAAACCTCAGACTTATTTCCATGGTGAAGGGAGCGAGTGAATTATTACTTCTGAAAAGTACAACCAGTGCTATAGCTGCATGATAGAGATTCGCTTTGAGCTAATTTGCATGATTCAAAAACAGCCCATGCTTGGATTACAGAGATCTTGCCCAACCTCTTAATTTTTTTCCTGATAGCCCACTTAGGTACTGTTTTACAGGAGGGGTTCTTTTTTTTAAATCTCCCCTACCTCTTTTCAGTGACCCCCAGTATCCCCCACTCCAGCCCAACCCTGAACCTCTTCACCATTTCTTTCTGTGGCTGGATAAGTCTGATCTCTCCAGTTCTGCATTGCTTTGTTTACTTGGGCTGCTGATCCAGAACCACCCATGGTCTGTTTCCAGGCCAGGATCTCTCTTTTGTTAGCTGGCTGGCTGCCTGCTCTCTTTCCCTGTGTACTTGGCTCGGTTGGATAGAACCTCCTGTCAATCAGAGGCTACATTCATGCCGTACATTCGAAGCACCATGATACCAGTCTAAACAATCGTAGCTCCCTCTCCCCTGCAAATAATTCTGGGAGTTGTAGCTCACTAAAAGTACTGAGAGCTGTTGGGAGGTCCCTATTCCTCCTCCCAGAACTACAACTCCCAGAGTGGTTCCTTCTTCACAAGGGAATTCTGGGAATTGTAGCTGTGCGAAAGGGACTGGTGTCTCCTAACAACTCACAGCTCAGTTCCACGAGGGAAGCTGTGATGGTTCGAAGTGGTATTTTAGTGCTTTAACTGGATGGTGTGAATGTGGTTTGTTTCCTGCAGCAGTCCAGGAGCCCAGCCATCACAGAGCCCAGGTCAGAGAAGGAGGAACTTCTTTTTCCATCTTGAGGGTCACACCTGTTCTGGACAGGCAGTGATGGGCAGAGACAGGAACAAAAGCAGGCGAAGCAAAGAATGCAAACGTTACCTTTATACAGTGTGCTAGCTCCTTCATGCATTCGTACACCTCTCTCTCTGTTCTCCCTCCCCGGCAACCGCTGCCAGAGTCCAAGGACACATTCCAGGAAGGCGTATTTTTTTTATTTAAAAAAATCCACTCAAGGGCATGAAATAGGATTGGCAAGGGGTGTACCCTGAGGACTGGGTGTGTGGCTGATGAGAATATGTTGGCTGGGGAGAGTCCTAGGAACCAGACAGAGAGGCCAGGAAGATTGTGCTTGCCATCTCCCTGGGCCTGAGTTTCCTCTATAGCTGAATGAACTTTCAACCCTAGTGGAATAAACTTTAAAAATGTACCTTACTTGTCTAAGATTCAAAGAGTCCAGGCTCCAAGCAAGAGAGGGAGCAGCCGGGGACTGTGGGGAGTCAGTCCCAAATGGCAACAAGGAACTGCACAGAGGAGGGCTGGATTTTGTGTCTTGCAGGTGGGGTTATCCATACGAAGTGTCCCTATTTCCCAAGGACAATCCCAGAATGATGAAAGCCAATCCAGCTTCTGATCTGATCCTGGAATGCCCCTATTCCCCCTTTCAGTTCCACTGCTGCCGAGTTTTCAAAGGGATTTGGGTTTAATGGTTTGGTTTATAAAGAGTGTTTTTTCTTATACTCCAAAGGAGGGCAAAGGTGCATTATGTGATAGCAGCAGGATTTGTGCTTCCCTCCAGTGGTGCTTAGTACAAGATTCACATGTGGGATGTTGCAAAGTGGGGTAGATCGTTGTTGTTGTTTAGTCGTTTAGCCGTGTCCAACTCTTCATGACCCCATGGACCAGAGCACGCCAGGCACTCCTGTCTTCCACTGCCTCCCGCAGTTTGGTCAAACTCATGCTGGTAGCTTCGAGAACACTGTCCAACCATCTCATCCTCTGCCGTCCCCTTCTCTTTGTGCCCTCCATCTTTCCCTACATCAGGGTCTTTTCCAGGGAGTCTTCTCTTCTCATGAGGTGGCCAAAGTACTGGAGCCTCAGCTTCATGATCTGTCCTTCCAGTGAGCACTCAGGGCTGACTTCCTTAAGAATGGATTGGTTTGATCTTCTTGCAGTCCATGGGACTCTCAAGAGTCTCCTCCAGCACCATAATTCAAAAGCATCAATTCTTTGGCGATCAGCCTTCTTTATGGTCTAGCTCTCACTTCCATACATCACTACTGGGAAAACCATAGCTTTAACTATACGGACCTTTGTTGGCAAGGTGATGTCTCTGCTTTTTGGTTCCCAATTAGGCAAGTACTGCTAGTTTTTGTTATGTGAATGGTGCCGCCATACCTTCCCAACATGTCCCAGCACAAAACTGAGATGCACGGTTTTGGCTGCTGCGATCTCATATGTTTTGGGGTGCTGTGCTCTCGTGCAAAAGCATGGCCCCTCAGAATAGGATGTCCCAGACAGCTGGTGGTTATTTGGATCACTTGGGGTCTGTGGCCCCCCAGCTTGGAACCACTGGTATAGATCTCTAGTCTTAATGGGTCCTGGTAAGGTCTCAGTCCTCTTGCACTCAGGCCTTCTTGTGAGCTTCCTGGAGGTGTCTGGTGAGACCAGGATGGGTGTTTGGCCCGATCCAACAGGCCCTTCTTGTGTTCTCATAATGCATGGATGGTACTGTTCCAACAGGTGACTTCGCGGGGCTTCCTGTATGGTGCACGATTCCTCTATGTCCAGGATGGGGAACTTGTAGTCCTTAAAACGTTCTTGGGACTATACCTCTCATCGTCCCTGACCACTGACCATGCTAGCTGGTGCTGATGGGAATGGGAGTCCCATAACTCTTGCTTGGAGGGCTCTAAAAAAGCCAATTAAAACTGTGACCTGGGTGAGGCTTTGATTAGACGGGAACCAGGTAGTGAGCAGGATGTGTACACATTCCAGAGGCCCCATGTCTGGTGGGGAAAGGGTGGGGACCATTCTGTTGTAGTTTTCAGCGAGGAGCCTTGCTCTGCATTTGGATTTTGTCCTGTGCGGCTAAATCCTTCCTAGCCTTCCTTTACAAGCAAAATAAAATGCAAACAGAAGGTGCTGGGGGAACACTCAAAATAGCGGAGGAATCTGCTAACTTGGCGACATTCCTTTCCGTAATCCTTAACCGACGTTCCCTGCACTCAGACTCCATGTTTTTCAAGCTCATTTGAAGCATATGACATTCCCCACAAAGAATCGTGGGAACTGAAGTCTACCCCCTAACAGAGCTATAATTCCCAGCACCCTTAACAAATTACAGTCTCCATGATTCTTGGGAGGAAGTCATGAGCTTTAATGGTATAGTGCATGTGCGGTCTCAGATTCGAGGGCTATCCACAGTGGGCCCTTTGAACAGCCTCAGTCTGGACCTGTTCATCTGGGTGTTGGTGGTGCCACAGTCACAGTAGATGAAAAAGCTGGGAGACAAGAGGCCTGGATTTGGTTGGGTTGTTTGCGGTGCCACTGCTCAACATTCTGGCCTTTGGCAAATCGCTTTCCCCTCTAATTACCCTACCTGCAAAATGGGGGTGATGTCCTGCATGCTCACTAGTGTCAACATTGCATGTGACACTGTGTCTTGGCGTGAGAACTGGTGCTTGTCATGACAGGTGTTGAAATACAAATGCACAGACAGACAGTCCCTCCTTTAAATTGCTTCCAACCACACAATTATCATCCACATCAGGAGTGCAAAAAATCCATGTGACCTAGTCAGGTCCCTTTTTCAAAAAGCTTTTTATAATCTTCTTTTATAATCTTCTTTTCATTTCATTTTGTGTTTTTCCCCATCTCCCTCTACTTCCCCATACTTTTCTCTGCCTTTCTGCCCTTCCTGTTGTGTCATACATTTTTAGACTCAGACAAATGCTCTCCTTTCTTTGCTTTTCTGCAGGTTCACGGGTTTAGGTTTCGTTTTATTTTTGCAGTTTTGAACATTACGATTTTGTGCAGCCTGGCAATTCCAGCTGCTTCACTAAAAACGATTTTTTGAAAGAAAATATTTGACTGTTGTTGTTAGCCATGGCCTAGCAATGATAGAAAACCATTTATTAACTAATTAATTAATTAATTAATCATATACAATCCATGTGCTAATCATTCCATGTGAGCTTCCCTCAGTCTGCATATTTTCCTGGCTGAAATGTATCCTTGAATTCCGATAGTGCTTGTTTCCTTCCTGGATGAAGAAGCGTGTCCTTGCTTGTGAGTCTAGAAACCGGGATTCTGTACAAAGGCAAAAATTGCATTCATGGCTCCACCCACTTTTGCCTATGTCTCCGCCTGCCACTGCCATATTGTCCTCAAGAGGTTGCCCAGAAAGGAACTCAACCCTTATTTTTTATTTCTGGCATTGTATCTTTGTAGACGGCTCAGAGACTACGGTAGTTAAGTAGTATATAAATTGTTTAAATAAAATAAATTAGGTTCCCCACCCCTGAGAATCTGGGAGACAGCTGTGCTGCTGTGAAGATGCCACCAGGTCTCATGCAGAAATAATTCTGCACTTACTAGCACCCCAGCTTCTGGCCTCAGATCTATGGAATTCATATTTAGGTCCCTGTGAGCAGTTGTAGTAGAGCCAATTAGTCTCTAGGCCCAATTCAAAGTGCTGCATTTTGACCTATATAATCTTACGCAGCTTAGGAAGCCAATACTGCCTCTCCCCATATGAAATGACCCAGCCCCTGTGATCAAAATATTGATGGGGTGATGAATATATAGCCAAATGTCTACTTCATCTACTGTCCACACTGGATTTGGTATGCCCTGTTTATGCAAACGAGGCTCTGAATGCCCAGGTACAGCAAGATAACTGCTTTGACTGGGTCTAAGGCTAAGCCACTAAGGGAATGTAATGCCGTAGTAAAATTGATTGCCCTAAAGCAGGCATGGCCAAACTTGGCCCTCCAGCTGTTTTTGGACTACAACTCCCAGCTTCCATAGCTAACAGAACCAGTGGTCAGGGATGATGGGAACTGTAGTCCGAAAACAGCTGGAAGGCCAAGTTTGGCCATGCCTGTGGCCCATTACAACCCTCAAACAGGCCAGCATGGAATGGTAAGGTCTAATGCCTTCAAAGAATGGCACATGGTAAAATACAAGGCCCTCAGTCCCTAGCACTCCTGAGCACAGCAGCTGTTAAAGACCAAGGGGACAGCCACCCATTATGGGTGGGACGAAGTTGATGTTGAAGAATCATTGCTTCAACACTGGTGATCTTTGCTTCTTCCACTATAAGCACTGACAACTGGAAAACACTGGCCTGCGAGTGCTCCAGTTGGAGAACAGCCTTTACCAAAGGTGTCATGGGCTTTGAAGACACTCAAACTCAGGACGCAAGGGAGAAACGTATGAAGAGGAAGGCACACTTGGCAAATCCACACTGTGATCAACTCCCGCCTGGAAACCAATGTCCCCACTGTGGAAGGACGTGTGGATCCAGAATTGGCCTCCACAGTCACTTACGGACTCATTGTTAAAACCGTGTGTATGGAAGACAATCTTACTCGGCTACTCGGATCACCAAAGAATTTCAATTTATTAGTTGCTTGACACATATGTAGTCTCCAAACAACTTACAAAATTTAAAAGTATAAAGGATGGCATAACATCAGAAAAAGAACAATGCATTAAAACCATACAATTGTGAAACAAAAACAAAACAGCAGCTTAAACACACAATCAACAGACAGTAGAACAATCACCGCCATCTGTGAAATGCCTGGGAGAAGAGATCATTTTCTACTTGGATGTTAATGGTGGTGCCAAGAGGGCCTCACTGGGGAGAGCATTCCACAAGCAAGGAGCCACAACTGAAAAGGCCCTTTCCCAGATAATGGGCAGCTGGCAACTCTAATGCAGGGATCATTCAGAATGCTACCTCCCTCCTGCAGTTCGAATTTGTACAGTCCAGGGAGGACACAGCCACAACATGAATCACTTCTCACCAGTAACCAGAGTTATTGGGCTAGACTTGGGCCTTAGAAGTCCTACTGTTCATAAGAGAGAGAGTGAAAGGGAGAAAGAGGGAGGGAGAGGGAGGGGAGGCAGCCAGGAAGGGCAAAGGTGAGCTGTGGGTAAAATAAAATCATTTATTTTGCAGGAGACTATTTACTGTATATGTCGCAGGCTATGTGCAACATTTAAAAGGAGAAAGGTGGAAATGTGCTTCAGTAATAGGAATCCTTAAAATGGTAAGAAGTAGCTTCTCACTTTCTTCTGAGTTGGAATATCTAACAATGCTCCCCAGATTAGTCTGTATAGTGTGCGTGTTTTTTAATCTTTCCTGTACAACAGTAAAGGAACTGCTCAGCTTCGCAAAAGAGAATGTACGGGGCTAGCTGGCTTTGCACATCCGTGCAGAAAAGCCAGCTAAACACATTCCACTTCTGGCTAACTCAGCCAATTCTGCATTGGCCTGCTGGAATTCCTCAGTTTCGAGGACTCCTCTGTTTGAAGGGCTATCCACTCCCATGTCCAGTTTAAAGATTTATATTAGCCCTAAGAAAGGAGAGCAGAGCTTCCAACATACAGTGGACCCTCGGGTTATGTTACCTTTGAGTAACGTAACTTTCGGGTTGCGAACGTGGCAAACCCGGAAGTATATACTTCTGGGTTTTGCCGCTCACACATGCGCAGAAGTGCTCAATCATGCCATGTGTGTGCACAGAAGGGTCAGTTACGAAGATTTTGGGATATGGCCGGGCCTCCAGAACGGATCCTGTTCGTAACCGGAGGTACCACTGTATATTAAAACATAATAAAACACCAAACATTAAAAACAACAACCTATACAGGGCTGCTTTCGCATGTCCTCTAAAGGTTGGATAGTTACTTATCACCTTGGCTCAAGGGTCACATAACTCCATACCCTCCAACATTTTTTCTTATGAAAATAGGAACATCTTAAGGAAAAGCGGGACATTCTGGAATCGAATCAGAAACTGGGATGGCTTCTGTAAATCAGAGACTGTTCCTTGAAATGAGGGATACTCACTTGGAGGTCCTGACATGATAGCTTCTATATAGTCTAGTCCAGGGGTCAGCAACCTTTTACAGCAGGGGGCAGGTCCACCGTCCCTCAGACCATGTGGTGGGCCGGACTATATTTTGGGGGGGGGAAACAATGAACAAATTCCTATGCCCCACAAATAACCCAGAGATGCATTTGAAATAAAAGCACACATTCTACTCATGTAAAAACACACTGATTCCCGGACAGTCCATGGGCCGGATTGAGAAGGCGATTGGGCCACATCCGGCCCCCGGGCCTTAGGTTAGGTATGCCTGGTCTAGTCCACTGATGAGGGGCACTGAATTGGCTCTGTGGATAGCCAACATACTTGCAAGCAAATGCCGATGAATTACATTTCCCATTGTTCCTCCCATTGCTAGTTGGAGCTGGTGGGAGCTGAAGCCCAACAACATTGGGAGGGCACCTTGTTGGCCATCCTTGTACTGCAGAACATAAAAATTTGCCTCCGCCTGGCTCTGTGGACTTGAGCTCTGCCTTCGTCCTAATTATATGCTCTGTCTAGCTGTGCATTAGCACAGAGACAAGTAGCCCTGACTCATCGTTTTTTCACCATCCTCACGACCTGAGGCAAACAGACTTCGCTGCGCACTCTCCAAACAGTCCCAACTTCCCCTTGAGCAAATATCTAATCTTGTCCTGCCTTGCAGCACATCTGTCTTGTTTCTACATGTGCAAGCAAACTATCCCATCGCTGGGGCTATTAATTAATTGTTATTATTTTTTTGCTGGGGGCAACGGCTGTCCTTCTGGAGGAGCACCCCAGCGACAGTCAGCACCGTGTTTTGCAGACGTGTGTACCCCTTATTTTCCTTCCACCTTGCAAGGTAATTGGCCTTTTGCAGCTGGATGTGGCGTTGATGACAGAGCCTTGAGTAGGAAGATGAAACGTAAGATTGCCTGATTCTATGAGCTACTATAGAGCCTGCTAGGTAGACTACTTAAGCCCTAGAAGGGTTGTGCTACAGCTGTGAGCAGACGACAAAATCTCTCAACCAATGGAAGCATGGCATGACCCCCTCACCTCGCAAATAACAGAATTTTGGTTTGTTACTAGTAATAAGTGACTAATTATTAATAAATATTATTCATTATTACATTATTAATAAATCTCAAGGAGACTTGGGGTGTTGTGGAGAGGTGAAGGGGGAAATCCTCACCACACACACCCATACGCCAAAATTGCCTCCAGTTCTGGTGGCCCCGCGAATAATACCAGTAACTGCATTACTAATTATCCATTTCACATAATGGTGATGTTGTCATGTGCTATGGGGAGGTGAGAGGGACCAATAGCATCCTGGTAGCCTGGGTTGTATCCAGTTTTAGTTATACTCAGAGTAAACTCATTGAAAGTCAGGGAGGTTATTGGTTTGGCTTTTGTTTTAATGTGTGGGGTCTTTGGATGAAGGGTGGTATACAGATTTAATAAAGAACAGTAATGTCAATCAATTTATAAAAATATTTCTGTACCTCTGTATCGTAACGTATCATGGCGCTGTACAGAAAACAAAACACCGTTCAAACAAGCGATCGTCAAAGTGTCTGGCTGAGCAGTTTAAAGAGCTGCAAAGGCCTGTCGCCGTAAAAAAAAAAGAAAAGTTTTTAGGAGCCGTCTAGTGGAGGCCAGTCTCATCCCATTTGCTTCCAATGCCAAAGGTGGGTCCTTGTGTTGAGCTTTTACTCATCGCTTGCTAACCTGCATTGCAGACGGCAGATATGGTGGCAGCACTGGCTCTCCAGTCCCACATTGTTCCTGACATTTTTACGTGTGACATGAAAAAAAGTACTTCAGAACTATCTGCAGGCCATGTGTGCAAAGGTGTGAACGCAGTTTTAAATTAAGATAGAATGAAGAAGATGAGCATTTCAAAACCATACATGTATCAAATTCTTCCTAGACTTGATGCTTTCCTTACAGCTGTGGAGGGGGGGGGGTGAGGGGAGTGACTAAACCCTGGAACATCATCTGTGAAAATGCCCTTCTGCTTAAGCTCCCACATTTGAATTGGATCTGAAATTTTGAAAACACCCTATTTTATTTAGTTACTTAAAACCATTTTCCAGCCCAACCTCCAGCATTTCCACAGGCATCTGGGTGGCTACTGCAAGAACAGAATGCTGGGCTGGATGGACCTGATCTAGCACGCTGTTTTTATGTTCATTGCTGTTCTAGGGGTAATGAAAAGCAGATAATTAAAAACAACAGGCCAACTGATTTAAATCCACAATAAAGCAGTAACAATGGAATCCTGTGTGTGTACTCACTTGTAGGTTTCCGTGTTTCAGTGGGGCTGCAGTCCTACATTCACTTACCCACCGCACTCAGTCAAACACATCCAAACAGTATTATTATTATTATTATTATTATTATTATTATTATTATTATGTGTTAATTGCTTTCTCTTGAGCAGGGCAACCCAAAATAAACGAACGAAAAACCCCACATAGCTACCTTAAAACCAAGGGGGAAAATAATGCATTTAAAAAATCCCACCCACTTCTAAAAGGTCACATATAGCTAAAGGCAGACCTGGTTCTAGAGAAAAGTATTTGCGCCAGGCAAGCCTCCCCGAGGAGAGCATACCACAAACAGGAGCCGCCGCAGAAAAGGCCCATTCTTGCGTTGCCACCCTCTGGACCTCTTGTGGCGTGGGCACACAGAGAAGGGCCACAGACGATGACCGCAGGGTCAGGTTCAGTAGGCATATATAAGGTTGTGCACTGTTGACTGTTCAGGGCCAGCGTCTTATATAGCATATTGCAAAGCAAGAGGAAGTTATGTGTTTTTAAATACTGGCTTTCCCTTTTCTGCTGGTTTGTGGAGGGTGTTTGCAGAAGAAGAAATATAAATGTAAAAGCAAATATTAGTATTTTGGGGGGTCCTGGGTCCCGGCCCCCCCATTGGGCAAAAATATTCCAGCACTGCACGGGGTTGGACTAGATGACCCTCGGTGTCCCTTCCAACTCTACCATTCTATCATTCTGCCTCCCTTTCCTGCGCCTTCCAAAGCAGCAGCAGCAGTAAGCACTGAGAGACGGGGGCGTGACCACCTCGTGGTTGCGTTTCCCCCACCTCCAGCCCATGGACATGCCCGCGTCCCATTGGCCGAGGGAAGCTCCGCCTCGCGCCACCTGGCCCCACCTCCTCCGCCCCTTATAGGTTGCCGAGAAGCTCCCCTCTTCTCTCCGCCCCGTTTGCGCGACGGCCCCTCCTCCAACTCGGAGACTGCCCGGAGATGGGGAGCGGGAGAACGCTCGGCCGATTGGCTGGCTGTGGCCGGCGCCTGCGATTGGCCAGCCGGGGGTTGCGGGTAGGCGTGGTCGAGGCGCGGCGATTGGCCGCGGCCGAGGGGTGTGCGCGCGAGGGAGAGCCGCGGTTGGTGGGCGGGGCGGGGATGGCAGCGGCTGTTCCTGAGCGGCTGAAGCCGAAGCGCTTCCAGGGGGGCGGGAGGGGGAAAGAGGAGGAGGAGGAGGGGAGCGGCGAATGGGGGCGGCGGCCGGAGGCGCTGAGCGCTGAGCGCAGGCAGCCGCTGCAGCCAGTCGCCTCCCTCTGCCCCCGCTGGCTCCGGCAACCATGAACAGGGGCGCCGCTTCTTGCCCTTCGTCCGTCCCCGGCGGCAGCGGCCACGGAGAGTGCCGGAGGGTCTGTAGCAACTGCCGGAAAGTGCTGAGGCAGGTGGGTGTACGTCGACCCCCGTCACGTTCCTCACACAAACACACACATACACCCCTCCGCGCGTGCGCGCGGTGCTGTGGAACGTTGGGGAGCAGCGCGCGCGGGGAGCGGGCGGTTGGTGGTGGTGGGGGGGGGGGAGCCCGATCGGAGGAGGCGGCTTCGCTCGGAGCGCTGCCCGAAGGCGCTCGGAGATGCTGCTCGCCGCTCCCCGATTGCGGACCGTTGGGCTGCTGCGCTCGGGCCACGCCCCCTCGACCAACTCTTATAAGGGGGGGGGGGGAGGCGCGCGCCCCGCTGAGGTGAGGGGGGGGCTCTTTCACCTTCGCGTAGGGCTGCTTGTGTATGTATGTGTCAGGGTTATCCCAAAGCATATATAATGAGACCTTATATGCGTGCAAGTGTGAAATCTGGTGCGCCTGTGAGGTACATTGGTAGCTCGTGTTCTCCTCCAGAGTAGACCCACTGAAGTCCCATGGGCATGGCTGACTTGGGTCTCCTGGTTTCAGTGGCTCTACTTGTGAGTAGAACTTGGACAGCGAGGGGTTGCCTGCAACTAACTTCTGGGACCCTCAGAAATGAATGTATCCAGGTTAGCCATGTCCATTAATTTCAGTGGGTCTGCTCTGAGGAGGACTTAGCTGGCATACAACCCAATAGCCCTCCTCAGAGTAGACCCACTGAAGTCCCATGGGCAAGGCCGACTTGGGTCCCTTGGTTTCAGTGGCTCTACTTGTGAGTAGATAGAACTTGGACAACTGACTGTTCCTGCAACTTCTAGGACCCTCAGAAAGGAATGTATCCAGGTTAGCCATGCCCATTAATTTCGGCGGGTCTGCTCTGAGCAGGACTTAATTTGGATGCAACCCTATCTCTAAAGACATATGTATATATCAAGAGAGCAGTTTGTGTGTTTTCCTATCCAGTAGTAAAGTTGTATAAATAGGTATGATTTTCATGGTACAGCGGTGTAAAAATAATAACCATATCCAGCTCGATGTAGACTTAACTGCAGTCCTAACCGTTTTTTGCTCACAAGTAAGTTGTGCTGGTCCCAGTGGGGCTTGCTCACAGGTAAGTGGGGTTGGGACTGCAGCCTTAAGTTAGCCATGCAGTAGCCCCATTGCAGTCCATGGGACAACTGACAGTCCTGTCACCACATTTACTTGGGACTAAGCCCTGTTGAGCTCAATAGGACTTACTTCTAAGTAGATGTGATGTGGTTAGGCTTGTGCTGTTAATTACGACTAAGAAAAGTCCAATCATTTTTAATGAGGGTAAAGCGTGGCTAAATTAGTCTGGAGCCAGCCCATTATTTTTATATTACAAAGTGTATTGGGCTGGCTGCTTTTAAGTGCTAGCTATATTAAGGTTATTTGGTTGTTTTAGAAAGTTTTAAAACTGTGTTCTTTTGTTTATAATGTAAGGTTGTTTATAATTGCATAGTAAAGTAGGATAATACTGTACATATTATATGTATGTATTGTATATTAAAATTGCATAAAATATGCATATTATCATTTTAATACAATGTATGCATAATTTATTATTTGTTCATGTGCTTTTAGTGTGACTTGTTCTTGAAAGGTGCTCAGTGTGGTTACAGTTGGTACTGAACCACTTAAACAAAAGCATAATAATAGCAATTGATAAAATTGTATACAGCCTGGCAACATCAAAAAATAGCCGATCATGTTGTCAGTAAAAGAAAAAGGGGTGGTTTGGTGGTGGATTGGTTTCACATACCATCTAAATGAATATAGTGCAATAGGGTGTGTGTCTTTGTGTTTGTGTATAGAATATGGGTGACATCTGATTTATACAATTGCCCATTGAGTTTTTAACGGTCTCCTCTAAGTATAACAAATTTGCATGTTTACTTGAAAATAAAGCTTCACTGAGATCAGTAGGCCTTACTTCCAGATAAGAAAGTATAGAATTCCAGCCCTGGGGAATGTTGTCTTCTGTTTGTAATCATTGTACTGAAGAAAAAAAAGGTTCAGTGGGATATGTCAGAAAATATTTACCAGTAAATCTCAGAGCTAACCTAATTGCCTTAATTAGGTTATATATAATATGCCTATATATTTCCATTGCTTAGAAGTAAATGATGTGCTAATGCTAAAAACGCAGGTTAATGACTTGCACATTTCTGACATTTACTGTGGGCAGTCCTCCAAAAATCTTAAGAATTGCTAGTAAATGCTAACATTCACTAAGTCTGACACTTACTGTAATAAGTGTATACTTTTCTTTCTCTGTGTGATCCTGTTAAAACAAGTACCTTTAAACAGTATGGTAAAGATAATCACCTTTAAACAGTGTGATCCTGGGTGGGCAGGGCTGAAAGGAAGGGAACTGAAGGCAGTTCATCTACCTCCTGGGTTCTCCTGAGAACAGAGGACGGCTCTTGCTCACCTTTGTCCTTTTCTGTTTCTTCTACATCCCCCAAAACCATTCACCTCCCATGGGAAATAAAGGGAATGAAATTCATTGTTGTATGTGTGCTCCTGGTTTGGAGGTGTGCCAGGGGAATGGGAAGGCGTTGGATCTTTTGGATCCAAGCACACCCTTGGCATGCCCACCCCCTTTTTTGCTCTGCTGAGATTAGTTCTGACAACAATAGAGGAAGGGCAGTGGAAGGTTCCATAGCAATGGCGAGGTGGGATCCAACACTGGATCTCCCTCTCCAAGGTTGAGGAGTTTTCTTTCTGTCCTTATAAAGGGTGCTGCAATGATTCCTATGGCCCCTGGGATATCCTTCCCAGGGTTTCAGTGTCTAGTGAAATCAGTTAAAGGGGCTTGACTTTGGCAGGGTTGTGCTCTCTGTACTTGATGTGGTATGTGTCTGTATGAAATTCTTATTTTGCTGTACCTTTGCCTTCTGTATCACTACTTCACTTAACCACTGGAATTTTAAAAATATGTCTTGTCCCTGAAGTCTCAAGACCTTCAAAAGAATAAGAACAAACACTGTCTAAATTCTATATGTGGTTTGTGCACCTTCTTTCCAAAGGTGAGAGGAAGCTAGAATGTGGCTGAAGCTCAGTGGTAGAGCATCTACTTGTCCCAGGTTCAATCCCAGGTGTCTCCAGGTACTGTTAGGAGAGACTCCTGTCTGGAATTCTAGGGAGCCGCTACTGGTCAGTGTTGTCAAAACTGAGCTAGATGGATCTGACGGTCTGACTCAGCAAAAGGCAGCTTCCTACGCCCCCTCCCTTTTCGTAGCTCCAGGTTGAGCTTCCTCCTGCCACCCAGAAGATGCTCAAAAAAACCCCACTTTAATATCAAGTGCAAGCATGCATGTACTTTAAAGACAAATATTTATATGTAGGTGTTTTCATGTGTTTCTTGTTTCTCTCCTGCTTTTTGCTTAATCTTAATTGAGAGGTCTTGATTTACTTCTAGAAGAAATTCAGGTTTTGGCTGTGGTGTAACTTTGTGGGAGGCTGCAAAACTGATGCGTGACTATTGAGATGATTTCTCCTTGCATTACTGCCCATCAAAATATTTAATGCCTAAGCTTATGATGTTGACTGAGGACTGGAGTACATTGAAGGAGTGGATAATGGTGGTATAGTTGACTGACTCAGTGGTGTATCCTCCTGGATATTGTTATCAGCGCAAAGCCTATGGGATAGTTTGCAGAATAAATATAAATTTTATTTGTGCCGTAGACTTGACAGTCTAACTCAAATTGCTCCCCTCTTTATTTATGACAGCTCT
Source organism: Podarcis muralis (assembly GCF_964188315.1). NCBI lineage: Eukaryota > Metazoa > Chordata > Lepidosauria > Squamata > Lacertidae > Podarcis > Podarcis muralis. Next base: position 18,474,007 of record NC_135658.1, on the reverse strand, counting down.
GTCCCTTCTAGTTAAAAAAAAGTGAGGGGGGGGGATCTTGCAATTAAATGACCTAACTTAGTCATACTCATTTTTTCAGTGGGTCTGCTGGGTGTAAAACTTAGCTATCATAGTCCCCCTCCCCTGTTGCCATGGAAATAGGATCTTTGCCCCAAGTAATCATTGAGCCAGACTAGAACCCTTTTTGGGGGTTGGGGGATAGATTGTAACTAGACACATATATCAGACAGACACTGAATATGCTTCATCCTGTAAGATTGCAGCCAATACCAATGATGTCACTAAGCAAACCAGGGTTTTCATTGGTTTCAATGTTGTCAGACTAGAATGCAGAGATTACCCTCCAGCCTTAATGTATGATTGAAGCAGAAACCACCTACCTTCTAACTATTTCTCCCTTTTGTATTGATATTGATTCCTATTGGCTTTGCCTCTGCAACACTAAGCCTCAGTGCTGCATATAATATCTTATTGAAGACATCCTGCAGGAGAGAGAGAAAGAGAGATGGACTACATCTCATCTTCCTTATCTCCACCCACATCTGACACACATTTTTGCAAGGAGCACTGCCCTCTTCATAACCTTGACTTCAGTGTGTGGGTCTGCTATGAGGGTGAAGAAAGAGAAGGGGAAGGAAACTTTTATCTTTTGAACTGTATCCTCTCTGTATATGTAGAGTATGTCAAAATAAATGCCTCCCAACTCTATATAATCTCCCTGCTCTTTTTTATGCTTACACTTTCTGTAGCAGCTATATCTGTATTGTGTGTCTGATTTTAGATTTTGTCTCCATGACAAATCTCTTATTATTAGATCCCCCTCCCCTTTCTGTATATGAACATCATGTCTGTGTGTGTACTCAGAAAATCTGGCTTTCTTGGAAGCTTATTGGGGGTTCCTCAGTAAAATTACTACAGTAATGCCAAGCAAAATTCTCTAGAAGATATCTTGCCCACATCTCCTGTTGAGTGCTGGGTATGTTTCACTGGCAGGGTTTTTCAAACATGGGATTCCCCTTCTAACTGCTCTCTTCCTCCTGCCTTCTACCAGTAGGCATCTCTTTGGTAAGTGAATGAATGGGGGCTCCTTGCACACAGCTACATGCATGCAGTAGACCGGAGCAGTACTCCAACACTGGCATTAGAAGAGGGCATTTCAAGCTTCCTTGTGAATCCAGCCAGCCAGGGTACAAAACAGGAGTGGGAAGAATACCTTTGACTAGAAGCTCCTATGTGCTGCCTGCTTCTCTGCCATATTTAGCAATTGGAGGGCTGCAAGCTAATCCTCTGTTGCTGGGTGTGAAGCATCTTTGGCCCTACTTGCTGCAAGATTACCGGTAGCTCCCTGCCTAGAACTTTGCAGTCCCTCCACCTCAGTGTCTATGTCTCTTCCCTTTTGGGGAGGGAGGACTGTACTATGGCACAGTATGCTTCATACTGGCCAAGTGGGACCCAGCAAGGGGTAGGGGAGAAATTCTGTTTGCATTTCAATGCAAAACTACCTTATTTGTACTTCTCGCACCCCCCAAAATATGAATCCAAATGAAGCTATCCTTCAAAATGTGCACTTTTCTGAATTTTGCAATTCAGTTCTCCAACCAGATAATGTGCACAAAAGCATGTGCATAAAAATGTATATATTGGTGAAAATAACATAAAATATGTTGGGGTGTGTTAGGGAACAAAAGTACAAGCAGAGATGTATATATTAGGAGAAACGCACAATAAAATGCTGACAAATTATTGTGATGACTTTTTTTATTAAGGCGGCTTGGTCAGGATTCCATACATTTCATGTAAGGTCCCAGAATACCAAGTGATGTGTGGAGATTTTGAGATGGATATTATTCAGCAAATTAATTGATGCAGTAAGGGTTACTGGATGACAGAAAAAAGTGGTATGTGAAAGATACGATACCCCAATTCTTTGCAGTTTTAAAATTATGTAATAATGTGCTCAAAAGAGAACCAAATCCTGCTGGTCACATAATATGTTGCTAGAATCATGAATCATTGTCTGTATGTAGGAAGGCTCCCTTGTTAGTGAGAATCTTGATTCCTAGTATGAATTCCTTAAAATGCAGTTTTTTAAAAAAATGGTGTATGGATGCTGTTCAGATGTAATAAGTAATATAAACATGGCTGGTTTTGCCTGTATACTTTGCAGAAAGTAATATTTCTAGAGTGAACTCCTACTTTACCTGGGAAGTTGTGTGTTTGGGGTGATGAATGAGTATATTTTCATCCTTGGATCCCTTTTTTAAAGGAATAGTTTAACTATTTTGTACTGTTGAGGAGATTTCTGATTTACTGAGATGTGAGTAAGTAAATTCCTATGACAACACCTCTCTGATGTTTGATATCTGTGTCATTTACATTCTGTTTAAAAAGATCAATATTTATAGGCTGCCTTTCAGGTGTTAAATCCCCCCCCCAAGCTACCCACAACATATTAAAAGCATAAAATTCATAATGTGATTATAAACTGTGAAACCACACAATCCGTAAAACACTAAAACAATTAAAAATATTATAGCAACAGCAATAAACAGTATCAGTATAAAAAAAAAAGTGGCACAGCATAAAGAGTTTTAAAAGAACAACAGCTGTGAAATACAAAACAGCTAAAATAGCAAGTGAAAGCATTTTGCAACAAAAAAGTCTTCAGGCTGTTTTACAAGCCATCAACACAGGGGCCATATGAATATGCCTAGGGAACGGGTTCTGTAAACATGGGACCAGCCTCTGAATCAGTGGTGCAGTTAGCATCCTGAGAATATCGTTCTTCTCTTTCTTGAGGTGTGGTTCCTAGCCCTCATGGCTGTGAATAAGAGGTTGAAAATAAGCTGACTGTGTTTGGAAAATAAGCCAAGAATTGAATAGAGGCCAATTGGCTACCTATTACTCCCCCTCCCACTTTTCTGTGTGTATCCAAACTGAATGATGCCTCCTCCCTTCTACGTGCCTTGCTTCTGCAGTCTTCGTTACCACTGTATGAGTAGTCAACAACATGTTCCTTTGCCTAAAAGGGGGGGGGGAGTATTTGAAAACCTTCAAAGCCAATGCAATCGGGCAAATTAGGTTAGTTTCCTTATTTTGATTGGGGGGGGGGGGAGAAATGGAGGCTGACTAATGATTTGGGCGCAGGTCACGCAGAGCTACTTTGCCTTACCCTCTTGTCGCAAAGTTATCCATGCATTTCTTGTCACAGTTTATTTTATTACACAGTTTATTTTATTACATTTTTATCATGCTTTCTACCCCCGAGGGAGATTTGGATTGGCCCTAAATGCATATAAAATTCATAAAAAGATGAAAAAAGAGTTTAATATAAATGCCAGAATCTTAGCAGGAGCGTTAATAATGCTAGTCTTTTTGGCATTAAATAATAAAATAATTTAAATGGTTTTCAGAAGGCAGATGAAGACCTTTCTTCATAGGAAAGCTCTTCTGAGAAGAAATGTGCCATACCTTAGAAGGCCCTGCTCCCAGTGGATACTGGCCTTACTTCAGATGGAAGTGTTTCCTGGAACAGGACCAAAGTGACTGAAGAATGGGAAGGGGTCAATATGGGGGAAAGCGTTCCCTGAACTAGTTTTAGGCTTAGGCCATTTAGTTTTAAGTGAAAGAGCCAGCAATAGCTAGAAAACATGGTTTTTAAAAAAATTTCTTAAGACTGTACCTCAGTGAAGATGAGGCTGCCGCTGAAGACAGCAGTTGCATGTTGAATTTCCCACCACCTTCCATAATTACAGCTAATTCAATTCTCCATGTGTGCTGACATCCTTATGAAGAAGTGGGTTGCATTGCCCCTGCCAGTAATGGCAAGTGATTTGGAGGGGGGTGGGTTAAAACACTTCGTAATAATTGGGACACATGGCTAGTGGGTTGAAGGGATCTGGTCCTGGCTTGTTAAATGACATTAAACCAGATTTCCCTGGTTCAGTCAGAATGCGGAATAATGCAAACCATAAACTAAACTCCAAAGTGATGTACAAGGAGAGGGGAGGACTTTTAGATAGGCATTTGACTGCAACGCTTGTTCACCACATCAAAACCTTGGTTTATGGAGCCCCAAGCCGAACCAGACACATCTGCCACTATTTCTAACAATACTAGCTATCCAGCAAGCCACCCTTCAGGAATATTCTGATTGGTTTGCCTCCACTCTGTACATCTGATTAACTGAGTTGCCTCTTGTTTGTCCAGCGCAAATGAATTAAAACTGCTGAGCTGGGCAGATCTTGGAGCAACTAAGGCAAATGTGCTGTGTATGTGTATGTTTGGCAGCCTCTTTCTAATTATATCTTTGTACCAGGATTTTTTCTTGTAAATGTGAAGAAAGCATGTAAGTCATTGCGCTCAAATATTTGCACTCTTTGTCCCAAAGCTGTTTTTCTTTTTCTTTTTTTCTTGCTCTGTGGGTCAGGCCAAGTGCCAATCAAAGTTGTTTTTCAAGCCATGCAGTGAAATTATAGAACAGCTCTGCCCCCCCCCCCCCTGCTGTCTTCCAAAGAAGGGTTTGGCTTTTGGAGAACTGGTGTGGGGGAGGGCTGGGTAGGATAATACACACTTAAAAAAAAAAGTTGACTGTCTGTAGGCTTATAAAAATGTGTTTTGTGCTAACAAATGTGTATGTTTGGTACGTGCATTTATTTATCCCTCTCCTCCCCCTCTTCTAAGCTCTTGGATCATATTATACATCATACTTGATGTTTCTTGCTGCTTTCTAATCTGTGAGAAGTTTCATGGATTTGAGAAGCACAGAGCAATACCATTCGATTTAACTGTTGCATTTCTGGGCCAGGTGTTCCTGTTGGGTGAGTTCTCCCCATCACTCTAGAGAAGCCTTGCTCAGCCTTGTGTCCCCAGGTGTCGTTGGACTACAACTCCCAGCTTCCTTAGCTAGCATGGCCACTGGTCAAGGATGATGGGAGTTGAGAAAGGCTGCTCCAGAGTATTGTGGTTCATATTAGTTCTGCCCCATCCCCAAACATGGGTTTTGCAAGAGGGTGGAAATAAGCTGTGAGCCAGGGAAAGTCTTGCATACTAGCTAGATGGTCTTATGAAGGCCCACCCTTATTATAGCCCTGTCCCAAGCTGTAGTTTGGGAAATACAGTGCTGCATTAATTTGCAGGGTTGTTCTACAGATCACAGAGTTAATGGGAACAAAGTGATCTCAAAACTCCCAAGGCAATATATGTTTTCTAAACAGTGGTGTTACTTTATGTGATCAAACCCGTCCTGGTATATTGTCATCTATTTTTGTGGGCATTTCTAAGTCACGTCCACAACATGTATTAAAGCACATAGCGTTCCCCAAATAACCATGGGAACTGTGGTTTGTTAAGGGTGCTGGGAATTGTAGGCCTGTGGGGATAAACTGCAGTTTCCAGGATTCTTTGGGGAAAGCTGTGACTGTTAAAGGGGTATGAATGCACTTTCATACTGGTTTATAAATGTCACGGTTCCAGATTGAAGACTCCTTGGATGTGGAGTGCTGTGAAGTGTTGAGGCTATTCTTAGCACAGAATTCCCAGAACCTTCACAAAAGCCATAATTCCTCAGGGATCTTTCTGGGAAGTCTTTTTTTGTGAAATTGGTTCTAAACTGCTTTAAGATGTGAAGTATAGATCTGGTGGTCCTGTTTGTCAGACTTGGCTGGAAGCCCTGAGTATGTTTGCTTAAGAGTAAACCTCATTAAACTCAGTAGGATTGGCTTCTGTGTAAACATGCATAAGGTAGGTTTGCACGTATTGGCCAACTTTAGAGTTGCATAGTGAGAGCTTGCCTTTCATGTTTCATTTCTCAGCTTCTCACTAAGTAACCTGCAGGCCATATTGGTCTTTCTGAAGTCTCTGCATCTTTGTCACTCCCTAAGCCATCAGTCCAGTCTGGGCTGTCAAAGTTTTCTTGGGATGCACTGAAGAGCTAGAAAAATCATACATGTATGAATTGGGCAGTAACAGCTAGTGTGAGCATCAGTTGCAGGGAGCGACCGTTTTAGGCACGTCCGATATGTGTGTGACCTTGCTGAACCTGAAAGTGACCCAAAAATGTCACAGAAAGGGGCGGAACAGGATGTTTGCTGGCATTTTCAATTGTGTTTCAAATATACATGGTACTTTGGAATGTTAAAGGTAAAGGGACCCCTGACTGTTAGGTCCAGTTGTGGCCGACTTTGGGGTTGCGGCGCTCATCTTGCTTTATTGGCCAAGGGAGCCGGCGTACAGCTTCTGGGTCATGTGGCCAGCATGACGAAGCCGCTTCTGGCGAACTAGAGCAGCGCATGGAAACACCGTTTACCTTCCCGCCGGAGCAGTACCTATTTATCTACTAGCACTTTGACGTGCTTTTGAACTGCTAGGTTGGCAGGAGCAGGGACCGAGCAACGGGCGCTCACCCCGTTGCGGGGATTCGAACCGCCGTTTGGAATGTAACCCCTGTGTAAATTGGGAGTTGTCTCTACATACAAGTTCCATGCCCCATCCCTGCACATAGAAGGGTTAAAGTAATCTCCCATTGGGTGATGCATTGTGAGTTCAGGTTCCCATGGGGAACTTGATCCCACAGCTGATCCCTGCAGAAAGCAGCTATGTCAGCCGTATGCTTGGGAGCTGAGAAGTGCTGACCACAGGGCTTGCAAAGCACTTTGCACAGTGCTTCCCAAATTCCCGACAATCAGCTGGTTGCCAGGCGTTTGGGAGTTGCTGAGCAAGGCCAGTGCTCAGAGCTTCTGAAGTGCTGGGCGTAGGACTGTCAAACCCCCTTGCTATGTGGTTCACAATGTTGTCAGGAGTTTGGGAAGCACTGCTCAAGGGGACTTTGCCAGGTAGGTGAGGCATCACGTGATTGATGCGTGGGTTGTCCCACCCACCTGTCAGAGTTGACCCTCAGGAGTGGCCAGAAAGGTTCCTCTTCCCTGATCTGAGGAAATCACACACGCACGAACGGGGTGCTAGCAACTAGTGTGAATATGGCTTGATTCACAACTCACATGCCATTGTAAGCCAAATTATGGTTTATTGGGGTCGTGTTGGCAAGTGGCTTCCAGAGAGGTTGCTTTGCTCCTCTGTTTTTACTCAGCATGTCATGATAGTAAAGAGGACTGGGGAGGAGGTGGCTAAGGGCTTCTCAGCAGGAGCCGGCGTGTTCACACGGTTCCAGGAAGCCAGAATTTGGCCTGGTTCACATGCCACTGTAAGCTAATCAGTTGCAGGGGAGAGTGGCAATCTCCAGAACAGCGAGTCAGGAGTCAAGCTGAAGTTAATCTATGGGGGTTGAGCACTAAGGGCAATTCCCAGCATTGCTGTTGGGAGGGGTGGTAGTGCAAAAGAGGGAGTACCTCAGAGAAGAGGTACTTCATAATACTTGGGTATAGAGTCACTGTTGTGGTCTTTAACAAGTACAGTCGTACCTCCGCTTACGTATCTCCCCGGTTACGTAAACTTTGGGATATGTAAGCAGCAAACCCCAAAGTATATTTCCAGGTTTTTGCCGCTTGTGTGCGCGCAGAAGCGGTCTCTCCAATTTTGAAAAGCTGAGGATGTGGCCGTACCTCTGGAACGGATCCTGTTCATAACTGGAGGTACCACTGTAGAAGCTTTACCACTCACCTAGCTTAGCCACATGGGCTAGGATGGGGATTAGTGTTGAATATACAGTGGTACCTCGGGTTACAGACGTTTCAGGTTACAGACACTTCAGGTTACAGAGTCCGCTAACCCAGAAATAGTACCTCGGGTTAAGAACTTTGCTTCAGGATGAGAACAGAAATTGCGCGGCGGCAGCGGGAGGCCCCATTAGCTAAAGTGGTACCTCAGGTTAAGAACAGTTTCAGGTTAAGAACGGACCTCCGGAACAAATTAAGTTCTTAACCCGAGGTACTACTGTATAGATTGTATGTGACTAGGGTTCCTAACTAAAGAGTGCAATACCAAATCAGAGAACGCCTGCAGATAACTTTTTGTGGCATTAAAGACCAACCCAAAAATTTATTGCTCGGAAGCAAATCTCACTGAAATATTTAGAAATTCTGAGTAAATATGCTTCAGATTGCTCAGTGCTGTATGTCCTGGTGGTGTTATTGTTCTGAGCTGGGATTTGATGCCAGGTTTCAACAATTGTCTTTTTTGGTGACCCTGAGCAAGTTGCTGTTGCATTTGTTTTCCAACTGCAAAGTATCAGTAATTGTGACCTGCCTCACAGGGTTATTGTGAGCATAAAGGAGGTGATGACATATTTGTACCCACCCAGTGCCTTGGGGATAAGGCATGCTATAAATCTAATTAGTGAAATATGTTTATTTGCTCCAGAAAAGTAGGTTATAGAGAGTGGGACAAAGATGGGGTGACATGCAAGTTCTAATAAACTGGTGTCTTACTCCTGTCCAAAATTAAATTAATTTTATTTAGATACTTTATTGCCTTAATATAATTTGTACAGCACCTAGCACACCATCTGTACTGTGCTTTAGTAATAGCAACAATAGGAGTGTCTCCACATATAATTTTAGCAGTAGTTTGCTTCTAATTCAGATGATGCTTTGACTTTCCCAGGGACTATTTATGGATTGCTACGCAAATTACTGCTGTTCATGCAAACCATTGGAGGCTTATGATTGCAGGTTGGATTGCAGTGTGCAATGTCTTTTTAGTTACCACATTCCAGGTGACACAATTTGTATAATATGGAAATCCTGTACTAATTATGCAAAGATGTGCTGAATTGGCATCCTGATTTCCATGGTTTCAATATGCAATTCTTCTATAGTTCTGCCAACTTCCAGAAGTAGGGATGGCTGTTTTATACATTACCTGGCTTTGCCTCTGACCATACTCTCTACCAGAAGCCATAGCCAATCCTGGCTGTCTCTAATCATGTGTGTTGGATACATGTTTTCAGCTGCTGGTTTGTCACATTCACACTTTATGGTTGCATCTGCTGGCATGAGACTTAAGTTTACCCAGGTGTGTACCTTAAGCATGTGTGAACAGGATGAAAGAGAGATGAGATTGTGGAAGGATTTCTTTTTTAATCTTTGTTGCTGCTGGGAAGAGGGGATTCTTGAGGCCTTGCCTGCTCTACTTTAATGGCACATCAATGTTTGCTGAAGGTGTTGGTTGGTTCAGTTTTTGCCCCTATTTTTTTTTTACTTTCCAACAGTCCAGAGTCCCCCACCATCCACCCCAGTCTCTTCTTGGGCATTGAGTCTAGCTGAGTATCTCCTCAACAAGCTTTGTTGAAGCAGTAGGGTGGGCTAACAGACTGTTCAGTGTCTGGTGAAAACTGATAGGCTTTTGCAATATTCATAGTGGTGGGAGATCGACACTTGATCTCAATCTCATATAATCTTCTTAGGCACACACCCAAACCTGCCTTGAGCGCAATCTAGGAAAGCTTATTTTCAGTTACCAAGGACCTGGCAATTACAAATACAGTGGTACCTCGGGTTAAGTACTTAATTCGTTCCAGAGATCCGTTCTTAACCTGAAATTGTTCTTAACCTGAAGCACCACTTTAGCTAATGGGGCCTCCTGCTGCCGCTGCACCGCCGGAGCACAATTTCTGTTCTCATCCTGAAGCAAAGTTCTTAACCCGAGGTAATATTTCTGGGTTAGCAGAGTCTGTAACCTGAAGCGTATGTAACCTGAAGCATATGTAACCCGAGATACCACTGTACTGCTTAAGTAGCATGGTGGGCAGAAACACTGGCATCTCTGTTTTTTCATCATGAGGCCTTTTGAATGGTTGATCAAGAAAGATAAGACATTCCATAAGGATTAACTGATTGAATTTGCCTGTTCAGAGTAGGCTGTGTTTAGGATGGGGAATTAAGAATGCTGCCAAATATTTTACTGTTTGGCCACCACCTCTGTCATCAAGGGATTACATGATATACTTTGTTTTAAATGTGCCAGGAATTCAAAGTGCTGCTGAAATCTAATGAAAGCTTAAATAATTAAGTGTTCACCACTAACTTTATTGGTTGTCTTCATGCCGCACACCTGATAAAACACCTATGGCTTCTTTGACGGGAAAGTTAGTTGTGAAAGCTTCTAAGATGCTTTTTAAAAAGATATTAAAATAGACCCATGTGCATAGATATATCCTTGAATTGATATGTACATGACATTAACTGATAGGGTTTCAGCGAAACTGAGGAACTTCCTGGTTCAAGCAAAATAATGTGTTCTTACTGATAACCCATGGAGTGCTCTGCCAGAAAATATAGTTGTGACCAATGGTGCAAATGCAAGATTTCAGGTCTTCTCAATGTATTTATTGGAAAATTGGCAGCATTTGCATCCTCCCCCTATTAATGCACCTGGGACTGCCCACTTTTTGAGACACGGTCCTAGCAAGATGAACAGCTGATTGGACTCAGTTGGACATTGCTGAAAGCATCAATCTGGTAGAACAACAGCATAGAGAATTACATAGTTGATAAAGTACTGTCTCCAAATAGTGTATTATCCTCATGCCCATAGTGAGCCACTTTGAGACTCAGATGTGATGAAAAGTGCGATACAGTCTACCTTTTTAAAATAAAAATAAAAATTCATGACACCAGGCAGCTGCTATTATAAACTGCTTAGAGGTTTTATTTACAAGTAACCAGTACACAGAAGCCCTTGTATCATTGCTCTCAAGAGGACCATGGGATGCAGTAAAAAAGAAAAGAAAAGAAAAGTAATCTGCCGCTTATACAAAGGCATTCTTGACTTCATGGAATATTTGGCGGCAGTCAAGTAATAGGCGGTCAATTGACCAGCATCTCAACTCTATGTTATAAATAGATTTGCAGTTTATTTCAGGCCTTCGGTCAGAATCTATATCTAGCATGGCAGAATAAAAAACTGTTTTCAGGTTTCTTGTTTGAAAAGTTTTGAGAAAGTGTACAAGACTTTCTTACCGCTAGGGCCTTAGCTCAGTAGTAGAGTATCCGCTTTGGGTGCAGAAGGTCTCAGGGTTCCATTCCAAGCATTTCCAGGTGAGGCTAGGAAAGACCCATTTCTGGAATCTTGAAGAACAGCTGCCAGCTAGCATAAACAGTGTTGAGCGAGATAGATCAATGGTCTGACTTACAAATTATTGATTCTGAGCATGTCTGTTTGGCACAATATGGCCAAGCTGCCATTGTACCATAAAACCCCTTAACATACCTATAAAGCACTTCTTTTATTTTCTCACTTTCTACTTGATTAAATAAATGAAAACATAATTTAAATATAGTTGATTTAAATCATCCCAACCTTGTTGATTCTCTGCTGAAAATAGTGGCTGGAACAGGATGAGAGAGTAGAATGATCCGCCTCATTATATAGATGGGCCATTTCCTGGTTCTCAGGAGTGAAAGAGAGAACTTTGCATAGTTCTCAATGGGGAATTTAGAAACAATTTTAGTTTCTTACTACATTTGTGCCCCACATTTCCTCCAGGAAGTCCAAGGCTGTGTTCATGGCTTTCTTTCCCCCCTTCCTTTTTATCCTCACAACAACCCTGTAAAGTAGGTTAGATTGAGATAGTGAGTGCTCCAAGGTCTCCCAGTGAGTTGATGGCTGTAGTGGGATTTGGACCTGGGTCTCTCCAGTCCAAGTGCGATAGTCTATAACCACTACACCAAGAGATTTGCCCTCTGAGTAAAGAAGTCATGCAGCTGGGATTGGGCACAAGTCTGTCCAAAGCCCACCCCCTTAAGTAAAGAAGAAGAAGCAAACTCCAAAACAGCCGTGAGGATAGAGAATGAACATTGAGCACAGAATGACTGGAGAGGAAGGGAAATGAGGGGGTGGATGAAATGAAGTGGCTAGAAACCTGAGCAAGAAGCTCTGCATGCTGCAACATTTTGTTGTCGAGTGATGCTGGTGTCTCTGCATGCTGGATACTGTGGACAGATAACAGAGGAAGGCTTACTGACTTTTAAGCTTCCCAGCAGCATATGGCTGGTTGCTGTTCCAAACAGCATGCTGGATTTGAAGAGCCCGTAGTCGGATCCATCTGGGCTCTTGTTCTTTCTTAAACCTCCCAACAGCCCTGAAAGACAGAAACAGCTGGAAAGGGATCGGATTGGGTTGGGCAGTGTATCTCCACTCCACCCGCCACCAGCTACTAATGGTCTCACCCAGGGCTCATGCTGCCATAATTCATCTTTCTCTCTCTGACCACAGACTGAGGTTCCGAAGCCAAGCAACTTGAGCTGAGCACTGGGAGAGCCAAGTTGAAGGCAGAAGAGGGGTAGACACTGCCGTAACCAATCGGCTCCTCCTTTCCCAGCAAAATCTCTCAAGGTTCCTGAGCAAAACAAGCCCAAGCCCTGTTGTGGTCTGGAGAAGGTGGGTGTGGGTGTCTGCACCATTCACCAGCCGTTCCCAGGTTTTGAGTGTCTGGGACATAGAGATCAGACCATAGAGATCTTCCATGACTATACCGCCTGGCTGAAGCTAGACAGGTGGGAACACTTTATGGCACCAAGCCTCCTATCTTCTCAGGCTACAATAGCAGAATAACCTCCCAGTTAGCTGTAGCATTACTGCTTCGCTGTGCTTAAACAACAAAAATTATGATTAGCACACCCAGTTAGCGTTAAATGAATATTAAAAGATTAACTATATCATTCTGTCCTTGCCTTTTGCCGCTCCTTTGTCACACCCTGCCCTCTCCATATAGGTGTTACCCATCGGCATCCATGCTAAGTTAAACCCTAATTTCCCAAGGCAGGCCGAGGTATGGGCAGCAGGCCAGGCCTCTGTGCATCCTCCATTTGCTGCTTTGCTGCTGCCTCCTGTGCCAATTCAGCTACTTTGTTAGACTGAAAAGGAGGAGGAATAATCACACTGTCATTGCTAGGCAACTCAGTGTGTGAGCCCACAACCAGGTTTGGTTTAGATGAGGGATGTTGCAGGGTTCTGGAATCGATGCCAAGAATCTGGCAGAAGCATCAACCCACCCAGAGCAGAAACTCAGTGTGCTAGAATCAGGCAAGGCTCTTCAGTACCTTCAGTGTCTTCTCAACCAAAGTACAGTGGTACCTTGGGTTACATACGCTTCAGGTTACATACGCTTCAGGTTACATACGCTTCAGGTTACAGACTCCGCTAACCCAGAAAGAGTACCTCGGGTTAAGAACTTTGTTTCAGGATGAGAACAGAAATTGTTCTCCAGCGGTGTGGCAGCAGTGGGAGGCCCCATTAGCTAAAGTGGTGCTTCAGATTAAGAACAGTTTCAGGTTAAGAACGAGCCCCCGGAATGAATTAAGTACATAACCAGAGGTACCACTGTAAATCTCTGATGCCTTTGGTTCATTGTGGGGCAGATTATTTAATTGACCCAATGCCACAATGAAAGCTGCTTACATGGACACCAAGGCCTAGCAGGTTTTTGGGTGCACTAGAATTGATATATTTTGGGATCCAACCACATTTACCAAAATGGGACTACGAATTGCTACCTGGCCATAGAGGTGACTCTTGTGTTGCATATTGTGGTTTCTTTTACTGCCATTTTAGGATTAGCCATTTCTCTGTTTGGTCCATGAGGTCCTCATGTGCTTTACCAATCTTAAATCCACTTTACAGAATGTTTGTACAGCCCCTGGGATACTTGGTTGGTTGTAGTCAACCAATGTTTACTCAGAGTAGACCCATTGACCTAAGTTAGTCATGGCCATTAATTTCAGCGGCTCTGCTCTGAGTAGAAGTTAGTTGAATGCAACCCATTGTCATATCTGAATGAAGAAAGGTGATCATTATGTGAGAACAAGAACAATATTGCTTTGTACCCAACATGTTGCTTGGATGAAGGAAGAAGGGATAATTTCCTATGTTACACCGAACCAACACTGAGTTTCTCACAGTGTGTGCACTCAGTAAGGAGCTGGATTCAGTCGTGCTTCTGGGCAAGTGTATATATGCATGGTATGTACTTGAGAAATTACACAGAGCATTTACATAAGAGGGCCTTTTCAGTAGTGGCTCCCTGTCTGTGGAATGCCCTGTCCAATTAGGCCTGCCTGGCATTGGCATTACCGCCTTTTCAGCACCAGACTGAAAATTTCCACCCAGGCACCTGCCTGTTGTTATTTTTTCTTTCCTCCTATTTGACAGTTTGTTTCAGTCTGCTGTTCATGGTGATTGTACGGAAAGCTAGGATTGGGATGTTTGAATTGAAGAAGAAGAAGAAGAGTTTGGATTTGATATCCCGCCTTTCACTCCCTTTAAGGAGTCTCAAAGCGGCCAACAATCTCCTTTCCCTTCCTCCCCCACAACAAACACTCTGTGAGGTGAGTGGGGCTGAGAGACTTCAGAGAAGTGTGACTGGCCCAAGGTCACCCAGCAGCTGCATGTGGAGGAGCAGAGACGCGAACCCGGTTCCCCAGATTACAAGACTACTACTCTTAACCACTACACCACACTGGCTCATGATCTCTTTTTTTTTACTGTTGCATGATCTCTTTTTTTTTTTTACTGTTGTATGTAGTATTTTGTGGTTTGGGTTGCCTTGAGACACTTATAGTATAAGGTGATGCACAAGTAAAGTGGGAAAGAAGGTAATATTTCTTGCACTCAACCTTTGGTTCAGGGCTTGGGAACTTTAGGCCTGGGGCCAAGCCGATCTGGCTGTTGGGATTATCCCTGCCCCCTAGGCCTGCCCCTCACTGGCCCTGCTTTGCACCCTCCTTGAATGCTTTTGCCTGGCTGGAATCATAGAATTGTAGAGTTGGAAGGGACCATGAGGGTCATCCAGTCCACCCCTGCACTGCAGGAAACCTTTGCCCAACGTGGGGCTCGAACCCACAACCCAAAGCTTAAGAGTCTCATGCTCTACCAACTGTGTCCTTAATTTCTGACAATGTCACTTGCTTGACAGGAGGAAGAGTGTATGACTGTATTAGAAACTAACCTACAGAACAAAGGTGAAATTTATATTCCTTGTTCTGCCTGCTTTTGCCTCTAAACCCTCCCACCACAAGGGATGTGCTCCTTGTATTGAAAAAGGTTCCCTCCACCTGTTTTATCTGTACACCTGAACCATGTTTGATGTACAGCAAAAAGGTAATGTGTGAGTGGCGCCACTTTCTTCCTTTATTAAAAAACATGGCGGCCTGGTGATTGGATGCACTGTGGTTCAAGGCACCCTGTTTCATTTTGATGCACACCATATCTTTTTCGGTTGCAAACCAGTAAGGAAAGGGTGCATACACAGTCTTTGGGTTTTCTTCATCCAAACAAGCTTTGGAGGGGGGGTTGGGCTCTGACTTCTGCTTCTAATTTCCACAGAGGATAGGAGTAAACAACTGCAAAGGGATGCTGTCGTCTGACTTGCTGGGCTGAAAATCTGGCTTTGAGTGGGTGGGTCAACATGTCTTGCCTGGAAGCCTGCCAAGCTGAGCACAGCAGCTCACAACCACTGAGTTCCCTTTTCTTCCATCGCGTGCCTGTAGAATTGAGAAGTCAAAGGCAAGCGGCTATAATGCTTCTAAACTTCCCCATTCTGAAATACCCATGCGTGTATTTTTCTCTCACCCCTTCTTCTCAATGCAGCAGAACCTTATAGCACACCCCCTGCCCTGGGTTGTGCCATGCTTAAATTTTAAGTTACTTACGTTTAAATTTATGACTTACCATTGGATCTGTGCTCAACCCTTGAGGCAGTTTAAAAGTCCAGCAATGATGACATGAAAGTGAATAGAAATGCAATCTAAAGGGCCACACAGAAATAATAGTACAGAGTTACAGGAAGGAAAAGTCAGCATTCTGTTATTCAACCTAAATTTTTCCTTGAGAAATGAAAATTTGTTAAATTCAACTTCTCTGGGGGGAGAGAGTTGTATTAGGAGCCTGCCACAGAAGACAGAGCCTCATTGGGGACCTGAGCAAGCAAAGGTGGTTCATATGAGAATCTTATTGAACTCAGTAGGACTTAAAACCTGAGTAATAGTCTACAATTTAAGTTCATGTGTCAGGATTTATACATCAAAGTTCTGAAAACTGATGGTTGCAGATGTTCCAGTTAGGGGTTGGGGAGAAATTTGGTTTGGTTTGCATTTAAAGGCAAATCTACCTGATTCAAGCTTTCTGAAACAACATGCGAACCAAATCATATCCATCCTTCGAATTTTGCACTTCTCCAGATTTTGCAATGCAATTCTCCAGCCACCTAATGTGTACATAAATGCATAGGGTTCAGTGTGCATAAAAATGCATATATTGGTGGAAATGACATGCAAACATGCACTTTGTTAGAGAAAATTGCTTTGCAAAAATGTATATTAGGCAAAAATAGTATGAAGAGAAATTCATACTAAAATGCTGGCAAATGAAGGCCTTTTTATCAAGTTGCAAATTCAGGTGGAAATGTGGAGAGCTGAACTTGCCCAGGGAGAATAATAGCAATCTTAGATAGAGAGATCTTTCTGCAATTTAGGTACACCTGGTAGAACAACCTGGTAATGTTGCCTCTTTGCCTTCTAATTACACTCTGGATGGATGGATGTCTTGAGATCACAAAGGAATCTAATTTTATATCTTAAGCAAACACCAAACAAGTAACTCTGCCAAAAGAAACAACTATGCTTATTGAAAAGTGGCTGTCTTAATTATGTGGATTGTGTAATTGTTAGTTTCTGTTTCTATGGTGATGGTACGGCTTTTTTAATGTCTTACCTACCTCAGATTTTCTAAAGCAGATGTTTCTCGCAGGTTTTCAGTGTCCCAGAATGCTGTTGGGGTGTGACACTGGGTGAGTGATCTTTCTGGGGATATAAACTACCATTTGATTCATCAATTGTATTATTTGACTATGCAAAAGACCTAGTCCTATCTGAAGAAATGATAATAACCTCTTGAGAGCAGCAGGTATCACAATTCTTGCAAACTGGGAAGCAGGGGAATTAACATTAGAAGAGTGGATTTTAAGGATCTGGGACATAGTTTATATGGTGAAGTTAACTAATACGTTAGGAGAAAGGGCAGGCAACTAAACAACCTTTTAATTGAAAATTGGAGCATGTTTGTCACATATTGATGCAACAGAATTCAAGAAATTATAGTACCATAAGCATTTTGCGGTCCACTGTAATAGGAGAAAAATGTTATCTCATACTATTATGTTATATTGTATACATCTGATGCGTACAGTAAAAATAATTTTAAAAGCAGTTAACCTCTGTGTAAGCAAATCAGGGTGATCACTCAATAAATTGGTTGTCAGGAGGCCCCTATAGAGAGGTGGTGTTAAATGAGAATGAATTGGCACCTTGTAGAGAAAAAGACTGGCTGCATTCTGTAGCCTGCCTCTTTGAATTAGGGTATAGTTTATGGATTAAGGGTTCAGTTCCCAAGCACTGCAACAACATGCTGTTCTATGCTGAGCATGTTGGCAAACCTCTTCTTTTCTACGGTGGTCCAACATTCCCAACCAACAGGACCAAAGAACCACAACAAAGGGCACTGACTAGAAGTTGTGGGTGCCTGGGCATGGGGCATCTTCTGGGAGTCGTAAAGAGGGCACAGAGACTTGGGGCAATGCTGCCAAATGTACTAACCATTTCAAAAACACTTGGTTTCAAACCTTGTGTGGTTAGCATTGCTGCTGACACTGCTTAACCACAGGCAAGACCAGCTGCAGGAAGGAGAGAGGTGGGAGGGTGCAATTCTGCAACCTTAACCTAGGCCTAGCTACTTGTGATGTTTGCTTGCATGAATGCTTCCACAAGTGTGGCCTTGGTTATGTTTTTCTCTTAAGCTGGAAGCTGCAGTCAGGAATGCTCGCTGGGTGGATAGAAGCACCTACGTCGCTGCCTGTGGGTCATTTTTCTTAGCTGCTTTTTGCCATCTTAGGAAAATGCAATTTTTGATGAGTTTTTTTGGGTTTTTTAAGTGAAGAGCAGTGTGGTTGGAGAGTTGTAGCCTGTCACCTGTCTGCTTGACCATTGCCCATCTTGGCTGGTGAAATCAAGCTACATGAGAATTGCTAGTTGGGTCCAGAGGGAGATGTTCTGGCCGCCTTGAAGGAGGGAGTAGTGAGGCCTTCTCTGGACCTGTTGATTCAGCCAGCTATAAACCAGTAGTTAATCTTTCTTGGCTTTTTGGTGATACAACATTTCAGCAGCTTGTGGCGGTTCAGCTGAAGGCATTGCTGGGCGGTACAGATTTGTTTAGACCCATTTCATTGCAGCTCCCAGCCTGATTTGGGGGCATCAATGGCTTGGGTCAGCCTAGTGAATGACCTTTGCTGGGAGAGCAACAGGAAAGTGCATCCTTCCTGGTTCTCTTGGACCTTTCGGTACTGTTCAATAGCATCAGCCAATGTCTGATAGGTCTGTTCCAGAAAGTGGGACTGGTTCAACACAATGACTCTTAATCCTGAGAAGTACCACAAAGTTCTGTGTTTCTATGAAACCACTGGGAGAGGCCATTGGGAGATTTGGACATGGGCGTTGCCAGTATACTGATGAAATAGTCTTCTTCTCAACATTAGATCCTGGTGTGTTCACATGGACTGGGTGAGGGCTAATCATAATAAGCAGATGTGCTCTTGGTGAACAGTCCATCAATACAAGGGACTGGATTGTGCTCAATGGCGAGTCTCATTCCCTGTTCTCAGCAATTTACAGTTGGGAGTTACTGTAATGTACTGTGTGTGCCACGCAGTTCAGGCCCTCATCTGTTCCCTCACCATAGGTCACTTTCCCCTCTCATTCCAACCTTATTCACTTCAGGCCCTTGATTGGTATTGAGGTGGATTTGAGGCTTGTGGTAGTGTGGTCAGATGTGTGGGATTCAGGGATAGAAACTGTTTGCAAGAGAGTAAATGGCCACAGAATGATCTGCACATAGTTGCTTTGATATAAAGTAGGGGTGGTGAAACTCAGGGCTGGGGCCCAAAATTCAACTCTTCAAAACTCTGTCTGAACCTCAGGAGTCTTCTCCAGGTCATCTCCCCTACCATCCCAGCTCCACACCTTTTGAGGAGTTGTGCCTGACCGGAAGGTTTCCTTGAGCTGTAATGATTTCTCTTGCTTGCTTGTATGGAAGATGGAGGGGTTTTGTGTGTTTGTGTGCATGTAAACCTCTGACTTTTTTTGTGCCTAGAATGTAGCCAACTGTACAAACATAAGAGTCATACTCATTGCTTTGCCCATTTTTTCCTGTTTCCCAATCCACCACTGGCGTGCGGCCCCCAGAAGGTTGCCTCTGAGGGAATATGGCCCTCAGGCTTAAAAAAAAAAAGTTCCCCATCTCTCGTATAAAGCCATCACTGTTTTATCCCTTTATCCCTATTATTGGGGATAGAGTACAGTTCTTGAGTTTCAGTTTGCTCATACTTAAGTTTCGTGTTTTTTCTGTATTTGTTACTCTTGAAAGAATTAGGATGGTGATCCTGCTACTGGTGGACTTGTGCCATCAGACATCAAGGAAGCAAAGAGAAGAGGGAGCTATTTTCACTGCAAGCACTCAAGACTTGTCTCGTACTCTTTAATACTGTTTTAATTAAAATGCTTGAAAATGGCAAGTAGAGAAACATTGCATGTTATGAACTTGGCCCTTGAGGTAAGGCTGAAGATAGGTGCATGTCCTAGAGTTACTCAACCAGTCCATACACCTTGTGTTAATATAGCAAATGAAGAAAATGAGCGCAAAAAAAAAAAATGCTTGAGGGGATCTCCCTTTTTTAAGGCAAAGCAGGAAGAAAAGTTTAAACACTGCAGTGATGCAAAGAGAACAGCATTGCCATTCTCTCTATGTGGCTATTTTTACAGCAAAAATGTTCTGTTAAATACATTTGTTTTTAAAATGCTTTCAATTCATTGTTTTTCGCTGTTTCTATTGATAACTCTAATTGGAGGTTCTTAAGCAGAGGTTGGATGGCCATCAGCCATGGATTCTTTAGTTGAGATTCCTGCATTGCAGGGGGTTGGACTAGATGACTCTTGGGGTCCCTTCAGACTCTATGATTCTATGAAGCTTGGAGGCTTTGCTACAAAGAAAGAGAGCCAGTGTGGTGTAGTGGTTAAGAGCAGTGGACTCGTAATCTGGTGAACCGGGTTCGATTCCCCGCTCTTCCACACGCAACTGCTGGGTGACCTTGGGCCAGTCACACTTCTCTGAAGTCTCTCAGCCCCACTCACCTCACAGAGTGTTTGTTGTGGGGGAAGAAGGCAAAGGAGATTGTTGGCCGCTTTGAGACTCTTTAAGGGGAGTGAAAGGTGGGATATCAAGTCCAAACTCTTCTTCTTCTTCTTCTACTACTACTACTACTATTACTACTACTACTACAATCAAGCGGAATATATGTTTTGTTAAACAGAGAAATAAATTCAGCAAAGGTGGAGCATCAGTTCATACCCCCAGCCCATTTTGAGGGGACAAATTAGGTTCTCTGTTAATATGAAGGGATGGCTAGTGGGAGAGCATCATCAACTATGAGTGGTACTTCATGATGGCATCAAGGGAGGAATGGAAGTAATTGAGGTTCAAATGTAGCTGCTGCGTATTTATAACCCCCCACCCACCCCCAAATGCCTCTCACCATTTCACCACTGATAGAAGACATTTTGGCTCAGCCCTATCTTCTGAGACAACTGCTCCACACGATGCTCTTCATACACTCTGTGACAAACCAGGTGCTGTTGTGTTTGCTGTGAAATGGTCCTCAATTACGGTTCAGAAAATATAATTGGGGTATTTTGCAGTGGAATACCTGGCTAGTTTATCTTTTGGATTTGACATCGGTTTTAGCAGAAGGTGCGGAAAGCAAAGAGAGCTGTTGTAGCAAAGCTGAAACGATCTGTTGCCGTTTATAGGGGATTATATGGATTATGTCGTCTTTATGATCTTTTCCGTTGAGTTTTACTGCTGCGATTGTTTTGTTTTTGTTTACTTTTTGTTGCTAGCTGCTGTTGGATTTTCTTTAAGGATCCATGTGGTGGGTTACACATTTTGAGTGCAAATTTCACATTTTTCAAATTAGAACTATTCCATTCATTGCACAGCAACAAGCCAAGGGTTGCAGGTAGGTAGGGGTGTGTGTGTGTGTGTGTGTGTGTGTGTGTGAGAGAGAGAGAGAGAGAGAGAGAGAGAGAGAGAGAGAGAGAGAGAGAGAGAGAGTGAGTGTCTGCAGTGAGATGTAATAAATCTTGGCTCTCTGATGAGTGCACCTGTATGATGATGCACGTTTTCAGTGTGTATGTCATGCTTGCATGACATATTCTAGATCTTTGCTTGTTCAATGTTGAGACGTAATTCCATCTCCCTTTCCTGTATTGAAGTCAGGGGAGGCATTGGAATCCTACCTTTTTGAATGAGACATGGCAGGTTTGCACATAATGAAGGGCCCAATTACTGTTTCCTTAAAAATGAATATATGTTTGTTTGTTTGTGGCTTTCACTAACCCACCTAACTTCAGTGCCGTGGCCCCAACTGGTGTTTCAGAATAGAAATTGGCTTTACACAGGAAGCAGCAAATGGGTACTGTTTTGCCCTTTCATCAGCAGCCAGTTAGACAGTTTGCAGCAGAGAATGTGACGGCGTTTCCTTGCTCCGTAAAAGTTGGCTCTGCAGCTGTGGCTATGGGGAAACTGGTTTTCCTTGGGGTGGGGAATACTGGCCAGCATCCAAAACGCAGGCAGTCTTCAGATGTGGCTATAACATGTGTTCTTACTCTTGACACTGGCCTGAAAACAAGAAGCCGTTTGTCTCGAACAGCATTTTGGATCTCTGGTATCTTTTTGATTAAAAGCCGAGAAACGAAAAAGTAGACTTATAATATAGGACTAAAGAAACGGCAATGAGAGGATCCTTTTTCAGAGGAGACTTGTAGGATTTGTTTATCAAATGCTGTGATCAGCTTTCTCAGCGCCATTTCACACATGGTTTTCCCAGGAAGTGTGCACTTCACAAATTTAATACAGTCCTTGTTTTGCGACCGGGATCTGTTCCGGAGCCCCAGCTGCTAGCCGAAAAGGACGCAGGGCAAAGCGCCTCGTCTGCACACGCGCGCGGAGCAGTTTGCGCTTCTGTGCATGTGTGAGTGGCAAACCTGGAAGTAACCCATTCCAGTACTTCCAGGTTTGCCATGGACATTTGCCGGAATGGACGCTAGACGAGGCGGACGTTCGCAGAGGTATTACTGTAAACAAACAAAACTCTCTCTCTCTCCAGGGAGCAGCAGCAAACTGGGGCTTCCTGATAGGATGCTCAAGTTTAGAAACACATGTTTGTAACAATTCCGTTTTACATTTTTAGGTGTGTATTTTAGGTGTATGCCTGAAATATTTAAAGATGAGGAGTGTTTAAATCTAGGGAAGGGCATTTCTCACCCGGGTGACCTTCCAGGTCCCGGAGGGGTTGAGGCCAGAGCCAAAAGTGATGGAGCAATTTTTGTTGCTGTTGTTGTTTAGTCGTTTAGTCATAGAATCATAGAGTTGGAATAGACCACAAGGGCCATCGAGTCCAACCCCCTGCCGAGCAGGAAACACCATCAGAGCACTCCTGACATATGGTTGTCAAGCCTCTGCTTAAAGACCTCCAAAGAAGGAGACACCGCCACACTCCTTGGCAGCAAATTCCACTGTCGAACAGCTCTTACTGTCAGGAAGTTCTTCCTAATGTTTAGGTGGAATCTTCCTTCTTGTAGTTTGGATCCATTGCTCCGTGTCCGCTTCTCTGGAGCAGCAGAAAACAACCTTTCTCCCTCCTCTATATGACATCCTTTTATATATTTGAACATGGCTATCATATCACCCCTTAACCTCCTCTTCTCCAGGCTAAACATGCCCAGCTCATGGGCATGTCCGACTCTTCGTGACCCCATGGACCAGAGCATGCCAGGCACCTCTGTCTTCGGAGCAATTTTACCTTTGTGCAAAGACTAACTTTCTACCCATGCACACACTTTATCCTCCGTGTAGGCAAGCAAAGAGTCACTATCAGAGTTCAAGGACACATTCCAGCCAGGAAAGAACACTTGAGCGGGATTCAGGGCAGAGTTGCTGTGGGCCGAGGTGAGAGAGCTAAGTGAGAAGATAGTGAGGCCTTTGGGCTTCAGGTTCCCTGTCCGTAGTCTTAACGTTTGGCTGCCAAAGTGATTTGTGGCAAGTAGGGGAGAGATGTGCAACTTGTACCCCCATCCTAAGCATGTTTCCTTGAAAATCCCTTTAATTTCAATGAGGTTTTTCCCAGGTAAGCTTGTTTGGGGTGCAGCCTTAGGATGGGGCTCCTTTGAAACAAAAACCATGACTACAGAGGCCATGGTTTGGAGTTGAAGCCTGGCCCATTGTCCTGCTGAATATTTATGCCATTGTTCTGATGAATATTTCTCCCTCCAAGCTGATTTTGACACCCCCTTTCGCCGCCCCCTGGGAAAAAGATACACATGGTGGTCTTCTGCATCACACTGCTGCTTCTGTGATTATGTACACTACTCTAGAGAGAAAAATTAAGCATTACAAAAGAATTCTGAAAGTACCTGCAATGTGAAGCTCAGCCCTTCCTGTGACAACTAAGCCAGGTTTCTGCTGGCAGAGACAAAATAGGCTGAGTGTGTTGGGAGAGTTCTTCAATGTCCGTGCTCTAAAATCAACTTCCAAGATACTGAGCAGTCTACACTCTTAAAACTTTTTGTATCTGTTTCCTGGAGAGCTGCGTAAGCATTCTGTGCAGTGTTGGTAGTTGCTGAAACAGCTTTAAAATAATGAGTCTTCTGAGTTGATCCAGAAGCGCTTGACTATGGCTGTCATACAGCATAACTCTTTCTCTTTGCAGTGCTCCTGTTGCATCAGTTTTGTACTGTTTTTTGGCTAAAAATGCCTACAAATAAGGCTCTGGTAATCCTGAGCAATGCGTTGGGTTGGGTGGGTATGCAGCCAGCACCTTATCAGATCTTTTGAGCTGTCCCGTTGGAAACTGTGCAATAGGACAGAAGTGTCCTAGGTTTTCTTTCAAATAACCAGATCACGAAGGTAGGTTGCGCCCAAGAGCCTAAACATACTACAGTTTTTTATTGGTGTTCTTCTAGTCCTTTTCACAGCTTCTTCCAAAGAATTGTAGGAATTCTGGTTGATGACTTTGTTTTGATGGGGAAGGATGATTTTCTAAAGCTCTCCTCGCATTAAAATCAACTCCCTGCACATAGAAAGATGACACATCAAAGAGAGGTTGTAGCCCATCTTCCATGCTCTGCTAGTTTTCAGCTTGCAAGGAGATTTTTTTTTAATGTGGAGAAGCATTAACATGGTGTCATGACTTAAAGACTTTTCTGCATCTGTAGTTGCAGCCATGCCGAAGGGTTGAGCCCCCTATCTAGACCTCCTTCCTCACTTTTATTCACTCTTGTCTTCGTTTTGCTTTTTCATACCCTCCAATATTTCTCCAATGGAAACAGGGACGTCCCATTCCATAATGATAATTTTACTATGTGGCGCTGTGGGTAAAAGCCTCAGTGCCTAGGGCTTGCTGATCGAAAGGTCGGCGGTTCGAATCCCCGCAGCGGGGTGTGCTCCCGTTGTTCGGTCCCAGCGCCTGCCAACCTAGCAGTTCGAAAGCACCCCCGGGTGCAAGTAGATAAATAGGGACCGCTTACTAGCGGGAAGGTAAACAGCGTTTCCGTGTGCGGCTCTGGCTCGCCAGAGCAGCAATGTCACGTTGGCTACGTGACCCGGAAGTGTCTCCAGACAGCGCTGGCCCCCGGCCTCTTGAGTGAGATGGGCGCACAACCCTAGAGTCTGTCAAGACTGGCCCGTACGGGCAGGGGTACCTTTACCTTTACCTTTTTACCCCACACACCTTACTGGGTTGCCCCAGCCACTCTGGACAGCTTCCAACATATATAAGAACATAATAAAATATTAAACATTAAAAAAAAAAAACCTTTCCTATACAGGATTGCCTTCAGACAGCTCAGGGAGTGGATAAGTCCATATCCTCCAACATTTCTCTAATGAAAATATGGACGCCATAAGGAAAAGTAGGACATTCTGGGATCAAATCAGAAACCAGGATGTCTTCTCTAAATCAGGGATGTCCCTGGAAAATAGTGACACTTAGAGGGTCTGCTTTTTGATTGTGCTGACGAAATCCACAGTGAAAGTGAGTTACAGGATACCTTGGAAGAGCTGCATGAATGAGCCCTAATGGAGAGAATGTAATATATTTGGAAATAAGTTCCCAATGACTGCTCCGATTCTAGAGGGAAGATTGGCTGGTTGGGGATGTCTTGTCTTTTTAAAAATAGCTTGCAGGGTGAGTAGATCTGGCACAATGTCGAGATTCGCATTCAATCTGTACTCTGTTATAAAAAGCAAGAATTCTGAACTTTGACCCACTTTTTTTTTTTTTTAAGATCCTCATGTGTTGGCTGCCCTCTAGCCAGCCTTGTACAACTTGGCATGGATCTCAGTCTGTGGTGCTCAGGACTCGCACTGAGAAAAATATTGACTATTGAGTGACTTGCTCTTCTGTGTAGAGAACCTTAAGGACACAAGAAACGCCCACCCCGTTTCCTGGTGTAGTTAATTTAAAAGCTATAAAGATGGTATTCTTCCAGCTGCTTTATTACATAGGAAATGCCAAACCAAGAGGCGGCAAATGGCTTTGATGGGTTACCTTGAATTCTGTGGCTTACTAGTTGGAGAGACTTGTTGTCAGCAAGGGGAGCTTGCCTAGAGGCTAGGATGCATTTTTCTTCCTTGGCTAATGTTAAATGCTTACGATTACAGTCGTACCTTGGAAGTCGAACGGAAGCTGTTCCAGAAGTCTGTTCGACTTCCAGAAAGTTTGAAAACCAAAGCGCGGCTTCTGATTGGCTGCAGGAAGCTCCTGCAGCCAATTGGAAGCCGCGTCAGACGTTCAGCTTCCAATTCGAAATCTGTTCGAAATCCGGAACACTCACTTCCAGGTTTTGATTGTTTGGGAGCCGATTTGTTCGGGAGCCAATGCGTTTGAGATCCAAGGTATGCCTGTACTGGCCCTTTCTGTGGTTTCTAGAACTGAAGGGCATTGTCTTTTAATTGACCCAGACTACATATAAAACCTCTCCAGGACGTTTATTTGGTGCTGTTTCAATGCACACTTGGTCCCTCACATTTGAACTCCGAACCCCCTGTCTTCCCACCTATCCACCGGTGCAGATTGGAGGTCAATTCATGGTTTGGCTGTAAGGAAATGAGATACCTGCACCCATGCATGGCTCTTGCACAAGTATAGTTCTGCAGCTTTCCTGAAAAATCAGGATTCCCTTTCATCTCACACATTGGCCTTGTTTGCACATAACACGTCAAGTCATGGCTTACAAATCAAGGTTTGATTTGCTCATCCGAACCTTCCCCAGTGTCTTAACCATAGTTTAACCACAAATAAACCATGCTTGTGAATCAAGCATTACATGCAAGCTCAGCTCTTGTTGACCTAGATTTGAAGCATTAGTAAAACCATATAAGAGCAAAGGAGGTTGTTAGAATTGAGTAAATGTTCCTGCTTACGCATTCTGCAGTGAAGCAAAGCAATCTTCTTTTTAAGGTGTTTACTTCCATGTTGCTGCATTTGGCACCTTAATCTCTCTCTTTGAAAATAGTTGAAATGATGTGCTGGTTAGATTTAAAACTTTGAGGCTCTGAAAGAACATAAAGCAGATTTTTGTTTTCAGCTCAACTAATAAAAGAGTCTTGCTATGAGCAAGGTGATTAGAAATTAAGAGAAACCGATGTCATGCTTTCCTTTTCTAAATGCACAAGCACTGTTTCATAGTTGGAAATAACCTAGCAATTTCCTATATGTTACTGAAGGATTACCGTATTTACTTGAATCTAATGCTCGCCTTTTTTGGCCACATTATGTTGTGAAAATCAAGGTGTGCATTAGATCTGATGGCACATTTACATTCAGCAGTAAATACTTTTTTTGGTTTCAAGGGTCTGAAAATTGAGGTGCCTGCTAGATTCGATGGTGCATTAGACTCAAGTAAACACGGCATTTGAAGCCGTTTTGGCTCAGAATAAGTTGGATGCCTTACAGACTGCTTTCACAATCAAAAATGCTGATTCCTATAGAAATTTACAGTTCATCAATGAAAGTATGGTATGAGTTGCAGGTCAGGTTTCTGTTTCAGTTGTTAAATGATTTCTCCCTGCTGAGCTCTCTCTCTCTCCCTCTCCCTCTTCCTCCTAACACCCTGTGCAGAATATCATCTCCCACACCCACCAAGCTCTGCCAAATTCAAACTTGGACAGGCAAAACAACCTTCCAACATGATTGAATTCACGGAGGCTAAAGGAAAAATGCTCCTTCTAGTCTATCATTTATTTTTATTATTTGAAAAAAGCTATTTTTCAAATGCCTTCAGGGTGCTTAACGGAACATTTCACAATTTAAAAAGGAAACAAAAATGGGAATTACCCATAGATTGCAAGATAAAGTCTAGATTTGGCTCACAAATATTTTTACTTCGGTTGTTTACCAATGCAGTTTAGCTCTTCTAGGCCCCCCCCCCCCCAACCCAAACCTGATGTATAAAATATTTTCAGATGCTTAGAAATGTGTGCATGTACAGAACTGCTGCAGTAAAACAGTTTGGGGTCGTAGAAAGAGGGCCTCTAAAATGTCATTTCTAGCGCACAACAGACAAGGATTGCATCACTGGATGTTGTCAACTCCCATCCCTATTTATAGTGTTGCTTTTAAATTAACCCAGAATGAACAACCATATAGTTCTGGGTCTGGAGAACCGATCTATAAATAACTTCTTCCTTTTTTAAAAGAACAACTTCTCTTGAAAGTTGAGTCACCTACCCAGGGATTCTCCCAACATACAGAGGAAAATGCAGAATTGGGGACACTTCTTGTGTCCCTGGGTGAATCACTGAGATATTTTCCTGCGCTTTATACAGATTGAGGGGGACAGAATTCTGGGCTGTGCCGCTTCAGACTAGAGATGGACACGAGGGTTGCATTTCTGAATGCTCATAAAGTAGCACACCAGGGAAAGAGCCTCCTTGCTCTTTGAGTTGCCAGTTCAGTGCATGCAGCAAACTTTATGTTACAGAAAGAATTCAGCAGGTCTCTGCTCCCCTGCAGTCTAACGTGCAGGGAAGCATCCCAGAAGGTGCAACCCAAAATCTTGTCAGTTTAGTCCATGGGTAGGCAAACTAAGGCCCGGGGACCGGATCCAGCCCAATCGCCTTCTCAATCCGGCCCACGGACAGTCCGGGAACCAGCGTGTTTTTACAGGAGTAGAATGCGTCCTTTTATTTAAAATGCATCTCTGGGTTATTTGTGGGGCATAGGAATTCGTTCATTCCCCCCCCCCCCCCAAAAAAGTAGTCTGGCCCCTCACAAGACCTGAGGGACAGTAGACCAGCCCCCTGCTGAAAAAGTTTGCTGACCCTTGGTTTAGTCCATACAATGTCTAGAACTGTTCTCTGTCTCTCCCTTCTTACTTTAGCAGAGTGATGCCAGTAAGTGGTTGCACTGCAATACCCCAAAGGTAATGAGAGACTGGGCTTACAGCTCCTCCTCATGATGGTTTCATTCCTGGAAGCTTGGACAACCCTAGTGTGGGAGTTGAAGTAGCCTCCTGTTGCTCCTTAAGGTATTTGAGCGTGGCAGGGAGAAGATCCATCTGCCAGTGTGGTGCCAGTAGTGAAAGTATTGGACCCGAACCAGTGAAAGCTCAGCCACCAAGCTCACCAGGTAGTCTTGGGCCCATCTCTTGGTCTAACCCTGGGTTTCCCAAACAGCGGTCTCCATCTGTTTTTGGACAACAGTTCCCGTCATCCCTGACCACACTGGTTCTGCTAAGCTAGGGATGGTGGGAGCTGTAGTCCACAAACAGCTGGAGACCCAAATTTGGGAAACCCTGGTCTAAGCTCACCTCACAGGTGTGGTATTGTAGATAAAATGGGGTGGGAAAGAACCATGTGCCCTGCCTTGAACTCTGAGGAAAGGTGAGATGTGTATGTACAGTAATCCCACAATTTACACTGATTTGTGCACATCAGCTTGCATGCATTCAGCTTTACGTGTTGGCAAAAAAATGTTTAAAATTGAAAGGGGGCTGAAAGGGGGTGGGCATCCAGAAAAAAAGACATTTGCATTCCCACTTGCCAATGTGTTTTGACTAGTTTGGCTTCAGATGCAACCCTTAAAATGTAACCCCTGCATATGCTGCGGGTTTACTGTATTAAAATAAACTGCTAGGAGCCACAGGTACATCACTGCCCTGATTGTCCTTAAAAGCATGAAAAAGCATCTGGGCGGATGGATGTTAAATGAATCAGCAGTTCAGATTGATCTTTACTCCAAAGAAACCTGGCACATCATGGCTGGAGCAGGTTCCTTTTAAAGCATGCTGAAGCAAATGCCATCAAAGCAGATGGTGATTATTGAAGTAAAATAATTGCAGGAGAGCTTCATTTGGGGGGGGAAACAGATAAAGCAAAAAGAGGTTGGGTGTAACGGGAGCTAAACTGGGAATAATTTGCAAACATGCTTGGATTTGTTGACTCTAATAATCAGTCTGAAGGGATTGACTAGTTTTTTTAAGTTTATAGAACTGAAGATTCTTGGGACAAAGTCCTCCGTCTGAACTTATGCATAGCTTGGATGACACACAGTCCTTTTGGCAAACAGCACAGTCACGTTTCAGAGTTTCTTCTCTTGAGTGGTGCGGTATGAAATTTTAATGCTGAATTGTCTCACTGAGATTGTGGAAGTTTCCACAGCAAGAAAAGATTTCTTTTTCTGTTGCAACCAGATATCTCCCCGTTTCAAGCTGCTGAACAGAGGCAATAAAAACAGCAGAAGTCAACAAAATAAATTTGACTGTATTCTTTGCTATTGCTCCCGAGCTGTGTATTACTGTATAGGCTGACTTGCAAATGCCTCTATTGTGCCAAGGTGGTTTGTGCGTGGAGAAAAGTCCTGATTACTGCAAGGACTCTTAGAGGCGGGTGCAGTTTATTTCCAGCTCTGCCCCAAGTTGGCATTGCTCTGCTGGATTCTAGTATGTGAGGGCTGGGGCGCTTGTGTCAGGATTGGATAGTAAGGTGCTATAGGGTTTTGGGGTTCCGTCTCTTGTCCATACTGCAGCACTATCCCAAAGGGCAGCAGTTGACTTTTCCCCACGTGAGCAAATGGCAATCCTTCATTTATGGGGCAGGAAGGAAAGGGATGCATTTAGGACACTTGGAATGGGGACCAAACCTGTTCTCTGGCCCAAGTAAACCCCAGCCAATGAGAGTCAAGCACTTTCTCCCCCCCCCCCCCAAAAAAAAAGCTTTATCAATGGTTTTCGTTGGCCACCCTACAGCATGGTAGAGAGTGGCAAACTGGCTTTTAGATTATTTCAAGTGGGACCAGAAGCAAATTGCTTGAGTGTGGAATACTCCTGCTTAGGGTGCCATCCAGCCATTCTTTCAGGGTATTTCATTCCATTCTTCCCCTGATTTTCCTCTCCTTTCCTCCCGCCCCCCCAAAAAAACCCATTTAATATGCTCAGACCTCATTCATCTGTTTTGGACTCTTCCCCCCCTTTTCTGTTATAATTTTCGGTACTTCTGCAAGCTTAGAGTTCCTCCACGCCTGCTGAGATCTCCTTTGTGTGTGAATGATGCCATTTGGACTACACAAAGACCCGTGCTCAGAGCTTGCTATGCCATATCTATGATTACCTTGAAACCAATGGTTCTTCAGAATATTCCTCCCAAATGCTCCTCTTTTATTGCACCTCTTAGTTGTCCCTATTTTTTCGCTGCTTTGACATCTTTTCTGCCTCTTTGTTTTTTGTTTATGAAACCATGTTGGGAATAGTGATCCCGCAGCCTGGAGTCACATGGCCAGAGTGGTGGTGCCGTCATAGACCGTCTGCTTTGGTTATGTAGTGATGCCATGAAATCAATTCAAAGTTGAAGGCCGTGTTTCCTGAAGTCCCTCTGAATGGGTGGCTGCCTTTGCCCATGTGTGCAGTGTCCTGAAAAAAATATATGTAAAGCTGGGTGCTTTTTGTTGGGGAGGGAGTTTGTGGTTAAGTACCCAATATCAGTTTCTCCTCAGTTTTTAAAGAAAGAAAGGCAGCAGTAAAGACAAAAGCACAACAATGTTTAAATGTCACAAGTTAATGCACTCAGTATTCTATGTCGGGCTGGTGGGTGGGAAGGTAAAAATGATTTCTGGGCTTGAGTCTGGCAATATCAGGCCTTCTTATAACTTTGGTTGACACATGGATTCAGCTGGCCAGGAGAAGACTCATCAATGCCAGGAATTACATTTTGAAAGTGGATGAATGTGCTGCAGAAAGCATAGCCAAAAGGCAGATGGCTCTAATCCACCATATACACGCAAACGTTGGAAGAATTGTTCTTAATTATGCACATTATAACTTTCAAATTAACTTCAGCTTATATGTTTCCAGTGCAGTTCTTTTGAGCAAGACAGCCTGCCTATGTCTGCTAAAGAGCCAGCATAGTTTGGTACAGTGGTTTGAAACTTCTTGGGCCAGGGGACAAATTTGGAATTTTTAAAGAATTGTGTGGGCACCAGTCACAAAATGGCTACCACAAGATGGCGTGGCTTGACACAAAATGGCTGCTGTGAGAGTGTGGTTGACACAGAAGTGGGAGTACTAGGATTTCTATATAGCAAAGCATCAACTGATTGGGAGACCAGGGAGGGTTTAAATGCCTGCTTGGTCATGAAGTTCATGGGGCAATTTTCAGTCATTCACTCTCTTTCAGCCTAACCTACCTCATAGGACAGGCATGGCCAAACTTGGCCCTCCCTAGCTAACAGGACCAGTGGTCAGGGACGATGGGAATTGTAGTCCCAAAACAGCTGGGGCACCAAGTTTGGCCATGCCTGTCATAGGAGATAGTGGGGACGGGGGAAACTATGAATGCCAGCTTGAGTTGCCTGGAAGATATTGTTGGCATGCGTCTATCTCGAGAGACAATGGAGTGCGCCTCTGGGGGTGAAGTAAAACCACTGTGTTAGCAGCACCGAAGTGACCTCCCCAGGGCATAAGCTTGGGTAGTGTTGTGAACAGCCCTGAGACCCACAGGTATACAGTGGTACCTTGGTTTAAGAACAGCTTAGTTTATGAACAACTTGGATGCGCTCTACGTGGGGCTACCTTTGAAGGTGACTCGGAAACTACAGCTAATCCAGAATGCGGCAGCTAGACTGGTGACTGGGGGCGGCCGCTGAGACCACATAACACCGGTCTTGAAAGACCTACATTGGCTCCCAGTACGTTTCCGAGCACAATTCAAAGTGCTGGTGTTGACCTTTAAAGCCCTAAATGGCCTCGGCCCAGTATACCTGAAGGAGCGTCTCCACCCCCATCGTTCTGCCCGGACGCTGAGGTCCAGCGCCAAGGGCCTTCTGGCGGTTCCCTCATTGCGAGAAGCAAAGCTACAGGGAACCAGGCAGAGGGCCTTCTCGGTAGTGGCGCCCGCCCTGTGGAACGCCCTCCCATCAGATGTCAAAGAGATAAACAACTACCTGACATTCAGAAGACATCTTAAGGCAGCCCTATTCAGGGAAGTTTTTAATCTGTGATATTTTACTGTATCTTTGGTTTCTATGGAAGCCGCCCAGAGTGGCTGGGGAAACCCAGCCAGATGGGCGGGGTACAAATAATAAATTATTATTATTATTATTATTATTAAGAATGCTGCAAACCTGGAGGTAGGTGTTTTGGTTTGTGAACTTTGCCTTGGAATAAGAACATGTTTCGCTTCCTGTTGAGTGTGCTTCATTTGTAAATTGAGTCCCCCACTGCTATGGGAAAGCACGCCTTGGTTTAAGAACGGATTTCCAGAACGGATTAAGTTTGTAAACCACGGTACCCCTGTATATGGCAGTGTAAAAATGTAATTAATAATAATAACAACTTGTTTCTGTCAAAATGTGCAAGTACCCTTGAGCAGCAGTAGATTTAACCCTTCCCGTTCACTCTGCCACCATCCCCTGACAATTGCACCCCCTCCCGACTCTAACTTGCCCTAGCAGGGAAGGTGCTATTTGGCTTCCCTTTCAGGATGAATAGCAGCTTGGAGTGGGGAAAGATTAGTCCCCATTTTGTGCGCTGGGGTTCCAGTCCTAATGGGGGGGTGCTCTGTGACTGCTACTTAAGTGTTTTTTGTAGTTTAAAAAAATACCCTGAACTTATCACCATTATCATTAATGATAATTATTCGCACATTTTATGCATCATCTCATTTGGCCCATAGGCCGTCTCTCTGCCCTTGAAGGGTGTTTCAAGATGGGCAGCTTCCTGTGCTTTTATTTCAACAACATGGAAAAGCAAAAAAAAAAAAAAAAGGACATTACTTTGGCCCTGCAATTGTGGTCTATGGAACAGATTGGCAAGGGCGGGCAGGGCGGGAGTTGCAGCTTCGTTCACGCTATAGGGGTTGGGGCTGGCCTGGGGCACCGATCCATCTTCCTCCTGCACTGCTGTGCGGATGACCCTTACCCAGACAGGAATGCCAGATCCCTGTGGTTAAAATAATAATGATGTGAATGGGACACGAAGGGCCCATTTTCTTCTAGGTTAAATGTGGAAGTTTATGATGATCTCTGGAGCATTTGCGCAGATACATTTGCACGTATCTGAAATAGCTTTCTCGAGCAATAGCTTGTTTAGTGCTGCCATCTAATGAGCTCCCTTCGACCGACTTGCCTGCAGAATGGCTGATTCTCTTCTGTGCTGCCTGCCCAGCAGTCCCTTGTTTCTTGCCTGAACCTGCCTGAAGGCAATGTCGTCCTAAGGCTCTGAAATGCCACGTGCCTTGTAGAAAATCATCCCAACCAAGTTTGTGGTTCTGTTTCTGCCAAGGTGCCGTTCGCCTTCGGCTTGCATAAAGTCAGGTAGACCTAGAGTCTGCAGATGGTGTCTTATAGATTATTTATTTAAAAACAGGACGGCACCAGGACTCGTAAGAGATCATACCTTGGCTTGCCCACCCCCTTTCATAAAATGTCTTGGAATATTATATTGTGCACAGCACAGTGTTCCTCAGGGAAGAAGTCTGTATAAGGCAAGGTTTGCCGAATATGCCCCTTAAGAATAATAGAATTGTAGAGTTGGAAATCTTCCAGGACAGATTGACAGAGTACTGGTCACTATCACAATCCCTTGGTGCCAGCCCAATAGTGGGGAGGGACTAATGGCTGTGGCAAACAGGATGTCCTAATAGCCCACTGGGGTGGGGCTGGACTACCATCTTCCATGTGCTCCTCATGTGCATGTGGTCCTCCGCCTCCCATAAAACTAGTTCTAAGTCCTTTGCAGACTAGTAAGGTTAATCATCTGATTTCTCAGTCTACCCCCCCCCCCATCCAGGTACAGTTGTACCTTGCTTTGCGACCAGGATCCATTCCGGAGCCCCGGATGCTAGACGAAAAGGACGCACAACAAAGCGCCACTCTGCACACGCACGCAGAGCGGTTTGCGCTTCTGCGCGAGCGGCAAACCAGGAAGTAACCCGTTCCGGTATTTCCGGGTTTGTCGCGAACGTTTGCTGAAATGGACGCTCGACGAGGCGGACTCAAAACGAGGTACCACTGTACTTATTGTCCATTAGGTTACTTAGACCATTAGCTGAATAAGTGTTGGCATTTCATGCCGCAGAAAGCCGCAGTTCCTACAGCTCTGTGATGTTTTTCCACTACAGTGGTACCCTGCAAGACGAACGCCTCGCAAGACGGAAAACCCACTAGACGAAAGGGTTTTCCGTTTTGGAGGCGCTTCGCAAAACGAATTTCCCTATGGGCTTGCTTCGCAAGACGAAAGCCCATAGGGAAATCTCCGGGACAGCGGGGAAGCGCAGCGCGTCTTCCCCACTGTCCTCGGACCTCCTCCCGCCGCCCGGCTTCGGAACGAAGCTCCGATGCCGGGCGGCGGGGCCGCGAAGCCTGGGCGCGCTGATCTCAGCGCGCGCAGGCTTCGGCATGCTGGCAACTCTCCGCAAGCAGCGGGAGCGCTCCCGCTGCTTGCGGAGAGGTCCGCGAAGCCTGTCCAGGACAGCTTTTGAAGGGGGGGGGGGGAAGCAAAGACTTCCGCCCCCTGCCCGCCTTCAGAAGAGGTCCTTGACTGCCTTCCTCTTCAGGACCTCTTCTGAAGGCGGGCGGGGGGCGAAAATCTTTGTCCCCCCTGCCTGCCTTCCCAGGGGCTTTTAAATCGCCCCGGACAGCGGAGAACTCCTCTGCTGTCCCGGGCGATTTTAAAATGCCGCCCGCCAGCATTTTAAGATTGCCCCGGACAGCGGAGAAGTCCTCCGCTGTCCCGGGTTTTTTTTAAATGCTGGGGGTGGGAAGAAAAGCCCTTGTCCCCCCCCCCCCAGCCTTCAGAAGAGGTCGGGGGACAGACTGTCCCCGGACCTGGTCTGAAGGCGGTTTCCCTAGGAACGCATTAATTGATTTTCAGTGCATTCCTATGGGAAACCGTGCATCGCAAGACGAAAAACTCGCAAGACGAAGAGACTTGCGGAACGAATTAATTTCGTCTTGCGAGGCACCACTGTATTTCATTCAGCTCTCTAAATAATAAACACTCTCAAAAGGCTGCATTTCATTAGCGGGGGGGACGGGGACTATTCCTACCTCTTTTCCCCAACCATGACTCGTAAATGTACCTAATTCATAGGAGCTGCACCAATTCATATTTTCCTGGAACAATAGCAATCAGAGAATGGCTCAAGCCCAGAGAATGTATCTGGAGTTGTCTGATGTAGTTCCATCTCTGAAGATATGCAGGTCTGAGCCTGGCTAGTACCTGAGCAGGAGACTGTCTGGAGGAAAGGTGGGATTTAAAAGGAAATACTTTAAACACACACAGCACTTAGTAGCCAAGCACCTATTTTTTGATCAAGTCAATAGTTTTTCTGGAAGATCGCTTCTAAGAAGTAGGGCTTTGAGGGACTGCTGTCCTGTCTCTAAACTGACCCTTATCAAAGCAAAGTTAGGAACAGGAGAATGGAGGAGATAAGGTAGCACTCATTTAGAGGCTAAATTTTGCACATAGGTTGCCAGTTGCCGCTAACCCCAAACATGGATGAAAGTTGCACCTCCGTGAGTAAACTTCCGTCTGAGGTTCATTTTATTTTTATGTGTGTTATGTTCCAATCCCTTCTCAAGGGCACATAGGCAGTGTTTCCGTTAAACCAAGCCTCAGATATACAATATTATTGCATGGCACTCCTTTTTTTCAAAATCTGACAAGTCGCAAAAAAAGAAGCCCTTACTGTTTTGGCCCAGGCTTGAAATCTTGTTCCAGAGAGTATCTTGGAGCTCAACAGAAATCCCCAGCTCCAACCACATGTCTTCAGTTTCTGACCACTGGCTCCTCTTCTCGTTTACAGAGTGGAGGCTGCGAGGGGGAGATTTTCAGTGGAGAAGGGGAACTGTGAGAGAGCAGGATATGTCATAGACACAGAATCATAGAATCTTAACAGTTGGAAGGGACCAGAGGGTCATCTAGTCCAGCCCCCTTACAGTGCAAGAATGTCAACTAAAGCATCCATGGCAGATAGGCCATCCAGCCTCTGCTTAAAAACCTCCAAGGAAGGAGAGTCCACAACCTCTCAAGGGAGAGGTCTTTTTGTTTTGTTTTAAAAGTAGATTTGCTGTGCTACAGCAGCAGAGCATTATAATAATAATAATAACCATTAAGAAATTATATACCACCCTTCTTCAAAAGGCCACCTCTTTTTTTTTTACAGCATAGCAACGTAAACCACCTAATGCAAATACGTAGCATAATCTTCATTAAATACAAAAAGCAGAATATAATTATATAAACACGGTTCATAATAATTAGCAATGTATAATAACGCATAATGCCGAAAGAATACTTAATAGTACATAATAAGCATCAGGGTCAATTTTGTCACCCTGTCAACTTTCTTTGGGGGGAATTGGTGGTGTTTAATAAATAAGTCTGCCCAGCAGCAAACCCTAGAACTCTTCCCCCCTCTACAAACACAAGAGCCTCATATTATCTACTCATCTCAGGTACAACTAATTCACTTTAATTGCCCAGATCTAAGTTTCTTGTGTGCACTTGAATCCCTCCCACAAAATACTGGCAGTCTGAGGTTGATGCCAGGATCGCGCGGAGGCAGCGGAACACAACGTGAGGTCCCCAGCTCTTGGAAACCCGTGAAGGGTTAAGAAGAACGACAGAGTTAGTTCGCTGCGTTGTGAGATGAGGAGACATCTACTTGCACAGCCAAGGCAGCGTATTACTCAACGTGTTAATTAAATTAAATCAGAACTTGTTTTGAATTGAGTGGGAAAGTATCAGGTGAAGAGAACTCGAGCCATTCCTGGCTCAGTTGTTGCAAAAAGAAGCTATATAAACGGGTGGCCAGCCTGCAGCTTGCTGTTTTCCCAGGCAGCAAGCATTTGGTTGTGCTTTTCTGTATGTTTCCTCGTCCAAAATCTTCACCACTTGGGAAACAATTTGCATTAGTTCTTCATGCGTTTCTGCCTTTTCTGTCCAAGAAGCTTGACATAATGTGTGTGGGGTTTTTTTTTTAACTTGGCAGGGCTTCACTTCCTTCTCTGCCCCCCCCTTTCTTTTTGGAATTTGCTACAATATATTTTTCTGATAACTTTCCAAGAACGGCAGCGTTGTTAATGACTTTTGGAGCCCTTAAACAAATTGCTTATGTGTGTAGAATGTGCTTCTCTGCCCATATGTGGGGAAAAACAAAAACCCTTTGGGTTCTTTTGTCCAGTCTTACAGCAGGCTTGCAGATGGCTTGGTCACCTGCGGCGAGTAGGATTGCTTTCAGGCAGGGGCACTTTACAAACATATTGTTTTGTGGAAATACTGAGTTAGGCGAAATTGCGTACAAGTAACTGTTAGGGGAAATTTGCGCTAAAATGTTGATGGATTTTCATGGGGGCTTTTTTTAAAAAAAGCTATAAGCGGATGTGGAAATATAGTTAAGTCGATTTAAGATTTGGAAAAATGAGAAACTGAAGTAAAGCTAAATGGACGGATTCACCCATCCCTAATTTACACAGCGTGGTTTTGTATTAATGGCATACGATTATCACATCTCTCTGTAAATTGCATTGGAGTAAACATTTTCCTAACAAACAATCAAAAAGCATATAAAAACAGATATTTAAAAGTGAGTGGCTTCTTGCTGGGATCATTGTTTTGACCATGCTGCAAGCTACATAGTCGTGAGCTTGCTTGGCAAGCTGGACTGGTTTCCAGCATCCTAGGAATTCACAGTCTAGCTGTTGCTCCTCCTCTGGGTATTTTCCAAGCTCTGCCCTCTTCTAGCACCACCCATTCTATTCAGTATGTCATACCTGATGATTTGAGGCAGTGCTGTTTGAAATTGACATGCTGTGGATGTTCTTAGAGGCACTGCATGGTAGGTGAATCTTTGCCCCAGCCCCACAACAGGAGGAGGGGCCAGGCCATATAGGTCAGAATCATAGAATCTTGGAAGGGACCCAAGGGTCATCTAGTCCAACCCCCTGCAATGCAGGAATCTCCATGACAGATGACCATCCAACCTCTGCTTTAAAACCTCCAAGGAAGGAGAGTCCACAACCTCCCGAGGGAGACCGTTCCATTGTCAAAAAGCTCTTACTGTCAGAAAGTTTTTCCATAGGTTTAGTTAGAATCTCCTTTCTTGTGGCTTAAAGCCATTGGTTCGAGTCCTACCTGCTAGAGCAGGAGAAAAGAAGCTTGCTCCATCTTCCATGTGACAGCCCTTGAGATATTTGAAGACGGCTGCGGATGGCGTGTGGGTTAAACCACAGAGCCTAGGACTTGCCGATCAGAGGGTCGGCGGTTCGAATCCCCGTGACGGGGTGAGCTCCCGTTGCTCGGTCCTGCCAACATAACAGTTTGAAAGCACGTCAAAGTGCAAGTAGATAAATGGGTACCACACTGGCGGGAAGGTAAACAGCGTTTCTGTGTGCTGCTCTGGTTTGCCAGAAGCGGCTTAGTCATGCTGGCCACATGACACGGAAGCTGTATGCCGGCTCCCTCGGCCAATAAAGCGAGATGAGCGCCGCAACCCCAGAGTCTGTCACAACTGGACCTAATGGTCAGGGGTCCCTTTACCTTTACCTTTATCATACCTTCTCTCAGTCTTCTCTTTTCCAGGCTAAACCTACCCAGCTCCTTCAACCATTCCTCATAAGGCTTGGCTTCTAGAAGTGTTCCATCTCTTCATACAGAATTCAGTGAAGACACAACCTTGCCCATTTTGCCTGGGAAGGGCTGTAGCATCTGCTTTGCATGCATAGGGTCCCAGGTTTGATCCCTGGCGCCTCCAAACAGGGCAGGAAATGTTCTCTGCCTGAAACCCTGGAGAGAGCTACTGCCAGTCAGTGGAGACAGTACTGAGCCAGATGGACCAATGGTCTGACTCAATATAGGGCAGGCTTTCTAGGC
The DNA here is from genome assembly GCF_964188315.1 of Podarcis muralis. Lineage (NCBI taxonomy): Eukaryota > Metazoa > Chordata > Lepidosauria > Squamata > Lacertidae > Podarcis > Podarcis muralis. The sequence goes on along the minus strand of NC_135658.1, from coordinate 18,434,582 downwards.
CTAATATTTTGAAAGCATGGTAATTCTTGCGTCTGCTATTTTCTTCTGCAGGAAAAGAAAATCAGAGTGTCTCTGCCTTTGACAAGAGGACCAAGTGCCTTTATACCAGAAAAGGAAGTAAGTTTATTTTCCCCACCTTAAATGTGCAGTAATGATGACGGGACAGATTCCTGTTGAATGATGTTCCCCCCTGGACCCTGTGTTACTTCCTGAGTGTCTAAACAGCTTTGACCCCAGGTTTATATCAGGCAGGTGACCGCTTGGCTTAAATTTCTTGGATGAGAATTCCAGAAGGGAAACTCACCTAGGAAACTCACCTGTTCAGCTCAGTCACATGACCTGGCAACCTGGCATAGAACACTGATTTAAAGGCTTGTTTTCCCTCTGCCAGGCTTAGGCAGAGCAGTAGCCGCTGCCCCTGCCGCTGAACGGGGCTCAGATCTGGTGTAAACATACGCTTACACCTGCGTTCTTTATGCCAGCTTCTTGGGCATGCAAGCATGCATTCTGTTGTGTGTTTCTGCAGGCTTTAATTTCTACTGAATGTTTATTTGCTAAAAAGATTTCTGGATGCACGGAATTGTTAAAAACCCTTTAATAAAGTAGGCTGTGATTATAGAAGTTTGTGCAACAGTAGATATTCTGTAGAGGCTATCTCACCAACAAGTTCTACAGAGATGGAGTAAACGAACATTTGAACTTAGTTTGTGGTAGTTATGGTTGTTGTAGTTGTTTGTTTTTGAAATGGTCAGCTCCTTGAGGGTCTCATAAAAAAGGTGATGAAAATAATAATAATAATACCACCTTTATTGTCAATGTACAATCTGTGTACAATGAAATTAACCAAACCTCCCTCCCAACACTCAATCTCATTGCACTCTGTGTGCTTGTTGCACAACACACCAACCCCAAAAGTCAGTTGCACTATATTATTTTCCATTCAGCAGCTTAACAGCCCACGGATAGAAACTGTTTTTAGCCTGTTGGTACGACTGATTATAGTACAGTATAGAGGTAAATATGTATCCTCCCTAGCTAGCTTGGTTTGCTTATGTTCCATGTAGGTTATCCAAGCCAACAGTCTGAATGAACGCATGCACCTGCTTGTGGAAGAATATTCTACATCGGGCCGCCTAGACAACATCACCCAGGTCATGAGTTTGCACACTCAATACCTGGAGTCTTTCCTTCGCAGCCAGTTTTATATGTTGCGTATGGACGGGCCTCTTCCTTTGCCCTACCGGCACTACATTGCAATCATGGTATGTACTCAGAAACTCTACCTCTTATTGTTTCCTTCCCGGTTGTAGTTGACATTTGTATCCTTTCCATCGCTTCTGTAAATCAAACCAACATTTATTTGTTTCACTTTGTGAGGGTTTAAAAAGAAAAGAAAAAGGGTGAGATCTCACAAGTCTGGCATTTTAAAGAGCTTTAAATTCCAGCAGCTGGGCTTGAGGCAGGATCGAGCCTGGCTTCAGAAGAAAGGCACCAATCCCAGAGTATTAAGGGATTTATACCACAGCTTGCATCCCAAGGTGATTGACATGAAGCCATAAATGAAATTGCTTCCCAGCGATCAATTACATGGACTATGTGCCGGATACTATTATAAAATATATATTTCACACACAGGAACACTCAGAGCTGCACTCTGAATAAGTTATATGGATTTAGTTATTCAGTAAAGAAATTTTATTTATTTGCAAAATACATTTATAAATTCTCAGCAGTGATCTGCTTCCCTTGGAACCTCAGGCCCAAGGCAGAATGTGGTTCCCCAGGCCTCTCTATCTGGCTGTTTGACCTCTGCTCAGAGCACTCCCCTCATTGGCCTTGCTTTCCACACCAGGTGTCTTTGTGTTCTTGCCTGGCTGGAATATGTCATAGCTCAGTAAGGATCTGAACTTAAACTTCTCCAGTCCAGGCCCAGCCATTGAGCCACCACACACCACCTGCTCCTCTTTAAATTTCCATTTAAAATAAATAAAATGCAAAGCATAGTCCTTAAGTAGCCAAATCCTGCAAGTAGTCAAAATATATTACTTATCATTCATATGTTCGAAGTGTTTCACATATATTAGTCTGTCAACAACAAATCTATGAAGTCCTGTAAACTGAATCAATATTCTTATCCCCATAGTGTAGATGGGAGGACTGAGGCTCAAAGCTGGTGGCTTTCCCAAGGCCACGTTTTGAATTCACAGCAAGATTTGGCTGGAAGTGTCCTGGCTGCTCGGCTAGGGCATACTTGCAGACGTTCAGTATGCACATTTATCGCTTGCTTGATTTTTAAAATCATGCTTTTCAAAACAGGTTTCTTGCTCTGTCATCTGCCTTTCTGTCAGAGAAAATGAACTGGGATTTCTTGCACATGTGTTTAATGCGTGGTTCTCCGCCTTTATGACAATGCATTTTTCTCTCTTGTGCCTGCGCTCTCCTCCTTTCCTCAAGGAGAGTAGGCAGGTTTTGATCAGCTCACTTTCATCTTTGTTTCCGACTCCAGGCTGCTGCCAGGCACCAGTGCTCCTACCTTATAAACATGCATGTGGATGAGTTCCTGAAGACTGGAGGGATCCCAGAATGGCTGAATGGCTTGGAATACGTTCCACAAAGACTGAAAAACCTGAATGAAATCAATAAGCTTCTTGCACATCGACCCTGGCTAGTTTCAAAAGAGCACATTCAGGTATTTACTACAAATGAGAAACGCTCCAGTACAGTGGTGCCTCGCAAGACGAAATTAATCCGTTCCGCGAGTCTCTTCGTCTTGCGGTTTTTTTGTCTTGCGAAGCACGGCTATTAGCGGCTTAGCGGCTATTAGCGGCTTAGCGGCTATTAATGGCTTAGCGGCTTTAAGAAAAAGGAAACAAACTCGCAAGAACTCGCAAGACGTTTCGTCTTGCGAAGCAAGCCCATAGGGAAATTCGTCTTGCGGAACGACTCAAAAAACGGAAAACCCTTTCGTCTAGCGAGTTTTTCGTCTTGCGAGGCATTCGTCTTGCCGGGCACCACTGTATTTGCATATGTGTAAATTACTACAATGTCTATGTGTGCGTTGTTTTTTTTTTTTAAAGGAATTAGATCTGGGAAGGAGGGACTCCCATCAAACATCTTTTTTTAACCTGGTGAGCTTAGCTTCGGTTTGTTTGCTTGAGTTCCTTGAAGCCAGTTTCTTTCTTCTGCAATCGGCCTGCCTAGGAATCCTATTTAAGCTTTTTTCAGAAGAGTGGTGTAATGGCTAAGTCATTTTTGCTCAAGCAATAACAGGTGGGGAGAGAGAAGACAGTGATTTTTTAAAAATAGCATCCAGGATACAGAAACAGCCACCTACAATCCTGGTTAAAGGCACAAGATCCCATAGGAGCATAGGAAAGTGCCTTAGGCCAGTATATCTAGCTCAGTAACGTATACACTGGCTGGCAGTGGCTCTGCAAGGTGTCAAGCAGGGGACATTCCCAGTCCTACATGGATTTGGTACAGATTGACCTTGGGATAATGTGTGTACAAAGCAGATGCTCTGTCACTGAGCCATTTCCCTTCCCATCTGTTGCCCAGAAGAAGACAGGGGTTGGGAAAGGCTGGTAGTGCTTAAATAGTGCTTGCTTGTGACTTTAAAAAAATGTATTTTATTTATACTTTTCAGATATATACATTTCACTGATTTTACAATCATGTTGACATTTTAAAACTTGGCTTCTTTCCCCCTCTTTCTGTGGTTCCTTAAATTTATTTTTAATATCTTCTGCATATCCAAATTAACTTAACATACTCATTTATTTATCTTCTTTATATATACATACCCTTATGTAGCTGCAGGTTATTACAATAATCCTGCCAGTGTTTCTATTTGTTTACAATATATATGTCAATATTCAATAAGCCATTTCCATTCTTTTATAAGAAGTTTGTTATCTTGATTTCTTACTCATCTGGTAAGTTTCGCCATTTCTGGGTATTCCATAAGTTTTTGTATCCGTTCTTCCTTCTCTGGGACTTCTTCTTCTTTCCATTTTGGGGCAAGTAACATTCTTCCCACTGTAGTCACGTACATGAATAAATTTCTATACAATTTAGGTAGTTCTATCCCTATAATTCCCAAGAGAAAGGCTTCTGGGTTTTTTTTACAAATGTTATTTTTGACATCCTTTTCATTTCATTGTATAACATTTCCCAGTAACCCTTAACATTCCTACAAGACCACCACATACAATAAAAAGAACCTTTCTCTTTACATTTCCAACACTCATTTGATTTAGTTTTATACATTTTTGCCAATTTACTTGGTGTTAGATGCCATCAATACAGTGGTACCTCTGGTTGTGAATGGGATCCGTTCCAGAGGCCCATTCACAACCTGAAAAGAGCGCAACCTGAAGCGGCGTATCTTCGCTGGTGCGCGGCACAATTTGGTGCTTCTGCGCACGCGCGAACTGCGATTTAGTGCTTCTGCGTACGCGCAAGCGGCGAAACCCAGAAGTAACCCTTTCCGGTACTTCCGGGTCGCCGCGGGATGCAACCTGAAAAGACATAACCTGAAGCAAACATAACATGAGGTATGACTGTATATCATTTTCATATAATTTTCTCTTAAATGGTAGCATGCTGTAAATTTTATATCCCTTGTGACTTGGCAGCCATCTGCGATCGTTTGATACTGATGCTCCCAACTTACCCCTCTCAAAATGGAAACTTGGAAGAGACCAGATAACTGTTGCCTTCCTGCCACTGGAATATTCCGTCTCCTTCCTGTGTCTGCATCTAACATATATGCATATATCTTCCTTTATTCGTTTGTTTCAGAAACTTGTCAAGACTGGGGAAAATAATTGGTCTCTTCCGGAACTGGTGCATGCTGTGGTCCTCTTGGCACACTACCATGCCTTGGCAAGCTTTGTCTTTGGTAGTGGCATCAATCCAGAGAGAGATCTCGATACCTCGAATGGCTACAGGCTCATATCAGTTAACAATTTCTGTGTCTGCGACCTTGCCAACGACAACAACATTGAAAACGCATCCCTCATAAGTAACAACTTTGGGGTTAGTCTTGCCAGATTCCCCCCCCCCCCCTTTAATTCCCATTTTGCTTGTCCCACTTTTTTTTCTTACTTTTTTTGGAAGGGGTTTGCAGGGTGGAGAGGAGGTGCGTTTACTGCTTGTGGTTGAGAGATCAGCTTTTTCCTGTGTTTGTCAGGGCTGGGGAATAGGGAGCTGAAACGCAAAACCCAGAAGAATTGGGATCCGAGTTGGGTGGGGTGTTGCGGGCAGATCCGAAAGGGAGGTCAGTTGAGAGGCAAGCTAGCTCTGCAGGACAGAATCGAGATGTCCGTTTCAGGGGAGGGGAAGCAACACCAGACTGCAAACGCAGCACTAACATGAAATACATTTCTCTTTCGCAAATCGTAAGTGGTGCAAACTGTCACCGGAACACCACTTTGCTACTGCTGGTCTGTGGCCATAATAAACTGATTGAACACTACATCGCTCCTCCCTCCCAGCCCCATTTCCCCACACCTTGGTGTCTTCACTGGAACCAGCAAAATGACAGGCAGTCTTGAAAAGAGCCTTATTCTGTTGCCCAGGCAGTGTCTGAGGTTGCATCTGAAAGCACTTAATAGCCATGTGAGGTCAGGAGGAATCAGTGGGTTGCTGGGAGGGGCAGACCCATGCCAGAACATGGGAGGATCATGTTACTCCTTTCTTCTCTGTTGCTCAGTTCTTCTCCTCCCAACATCTGGATGATCATAAACATTTTCACCCTCATCCTTAGGATGACCAAATTCTCCTCAGCTACCGTTTTGATTCCAAGTGACAACAGTCTAGTTCCATTCTGTTCCAACCAGAGCCTGACCCTTTTGTACAGCCCTAAACAGCAAACCTTTCTAGAGGAAGGAGCTACAAAGAGCTCTTGGGTTCTCCCAGACGACTAAAAATTGCCTTTTCTAAGATGGCTTTCACATTCCTTACCAAGGATTCTGCTGGCCGTATAAATCATGCAGTTACGTTTACGAAACGTCAGTAGGCAGAGGTAACGAATGGTTTTCATTCTGTAATAGTGACTTACTTATGAAATGAAAAGTGGCTTTCTCAAATGATGTGTCACAACTTCTTTGGGATACTAAAAAGGGGGGATCAGATATCATTGATTGACTGGCTTAGAGTAAAGTGATACAGGTAGATTGGGGGCAAAAGTGACAGTGTACGGACTCTTAGGGGCTGAACTGGCAAATGCACAGCAGCATATCGGATTGGAATTTGCAAAGAAGAGCCGGGCACAAAAGAACTAAAGGAACGGGCTGGGTATGGTCCGAGCTTGTGGGTTCTGCAGCTGCATTGCAAACACAGAAAGTGATTCTAGACCCAAAAACAAGCTTCCGGAGGTTCTCTGCTTTCATTTTAAAACAGAAAGGAAGCTCCTTTCTCTTAACTGCTTTTACAATACACTTAAACATCTGTGGGCAATGCCTGCTGAAATTCCATTAGCCAGAGGAGTGGCTGGATCAGATCAGTAGGATTCTTTAATGGGCCCCAGGAACGTTTGCATGATTCAGGCAGGCCACAGAATTTGCTTGGTGCAATTTTAAATCTGTTAGTGCATGCAGTGCACAGACCTGAGCGTCTCCCCAAAACTGTTGAGTATGGAACTGGGGGCCGGAGAGGGAATGATCTGTATTCGATCCTGAAGGATGTGATGTGTTTCTAGATCTCAGATTCTTTAAGTGAGCTGGAGGCCCTGATGGACAGAATGAAAAGGCTGCAGGAGGAGAAGGAGGACGAGGAGGCCTCTCAGGAGGAAATGGATACTCGCTTTGAAAAGGAAAAGACCGAGAGCCTCCTGGTTGTCACTGAAGGTACTGCTCCTTTTCGTTTTCGTTGCTTTCGTTTAATCCAGTTTTCAGAGGTTTTGCTGAAGAGCAAAAAAAAAACACCCCAAACCAAGTTAAATAAAAACAGCTGAAAAGGAAAACAAGCATTCCACTTTCTGATGTTTGATTGGAGCCAAGTTATACATGCAGAGGAATCCAATTTCTCTGGAGTACAGCTATATGCCACGCTAGGTTAGAGGCTGCCTGTTTCATAGTATCACAGAATTGTAGCGTTGGAAGGGACCCCGTGGATTATCTAGTGCATGCAGTGCACAGACCTGAGCGTCTCCCCAAAAAGGTTGAGAATGGAACTGGGGGCAATGCCCCTGCAATGCCCAATGTGGGGCTTGAACCCACCACCCTGAGATTGTAAGAGTCTCATGCTCTACCAACAGAGCTATGATTGCTCCCCTGTTTAAGAACAACAACTTGCCCATAGAAAAGTAGCTTGACAGCCTCTAGCTTAGCCTTCTTTCTGACATGTTACTGTTAAAAAACAAAATAAACTAGTGGAGAGTTTTGGAACATTCTTCAGGCTGATTAACCACCTGTGGCTGAAGCAACGCAATATCTAGGCAGCTGATCCACAGGGCCTTCTTCTGTAGGTAAATAATCCTTAGGACAGGTTTATTTGGGACCTTGAGAAGATTTCGGAATGGCCTTTACACACTTGACATGAATAACTGAACCATCTTTAGTGACATGTATGCCTGTTTTAACAGCAATATTATTTGCTTTGGATGCCCCAAGAGCTTATGGGCATATGTGCATATAGAAAATACCTTTTTCTTATTGCATTTGTGCTATAAATGTTTAGAGAAAGAGAACTTGTCAGAGCTGCAGGCAAAATGCCCATAATTGTTCAGATGTTAGTGTCTGAAGTAGAATGGTAGTTTTGACATCTGATTCAGGTGGAGTTGACATTTATTAGCAGAACATTTGCTGGGTGGAGAGTTTGGCCTTGAATTTAACACCTTAGAGCACTTTCTCCATCACACTTCTGTGCTGTTTGAGTCCCGTGTTTCCAGGTGAGTCCCAGTTCAACCCAACACGGGGCCAGTTGAGTGATTCATTAAAATGCTATAGCCATAGAGGAAGGTGGCAATCTTGGGAAAACCAAAAAGGTTGGCGGGCAACTGTTGAAGACTAAAATGGCACATCAGCGCCAGACAATCTTATGTTGGAGCCAATCCAGGCACACATGATGCTTGAAGAGTTAATTTAAAGATATCGCAAAAGATTTTAGATTTCGAAAGTGACTGGTGGCTAACACAACCTAAGAAACTCAGTTAGAAAGTGGTCCGTTTTTTATTTTGTGAATAAAAATCTCCTTGTGCCTCTTAGAATGGAAGAGTTCAAAAGCAAGCAAGGAACTTTAAGGTGGAAATTATTTCACCCCTGACAGTCAGTGTCTAGTAGCCTAGTCATTAAAAGAAGAAGAAGCAGGCATGGACCTCCTTTCTGCATTAGTTCAAAACATATTGCAGGAACTAGGAAACAAAGGATAAGCCCAGGCTCAATAGCTCGTTTCCCCCCCAACTGCACTGAGGACCTATTTGGATGGTTGCCAAGCTGATTTCTTCCCACACAGATTTATGTTTTGATTGGCTAATGAGCCAGAAGGAGGATAAAGGCAGCCTTGTGATTCTTGGATCAACTGATTCCCCCTGCTCCCCAGGTAGTGATTTTTCTAGCGGTAGACACAGGGGACTTTCCCCACCCAGGCTCATTAGGGCTCCTGAAAGTGAGCCAAGCTGGACCATCAAGGTCAACTGCAGTAACTTTGCAGCAGTCAGCTCTCTGGAAGTGTGATTAATGCGCTCAAGCCACTTGGCAGACAGGAGGCGACGAGGTGGAGATCATCTCTGGGTGGGAGCAATTGGCCTTCCTTAGTACTGATGTTGCTGAAGTTCTTCCATGGCGCTTGGCTACATAGCCATAAATCAACTTGCTGAACCCTTCCACTCTAGCCAAATGGCTCTAATTTAAAGGGCTGGGTTGCTTGGATTTCTTTTTTCAGTGCATCTGATATCCCACAGTACATGAGGCCAGGGTGGCTCATGATTGCCCCTTACTGATTCAACGGGGCTAACAATGATTACTGCCAGACAGGCTCAGGCTGTGGCATCTCTTGTCATGTGTGTGGCTGGCAATCTTGAAACCCAGGATTGGCGTCATGAGAAAGGACCTCTGTCCTTCTGGAGGGGCTTTTCCATCTTTTTCATCTTGGAGGAGGAATGAGAAGAGTACACTTAATTGGCTTCAATATTTTCCTTTGCCAGGATTTGACGATGAAATAGTTTCCACAGCCGATGTTTCGCGCTACGTTGAAGACCCTGGCTTTGGGTACAAAGACTTTGCCAGGCGGGGTGAGGAGCATCTTCCAACTTTTCGAGCCCAGGTGCGTTTAACATGGTGTAGCTTACGTTTGTAACCCTCTGAAAAACCAGTTGGTTGATTGCATGAGGTGAGAATGCAAAGTTTCCAGATAGCACGCTCACTGCAGGAGAAATCGCAGTGGCTCGGATCTAGAGATAAGTGAATTTAAGGAAGTTTGTGGGACTTCTTCCCACCTGCAGCCATGCATGTCCCCCCAAAAGCCTCAGGGGCATGAGGACATTCGCTGAACAATGTGGAATGGGACATGGGGGGGCTGCTGAGGGAGTGGAGAATTCATCCCAAATCAGGCAGATAATCCACCCAGTTTGGGGCCACCCATGATCTCATTGAGTTCAGTTAAATAAATATCACCTTGGAAGCTTCAAAAGTCCCTGGCTGTCTTTTGATGCCTTGTTGACAGTGTAATCTGACTTGGAAAAACATAAGAGCCTTTCCCCAAATTTCCCTGATTTGAAATTCAAGGTACAAACAAAGCCAGTGCACACGCCTATTATCTACGTGGGTTTAATGTTCCCTCTTAATATACCTGTCGCAGTTACTACAGCTGAAAAGTCATTTTCCAAAATTAAGCTGCTCAAAACTTCCATGTAATGGTCAGTGCAACTTAAAGTTGATTCGAGACAGGCTTTCATGACTCGCTGTTCTTTCAGTAGAGAATAAGCAAGTATATCAGTTGGGTATTCCCAAAATCACGACAAGTTTGCTCATCTCAGAGCAAGAAAGAGGTTTTACATTTGAATTGAAAAGTTATTGATTTTTTTAAAATAATAACAACAACAATAAATTGATTTTCATATTCTAATATAACTTCATTGTGTCAATTATTATTACATATAAATTTGCACTTACAGTTTATATACATTCTGATGATACACGGTTCCTACTTAATTTGATTTCTTCTCTTGATAATGCTTCACCTTAAATCAGAAGTATGCATTTGGATACAGGTGCATAATCAGACTAAATTGGGACCCCGTTGCCTGATGCATTTCACACAAGGGCACACAACAAATCGTGACCTCCACTGTTTTGCTTCAGCAGTAGAACGGCATTGTGTGTCTTCAAAAGCATTCTGCAGTACTGCTCAAACATGCCATGTACAAATTGGTAGTCTTCGTGCTTTTTTGCAGGACTATACCTGGGAAAACCATGGATTCTCCCTTGTGAACAGGCTTTATTCCGACATTGGGCATCTCCTGGATGAGAAGTTCCGAATGGTCTATAGCCTCACGTACAACACTATGGCCACGCATGAAGATGTTGACACAACCATGTTAAGAAGAGCTTTATTTAATTATGTTCACTGTATGTTTGGAATCAGGTATGTCACCACCTGATCTGGCTAAATAAGTGCACTTCTGGAGGTATTCTGTAGTTGGAGTGCTTCAGGTTCATAATGCAGCTATGGGTTATATTAAAGAGGCTTGCATGTCCTTGGTTTCAGGAATGAAGTTGGGGGCTAGGATTGGACCCGTGGTTGCATTTTGCTTAGCGCAGGCCTAAGCATTCACAATAGGGACGTGGGTGGCGCTGTGGGTAAAACCTCAGTGCCTAGGATTTGCCGATCGTATGGTCGGTGGTTCAAATCCCCGCGGCGGGGTGAGCTCCCGTCGTTCGGTCCCAGCTCCTGCCCACCTAGCAGTTCGAAAGCACCCCTAAGTGCAAATAGATAAATAGGTACCGCTTTATAGCGGGAAGGTAAACAGCGTTTCCGTGTGCTGCACTGGTGCTGGCTCACCAGTGCAGCTTCGTCACGCTGGCCACATGACCCAGAAGTGTCCTTGGACAGCGCTGGCTCCCGGCCTCTTAAGTGAGATGAGCGCACAACCCTAGAGTCGGACACGACTGGCCCGTATGGGCAGGGGTACCTTTACCTTTTAAGCATTCACAATAGCATGTTTCAAGTGGAAGGGAGAAAGAGTGGATACAAGGGTAAAATCATTTGTCTTCCCTCCACCCTGTAAGGTGTTTGCAGTATTTATCAGCATAAATATGGGGACAACATGGGTGATGTTGGGGTGGACGAAGTATTCTTAAACCAAGCAGAACAGTAAATTTAGACACACTCGTGCAGCATGTGTTCTGGAATCAAAGACCCTCAAGTGATTTCTCTTGGGCGCATATAAAAATCTGTTAGCCAGTTATTTGGAAATTAATTGAACAGTAATCTTCTGGGTTCCCTTTAGCTGTTCAAAACGACTTCCAGGAAGCCAAAGGGCTGTGCAATCCATTTCCACCATAGAAATGTGTGTGTGTTCAGGATGGGAGTCATGGTTGTCATCATCTGAAGCCCGTCAAATGTACAGTGTGAATTGGGCTCCAAGAATCTACAAGGGTGTAAATTATATTCAAATCAATTTAGCACATTATTCTTTGTGGCTTCTGTGCAGTTCCAAATGTGGGTTCTGCTGGCTACTGGAAGAGCTGTACAGGTCAGCCACCTGTCTTGCCCCCCTTCCTTTTGCAAATCTAGTTGAACAATACCAGCCTGGCTTTAGGAGACGTATCATCTGATCTTCAGGCAGATTTACCCCAGCATATGCTTTTTAAAAACAATTGTGCAGTAGAAAGGTGTTCTTTTTAAAGATGTGCATGCTCAGAAAAGAGAGATTCAGGCCGGCTTAATCTTGCTTAGGTATGATGACTACGATTATGGAGAAGTTAATCAGTTACTTGAACGGAGCCTGAAGGTTTACATTAAGACAGTGACCTGCTACCCAGAGCGAACTACCAAGCGCATGTACGATAGCTACTGGCGCCAGTTCAAGCACTCGGAGAAGGTGAGTGTCTCATTGATGGATGCATGAGCAAGTGTCTATGTGTAAACAGGGGAAATGGCATTGTTAAGAAGGGAAGCTTCCATATCCGTAAATCCAAAGTTCATATTGCATTAATGTGAAGTTCTGCACAGCACAGCCACCAAGAGCGAAACTTTGGGGTTGCCACATCACACTACTATGAAACACCCTGGAAAAATGAACACACTGGATTCTGTTGAATGCTTGCTCACACACACACACACACACCCCGCATAACAAGGTAGTACAAAAGATCCTCTCTGCAATGGCTTGTTCACATGTGCAAGTCACTGCTGGATGCTGCAGTCTGACAAGTGGCAAACCCATTTATCACAATCTCAACTCGGGAACGATAAAGCTGAAAGAAATATAAACGCCCTTCGGTTGACCTCATGGTGAGCTACGGCATTTATGTATTTTTAAAAGATGCCATCATCATTTTTTGTTTGAATCTTCCCTGCAGGTCCACGTGAACCTTCTCCTGATGGAAGCGCGCATGCAGGCGGAACTCCTTTACGCCCTCCGTGCCATTACGCGCCACTTGACCTGAACCGCCGTTGCAAGCGTGTGAAGAAAGCTTCCAAACAGATGTGCAGAAACACCTGCCTGTGGTGTAGCATCAGGTTATTGGATTCTCTAGTGTCAAAAGCTGAAGCCGCCTTCCTAGCGGTGGTTAACGTGCAATGATCTATATATTCCCCCCCCCCCCCCCGTTTTCTTGATGCTTAACATTACTAACGATAGCAAAAATAGCACTGAGGAACACTACTTCTTAAGTTGTTTCCAGTTGGAGTATTGGTCACAAACCCTAAAACGGTTTGTTATATTTGATTCTTTTGCTATTTCTTCTCACGCTCGGAAGAAAAACACTTGTTGGTGCATCTTCCGAGGTTCTGTTTCTACCCACTTTTTCCTGCAAATGGAATCCAGAGCGAAGGATTTTATTTTATTTTCTCCTTTTAGTTCTTTCTAGAATATTAATGCAGCTTTCCCGAATCCAGTATGTGCTGTGTTTAAACTGAAGTGCTCGACTGGCTTCTTCTTAGAGTTTTCTTAGAATTTTAGTACTTTGGCAGTAGTTTGGAGGCTGTGTGAAAGCTGATGCAACTATTGTCTGCCTATTTTTTTTTAATGTGAAAAGAACTGCTGCCAATCCTGCAGCGTGCTACTGAGACACAGCATTCAAATGCTTTTTTTTCCCTGAACGAAGAGGGTTTTCTACCATATCCATTTCAACTGTACATAATCAGTTCAGGGATTGCATTCTTATGTGTTGCCTACAATTGCTCTTTCTGCTGACCCTAATGATGCTTGAATGGTACTTACTGCCCAGCCAGCAAGCCAGTTTAACTTGGGATATCTGAACTTGTAGAAGTTTAAGAGTTTTGTTTTTTAAAGTTTTGAAATCCAGGTTCGTCCTTAACTGGTTCATTGATCTGGCAGTAATGTGATGCGTGCAAATCCAGCACACGCACGCGCACATGCTGTCTGATCAAAGAAACAAAAGAGCAATCTGCAAGAACACATTCTCTTAAAACTGTAAAGAGCTGCCTTGTGCTGAATCAGGCCACTGGTCTGTCTGTTCTGGTCCTCCAAAGTTGAGGGGAGAAGTCTCTCCCAGCCCTCTTACCTGAGATGGTTTTAACGGGAGGTGGCAGGGATTGAGTCCAGGACCTTTCGCATGCAGAGCATGTATTAGTCGCTTAGCTAGATTTCCCCCTCCCCTGAAAGCTTTGCTTGTACGACACTGTCTTTTACTGAGTCAGACTTGTCTGTTCCAACCAGCAGTGATTCCTTGAGGTCTTGGGTCACAATCGTCCCTAACCTTTAACTCAAAGTGTCGGAGACCGCACCTGGGACCCTTCTACAAACAAAGAATGTGCTTTGCCCCTGAGTTGCAGTCTCTTTTTACTCCACCGACATCTCCCCACCCCACTTTTTAATTCAAGGGTGATTATATCAGTGTTCAGCTTAAGCTTTGGGGAAATCGATTCCTGTCAAATATTTTTCAGAACGCTCTGCAATATTTTCAAGCTAAGAATCATGTTTCTATACGTTGACGTGAGTGAACAAAGGAAGTGCAATATATAGCAGAAGAGCGAGCCTTTCCTTAACCAAGTCGCTGCTGAAATGTCCCGCTCAACACGACCGCGGTGAAAAATGGCTTCTCCTTTGGTAGTGTTTGCTGCGAACAATCGGCTCCTACTCGAGCACCAAAGCGTTGGTTTAATCGGATGTCCCCAAGCCCTTCTACACCTTCCTTTTAGCAGGGGAGACCCCATGCAAGCTCCATAGAAGTGAATGGAGGAGGTGCCAGAGGAGTGCCGGGCTGATTGGCTTGTGCCCATGGGCAGATGTCATTGTTGGGAAAGAGAAGTGAGCAGCCAAGAGAGTCCTGCTCTTGCATCGCTTGACTACACTGATTACTTTTTTCCCTCCAGGGCACAAATGTCTTGGTTTTTAGAGCTTTACCTTCTTGCATTAATGATCCAGTGAAGTGCCTAAAGAGAGGCCAGAAAGACAAGACATGATAGAGACTTTCACGTGACTGGCTTGCTTCAGGAAAAGCTAGTCTCAACTGAGTCCCCTTGAAATCAACACTGCTTAGGCCCAGCAGGGCTTGGAGACCACCCCTTTGTGTCCCACTGCCAGTATCTGGGATCCAGGAAAGGAACCTTAACTTGCCCTCAAGCCTTTTGGGTAGTCGATAAAGCGATTTAAGCCCCAGTCTTTTCCTCTCTTTTTTTGATTTTTACAAGACTCAGTTGTGACTAACTTTTGCTGAATTGAGATTGATGTCAGATTTTGTGTCCCCCTTAATATTTATTTTTACCTGCTTTTATACACATTGGAAATGAATGAGATGGACCTTCATTCCAGTAGGCTGTAGAAAGCAATATAGAATAAGCTTGTACATTGAAGACTTCTGCAGTGGTTTATTTCATGAGAGCAATTTTGGAAAGTAAAAAAAGAGGGGGTAGAGGAACTAAAGTTTGGATGTGGTTATTTTGTTGGGTTTATTTTAATTTTTTATTATTTACTTGATTCTTGTCTCTCTTAACGGCTGTGATGTTGTGTGATTGTCCTGCGACGCACACACCCCTTGGCTGCTGAAAAAATTGTTTGTTGCTTTCTAGAGACATAACCTTCTGTGCTTGGAATTGCAGGCTGTTTTGACATGGAAACTCTCCCAGACGATATTGACACTACAGATTCGTATTGGCTGCATGTGTTGCTCCTCCTAAAGAAGTCTGGGAATTGCAGTTTGGAAATAGTGCTGAGGGCTTTCTCTTAAAAGACACCACACACACACACACACACACACACACACACACACACACACACTTCCCAAACCAGTTCAGCTTCCCAGGAAACCGTTGGAACCTGTTGGAGTCAGTAGTGTGTCTATATGTCCTTGGAAGGAAATGACTACAGTGATGACAAGTTACTGAATGAGCGACGCGTTGCTGCTGAGGATGAATGGTAGCTCACTGCTCTGTCTGTGCATGTGAGAAACCGGGAGGGGGGTGTGGGTGTGGGTGTGTGTTTTAAAAAGCCGAATCAAAATCCAGCTAAAGTTAAGCGTTTTGAAGGATGGCGTTGGATTTAACAAGAGCATTCAGCCATTTGCACCTGCGGTCTGCAATGGGGATGGGTTGTGCAAACGCTGCCTGCAGCTTACCTTTATGGGTTGTGTTTGGCATGGCACCATTGCAGAAGCTTGAATTGCGCTGCCCTGACCCCTGTCCTGTCCAAAGCCGGGTTGATTTCAGTGGAAGAGTTTGAGGGCTCCATTGGAGACTCCCTGGGACTTTTAAGACGCTTAACCCTGACTGGATTTGAACTGCAGCAAGGTGTTGACAGGTCTCCACCAAACACCTCCCTGGTGATTGTGGGAGGGGGAAGGAGCAACTTCTGCCAGGGGAACTTCTGCCCCTTTCTTTCTTTCTCCTACCCTTTGCTGTTGTTCCAGGCACTTGTCTGCATGTTGCAGAGAAAAGCCAGGCAGGGTGTGGATGCAGGGAAATCGGCTGGGGAAGGACTGAGGCCTCTGGCCCCACGGCTCTTCAGATATAACATCTGTCTTCACATTTAGAGGTAGAGACATAAACAGACTTTGTATGTAACTGTAAGAGCTTAAACGTTTTCTTCAGAGCAGTCATGGCTTTTCTTCTTAACAGGGAGGCTGGTGTTCCAATTGCAGAAGCATTAGTGCCTTTTCTAGTAGACTTTTTTTATTGTTCGAACTGAATAGTCATCTCAGTGAGAGGCAATTAGATTTTAAATCAATAAGACTGTTGGTTTCTCTCTCTCTCTCTCACTCTCTCTTTCTCCCTTCTGTGAAATATATATAAAGTGAATCCATTAACAGGAGCGTAAACTTGATTTCACATGATTTCAGACCTACATGTGGTATCCAAGGTTGGGACCTGCTGTTTTGAAAACCAGTTTGTGTTTTTTCCTTAGAAATAGAATGGCAAACTTGAATGTTAACAAAATGTTTCAAGGTGATGATATTTGATTCAGAGTAGACATTTTATGTGGTCATGATCTGGTGCATAGCTTTATATACTCAAATGTGATGGGGTTGTGTGTGTGTGTGTGTACGTGTGTGTGTGTGTGTGTGTGTTTTTAAATGCTGACGTTCAGAGTAGGCATCCAAGTGAATATGATTGTACTTCTTTGCTTGACATATACCCCTTAAGCTCACAGATGTGCCAAATTAAAAAATGTGCAAAATCTATTTTTTTATAAAATAGCACATGTGAATGAATCGTCAAACTTCATGGATGTCAAAAACGTATATCATTCTTTTGCAGTGTAGGCATAGTTGGGGGTTTGTTTTTCGTTTTCGTTTTGCTTCTTCTAGTATGGCTTTGGATTACGTGTCAGCAACTGGCACCCTTGGGGCCAAAATCTGTCCTAGTTGTCAACCAAGGGGCAAAAGAGTGTCATAGGCTGCAGCCATCGGTAGCAGCAGGACTCAGTGGCAAGGGAGTCCCCCAGCAGGCTCTGTGGATTATATGGAAGGATATAATTCCCCAAAGCGAGGGCGGTGGAAGGTGGGACTCAGGCTGCCACTTAGCGCATAAAAAGGCCCTTCAGATGCTTGTTCATTCCCTCTGCTATTTTTGTTGTGGTGGTTGCAAAAATAAAATATGGCTGCTTCAAGATCTTGTATCAAGACGTCTCCCCAACCCTCCTTTTTTAGGTGGTGGTGGGGGACTGCATCAAATTTATTTGGGGTGGGAGACAGAAGGGCTCACAGATGGAATTGCACATACTCAGTAGAGACAGAAGTTTCAAACATGAGCCTGCAAGTGCAGGTGCAGGAAATAGGTGTATGTGTGGGGAAATTCCAAATTCTAAACCCAGTAAAGAAACAAACAAAAAATAAATAAATCAAGGCATATTGGTCAGGGGCAGGGGATCAGGTCATTACTGCCCAGTTCCAGTTTATGTTTACTCTGAAGCAAGTCCCACTGTGTTCAGATGCCCTAATCAATTCGCAGAACTGGCTTGCTTAAATAGTTTGGCGTTTGGTGTGCAGAGGGCTTCTGATTTGCAGCAGCTGCCAGGCTCAAAAGCAAATGGACTGTTATGTGATTTGATGTTAACCAAACAGGTTTCTAGGTTCCCTGCATATTCAGCTTCCCCTCTGCAAGCACAGGCACACATAGCATGGTTACTACTTGAAATTTTGCCCAAGCATGATATGAGGGTCTGATAGGTCATTAGAACGCCCCCATCCCACCTTTGTTTGCCCCACACTGGGGTACAGCTGTTCATCTATGTCTTAATGTTGTTGGAAGGCGGTTGAATGATACCTTTCTTGGCTACTAGTGCCAATCCACTCTTCTCAAGTGAGTCTGCTTCAATCGGTCATCGCTAAGTAGCTGGTGCCACTGTGTGAATAGGATGCTGGACTAGATGGGCATTGGACTGGTGCAGCAGGGCTCTTGGTACACTGCCCAGCTAGTGTGTGAAATCCCTTAAACCATGATGGGGTACACACCTAACACTCCCCGCATTGAGGAAGGCGTGTACAAACCTCCTGGCCAGATTTTTCAAATGAGTATGGTACCTTGCATCGTCGTCTTCTTTGGCGATCATTCACAGCCGATTAAGATTGCCTCGGGTATCATACTGTTGGAAATTTGCTTGCTTAAACTGGCCTTCCAGAACTCCCATCTTAGTTCAGAGGGTGAAATTCAAACTAGCTTTGAACCTTCTTGCCCCCGCCCCCCTCAAAAGAACCATTTGGGTTTTTTATATCCCTTGCCGACACTTTAAAAGAGTGCTTCTTTTTTTAGTAAGTGAAGGGTTCTTTGCACAAATAAAACAGAAAATTGGGCCTGCATTATAAAAGGAGCATAGAGTCCCATCATACAAAGACAGATTTCAACACAAACATTTGCTGAATGGCATGGACCATTTTTAATGGAGATTTCTGTCAGAGTGCTGTTGCTTGAGTTGGGAAGTTGGATCTGCGGTATTTTGGGCTCTGCTTTCTACAGCGCCAAATAAATTTTAAAAGTTTCGCATTTCCCCCACAAACCTCTTCTAGATTTGTATGCTCTCAGGTCTATCCTTCGAAAGGTGGAACATGGTCAAAAGGTGCACATCTTATGAGATGGGAATAATAGAAATCAGAACTGGCATGTGAGGTTCCTGCACAACTGTATGGATTTCCCACCTCTGTGGAGTGTACATTTTCCTCTGTAATTGGAGTGGCAGGACTAAACGAAGAGGGTGCCAAACATCTGCCACAGATGTTTGTTACAAAGCAAGGAAAGCCACAAGTGGATGTGGGGGGTTTTGTATGCTTTAGGCATACAAGCGCCACAACCCTTAAGGCGCTTCCAGGCAGCCTGTTTGTTGAGCACTCATCCAGATTTGTCTGCAGAGAGATCAGACGATGTGTGCTGTTTTTGAGCCTTCATTCTGATTTGTCTGCAGGGAGGTTAGATGACTATTGTGTCACAGCAAGAGTTATCCCATGCTTAGCAGTGCATTTCTCTGCCCCTTCAGTTATTGCAAAAAAAAAAAAAAAAAAATCTGATCCTTTTGGGAAGCAGGTTTGTTGGACAAGCGCTCTCGATAAACTTCATGAATTTGCCAGCCTGTGATTGAATCCCACCTGAAAATAACAGCCGACTTGAAATGCTTCCCTGAAATAAACATCTTCCGGACTGAGGCCTTCATCTTCTTAAATAACGACCCTCTGTATAAATTTGGTCACAAATGGGGATCTTCAACCTGTGGGTCCCCAGATGTTGTTGAACTACAACTCCCATCATCCCTAGCTAGCAAGGCCAGAGCTCAGGGATGATGGGAGTTGTAGTCCAACAACATCTGGCGACCCACAGGTTGAGAACCGCTGTTCCAGAGGAAGGCATATGTACTTATCTAAAATCCTTTTTAGTTCTTGTATTCTGCTGTTGTTCTGCTTTTTATTCTGCTCCCAGCAGCCCCCCATACAAAGGAATGACCAGCTCCACATCTGCTTAGCTTCAGCAGTTCAGCAGCCTCCCATGGCCCAGGCAACATCCAGGAGCCCTTGCCTTTTAAATTATTGTGGCGCTTGGGAAATAAATGAATAAAACTTGCAGAGGCAGTAGAAACCTCAGCTATATCAGTATTCTGCTCCATGCTATTTTGTCTCCCCTTCTTTCCCCTTAATTCTCGCTTCTGAGCTCACAGTAGAAAGGAGCTCCCTGTTTAAAGAGGTACACAATTTAACTGAGCGTACAGTAGGCTGAGATACCAAAGCTATGGGCTGAGCAGCCAACCATACAAGGGTAGGATCCAGCCCCCAAAGCACCTTTTTCTGCCCCCTCTCTCTTGGTAGCCCTATCAAATACATTCTGATCAACTTGGGGGTCAGATGTTCCTCCGTAGTTTCGCTTAGACGGCAGCAAAGCAATTGAATGTCCGCCTAGCATTCTGCATAGATACTCTTGGACTTGTTGCTTGCACATTCCATCTGCAGCCTGAATGACCATCTCGGCACACGTGAGCCATTTTTAAATACTTTCTTCAGCTTGGTCATCCACGGGGTGGCAGTGGTACTGAGTGTGCTGGCTCCCAGTGAATGCCTGCAGACTATGGTGACCCATAAGCTGGCCACCCCCTGGTTTACATAATGCTTTAGTCCATGCATGGGGTTCTCTAGGGTAAAAACCAAAATGGTACCTGAACAAATGCAGGGTAGCCAAGCAAACTGACCTTTTTTTCTTTTCTTAGTTTGAAGTCCTATATGTAGCATGCTGTGAACGTCTTACCTGGTCTCTGCAAAATAATCAGTATTGATGTTGCTTTAATTCTTTCGTCTTCTTTTTTTTTTTACACCCCCACCCTCCTTTTAAACGTAGTGTCTTTCTAGAAGCTGTGATAGGCCTTTGTGGTCCTTGACTTTGTTACTGTAACTTCTTTTTTTTAATAAAAAAAAAAGTTTGTGAAATGTAGGGCTAACCCGAGCTGGATGGTCCAGTCCTCCAAGGTTGCCCATTTTCAGTTTGTTCGTTCTACATTATGGCTGTACGTAGAATAAGCTTATCGATGATGCAATTTAGGATTCGCACAGCTTTTTTTTTTTTTAACGTCCACGTGTATGCATTTTGTACGTGTGTATTGCGGGAGTGGGGAGAGAAAGGTGATGTGTTTTATATAGGCTTAAGCTTTTTTGGTTTATTTCTTTTCTCTTTTGTAAAGTAACTGACTCGGTAAAATCCATAGCCACTTAGGACTGTCCATGCTGAACAGACCTTGCTGTAGAGGCAAGATCACGTTCTTTGTAAGTTTCAAATAGTGACACACACACCCCCATGCCTGGGGAAACGAGCTCATTTTGCACCAGGCGAGGGGAAAGGTTGTTTCGAAACTAAGTGAGTACAGTGCTAGCTCTTGAGTGGATGTGTTAAGGGGGAATGCAAAAGTCTTTGTGAATGGAGGCGATGGCCTCCCATGATCGCCCAGGAAGAACCACCATAAAGGTCTAGACGGGCCAACAAGGCAGTCCTAACGAAGGCTGAACTCCATAAGAAGACACCAGGCCCATTTCCCTTGCCATAAGGGATGCAGTTAGCCAAAGACTATCCCGGGAGGGAAAAGGAGTAGGTCAGAAACTCCAAGGGCGGCAGCAATAGACCCGACATGTTTGTGAGAGCTTTCCTTGTGCAGAGAAGCTGACTAAAACAAATACACTCTTTCCTTAAGAGTGTATGCAACTCATTCAGCTGACGGTTGACTCGCCAAGCGGCTATTGGTTGCCTACCAATGGCTGTGCCATCTTGGCAACAAGGAGTTTAATGGCACTGAAGGGTGGTGGGTTGAGAAGAGGCTAACAGCGTATCTTTACTACAGCATATATGTCTAGGAGAACTCTTGTTATCTCAGGACAAGTGCAGGATAAAGCTGCTCTGGAGCAAAAAAGCATTTCCTACACCCCAGAAATATTTAACTCCAGGAATAGCTGGAGCACTCGGGTGAACCCTAGATGCTGCCCACCCTAAAAGCACCACACCCTCGGGGTGCAAACCCATACACAACCTGGGAGTAATCCCCACTGAGCTCACTGGGGGCTTAGCTATGAGTAGACAGGTATAGAGTTGCACTGCACGTGTGTCTCTTGCTGCAGTTGTGTCAATTTAGGACTTCTTGCAAACAGAACCAAGAGTTCAGCTAGCATTTTCCTGACATCCGTGGTTATTGGACAAGCCTATCCAACTGGATCTGTTTGTGTGACTCTTTTTCTTTCTGTTAAGCTTTTAGTTAACGCAACTTGAATTGTATCTGAACAGATGCGGAAGGAACTTTTTAGCGAGCTGAGACAAAAAGAAAAAAAACACACCATATTTTTCAATAAAGGAATTTGTGTGTGCATATTATTAACCTGTTAACAGCAATTCATAAAATCTGCACTTTTTATGAGGTTTTGAAAAATTCTATTTATAGGTACGGAACAATGGGGTTTGTTTAAAAACTGTATAGCGTTTATACTTGCTGAAATTTCTTTCATTGTTATCGGTAGGAATTTTATTGGTTCAATAAAAACTGGCGAGAAACCCCACCCCTGTAATGTGGCGTGTCTTTCTTTGTTCTGTGCAGTGGCTCTCTTGGAAGGTCCTTTTGAAATTAATTTTTTATATGGATTTGAGAACCGTCGCGCTGGATCAGAAAAAAGGTCCATATGAGAACATGATAAAAGCCTCGCAGGATCAGTCCAAAGGCCCATCTAACACACCATCCTATTCTCAAAGTGGTCAACGGGATAGGAAGCCCGCAAGCAGACCATGAGTGCAAAAGAATTCCGCCCAGTAATGGTTTATCAGAGGCATGCAGCCCCCAAAGTCAAAGTAGAACATAGCCATCATGACTCGTAGCTACTGCTAGCCTTATCCCCCATGAATTTGTCCAGTCCTCTTTTAAAGCCATCCAAATTGGTGGCCCTCATCACTACCTCCGGTCCGGAGCAAATTCCATAGGTTTTATTATGCACGGTGTGAATAAGAACTTTCTTTTGTCCTGAATTTTCCAACATTCAGCTTCATTAGATGTTCACAGGTTCTAGCCTTAGGAGGAAAACTGGAGTGTGTCTAATTTTACATATAAAAATTCAGTATTAAAATCCAGCTTTCCCTTCTCCAAGCAGGAAGCCAGTTGTGTGACATGAGAGGCTCACAGGCAAGGTGTGGTGCAACAGAGCCATCTACCCTTCCCCCCCCCCCCAACATTTGTGAATTAAAAGGTAAACCGCCTCTAATCATGGAGGTTTTGTGCGGCTTGTCGTGACTAATAGCCATTAATAAGGTACATCTTCCATGGGTCTTATCTTTCTTTTAAAAGATTCTGGCCACCATCACGTATGGTGGTAATGAGTTTGTGTAAATCCCATGCACCTGGTGTGTAGAAGTACTTCTTTTGCCCTGAAACTTATCTCCGCACAGCTTAATTAGAATGTAATTAAACTCTGTAGCTTTCCAGAACTATCTTCCTAATGTTTCAACTTCTTGCTGTTACACACTTTTAAAAAACCAAAATACATAGCTAACAATGTTTTGCCTTGCCTCTGCCTTTCAAAGGGATGGATTCCACATTTTAATCCATCAGGTGTGATTAAAAATCCTTAACTTCGGCTGGATCATGCCCATTATTCCCAGGAACAGCAGTCGCTCCAAACCAAGGATTCAAACCAGCCAGTTAAAAGGAGATAGTTGCCTGTTTAACCTGATCTGAACACAGGGGGGCACTAAATGCTGCAAATACATTTCTTCCTGGCGTTGCTTGTACCAGATAATTATTTGTCTGTAACTTAGCAGCTTAAACATGGAGGCATGACCTGATGCAGAATCTGACCGACCGTAAGAGCACTCACAGCATTTTCTCTTCCTCCCCCTGGTCCCCAATTGGGTCCACTTACTTTGCAAACTAGAAGAAGTTTCCCTAGTGGCTATCTTAACTCTTTTTGTGGACAAATTAGGGAAAGATGGATCCTAATGGTGGTTGTCAGCCACGCCACCTTTTAAGACTGAGATGGGGAAACTCTGGCTTTCCACTTGAACTCCTGCTCCCAGGTGCCCCAGCCAGTGTGGCCAATGGGCATGGGTGATGGAAGTTGCTTTTGGGTTATGCGCGGCAGAGGGTTCTTAAGCACAGAACTGCTACCTTTCTTCTGCTGACACCATAGTATGTGGCAAGGGATAAATTAAATAATAAAGATTGCTGTGAGAAGCCTCACTCTATAGAGGTAGTGAAAATACTATTTATTCACTTAGGTGGTGTTTCTATACCACTCTCCCATGTGAAACGTCTTGAGAGTGGCAAACAAAATCAGAAATAAAAGTTAGCAATAAATACATGAAACCAAAAATCCAATGTAAAACAGCAGCAGAGATCAAAGCAGAGAACCAGATTAAAACTCGGTGACTTCAAAAGGCTGGGCAAATAGAAAGATCCTCTCCAGGAACACGGAAGATATATGGGTTGGTGCCCTGCCAGTCGCCATGGGGAAAGCATTGCTGAGCTGAGCAGCTTCATGGAGGGGGAAGTGGTCCTTAAGCTAAACTTGTCTCCAGTCTTTTAAAGGCTTTTTAAAGATTAAAATCGACCCGGAGCCTCATGGCTAGTTCTTAAAATGAAAACAAAAAAACTTGTGAGGTGCTCCCTACATCTAGCCACAGATAAGAAGTCTAGCTGCCTCATTTTTCACTAAAACGGCCTAAACTCTTCTGGGGCAGAGCCATGTCCAATGTGTTACAACAATCCAATTCAGAAGTTAATCTAAGCACAGGTTTGAAACCCAGACCTGCCTTAGAAGCAAAAGCCAGTAGGCCTTAAACAATCTGAAAAGAACAGAGCATAGAATTAGATACTGCACTATGGCCACATTCACACCATTTAAATAGTTGTGGCTTGCCTCAGAGAATTCTGGGAGGAGTAGTTAAACGTGCTGAAAGTTCTTAAGAGAGCCGTAGTTCCCCTCCCAGAGCTACAATTCCCAGTTTTCGACGAAGAGGGGTTGATAATTGTACCTCGGGGAGGGAGGAAGGCTGAACAATTCTTGGCACCCTTAACAAACTGCTCCCAGAATCCTTTGAGGCAGCCCATTACTGTTTCAAGAGGTATTGTAGTGCCTTAAATGGATTGTGTGAATGTGTGCACAGCGCTTGCAAGATTCAAGGTGCATCACATACAGTATGCCTTTACCTTACACATCTTCCTGTCAGCATAATTATTTTCCATATTGTGGATGGAGGGGCTTGAGGTTGCCTAGTTTAGTTCATCGCAGAGATGAAATTCAACTGGCAACTTCCCAGTCCATTACTCCATTTCTTAAACAGATATTCTACACCAGTATTGACCAGGTTCAACTAACCAACGACACTAGCAGAACCTCACACAAGGGCTTCCACTAGTGCAACAAGGCTTACCCCCTTTCTCTCCTCCCCCCCCCCCGTGCCCCCTGAAATTGGCTTGAGGGGGTTGGAAGAACCCCAGTACAGCACACCAGGGGAGAGGAGGGGAGATTGCTCCATCAGCGCTAGATTGAATTCCTCCCTGTAGGAACTCATTCTTCTACCTTCAAGGGACAGCAGCGGATGACTTGCTAGCTGAAATGCTCTATGTGAGTCATTTTGGACTCACAGCTGTCCATGGAGGCGCAGCGGTCAATTCTGTGTCCAGGGCAGCTGTCTACCAGCTCCATCTGGTACGCAGGCTGAGACCCTACCTGTCCGTGGACTGTCTTGCCAGAGTGGTGCATGCTCTAGTTATCTCCTGCTTGCGCTCTACATGGGGCTACCTTTGAAAGTGACCCAGAAACTGCAACTAATCCAGAATGCAGCAGCTAGACTGGTGACTGGGAGTGGCCACCAAGACCATATAACGCCGGTCCTAAAAGACCTACATTGGCTCCCAGTACGTTTCCGAACACAATTCAAAGTGCTGCTGCTGACCTTTAAAGCCCTAAATGGCCTCAGCCCAGTATATCTGAAGGAACGTCTCCACCCCCATCGTTCAGCCCAGACACTGACGTCCAACGCCAAGGGCCTTCTGGCGGTTCCTTCACTGCAAGAAGTGAAGTTACAGGGAACCAGGCAGATGGCCTCCTTGGTAGTGGCGCCCACCTTGTGGAACACCCTCCCATCAGATGTCAAGGAAATAAACAACTATCTGACTTTTAGAAGAGATCTGAAGGTATCCCTGTTTAGGGAAGTTTTTAATGTTTGATGTTTTATTGTATTTTTAATATTTTGTTGGAAGCCACCTAGAGTGGCCGGGGAAACCCAGCCAGATGGGCAGGGTATTTATTATTATTATTATTATTATTATTATTATTATTATTATTATTATTATTTGCCCGAGGAGGGGGGGGGGAGGAAGTAGTGCAAAAAAGTGCAAAAATAATTCTTACAATGAATCAGAGAACTGGCCAGCCAAATGCTGTATCCTTTGCTTGACAGGGGCTCAACTGGGGTCTCAGATAGGGGTCTTTTCCAGCCCAGTTCTCTATTTTAACTGAAAATGTCAAAGATTTAATGTGGGAGCCTCGACATTCCAAGGATGCTCTCTTATCACTGAGTTAAAGCCTAAACCAAAAAGGAAAATTTGGAAAGCAACTTTCCTCTCCATGGATAATTCTTGACTTGGGAAAATGATTTCTTCAAAATCTCTAAAAACCCTTTCCCCCCAGTAAGGTTCTCTGCTTATGCTGCAAACTTACTACAAAGAGAAGTATTTTGGCAGGTTCAGTCACTGCAGAGGATTCTGTATCCACCATTTTCATATATTCTAGTAGAGAGGATGAAGGTTTCTCTCCTGTTCAGAACTTTTCCTGGTTCTCAAAAGACTTGACATGAGACGGAAAGGTCAAGCAGCCACCCAAAGTGCAACATTTTACAATAATTGAACATTTAATTTTGCCATAAAATGCCCCTTCGGGAGGGGAAGGGGGCATGAAGCTCACCCATGTTACCAGAACATCGGTTCATTACTGTTAATGTCATCACAAATAAATACTTTATAGGAACAGCAGGAGATTAGCAACATATCGGAAAGTATTGCTTTGGGTGTCTTTCCCCAGAGTTCTTCATAGCCATTCGCTTTCTCACACTGCTTTTCAGGCATCGTAAATCTTAGGAAGGAACCTTTTGGCTAAATGCGAAACGATGTAATTTAGGCCCTTCACAACGCTTGTCGTGGCATCAATTGCCAGTAAGAATAATCCACCAATACCTGAGGCGATATCTCGGAGGACTGTAGGGATGGCACCCAGGGCGTAGAAAGGGAAGGATGCGATGTCTAGTATCACGTTCACAGGGATGCTGAGAATCTTGTAGGTAACCATCAGGACACTGTAGATGTTTTGGGCAATGCCGTTCAGGATGTTGACAGCCACCCGAGCCACGTCGACAAAGACATTCAGCAGCGCTGTGGCAATTCCTTTGATGAAGGTGAACACCCCTCTGACGATTGTCTGGATGAGGCGCCACAGGAGAGAGAAGGTGTATTTCACAATATGGCCAACCAGGTAGACGACCAATTTCAGCAGTTTGAAGATAGGTGTAACGATGAAATAAAATAACTTCTTCAGAAAGCCGCTCTCCTCCTTTGGCTGTGTGCCGGTGTGCTGGCCTGTGGTGGACTTCTTCGCTTGTGGCACTGGTTCCTTAGCTCGGACGTGTTTCACGGCATGGTGGACCTCCTCCAGTTTCTTGGGGTCATGTCTGTCTTGGCCGCAGTGGTTCTTAAACAGTTGAGTTCCTGTGTGGAGCTTCTTCTCAAGGGCTTCCACAGTGAGGTCTTCCAGGCGATTCTCAGCAGTTGCCTGCTTAATAAATCCCAAAGACCAGGTCTTGGAACCATCATCGCAGCAGGCAGCCAGCCAGAGAGACTCGGGGACAGAGACTTTGTCCTTCACTTTCAGGCTGGAAGGAATTGCCCCGGAAACAAGATAGAGACCCTTCCCATTGTCACAGTGTGGAGCCAAGGCCTCGCCTACCAGGCTCTCAATCTCCCAGTGCCATATCTCATGGAGAGGTGGGGTCAATGGCACCGCATTGGTCAGTGTGTAGGTGGCTATCTCGTGGTCGCCATTATGAAGAGAACTAGGGTTTAGTTGCCCCCTCTCGTAGCCAGAGTCCACGTAGTCTGCTGTGAGGGCCTGCTTAGACCCCAAGTTGTCCACTGAACCTGTGACCTCAACTTCCGGCATCATTCCTTCCAGGCCATTTTTGGGATCATCAATCTGAAATGCGAACAAGAGAAATAATTGGATTTTAGAACAAAGGTCACTCATTAAATTTCTCGGGCCCTATGTGCAATTTCCTGGACAATCCAGATTCTAGAAATCTTAAGACTGTCTAATTTCAAAATTTACATTTTGTCTCAAGCCTTTAAACAAGAACAACGAAAGTTTGTGATTTAAAACTTGCCAGCCATTTCTCTAATTGAGCACAAAACCATACACAGGCCTTCAGCTGGAGTTCAGTGTTTGTGGTATTTCTGAAATCTTGAATGTTAAATTTGTAAAAAAAAAAGTATTAATATTAAAACCTGACATTGAAAAATTAGCAATTCATGTAATGCAACTTTATGGTTCAAAAACGTTTTCATCACCATCCAAAGTTCCATAAATCTCAATACTGGATCATGGGCGTAGCCGGGGGGGGGGGGACAGCAGACAGCTGCCCCCCATCAAGTAAATAAATAAAAATACTTAGCTGACAAACGCGTCACAGATAGCTCAGTTCTGCTCCCCTAACATAAATCCTGCCTCCCCCAACATAAATCCTACGTCCATGCCCTGGATTGCATCCAACTAATTGCTACTCAGAGTAGACCCATTGAAATTAATGTATGTTTACTTCAATGGGTTTACTCTGAGTAGGACTAGCATTAGCTCCAACCCATCATATTTAAAAGACACACTGGTAATTACTGCTGTCTCCAAATTACAGAGATACACTTACTGTTGTACACAACATTTATTAATAAAACCTCTGTGTTGATACAGTCAACAGTATCCCCAGTAATGCTGCTACCTTTTAATATGAGACATATTCCTCACTTTTCCTTCAGGGCTTTCTGGCCCTTTGCATCTCTGTTCCTAGACTGTCCTGTAAAGCCACACCTCTTGCAAGGTTGTTACAATAACAAAGTTATTACAATTCCAGCCAAACTGGCAGTTCTCCCTTCCCTTACAGAAGCTGATCTACAAACATCCTAACAACCTCATTTCATTGAGTAGTTGGAATATCCGTAAGCAGCATTCCATGCCAACTTGGCCAATCAGTGCCTTTGCCACAAGCAATGTAGAATTTTGAACAGGTGGACACACCTCTTACATTACACAGCTTTTTGCCAGCTTCAGATTATTACATAGGTTGAGGACACATTTCTCCTGAGTCACCTAAAGGAATGTGCCTGTTCCAGAGGTCTCTAGTAACAGAGTGACCACTAGGAATGACCTTTTCCAAATGACACTGTAAACAGCTTGATGTGTGTATGATGCAGAGATTGCATCAGAACCAGCTTTTGGAACAACTCAATTACGCATACAAATGAATGGAATGTCAGGGAGTCAATGTGAATCATGGCCAATCGGCCTCCATCCTTAGAGCCATTCCTGGAATGTGCATCATCTAGCCTTGTACTTCATAGCTCACCTGGTACCCAGAGGCAATCAGAGATTCCATACAGGTGAGTGAGTGGTTTGGTAGAGGAAGTATGGGTCCATCTCTTGCCCTCTCTCTCATTTGCTAGTCCACCTGGCTTCCATGCAAGCCTTGAACGTAGAAGAGCCCTTTCCTCTGTGACCATCATGGAAGCCAAACAGGCTGGCAGAGGAGAGACAAATCATTCCACCCATCCCACCAGTTTGGTTGGTAGAAGTCAATTTTCTTTTTTTTAACTACCCTGCAAGTAGCCCAAATTCTCATGAGGACTATGGAGGAGGGGACTTCCTTCTGTTACAACCAGCATGGAGATGCAAACTAGTAGCTTCTTAGTTGGCTGCTAAAAAGAAGAAGCAGGCTAGTAACGTCTGTGGGCTTATTTGCAAGGCTGTCATAGTCCTTCTGATGCTACTGTGTAATTTCTAAGCAGACAAGGACTGGGGCTCCAGCCATCCTGCAAGCAATAGTCTCCCCACCTTGTCCTTAACTCCAGATCTTCGGCTGGCTGGCTGGGAGTTGTTGAGTCTCTAGGATGAGGATGGGGTGGGGTAACTTCTGACCTTCCAGATGTTACCGACTTCAAATTCCATCACCCCGGCCATTGCCCATGCTGGCTGGGGCTGATGGGTTGTTGGTGGCCACTGGGATATCTTGTAGTGAATTCTGTAGTTTAACTATGTGCTCTGCAAAAGAGGCACCTCCTTTTGCCTGTCCTCCTGAACCCCCAATACTCAACTTCATTGAGTATCAACCATCTCTCTATCTGCTTCATCCACTCCTCCAGTCTCTTACTGCTTTACGTATTCCAGGAGAGCGCATGGCTGTTCCTTGTCTCCAGTGCTGATTCCTAGCTCAAAAACCAAGCCCTGTCTGCTGCTAATCAGGTTAGCTCCTCTTATATTTAACAGGCGGAAGCATCCCCCTGCGCTGTGTTGCCTGCAATTACAGAAGCATCTGGACAATGTTCTTCCCTTCTTCTCTTCCTAATGAGGGAGCAGGAGCTGTTTATGCCGTGAAGGATGGCTCCCGTTTGCTGCAGTTGCTTAACAACTGGTTAGCTGTGCTGCGGTTGCCTAGCAACCACCCGGTCCTCACCCACATCCCTCCTCTCTTTCTCCAGCTCCTGTAAAGAGGACGACACTAAGCTTGATAATGATGGGTACCAGCTTGCTGCAAGGGGAGAATGCTTCTCAGCACCCAGACCACCACCCATGCAAAAGCACGCACAGCCCCGCCAGCCATGGCTACTAGCCCAAACAGGAGTTGGATGAGCCTCTTCTGTTTTACTAATTACTAATTATATCACACTTGGTTTTCCCACCAATGAGCCCTGTGGTTCCCAAGTGGGCACTCATCCAGGCCCTGACTAGATCCAGACCTGCTTCGCTTCAGCAAAGAGGGGGCTTCATGTGCCTTTCGGACACAGCCTGCGGCTACTTGCCAAAACTGGAGGGAGGGGGACCTGGGAAGACCACACTACCGTTATTTTAGGCCCCATGTGCACTAAACATTTAAAGCAGCGTCATACCGCTTTAAGCAGTCACTGGTTCCCTCAAAGGATCATGGGAAGTGCAGTTCGTTAAGGGTGCCGAGAGTTTTCGGGAAACACCTATTCCCTGCACAGAGCTACGATAGCCAGAGTGGTTTAACAATCAAGTTCTCCTTCCCAGGGAACTCTGGGAATTGTAGCTCTGTGAGGGGAATAGGGGGTCTCTTGGAGGGAGATACATTTGGCCCTATTGGAACAGAAGCGTAGGGTAGAAATTATCTTAAGAAAGAAACACGCATTCTTGCTGCCAAAATGGAATCCAATGGAATCTTGCCGCCAAAATGGAATCCTTGGGTACCACCATTTTTTCCCACTGTATTGGGAGGGGAGGGGCTGTGTACCTGTGTCCACTGTTTGCTAGTTTTATACTCATTCACTTTTATCAGCCAAACAACAGCCTGGGATCATTCTCAAATTGCAGCCTATGTATTAGGTTTCAGATAAGTGATCCAAATTTTTCTTCATGTAACTAAATACTTGGAACAAGGAAAATGGGACAGCAACTGCTATTTACTACTGATACTGTATATTGCTGCCAACTTTATCTCAGCCCCCTGCCCAACTCAGTCAGAAACGCAGGTATGTGTTCTTCCCTCTTTAGAGATGTGAAGCTGAGGAAAAATGGTTATTGATCTGCAGCCAAACACTGAGGTCAGAGGTTTAACCAGAGTCTTTTCTCCAAATCCAGTG
Source organism: Podarcis muralis (assembly GCF_964188315.1). Lineage (NCBI taxonomy): Eukaryota > Metazoa > Chordata > Lepidosauria > Squamata > Lacertidae > Podarcis > Podarcis muralis. Next base: position 18,403,102 of record NC_135658.1, on the reverse strand, counting down.
CTTTGTCCACTGGGACACTTGGGAAGCGACGTCACCAAAATCAGCCTTCCCCAACCTGTTGCTCTCCTGGTTTTCAGACTACAATTCCCATCAGCCCCTGCCAACACACAGTTGCAGTCCCAGACACCTAGAGGGCAACTGGTTAGGGAAGACTGAACGAAATCATAGTTTGGAGCCACTGCTGCTTCACCAGAGATGGTTGGAGGGGATGAAATGGGTTAAGCGTTTGGAGAAAGAGAATCTCCTGGTCAGTCAGAGGGGAATGGGAAGTTAGGTGCTGAAGAGTAAGAAGAAATTCAATGTCCCTTTTTAGAATATGTAGAGGAATATTTAGGATTCCAAAGGGAAGAGGCAATGTACTGAGAGGCTGGGACTAGGGAGGAGTTGACAAAACACAGAACTAACCCCTCTCAACCCAAGCTGAATTCCTGAAGCTTAAATAGCTGCATGCATGGCTGACATTCCACACGTTAAGCCTTTCCCCCATCACATCATCCTGACACAGGGGAAAACTTTACCTGCTGAACCCATGCCTGCTTGTGCTGAAAGACAGAAAAAGCGGCCCAGTCGTGCATAGGCACAGACTACAGTGATAGGTAAAGAAAGGTAAGAACATGACATGAGCCTGGATCAGACCATATTTCCTTCCAGCTCTACATTCTGTTTCCGGTTCAGCAGGGGCAGAAGCACTCAGGAAGGCCACAAACAAGGCATGAGGTAGTGAACGCCACTCCCTCTCAATTCGTTCCTAGCACCTGATATTCTCAGGCAGCTGCCACTCTGCAGGGAGGCTCAGCTTAGCTATCACAGTGGTTTCTAGACTTATCCCCTATGAAACAGCCTAATACAGTGGTACCTCGGGTTAAAGATACTTCAGATTACAGACTCCGCTAACCCAGAAATAGTACCTCAGGTTAAGAACTTTACCTCAGGATGACAACAGAAATCAGGTGACGGTAGGAGGAAGCCCCATTAGCTAAAGTGGTACCTCAGGTTAAGAACAGTTTCAGGTTAAGAACGGACCTCCAGAACGAATTAAGTTCTTAACCACTGTACATAACACACACAGAGCTAAGCTATTGCCCACGACCCTGGATAAAAACATTCTTTAGCAACAATGTGTGTACACATGGACGTGGGTAGCTGAACAGGAGCATAAGCAAGGACATCTTATCTTGTGCCACTGCTGTTGCGCTAGCAGATGTTGCCCTTTTGTCTGCAGCTTCCTGCCCTTTCCATCTTGAACACACGGCTATTAAAAATTTATGTCCATTACTCTCGCTGGTATTTAGAAAAGGCTATTTGGTATTTCAAGGGCTGGGGTAGAGCATGTGCTTTGCCCCCTTGCCTGTAATCTGATGCGGGTCCCCAGCAATTAAAGCCTCTGCAATCTCACAGAGCAGATGGCCTGACTATGTCACTCGCCCCAGCTCTGGGGCTACTTCTGCACCCGGCATTGTCATGCAGTTCCTCAGGTAGAACGGGTCCAGAACACATCCCACGGCACTCCTCTGTATCCTCCCTGATCAGATCAGACTAGTACAGGCAGCTAGGGGTGGGATCTGATGCACTTTGTGTTTAAATGCAAACTTATCTAAATTTGCACTTTTCAGAATAATGCACAGACCAAGAAAGCACAGCCGACCTCCAAATTTCATGTTTCCCCAAATTTGCTGTGCAGTTCTCTATCTAGGTAAGCAATGAGAGGCACACAAAAGGTAAAATGTGCGTATAAACACATGAAAACATACCCCCAAAAATGTTATATTAGGAGAAATGTCTTTGCAATTTTTGAATATCCATTTATTTATTTCATAAAATGTATACACCGCTTGGTTGCGGAAAACCTCAAAGCGGCTTGCAAAAGAGGAAACTACTAGTAAAGTTTTACAACCGTACCTTAAAACGTATAAAATTTAAAATACTAAATACTAAAATGACAAAGTGAGAATGGCACATTCGCTCAACCCTAGCCGCATCACCATGGCAACAACCACATCACGAATGATTGGCGACATTTTTCCGTGTGGGCAAGTCTTCTCAACTTGGAATGTGAATGCCCAAGTGCAAAGCCTCACTCAGGCCTGTTTCAGACATGCCTATGTTTCCTTGCACTTAATTGTTCCATGCTTGGAGCCAGTTCCCACCCTACCCTCAAATGCTCCACTGTCTGCTGAATGTGTGATCTGCCTCCACTGAGAAGCACCGGCTTTCAGGGGAGAGTACAAAAGCACTGTCCACAGCTTTTAGACATGCAAGCCACCCATCTGACACTGCAGTTATCAAGCGCCGGGGGTTGCATGCATGTACCAGGCCACTGCCATCCAGTTTGACAGGCGGCTTGCAGAAATCTGCTCTCTCCCAGCCTGAAGCAGAAAATGCAAAAGAAAGCGAATTCAGGAACTGAAGAAAAGAGCAACCAGTCTCTTCTGCAAACACACCCTCCCTGCAACCTTGGGTTTCAGCTGTGCCCTGCACCACAGCCAACGTTTCTTATTTCAAAATACTGTATTGTTTTCTGGCAACCTTGCCAGACACACCTTCCCCCCTGGGCTAGCTGGCTGAAAGCTCTCTGCACATTCCTCTACCACTCCCCGAAGGACTGAGGAAGTGGAGAATGCCTCTTAAGAACATGAAAAGAGCCCTGCTGGTTCAGGTCAAAAGCCCATCAAGTCCAGCATCCTGATGTCTCTGGGAATTCCCCAAAGAGAACCTGGGTACAACAAGTCTTTCCTATCTGGGACTGCCAGCAACCAGTGTTCAGAGGCATGCCACCTCTGGCAGTGTAGAAAGAACACAGCCATATAGTAACTGTTGATGGCCTAATTCTCCATTATCTAATCCAGCGTTTCCCTAGCTGTATGGGGACTACAATTCCCATCATCCCTCACCAACAGTCCTGCTAGCTAGGGACGATGGGAGTTGTAGTCCAAAAAAACCAGCTGCAGACCCAAGTTTGGGAAACCCCGATCTAATCCTTTTTCCCCAAGCCATCCAATTTTGTGGCGATTGCTGCCTCCTGCGAGAGAAAACGCCACCGTTCAACAGCGCACTGCATGGAGCAGCATTTTCTCGCGCCTGTCCCGAATCTTCCAACAGAGTCAGTTCTGTTGGATGCCCCCAAGTTTTAGGGAGGAGAAACGTCTCCCTGCCCAGTTGTGCTGCACCAGCTCCAAGCTAAAAAGCCTCTTCCCTCCTGGGGTGAGATAATTGGCCCACAGCTGACAACCCTAAGAGAGCCAGGCTGACAGTGACATCACTGGGGGAGAAAGGCTCTGTGGCTGGCATGCCAGTTTTGTATCTCGGGGGTTTTGCTTCCTCAAGGTCCCAAGAGGCAAGTGGTATCTGCCGCTGGATGTTGCTGATGCTTCCCTTTACAGCTCCTAAGATTAGAGTGGTAACAAGTCCTTCTCCCCCCTTGGGGCTAGCAGGAAGTGCCCTGTGCATGTCCCTGCAGCTGGAAGGGCGATCCTTGCAGAGCATCAGCTGGCAAGGCGCATGCTTAAAAGCATCACTGCCAAACAGGCTAATGGCCTCCCCAGACAATGCCCCTCTTGAAGCCTCTGCAGACGGCTCTGTTGCCGATGAGCAGGGGGGCCATGACAATGGGATGCGTTTGTGTGCAAAGAATAGCGAGCGACTGCCCACCCCTCTTGCCTTTTTCCTTCCCTATTCATTTTTGGAGTCAAGCCTCTGTCTGTTTGGAGAAGACTATTTGCGTACCGCAGGGGTCAGGGCAGAGGTTGGCACCATTCTTGGCTCCCTCGGGAGACAGCCTCCGACTCCTTCCTGTGGGAACCACAGTCATGGCCAGAGGTCCTCCAAGAAATCAGCGACGACAGACGCTCCTTCCCGGAAGGACAAACTGCGCACACCCCTATTTTGTCCTCAAAAGGGATATTGGGAAAGGCTCAGAAGAGGGCAACCAGAACGGTCAAGGGGTTGGAGCAGCTCCCCAATGAGGAAGCTCACAGTATTTTTAGTTTGGGGGGGGGAGCCAAGTAAAGTGGCGAAAACATGATGGATGGGGTTGGGGAGAAAGTCGTGGATCTCTGTCATAACGCTAAAACTCGGGGCCATTCAATGAAGACAAACGTTGGAAGATTCAGGAGAGACAAAAGAAAGCAGTTTCTTCATGCAACGTAGAGTTAAAACAAGGGGATTCGCTCCTGCAAGGTGTTGCGACGGGCACCAAGCTGCTATCTGGAGATTCCAAGGATTGGACCTGGGACTTTATGCATGCAAAAGCATGATTCTCTACCACTAAGCTATGAGCCTTCCTCCTGGGTTCCTGCATCCAATGGTTTTCTCAAAGCACAGGAAGTCATGTGCCTCCTCTTCAGCAAGCATGCCCAAGTCGCTGCAGTGAACGCTGCAAGAACAGCCCCACCCATCTCAGTGGCTTGTGCGGTTTTAACCTCTCCTCCACTGAGCCTGGGAACAGGCAACAGCAGCGAGCACAGCTCTGGAGAGGCAGCTAGGAATGTAAGGCTGGCTCTGCGCCACAGCCAGCCTGTGGTCCCGCCTACTTTCGCCCAGGTGCGCCACAAACTTCTGCAGCCTCTGTCACCTCTGGGCCCCTTGCTGCAGATTGGCTACTCGAACTTTAGGGCACTTGGCTCCGTCCGCAGTACAGTAGCACCTCAGCTTACAAACCCAGGAATGTTTCACTACGCGCGCATGCGCAGAAGCAGTCCTTCCAGTTGCGGAAACCTCGGGATCCAACCAGAGCTCCAGAACGGATCCTGTCCGCAACTGGAGGTACCACTGTATACATTTAAAGCAGTGTTATACCACTTTAAGCAACCATTTAAAAAAAGGTAAGGGACCCCTGGCAGTTAAGTCCACTTGCGAATGACTCTGGGGTTGCGGCGCTCATCTTGCTTTACTGGCCGAGGGAGCCTGGGTTTGTCCAGAGACAGATTTTCCAGGTCATGTGGCCAACATGACTAAGCTGCTTCTGGTGAAACCACAGCAGTGCACGGAAACGGCGTTTACCTTCCTGCCAGAGTGGTACCTATTTATCTACTTGAACTTTTTGGCGTGCTTTCGAACTGCTAGGTTGGCAGGAGCAGGGACTGAGCAACAGGAGCTCACCCCATCGTGGGGATTTGAACAGCTGACCTTCCAATCGGCAAGCCCAAGGTTCAGTGGTTTACACCACAGCGCCACCAGCGTCCCCTTAAGCAACCATAGCTTCCCCCAAAGAATGACTGCAGGTGTCACTGGACCACAACTCCCACCATCCCCTGATTAATGGCCATGCTGGCTGCTGGGGATGATGGGAGTTGTAGTCTAACAACATCTTGGAGGGGGCCCCACCTCTGGTTTAGGTAAGAGTGCCAAGGCTTCTTCTGCTTGTAGACGTGACCCAAAAGGAGGAAACTGAGCTGGGCTATTATTTCCCTCCAGCATAGGTGTGCAGTCGTGTGACAATGCCTCTACTTTTCGATAGTTCTTTGTTGCCTGCCATACAGGTGTTGCAGGTGCAGGAGTCTTGCTAGATGAGGAAAGAAATGTTGGCAACCCTGCCAGATGTGAGGGGAAGGTGGAGATCATCCCTAACAACCCTCACCTGGTTTCTTGGATTTTTCTTAATTATACATATCGGGGAGAAATAAGCTGTGTTCACCCAGGTGTGTTATGGGACTATGACTTCTGGACCACTGCTCTTGCTGCTTGGGGCAGATGGGAGTTGTAGTCCAACAACATATGGAAGGCCAAAGGTCCCCCACATCTGGTTGTGTGTGTGTTTGATGAAGCCAATGTTCTGCTCCTCCTGCCTGCTAAGAGACTCTATCAGTACACTTTCTAATTTCCTTCCTGAGGTAGCTACAGTGGTACCTTGGGTTAAGTACTTAATTCATTCCGGAGGTCCGTACTTAACCTGAAACTATTCTTAACCTGAAGCACCACTTTAGCTAATGGGGCCTCCTGCTGCTGCTGCACCGCCAGAGCACGATTTCTGTTCTCATCCTGAAGCAAAGTTCTTAACCTGAAGCACTATTTCTGGGTTAGCAGAGTCTGTAGCCTGAAGCGTATATAACCTGAAGCGCATGTAACCCGAGATACCACTGTACTTCCCAAAGGGAGGAAATGCAGCATCATAATTAAAAAGAAGGCACAAGTTTGCATCTGCCAATTTACATGAACAGATGCAAATTTAGAAGCAATTGCTTCAGATTAAACAGAAATTGGCATTGCTCCACAGTGAGGAAGACTGACCTGTGTGCAGCTGCTCAAGCTGCTCTCTAGGTGCTCACGGCTGACGGGCAACTTTGCGGCCTTTTCTAGGCAGCCTACACCCCATAGATACGAAGTTCATATGCCACCACCCCTGGCAAAGAATCCTGGAAACTGTAGCTCACAGAGCTATAACTCCTAGTACGCCAATTCTCTTTGGGTGTTGTGTGCAGCCTTGTTCTCCCTTCTTGGGGCTCTTTATCCTTAAGCCAGGATTGGACCCAACAGCCTTTCAAACTGAAAACTGTAATCTGTAAAGAAGGAGCTGTAGCTCCCAAGCTTTTGCAGCGGGGTGTTTTTTTTAATGCCCCTTCCTTGGGAAATCTCAAATAACACCCCAAGGCTTCTCTTTCTCACTCATCCACCTGGCCCAAGCATGGCTTTGCCAGTCTCAGCCTAGATCTCCCTGACAGAGCTATGATCCCCAGAGCGGTTTAACAATCAATCCCTCTTCTCAGCTCCGTGAGAGGAATAGGGGCTTCCTGGCAACTCTCAACATCCCCGAGTGCACATTCAAGAGGCCGCTACACGGGTGTAACACGGGTGCATTCCTTGGCAAGTCGCACGATGGATCGCTGTCAGAAGCATGGGTCCACTTTAAGATGGAAGAGAGTGCCAGCATGAATGATGAACTGGGAGCCCTGGGTTCAAATCCCGGCTCATGATACTCAATGGGTGGCTTTTGGGTGACACTGCCTCTCAACCCAACCAAACTCTCAGGGTTCTTGAGAGTATAAAATGGGATTGCCATGAATATGTGCTAAATGCGGAGAGGGCCAACGAAAAAGACACATGGAGCCGCCGCCACCCCATGTGACAATCCTCCCCCTGACATCATTGTGCTCTGAATCTCGCAGCACAAAGTAATGTGCTTTCGGATATGCTCTCGATGCGCAAGGGGAGGAGGGGGAGGAGGAGAACCTTACTGCTGTTGGAATTGGCAGTCGGAGTAGACAGGTGGGGGAGAAAGAAGAGACAAGCCGTCACTCCAGAATGCAGCAAACACTTCCATCAGAAAGATAACACAGGTAAAAAAGAAGAAGCCAGGATTGGTTATAGCTCCCTGTCTGGTCTCCAAGGTGCCCTAGAATACGGAAGAAGGCTCCGAGATCACATTTGAAGCTATGTCTTCCACACACAAACCCAGCACAACGGTGTCGCACTAGAAGTCTGGAGTCTCAGCCAGCAGAATAATCAAAAGGGAGGAGGCTGGCTTGCTGGCTTACCACATTTTGAAGTAATGGCCATTGCCTTCTGAAGTGCGAAGGAGGGGAGCTCTCCAAGGCCATTAAATGCCTAACCTCCAATGACCTAAGTGCCCCCTGCCGGGTGATCCCCTCCTGCATCCTCCTTCCCACAGTGGCAAAGAGCAAAGCAGGGAGGCAACAGCCAATCCTCTCTCATGGTTTCCAAAAGCAGGGCTGTCCAGCAGCATCCTCTCCTGCTTACAGGCTTGCCGCAGGCACCTGTCAAGACCAGGGCACTGGACCAGCCAGGCCACTGGCCTCATTCAAGTACCAGGCTCTGTTCTGATGCCTAATCCCTTCCTTCGTAGACGGGAAAAAGCCATCTCCTCTCGTGGCAGTGAGTTCCAAAGCCCATAGCTTTCCTTAAGTAACAACGATGGCGGCAAACAGTTTCACAGCAAGCTGCCCTGACCTGGTGCTTTGCAAAATCCACTCCCCCTGCCCCCCCCCACTTAATCTATTTATTAAATTTGTATACTGCCCTATACCCGTAGATCTCAGGGCAGTTCACAACATAATATCGCAGAATTAAAAAAAGAAAACTGGCCAGCTTACACTGTTCCTATAATCTATTTTAACTGCTTTGAAATATGAATTTTAGATTGTAACCCAGCCTTGGAACTGCTGGAGAAGGACGGATATTGTCTGTTGTGTGTGTGTATATAATAAATAAAATGTGTGTATATCGGCCTTCATCCACTGGGCGATTCACAACATATTGATAGAATTCATCATCAGTAATACCACCCGCCACTTCCCTCCTCACCTGCGGCTCCACCAGCCATCTCTCTTCCCCGCTCTGGCCGCCTCCGGTGTACAGAAAAGCCGCGTAAAGGGGGATCCTGTCCCGCGTGCTGTAGAGGGTGGCGAAGCGCGGCTCTTGGTTGTATTTCTGGCAGATCTTCACGTGCTGATCCCCGGGCTGCCCCGGGAGCCCCTCGGGGGGTGTCCGCTGGTAGAAGAAGCCGTCGCAGTCTCCGAAGCTCGCGGCTTCTTCGCCTCCCTTGGTGGCCAACACCTCGCCCTGCGCCCAGCCGGCCAAGGCCAGCGCCACGGCCGCCAGCAGAGGCAGAGAGGTCCGCATCTTCCCTGCGCAGTGCCGAGGATTGCCTGAAGTTCCTCCCGGGCGAGGAGAGGATGCGATCCGCTTGGCTCTTCTTGGCAGCGGAGGGGAGAGGGCGAGACCAGACGCTGCTGCGACAGAGGCGCGCGGGTGTGTGTGCGTGTGTGCGCGCCTGGGCGCGCGGCGCAGCCTTTAAAGGAGGGAAGTGAAACCCGAAACCGCAGGCAGGCGCGAGGAGGCTCTCCGCGCGCAGCGCCAACACGTGGTGACACACGCCGCAAAAGCGAAAATGGGCGCTCTGCACGCGCTCAGAGGCGTGCAGGCCGCCGATCGGGAAGAGGGAGGGAGGAAGGGGAGGGGAGGAAGAAAGATCCCGAGTTATTGCCTCCCTTACGTCACTAGATCAGCGCCAGGCTATCTTCCTCTCTCTTTTTGGCTCCGGGCCACGGCTGGTGTCAGGCGGAGGGAGAGGAAGAGATAGGATGGGTGGAGAGAGGACCGCATTGCAGTGGGGATCCCCAGCACCAGCACGCCTTTCGGGTGGCTCGGCCAGACTCTCCTCCCCGCGCGCCCATGCAGCACCCTGCCCGCCCGGCCTGCCACCCACTTAGGGGGAAAGAGAGACGAGGCTGCAGCGGGTCAGTGGCTCCTGCTAAGCCGATCATGGCGCGCTTGCGACGCCCTTCTCCAGCCAGCGGGTCACAGGGAGGGGTTTTTACGCAGCAGCAGCGCGCTGGTTTTGCGCGCAGTGGCTGAGCAGCAAAATGCCCACCCCCTCCATCAAAGTCAAGGTGGCCCAAGGCTGGAGAAGGTGCTTTGGCACCCGAGGCAGGAAAATCCCACAGCCAGGAGCCCTTTCTCTTGTCCAGGTTATAAAAGTGCAATAATTATAATAAAATAAATAAGTAGCAGTTTGCTGCTCTTGCATGAGACCTGAAATCAGCTGCCTGGGGCGGCGGTGGAAAAGGATTCTACTAAGGAAGCTGCCTTAAACCGAGTTAGCTGTCTAAGTCCATCAAGCTTTGTATTGTCTGCACCAGGAGTAGGCAACCTAAGGCCCGTGGGCCGGATGCGGCCCAATCGCCTTCTCAATCCGGCTCACGGACGGTCTGGGAATCAGTGTATTTTTACATGAGTAGAATGTGTCCTTTTACGGTATTTAAAATGCATCTCTGGGTTATTTGTGGGGCATAGGAATTCGTTCACCCGCCCCCCCCCCCAATATATACAGTCCAGCCCACCACATGGTCTGAGGGATGGTGGACCGGCCCACAGCTTAAAAAGGTTGCTGACTCCTGGTCTACTCTGACAGGCAGCACCTCTCCAAGGTTTCAGGCAGGGATCTCTCCCAGTTCAATCTGGAGGTGGCTAGGATTGAACCTGGGACCTTCTGCTTGCAAAGCATGCAATATATTACTGGGCTGCAAGCCATCCCCCAATATTAGGGCTGGGAGCGTTTATTTTTTATTTCACTCTGCACCCTATCCATTATAAACCTCAAAATGTGCTGTGTATGCACCATACATTTAAAGCACAACTCACACCCATATCACGGAAAATGTGAACTGTAGATTCCTCACCGGAGCTACAATTCCCAGCACCCTTAACAAACTACAGTTCCCAGGATTGGTGTGTGTGTGTGTGTGTGTGTGTGTGCGCAAATCCTATCGCAAGTTGTGCTGATATGAGCTGCTTAGGATGTGGTGGGTCTCCGGCTCAGTCCACTCACCCCTGGCTCAGCTGGTGTTGAATCCCGAACCCTGGTTAAGCTAAAGATACATCAGCGTATCTTTATGGTGGACCATAAAGAAGGCTGATCGCCGAAGAATTGATGCTTTTGAATTATGGTGCTGGAGGAGACTCTTGAGAGTCCCATGGACTGCAAGAAGATCAAACCTCTCCATTCTGAAGGAAATCAGCCCTGAGTGCTCACTGGAAGGACAGATCCTGAAGCTGAGGCTCCAGTACTTTGGCCACCTCGTGAGAAGAGAAGACTCCCTGGAAAAGACCCTGATGTTGGGAAAGATGGAGGGCACAAGGAGAAGGGGACGACAGAGGACGAGATGGTTGGATAGTGTTCTCGAAGCTACAAACATGAGTTTGACCAAACTGCGGGAGGCAGTGGAAGACAGGAGTGCCTGGCATGCTCTGGTCCATGGGGTCTCGAAGAGTCGGACACGACTAAACGACTAAACAACAACAACAACACATCTGCGTAACTTGTTCACCTGGGGCTCAGCAAGCCTGGCTGAGCCAAGGCTGGTGGAAGTCCCCCAAAAAGGAACATTCAGAGGGGCAGAACCAGAAAGCAGGGATTTAAGCTGGATCCTAAAACCATTCAGCATGCTCACATGGCCTGGCAACCTAAGAACACTGTTTTAAAGGCTTATTTTCCATCTGCCAGGCTTAGGCAGAGCAAACGCAGCCACCTTGCTGCTGAATCTGGCGTTAACTTTACGCAGGTTTAACTTACACCAGTTTGCTTCACACAAGCTTCTTGTGCATGAGATTGCTTTCTATACCGTTAAGGCACAATCAGAGCACATTCTCACCCTCAAAGAATTCTGGGCATTGTAGTTCATTAAGGGTTGTAAAGGTAAAGGTAAAGGTACCCCTGCCCGTACGGGCCAGTCTTGACAGACTCTAGGGTTGTGCGCCCATCTCACTTAAGAGGCCGGGGGCCAGCGCTGTCTGGAGACACTTCCGGGTCACGTGGCCAGCGTGACATCGCTGCTCTGGCGAGCCAGAGCCGCACACGGAAACGCCGTTTACCTTCCCGCTAGTAAGCGGTCCCTATTTATCTACTTGCACTTGGAGGTGCTTTCGAACTGCTAGGTTGGCAGGCACTGGGACTGAGCAACGGGAGCGCACCCCGCCGCGGGGATTCGAACCGCCGACCTTTCGATCGGCAAGCCCTAGGCGCTGAGGCTTTTACCCACAGCGCCACCCGCGTCCCATTAAGGGTTGTGGAGAACTGTAACTGAGAAGGGTAAACTAGAGTTGACTTTGCTCCCCACCGCCTTTGCAGTCCTCCCTATCCACTTTTCCTTTTGTGAGGTGTGTGTGCAGGCAGAGACTATATTGTTTTAATAGGGGGTGAAACTTAATTGCACTGTCGCATGTCATTTTAGGAGGGGGTGAACCTTAATTTTGCACATTTCGTCTTTGAGGGGTCTTAAAAATAAGTTCTAGCATGTGAAGAATTCAAATCTGCTATTATTTGTGTGACCGGACAACATTTAGCTCGGTGCGTCTACATCTGATGAAGAAGCACATAAACTGCTTTTGGGAAACCAAAGGATTGTAATTTTACCTTCTGAAAATGCCAGGTAATGCTACATCATCATCATCATCATAACTGCAAAACTGGCAATTATTTTAATGATTTCCGTGCAATTTTACTTACAAAGCAAAACCACAGTATATTAGTTTAACCAGAATATATTTTGAATTCCCAAGCCATATTACAACTTTTCAGCACCCGGCCTGTTCGGAATTCAAAAGTTGATAAATTTAACACGCCCTAATTTAATTCATTGCTTGTAAGCCTCACCGTGAGGCTTTTGGGCTGAAAAGTGGGGTCAAATGCTCTAAATCAGCATTTCCCAAAGTGGTCAGGCTTGGGCCCCTGTGGTCAGTGGAGCTGCTCAGGGGTGAAGAAAGACCTAGAGGTTGAAGGGGGGCCAAAATGGGGGAAATGCTTATGATGTATAGTGTGAATAATTTAATTAGGAACTAATTATCTCAGGAACAGTGCCGGCCCAACCATAAGGTCTGGTAAGGTGACTGCCTCAGGCAGCGGATCCTAATGTATATTTTTATCCCTCCCTCGTTCCTGACGTAGATCTTTCCCCACCCCTTCTTCCCTGGTGAGAGGAAGGTGCAATTCTGTGGTTCACCACAGGTGCCAAAATGTTTTGTCAGGAATAAAGAGCATAGGCATGTACAGAATGCACCTCTATTGCCAATGAGAACTGCTTGTATTTAATAGGATGGTTCCACAATACAACTGCTTTGTTTATTTCTTCTATACTATGATTCCTGCTTATGTTGGTCGGTGATTAATCAATGTTGATTAGATAGTGATACTTCTTGGCTTTTCATTCCTAAGAATTTGGGTTGGGGTCAACAACAAATTTATCAGCTCATTAAGGGGTTGATGAACTCATTAGGTTGGGAAACGTAAAGGTAAAGGGACACCTGACCAGTCCAGTCGTGACAGACTCTGGGGTTGCAGCGCTCATCTCGCTTTACTGGCCGAGGGAGCCGGCGTACAGCTTATGTGGCCAGCATGACTAAGCCGCTTCTGGCGAACCAGAGCAGTGCACGGAAACACCATTTACCTTCCTGCCAGAGCGGTACCTATTTATCTACTTGCACTTTGACGTGCTTCCGAACTGCTAGGTTGGCAGGAGCAGGGACCGAGCAACAGGAGCTCACCCCGTCACGGGGATTCGAACCGCTGACCTTCTGATTGGCAAGTCCTAGGCTCAGTGGTTTAACCCACAGCGCCACCCACGTCCCTCCTTGATGTAAATGAATTAAACAAAGTACTATATGCCAAGCATCTGCCGGGGCTTTTAAAAAATAATGATTCTTTTGTTCACAGAGAATCTTGCACTGTGGTAGGGCCCATGACAGCAGAGAAAGTGTGAATGGTTTATGTCTAGTTCTGGATTCGTTCTGGAACCAACCTCTAGACTAAGTACTTCCTTGCTCATTTCACTGGTTGCTGGGTCAATCTTGGCACTTTGGATGTTGGCACTAATTGCATTCCTCATCAAAGCAAGTGGGGAAGGAAGAATGAAGTATTAATTATGGTGCAATTAATGAGTAACCTGCGCTGAATGACAGTACAACACAGCTGATTCAGGCATGCATGTGTGTTGCACAGCATCCCATAACTCAGTGACTTTTCCTCTGGTGACTTGGCCCTAGCTGTGTTGAGTGGTCTGCATCAAATGGTTGGAATTTTGAAGTGGAAGTCAGATCATGTTTGGTTCATGATGACAGCTTCAGATATGGAAATCATCAACATCAAATGTGGCCCTCTCACCAGAACATACCCCTTGGACTCCAGAGTATTTTCAAAAAAATGTGTGTGTGTCCGCTTCCAACAAGTCTCTCCCCTAGCTTATGTTCAAAATTTATTGAATGCAAAATGGAGGAAAATCCTGCTTGCTTTTTTGTGATTCAGGTTAAGAACAGTTTCAGGTTAAGAATGGACCTCTGGAACGAATTAAATACTTAACCCAAGGTACCACTGTAAATTTCTAAAATGTAAAGTTTGGACTCTATGCCTGTCTGTATCCAGATCCTTCCCCACACCTGGGAGATAATTCTCTGTAATCTGAGACACAAGAAGCTTATTATAATTAATCTGTTGTGGTGTACTCTGCACATGAGCAAATATTATTATTTCACATTTTCAGGACAGCCATGCATTGTAGATATGTTCTCCTGAGCACTGATGTGTCCCGGCCTGAATGACACAATAATTTCTGGTCTGCTTTGAACCACTTTAATTCTATCCAATTACAGGAAATAGGAACATGGGAAGTTGCCTTATACCGAGTCAGAATTTTGGTCCATCTAACTTAGTACTATCTACACTGATTCGCAGCGGCTCTCCAGGTTTTCAGACAGGAGTCTGTTCCAACCCTACTGGAGATGCCAGGGATTGGGACCTTCTGCTTGCAAGTCAGATGCTCTAACACTGAGCTACGGCCTTTCTGACATGAGCAACCCCACAGCCACTTATTACATGACAAGATATATATTCCGACTTACTTACAAACTGTTAACAAATCACTATGTATGAGTAGCTGTCAGCAGGGCAGGGTGGCAACACTTAGGCAGAGTTATGGTAAATTACCAGGAGAGAGAGGGAGAGTGGGGTCAGCACAGTGGAGATGCACTGGCAGAGCTAATCCAACCATTCTGCTGGTGTGTTTGCACTGCCACAACCTGGTCGCCATCTCAATCCTCCCCCTTTCTCTCCTGGTAATTCAAAGCGACGTCAGTGACAGGTCAGGTAAGCGCCACTGCCTGCACCACCGACCACAAACACTATGTATGTTACTGGTGGAGATGCCAATTCACTCCTGTGGTATGTGATTTTCCTTTGTTAAATTGACCATTTACAATTCCCACATCTGCACCAGACATATCTGCAGGGCCGGCTCTGCCACTGGGCAAAGTGAGGCAAGCGCTTCAGGCAGCAGCTGCTGGGAGGGCGGCAGTTGGGGCTCCCTGGCTGTTCTTCTGAAGCACCCTAGCCATTCCACTCTGCTGGAAGACAGAGCTATGTGTGTTACATGCATGCACTGGCCCTGCTAAACTACCCTGCACACCCAGTTGCAATGGAGGATGCAATCCCATCCCCACTGTTGACGGTGACTCTTCTATGTGGAATGGGGTAGAGAGCCAATTGTGTCCTTCACCTAGGGCAGGAAAATGCCTTGGACCTGCCCTGCATGCACCCAAACTATCAATTTAGCGGCAGCCTTCCATCCATTGCAAACTTAAAACAGCACCATATAATTAACTTTGATCTCTACCTGTGCATCTGTGCCTGACTTTTTAAGGAGGTCATATGCAGATGTACATCATCAGCTCACCTGAATGAGATGTTACCTGATGAACATCTGTGAATGATCTCCTGAGAAAGGCAGGCAGTGATATAGAAGAGGAGGTCAAATTTATTTACACGGCGCTGTTTAAGAATTGTAATAGAAAGCCTATTTGACAGGAAGTGGTATGGGAACAAACAATGGGGGGGCACTATGGCCTTTTAGCTGTTGTTATAGAATCCAGCTCCCGTCAGTTCAAGCCAGCATGACCAATAGTCAGAGTCAGGGATGATGGGAGCAGAGCCATAGCTAGGTGATCTTGCACCCCTGGCAGAACTGTCTGTTGTCGTTTAGTCGTGTCCGAGTCTTCGTGACCCCATGGACCAGAGCACGCCAGGCACTCCTGTCTTCCACTGCCTCCCGCAGTTTAGTCAAACTCATGCTGGTAGCTTTGAGAACACTGTCCAACCCTCTCATCCTCTGTCGTCCCCTTCTCCTTGTGCCCTCCATCTTTCCCAACATCAGGGTCTTTTCCAGGGAGTCTTCTATTCTCATGAGGTGGCCAAAGTATTGGAGCCTCAGCTTCAGGATCTGTCCTTCCAGTGAGCACTCAGGGCTGATTTCCTTCAGAATGTGTCCCCTAGCCACCGACAAATTAGCTCTTCTTTCCGCCTCTCCTCCACCCCAACCCCCACCCATTCAATTCACCCTCTATTTAAAACCATTTCTTATGAGGCAATAATCGATATTTATATTTATGGACATATTTTAAAGCCGATTTTGCACCTCCCCCATCGCCTGCGCCCCTGGCGGGGGCCCACCCCCTAGCTACGGCCCTGGATGGGAGTCATAGTACAGGCAACCTCCAATTTGCATGGGGGTTGTGTTCCGGGTCATTGTGCTTGATGGCAGAGGCTGCATAAGCCCGCTCCACCCCATTACTTCCCCTTTCCCAGTCACTTCCAGGTCCCTGCAATGCACACAGGCAGGATCACGCATCAGTTGGACCTGTTTGTTGCCTGTACAGCATACGGAGGGCTAAAGGTTAGCCACAGCTCTGCTCTAAGCCATCTTTGTCTGCCAATCTCCAGTTGTTTAATCAGCTTCAAGCAGATCTAGTGTTTTCTGGACTGCACCTCATATTATCATGCTACGCCTGCCTGCTGTGAGATTCCGAACACCTCCAGCACCATTTTGTACCATCAGGTCGTGAGCAGAGGGCTTCAGCAGTTAATAATGCAAACCTGTTTCATATGATGTCCTCTGTACAGTACTAAGGAACCAAATGATTGAGCAAAAAGCACATTATGCCTTATTCGAAGCATACTCTTTTGTTGTTGTTTAGTCGTTTAGTCGTGTCCGACTCTTCGTGACCCCCTGGACCAGAGCACGCCAGGCACCTCTGTCCTCCACTACTTCCCGCAGTTTGGTCAAACTCATGCTGGTAACCTCAAAAACACTATCCAACCATCTCATCCTCTGTCGCCCCCTTTTCCTTGTGCCCTCCATCTTTCCCAGCATCAGTGTCTTCTCCAGGGAGTCTTCTCTTCTCATGAGGTGGCCAAAGTACTGGAGCCTCAGCTTCAGGATCTGTCCTTCCAGTGAGCACTCAGGGCTGATTTCCTTAAGAATGGATGCGTTTGATCTTCTTGCAGTCCATGGGACTCTCAAGAGTCTTCTCCAGCACCATAATTCAAAGGCATCAATTCTTCGGCGATCAGCCTTCTTTATGGTCCAGCTCTCACTTCCATACATCACTACTGGGAAAACCATGGCTTTAACTATACGGACCTTTGTTGGCAAGGTGACGTCTCTACTTCTCAAGCATACTCTTACCCTCAAATAATTCTGGACACTGTAGTTTACCCCCCACAGAGTTACAATTCCCAGCAACTCTTAACAAAGTACAGTGCCCAGAATTCTTGGGGGGGGGGGGATGTGCTTTGATTGTGTGTTGATGGCACAGTGTGTACACAGCCAGAATAGGTTTGACATCAACAGGTACCTGGCAACTTATTACATAAAAGACTTCAGATTGACTTACAAACTGATACTGGGGGGGGGGAATAATAGGATACACTCTTGTGGTATGCAGTTTAAATGGAACTGCTGTGTCATTTTGGCTGCTCATATACATGCCAGTCATATGTGTGTGCAGCCCATGAAATCAATTTAATGAGAGCCCTCGTGCCATTGCTGTCATACACAGCCCAGGCAATTTTGAACTCCATTTAGGTACCATTGGCTGCCTATCTAGGAAGATCAGGCATGCCAGCCAATGTCTTGGCTTGACTACAGCTTGCTAATGTTCACCACTGACAGATTATTCAATCAGTCACGAAGCGAACACGAAATTTGCAAAGCCCTTTGGGCTAGTGTGAGGCGAGGAGCTGTATTTTCTGCCAGTTACGAGAATGAACAATGAGCTTGTGATCTTAACTGATGTGGTTGGCTGGAGAGCACCTGATACTTCAGCAATGGTGACATTGAGGAGGAGTGGAGCTTGTCAGGTGGGAAGCCAGATGGAGCTCCATGTAAGATGAGACACCACCTGGAACTCCATGTAACACCATAATTTCCAGGGTCCAGACCTGGAGCCTGTGGTTTCCTTGGAAGAAGAGCAGGCCTCGCCAGCTGACCACCACACAAGCAGAATAGAAATGCCAAGTTCAGAACCATGGTCCATGTGGTTCAGTATTATCAGCACCAACTGGAAGTGACTTTCCAGAATTTCAGACAGGGATCTCTCGCATACCTCTCTGGGTTTGAAACTGGGTTCTTCTGCATGCAAAGCAGATGCTCTCATAATTGAGCTATAGCCCTTTCCTCTAACACTGAGAAGCAACCTTGAGGAGCTATTGGAGGTCTCCATAGGAGTTGCCTGGAACCCTTGCTGGTTCTCGGATTTTGTCAAAACACACATACACACACACCCATGGCCACAAGGGCAGAGAAGATGGCAAGCCAGAGATGAGCTTCAGGCCACTGGCAGTGTGACCAGCTGGCAACATGTGAGTCTGCTCAGGAGGAAGGAGAAGCACATGTAAGCGCCTGCCCTGATCAGGATCCACCTGAGAAGCAGAAGGGCTTGAGAGTCCATCTTCTGTATAAGCTCTCATTCTGAGCTCTGAATCACTGGGGAAATTGGCAAAGATAACGAAATAATATAATAAGCGGAAGTGCAAATCGCTCAGTTCAGAAATGAACCCATTGCTTTTATGGGTGCCATTATCACTCACCCCTCCATCACAATCTGTAATCGGGTTAATATTATAATACTGGCCTGACTTGCAGGGTCATACAGATTGCTTTAGCTCGTAGGCGTAATGGCCTGGGATTGCATACCAGTGCAAAGATCAAATTGGGCACAAGGCCAGCCTTTGAAGCTACAACAGGCCCTACCGTTGGGCAGAGTGAGGCGGCAGATATTATGGGGTGGGAAGAAGCGGTGAGTTCTTGGAGTACAGAGCTGTGTATGCCCTGCAGCCCCTGGACAAGCCTACTGCCCTCTAGTGCAATAGGACAGTGTTATTCAACCTTGGGTCCATGGATCCTGTTGTACGACAACGTCCATCATCTCCTGCCAGCTTAGCCAATAGTCAGGGATGATGGAAATCGTAGTCCAACAACATCTGGTGAAGAGCACTGCAGTTGGGGGCACCACCCTGTTGCCCGTGTTTAACTGAGATTCAGCTCCTAATCCATTGGGCGCCTGTGGAATGGAGGGTGGCATCGCCTCGTCCTT
The DNA here is from genome assembly GCF_964188315.1 of Podarcis muralis. Taxonomy (NCBI): domain Eukaryota; kingdom Metazoa; phylum Chordata; class Lepidosauria; order Squamata; family Lacertidae; genus Podarcis; species Podarcis muralis. Next base: position 18,384,232 of record NC_135658.1, on the reverse strand, counting down.
GTCCAGCAAAATTTATTGAGCCAGCCTCGGTGTTTAACTTGCTGTTTTTGGCAGAGGGATACGCACCAGATGGGCAATCGCAATGTCAAATATTATTGCTGGGTAAAGAATCTGCTCGGAGGTTTGTTTTCTGACATTGCATTCTAGTTGGTTTAGCAGAACGGCGAACAGGAGAAGAGAAGAATGTGCAATTCAACACTCTTTGCAGCGGTGCCATCAGGACAGGAATTTAGGGCACGCTTCCAGAGCCCCACTCAGCAGAATGAGCTGGAGGGGCTCCCAATTTAGCCAGGGTGGCGTATCCTGAAGTTAGCCCATTGCAGCCCAAAGGAGAATCTCCCCGTAAGACCATTAATTCCAGAGTCTAAAATATCTTAAAAGTGCAATAGTTACAAATGGGGTTTGTGGTCTGTTCAGCTTCTGATGGTCCGGGAATATTCAGCGCCCGCTGTTTTGTTTCTGCCCTAAAGCTTTGCTGTGCTTCCTGATCAAAGAGAGCTTTATGCTGTTTCTCTGCACAAGAAAACAGCTTCCAGTCCAGCATCTGAGCACATTGCCTTCCCTTGTATGTCTGGGGACTGAAAAAAAGGGCCAACTGCAGCCCTCTTATCTGCAGAGGCCAGAGCTCTTGAAAAATTGTACTCAATGGTAAGGCATCTGTTCTGCATACGGAAGGCCCAAGTAATATCCATGCAGAAAGGAACAGTGTGAGCAGGTGGTAAACAAGCAAGTTTTTTCTCTCCTGCTTTAAAAAATAATGCCCACTGCATTCAGTGGGACTTGTTCTCAGGTAAGCATGTATATTAGACGTGCTGCCTCAGTATCGTTATGGATTTTCTCAGCAGCCTGCTACAACAAAATCAGCCACTGGCGGACTGAATTTTTTGTTCCACATAGAAAAGGAGATATTTCAACTGTTGCAGGAGAAGTCAGTTGGCCCTTGCAGGGCTTGAACAGGCAAGAGATGGGAAGGGTTCGTAGCTTGCTTTCATTCGTTGCCAGCTGTAGGCTTGATGGAACAAGAATGGGAGGAGGCGGGTGATGAAGTTCGACAGGGAACAACCAGAATGCATGGAGCCTTGCCAAGAGTCAGGCTAGTAAAGCTTGCAATAGTTTTTGAACCCTCTTTCATCTTGACCACTCAGAACCAGTTTGATAGGCTGGCTACAAATATTCACCCAACCCCACCCTCAAACAACTCCTTGCACTTATTCCTTAGGTGAAAGGAAACACAGAAGCATAACCAGAAGAAACAGAATTGGCGTTTCGACTTTTAATCCTGCAAAGGGTACTGAACCCAACAATATTGCATTGCATTCCCCATGACCCGGAAGTGCTCTATGGCAGCTTCGGGATTACAAAATGCCATAAAGTTTCCATGATCAGTGGAGAACATGGAAACTTTATGGCATTTTGTGTAATATTTCGGTAGAAATGTACAGGATAAGCAGGTGGCAACCAAGTAGGGTATATCTGTTTCTATTGGTCAGGGGGACAGAATGAGGAAATATATGGTGGGTGGGTGGGTTTTCTTAGGATCAGTAGCTCTTCAGCAAGCCCAGTATCTTATGCAATCCTATTTTGCCAGTAACTCAGAAGCACTGGGAACACGCCATTTCCCAGAGGATACACACAACCGGACACCTTCATCTGCCCCAGCTGTAACAAAACATGTTTCTCCTATATCGGTCTCTACAGCCACAGCAGGCACTACAACCTTCCAAAAGTTTGACTTCACCCCCAAAGGCACACTCCTCCATTGTCTCCCAAGACAACACACACCAGCAGGTGGAATATCATCTGGATTCTCTAGTACCAACTGTTCAAATGGTTGCATCTTTCTATCTTATTCTTTAGGAAAAAACCCAAAATCTACTGCATTAGAATCCAAGGGAGAGGGGCCTTGGGTGCACACTTTCTCCAATTTGAATCTCAGTTGCGTGCTCCTTGCTGTTGACTCTAAACGCAGAGCACCGTGTCTGTAGTACCAGAATATCATTGCAACCATCCATTGTGATCTTAAGCCTATTAAATAAATGGTTTTGTTATAGATCACACCCTCTGTGCAAGCCCTAACGTGGAATGAGGTGTTACTTTGATTCTCCTTGCCAGAGGTAAATACCTGGCAACAAATGGGAGATTTCGTATTTTGACATAGCTTTCATATTTACTGTTGCCGAAACAAGTGTCAAATCCCTTCCAAGTTTCCGCAGAAGGCAAGACTGGGCTTGCATCTTTTGTATCACACACACGTGTTCAATTCTGGGACAGGTCTGGAAGAGAGACATTGCTGAAAGGGTGGGACTCAAGTTGCAGGTTATGAACTGGACGGACAGCTTCTTTCCTTACCACTCCTCCTCAGAAACATTTCTGCCTGCTCCGTCTACAAGTGGCAAATCAAGAGGAAAAAAGGAAACCTTGATAAGGTCCCCACCTTCCACTTAGCTATTCCGGTATGCACAGTTGCATATTTTTGCTGGGTGGAAGCATTTGAGAGATGTCAATTTAAAACATGAACTTCAGTAAGTTGGCGGCAGCAAAAACGATACCCACACCTTGATAGACTTGTGGCCCCTTAATGGTTAACAGAGTAATGTGGCATAAACCTTGGTAGTGCAGATTCTAGCCACTTTATCAGAAGCATAACATAAGCTGGTAAATATAGGTATACATGAGAACTAAACGGAGCCCCAAAAAAATGGAAGAGCTGATAGTAGGAGCATCACGATTCTATGAAGACCCTCAATGCATTGAAATGAAAAGCTTGGATTTTTAATCTAGGGAGCCACCGCAGACTTGCTCTACTAAAGAAAAGTCAAAATAAGTAGGAACATCTTGCACACTATTGTCTACCCTGACTGGTAGCAGCTGTCTAGGGCCACATTCACACCATATATTTAAAATACTATGACACTACTTTGAACATGCATGGCTTCCCCCAAAGAATTCTGGGAGCTGTAGTTTGTTAAGGGTGCTGTGAGTTGTTAAAGACCCTTATTCCCCTCACAGAGCTGCAAGTAACAGATTTCCCTTTGAAGAGGGATTTGTTGTTAAACCACTGTTTAAAGTGTTTTAAATGGTATCGTGGTGCTTTAGAAGGATATTGTGAACTTGGCCTAGGATTCTGGACCAAGTCTTGGAAATGGCAGGAGCTGAACTTGGGGGTTTTTTGTATGCAAAGCACATGCTCTACCAGCCCCACCTAAGCCTTTCGCTCCTTCCCAGTTGGGTCATAGAAACATAGAGCTGGAAGGAACCCCGGGGTCATCTTAGCCCAGGGGAGCCCAAACTTTTTTCAAAGAGGGCCAGATTTGATGAAGTGAACATGCATGAGGGCCAACCACCACCTTCCGAGGGAGCCCATTCCACTGTTGAAGAGATCTTACCTTCAGAAAGTTACTCCTGATGTTTAGCCAGAATCTCCTTTCTTGTCATCAGTTGGTTTGGGACCTGCCTGAAGGGACCCCAAAGAAAGACTTCCCAGAATATATACAAATTCAAATACATGCAGATGTGGACTACTCCAGTCTAATCTGAATGGGGGCTGTGAATTTAGTCATGAATTTAAAGTGTTGCAAAATGCTCTGTGATCTTTGGATGAGGGGTGGTATATAAATTTAATTTAATAGTAATAATAATAATAATAAAATAGCTAAATAATACTCAAATGTGGACAAGCCCCTGGTCCCCAGACAGACCTCGTGGTTTGTCTTCACAGTGGTACCTCTGGTTACATACTTACAGTAATTGGTTCCGGAGGTCCGTTCCTAACCTGAAACTGTTCTTAATTCTGAAGCACCACTTTAGCTAATGGGGCCTCCCGTTGCTCCCGCGCCACCACCGTGCGGTTTCTGTTCTCATCCTGAAGCAAAGTTCTTAACCCAAGGTACTATTTCTGGGTTAGTGGAGTTTGTAAACTGAAGCGTCTGTAACCCGAGGTACCACCTTACGACATCTCAGTGATTCTGGCGAGTTCTGCAGCTCCCTGAGGACCTCTCGTGGCTTAACATGACTTTTAGCATTTCAGATATAGATTTTTAAAGCTTTCTTTGAACCACTGAACAGGGAAAAAGTGGGATAAAACTTGTTGATTTTTACTGTAAAAATAAGCTGCTGAGTCACGAAGGTTTCTTGGAAGTGGAAGCCACTGTCCCCGTAGCTCAAGGAAAGCTGTTGGGCCCCTCGAGGAGCCCTGACTGGTGGGACCAGCACAGCTATCCTTCAATCCCGTAAAAAAGAGAAGAATAAAGGTAAGTGGTTTACGAAGCGATGGCCCGCAAGTCCAAGCACGTGACGGCAGATTATCTTTACGGAGCGGGGTGGGGAAAGCACTCTGCATACACTCAGAAGCACTTTGCTCTGCTCCAGAAACTGTTCCCTTTCGAGCCTTTCCACCTCTCTCCATCACCATGGCAACAGAAACTCTTGGGGAGCAATCATCTCACTTCCGACCAGGCGCCGCCCCTTTGTGGGCGGGGCATCCTAAGCCGCGTGACGTAACCGGACCGTTCCTTTCCCCGACTCCCGCCACTGCGTGGCCCTCGAGGGCGGAAGTCTACGAGCAGCGTGGTAAAGCGCGCCTCTCCGGAACTTCCGGTTTCCAACTGGCCGCCGCCATTTTGCGCAACGGAAAGGAAAAAAAGGGGGAGCGGAGGCCTTCTACCTCCATCTCTATGGTATCCTCTATGGCGTTTGCGCATTACAGCCTCCCTGAGTCTTGTCTCCAGCCCCACCTCCCTCTTGGATTGCTCTCCATTTCTTCCCACGAGAGATGAGGCGAAAGTTGAAGCCGCGCGCAGCCTAGCCATCGCGCGACCATAGTCGTGCTTATGCCCAGAGCGAAACGATTTATTTATTTATTTATTTTAACCGGAAACTAGAGCGGCGCGTCCTTCTAGCCTGTGGATTTTCTATGGCTTCGGGGGTCTGCGCGCGCACCTGCGGCCTTGGGCGCGGTGGCTGCCGGGAGTGCGGAGGTTGCGACTGACCTGCCGGCCTAGTGGCCGTGCTGCCCTGGTGCTCGCGAGGAGGGAGCAGCCGGTGAGCCTTTCGGGCGGGGGAAGGGGCGTCTTCGGAGGCCGGAAGCTGCCCGTGGCTCCCCTGTCGCGGCTTCCGTGCCTCCGAGCGCCCTTTGGCGGGGGTCGCAGGAGCGGGAGGCCTCAGGTCCTGACTCCTGGGCGGCCCACGGGTGAGATCAGGGGGACACGGGGGCCTCGGGCGGGCCTTTGGCCTGGCCCAGGAGGGCTCCCCTGGCGTAGCAGGAGACGCCGGTGGTTTAGGTCGGTTGCCGCGCAGGGAGACCCTGGCTTCGTGTTTTTTTTAAGAATCAGAATTTGTTTTTCAGTAGCAAAGCCGCCTCAGGACAGCCATGACCGTTTCTTTGTACAAAGATAAGCGGGGAAAAGGCGGGTCGCACTAAAGGTTCAGGGGGTTAAAATGCCAAGCATGTCCTTTTGCAGTACATGACAACGAGGTGCATAGCTGTCAACGTTTCCCTTTTCTTGCGAGGAATCCTATTCGGAATAAGGGCATTCCCCTTAAAAAAAGGGAAAAGTTGACAGCTATGACGAGGGGATCGCAGCAAATCAATTTAATGGATTATTTGGTGAATCAATGCAGAATAGTAGGAGTGAATGGAAGAGTATTGCCTCTGTTCCTGTGCAATAAGGTAAGGGTAAAGGTAAAGGGCTCCTGCACGGTTAAGTCCAGTCAAAGGCGACTATGGCATTGCAGCGCTCATATCGTTTTTCAGGCCAATGGAGCCGTTTGTCCACAGACAGCTTTCTGGCTCATGACTAAACCGCTTCTGGTGCAATGGGACACCGTGACGGATAACAGAGTGCACGGAATGTAAGGGTAAGGAGGTGGTGCTTAATGCCCACCTAGCGTTTTCAAGCGCTCCAAGCAGTGCCCAGTTGAATGCCGTACAGCAGCCCTGTAAGGTAAGGGCAGCCAACATGGTGCCCTCCAACTGTAGTCCAGTTCTGTGGACTACAACTCCCATCACCTTTGGCTATGTTGGGTAGGGCTGATGGGAGTCCAGCAATATCTGGAGGGCACCCAGTTCGCTAACTCAGGTATGTCAATACTATTGCCATCATTACTACAGTGGTGCCTCGCAAGACGAAATTAATTCGTTCCGCGAGTTTTTTCGTCTTGCGATTTTTTTCGTCTTGCGAAGCACGGTTTCGGAAAAGTATTGGAAAAGCTTAAAAAATCACCAAAGTCTTCAAAAACCTCAAAAAAGGCTACCACACCGCGTGCTATGAGTTGCTCCTCAAAGTCAAGTCACAACTGTATTAACGGTGTTAAGAAAAAGGAAACAAACTTGCAAGACGTTTTCGTCTTGCAAAGCAAGCCCATAGGGAAAATCGTCTTGCGAAGCAGCTCAAAAAACCAAAAACCCTTTCGTCTAGCGGGTTTTTTGTCTTGCGAGGCATTCGTCTTGCGAGGTACCACTGTACAAGAGTGTGGTGTTGAGGTTTATTACAGAATGGCTTGCTAAAGTCCAAGTAGTGAGGTTATGGTAGAGGTGAGAATTAAGGCAGGGCCTTCCTGATTTGCTGCCTAGGCTTGTAGGACCAAATTGTGCATGGTACTCAATGCGTCATAAGCAGCTATCTTGCTTTTTTTAAAAAATGTAATAGCTGCCACAGAGGAGTGATTTTATGTGGGACTGCAGTGTGTGCTAATAAGGCTTGCTATGCATGTTGATTTAGATTTTTTGCTTTTTTTGCTCTGGCAGGCTCTAGCATCCATCCATGATGTGCATTTGATCTCACAGTATTAAAGATGACTACTGCAGCTAGACCAACATTTGAACCTGCAAGAGGAGGGAGAGGGAAAGGAGAAGGTGACTTAAGTCAGCTCTCCAAACAATATTCCAGCCGAGATCTTCCCTCTCATACTAAAATCAAATACAGGTAACAGTTTACGTTTCTTGTGGGGGCTGTTTTCTGCAGTGTTTATTTTGTCTTTAGCAGGGAATAGTTTTTTCTGTCCCTTTGGCAGGTAGAATTTGCTACAGGAAAACATTTACAAACTAAAAGTGATTTCATTATTTGTTTTATTTCTGGCTATCAGTATAGCACAAATGCTGTGCGGGTGACAAACTCTTTGTAATTTGTGTGAGCGATTAACTTTTGTGGATGTCTTCGGAAAACTAACTCTGTTGGAAGGGTGGAGAATTGGATACAGATCCTTACCACCCCCACCCTTGCAGACCAGTTTTGACAGGAGGGTGTCAAATGGCTTTTTCAATCACTTGACCGCCAGTGACCCATTTTTCTTTATCTGAGCAGTTTGAAGAACTGCACGGGTAGAGGAAGAGCACTTTGCAAGACACAGCAATCAGCTGCTCGATGGTTCCTATAAATTCTACTTTCATTCAAGCCATATCTTCACCTGCCCTGCACTTGATGTCATATATGGCACCAGGTATATGGGAGGTGGGTTTTGGCTGACCAAAATGGCCCCATGAGCCAAATGGGTCAGCATGGTGAGTCTAATTAGGCTTGCAGTCCAGAGGTTTCCCACCACTATACGGCCATCTCAGAACTTCACAAATGGGCAATAAGGGCAAAGCATCTTCCACAACCAGATGGCTACGAGCATGCAGTTTAAACTGGATCTAACAACAGGCTCATCATGAGGCCCAGTAAAAGATCTGACTGATTTTTGGCTGCTGTGCTTTTTGGGACCTTTTCCTCAGCTTCCCTATCCCTCATGTGTACTGTGGGGTTATAATAGCACCTGTAATTTGAAGGGATCTGCTTCCAAATCAATGCTGAAAGCTTGCAGTTCCTGATAATGTTGGGCAGTGTCATTATCTCCATACTGTAGAAGTGGGTTGAAGCTGCAAGAATAATAGCTTGCCTAGGACCACTTTGCTAGTTCTGGTACTGGTCCTTAACCTTAAAAGCCAGTGGTGGCTGTTGCCCATTGGAAGTGGTAGAGCATAAAGAATGGAGACCAGCAGTGAACAGGGTCGGAGCCATAGGCAGCCAGAGCTAGCTAAATCTAGGGTTGTCCCCATCTTCCTCCCTGTTGAGCAACACTGGGACTGAGGAGGAGAAAGCTGACAGACAGGAAGCTGGTTATAAGTAATAAAGGGGGCAGGTGGGGATTGGCTAAGGGCACCCTGAAGGTGGTGGGGCAGTGACCCATTTGCCATAAAACAGCAGCTTTCAAAGCCCAGTTCAGCTTGGCATATGGTGTACCTGAAATGCTATGCTTTCCTTCATTCTCTTAGGCTCTTCTCCAGGTTCTCCCCTTTTTCTGTGGTGGCTCCTAGGCCAGGAATGCCTTTGCCAGGGAGACTCAACTGCCACCAGTTTTTATTTCTTTTTAAAAGCATATTCTCTGTTGTTTTAAGTGTCCGATTATTCCTTTTAAATGTGTTGAGGTGCTCTAGAAGTCTTCAGAGTGGGTTAGTGATTTGTAATAAGTAAAATGATGAGCATTTGGCCGAGGTGATATTTGTTACGAATGTTTCACCTCTCATAGTCACAGCAACTGTAATGCGTCAGCTGTATGTGGATAATTCCTTCCCTTCAGCTTCTGCGCTTGCTTCTTGTTTTCAGACAAACCACCCAGGATGCCCCTGAAGAGGTACGCAACCGTGACTTCAGGAGAGAACTGGAGGAGAGGGAGAGAGTTGTCGTGAGGGAGAAGAACAGAGACAGGCCTGCGCGAGGTCTGTGTTGTTTGGGCAGATTATTTTCCCTTTCAGAGGGGTGGTCAGGCTGTGACTTGCAGGCTGCTCGGGAATCACATTGTGTCTCAAGGTCATTCCAGGTCATTCCAGGTTCCAGGTCATTCAACAAAAGTTAATCCCAGTAGAATTAAGCATTTAAGCACTTGCTGGGTACCCGTAGGCAGCAAGGTATTGTATGTAGGCAATAAGAATATTTTTTAAATATTTTAGTTTTTTAAAAAAATTCTAAAATATTTTTAAAAAATCAAATGAAAATATTTTATAATTCTTATTATGAGGAAAGTCTGGAAGCAGTTCACATCATTAAAACCTGCATTAAACCCATTTTTAAAAGTGCAAGTCTTGGAAGATCAGGAGAGATCCCATCACCACATAGATCCCTGCCTGGCAAATTTGTTCCTCAGATGGGGTAATGTTAAGGGTAAAGGTAATGGGACCCCTGACCATTCGGTCCAGTTGTGACCGACTCTGGGATTACGGCGCTCATCTCGCTTTACTGGCTGAGGGAGCCGACGTTTGACCGCAGACAGTTTTTCTGGGTCATGTGGCCAGCATAACTAAGCCGCTTCTGGCGAACCAGAGCAGCGCACGGAAACGCCGTTTATGTTCCCGCCGGAGCGGTACCTATTTACTTGCACTTTGACGTGCTTTCGAACTGCTAAGTTGGCAGGAGCAGGAACTGAGCAACGGGAGCTCACCCCATCGCGGGGATTCAAACCGCCGAACTTCTGATCGGCAAGTCCTAGGTTCTGTGGTTTAACCCACAGCGCCACCCGTGTCCCTAATGTTAAGGGTAAAGGGAAAGGGACCCCTGACCATTAGGTCCAGTCGTGACTGACTGGCGTTGCGGCGCTCATCTCGCTCTATGGACCGAGGGAGCCGCCGTTTGTCCGCAGACAGCTTCTGGGTCATGTGGCCAGCATGACTAAGCCGCTTCTGGCAAACCAGAGCAGCGCATGGAAACGCCGTTTACCTTCCCGCCGGAGCGGTTCCTATTTATCTACTTGCACTTTGACGTGCTTTCGAACTGCTAGGTTGGCAGGAGCTGGGACTGAGCAACAGGAGCTCACCCTGTCACAGGGATTCGAACCGCCGACCTTCTGATCGGCAAGTCATAGGCTCAGTGGTTTAACCCACAGCGCCACCTGCGTCCCAATGTTAAGGGTACCGTGAGCTTAATAGGAGAAACCAGCTGAGAGTGAATTGCAAAACAAAGCAGTAGAAGAGAGAAGTATTATACCCTCCTCGGCTTTTGAGACCTTCTTCCAAAAAGCAAGGATCAAGCCAAGTCTGTCTCCTTAATGTGGGTTTCCCCAGACATCTGAAGAAGTTTGATCCGAGAGTGAGATGATGCCAGGCAGGGTTGTACATGCAACAGATGACTTAACACTGGTTTGTGTTGGCAAAAGATTCATATGCTTCTAGTAATTCTGTTTTATTTTTGCACTTGGGTTTGCAGTAAGCTCAGTGTTGGTGATTCTCTATGTTTCGGTCGCTTTTCTTTTATTGCTGCTGATTATCCAAGTTCTTACGGTTTTTCCTACTTTTGCCCCCCAGAGCACACAACGTCCTCTTCTGTGTCTAAGAAACCCCGGCTAGATCAGATCCCTGCAGCTAACTTGGATGCAGATGATCCTTTGACTGACGTATGTATTCTTGGATGTTGGGAAACAGTATTTGCTGGGCAGAAAAACAGAAGCTTTAAAAGCCAGTAGTGAGGTTCTTGTTGGGGCACCAACAAAAACTTCATCAAAAGAAGTGAAAACAAGTTTTTGCCACTTCAATATTTCCACTCAGCTACATTGGGTGGCTGGTTGCATCCTTTTTTGCTTTGACAGAGGTTTCCATCAGCAGAACAGGGAGGAAGGCGATTTTTGTTGATTTTCCCAAGCCCTTGGTGCAGATAGAGTGGGAAGGGGGAGTTGGTGAAAATCACATCCCTGATCTATTGATGGAAGCCAAAAGTGGCTCAAGGTGCTTTCCATCAGCAGAAGAACCCTGATGGGTACAACCCTGCAATCAGAATAGTAGTCCATTAGCGGAACTGTGACACACAGTCTTCCTAATATCAGAGTCTGAAGTGCTGACAAAATTCATTCATTCATCCTTTATTGGCATAATCCTTTTCCCTGCTTAAACGTCAGAAACACGAGGTGCCTCTCTAGGGCAATAGAGTTGTGATATTGTTGCCCAGCTGCAGCTTGTGTCAGCCTCGTCCACTGGCCATGCTGGCCGGGGCTGATGGGAGTTGGAGCCCAATGACATCTGAGGGCCACAGGTTCCCCGTGCCTGCTGCAGGACCTCTTTGGGACAGGCATGTACAACTTGCGATCAGCTACGGCAAACACAGCCCGGCAGCTGTGCATTGCAAGCCACCTAGGGCTCCATAAGTCTTCTGACCTGTCTGCCTGTCTAGGACTGTGGAATTCTATGATCTAGGGGCTGTCAGGCACCTGTTTTGCCCATGGTACTTAACTGATGGGCCACACACTGTGCAGTGGGTTGTGTCTGGCGCAGGCCTGAATTTTAGAGGAACAGTCACTTCATTTTAAAATGGTACAGTCATATGGATGTAGAGAAGAGAGGATGATTTTTATACAGTGGTACCTCGGGTGAAGTACTTAATTCGTTCCGGAGGTCCGTTCTTAACCTGAAACTGTTCTTAACCTGAGTCACCACTTTAGCTAATGGGGCCTCCTGCTGTCGCCGCGCCGCCGGAGCACGATTTCTGTTCTCATCCTGAAGCAAAGTTCTTAGCCTGAAGCACTATTTCTGGGTTAGCAGAGTCTGTAACCTGAAGCGTATGTAACACGAGGTACCACTGTACTGTCAATTTTGAGGAAACTGACAAGATGCGCTGAACCCAAATTGTTTTGATGGAGCATTTTGTCATACTGAGATTGGCTAGTAAGCTTAGGCAACACAGGCCAGTCTTGAAGCACTGCAGTTGGTGTGCTTAAACTTAAAAGCTTACATGCAGCACACGTGGCAGTGTATTGGCACATCACATGGGCTCATGGAAATTGCAAAGTGCAAAAATGTCTGTGTGAGACATTCATGTGGAGGTTCACCTGATCCGTTGTGTTGGAAATAGGATGCCGTTGTCTGTAACGCTGCGCATAAAGTTCTGCCTAAGTTTCCACAGTGGGTAGGAGATAGGACAGTGTTTGCTAAAACTTTGCTGCATCTGTAGGAGGAGGATGAAGATGAGGACTATGACGAAGAGAGTGACGATGACACAGCTGCTCTTTTAGCTGAGCTAGAAAAGATCAAGAAGGAGCGGGCTGAGGAGCAGGCCCGAAAGGTAAGCATCTTTTAATTCTTATTATAAAAGCTGCCATAGGCAGGCCATTGGCCCATTTAACCTGTAAAGGTCTCCTCTGCTAGCTCCAATGCCTGAATCCTTTGAAGCAGACACAATGTAGGGACTTCATCTGGAGCTTTCCGCAAGCCAGGTGTTTCTGCAGCCATTACGCTGCTAATGACTTGTATAGCTTTCAAAGTGTGTGTCTGAAGACTTCAAAGCAATTAGCCTTTCAAGCAACAAGCAACATTAATGGACACGCACTGTACATGATTTTGTTATGTCAGAAATAGTTCCGTCCCCTTTTTGGGTAATCCACTGATCTCCAAAGTGAAGTCTTAGCCCTGGTTACTTTACACCAGAGCAGAATGGTGCTGCTGTGTAGCTTCAGGGGAGAACCTCCAGCCCTCAGACCAACTGGATTGGAAGCCATAGAGTGAAGATTCTGTTGTTTCTTGCCAAGCCTGGCTTGTGGCAACTAGGGGCTCCATACTATAGCTGATCCTTCCGCAAAACAGGTCTTGCTCTGTTCTTGCAGCAAGCCCTGCAGGGAAACACTTCCTTTCCCTGTGCAGTTTAAACCACATTGGCAAAAGGAACGTTCTGTTCCTTTGCAAACTGGCTTTAATTCAAGCCAAGGAATGAAAGGAAAACTCTTCACCTGATGTCATGGTGACACCAGGTGATTGACAGATGGGCAGCTCCCACCCACCTTCCCAAGTGCCCCGTGGGGGCTGGGGGATGTCAGGATCCAGTTTTCCACCCCCGCTGTATACAAATACTACAGAAAACAGTTTCCAGAAATGACTGTTTGATGCCACTAGAGGCCAGCAGAAGCTGTTTAAGATGGAGAACCTTATGCGGCTGCCTTTTGGTTTTCATTATCGCATTAATTGTTCTGTTTCCCCTGCCAGCTCTAGTTATCCCTTTCAATGTTTCAAGCTGCCTTAAACATTGCTCTCCAATATTCTTTTAAGTAGGAGTTGAACCTGGTACCCTTCTGCATGTGGCCCCTCTAGAATGTTCTGCATCTGTTAGTGCAGAAGATCTGCCATATATATTTAAGCCCTGGCTTGGTCGCCATGGGCAACAAGGAACTGCATGTAGGAAGATGCACAGGTTTCCATACAGACAGACAAACCAGGCTTGTGGGCGAGAGATTTCTAGCTTTCTGGACTCAGTGCCCTCTTTGATGTACAGAGTGATACCACCTCCATTACAGCCTTCCCTGCCCTTCCTAGAGAATTCATATCCAAGAGATAACCATGCCCTGCTGTGGGGAAATCTGAAGATCAGCCCTCCATTGTTTTGACTTTATTGTTCCAAGCTCAGGGGGATACATAAAGCCAAAACCCCAGAGCAGTTTCGTGCTGCACACCGAGCCAATATTTGCCGTGTGTTTGTTTTCAGCACTGTAATGGTGACAGCTGCCTTTAATTTAAAACCTGGTACTGCAAGAAGGAAAAACAGAAAAGAGAAACCTAAATAGACTGGACAAGATGGTTGGGAATTTTATGTGGCCAAGTCCCCAGCTTCCTCAAAATCAGGTGGAACAGAAAATAGGGTCTATGTTATAGCTCATGGACCATCTTTTTCTCACCTTGCCAGGAACTAGAGCAGAAAGCTGAAGAGGAGAGGATACGGATGGAGAACATCCTGAGTGGGAACCCTTTGTTGAACCTCACTGGTCCAGTTCAGCCTCAGGCAAACTTCAAAGTGAAGAGGAGGTATGGAGGTGCTTGCTTTACATAGGGATGGCCACCTAAATTACTTGTTCCCAACTTCTCCACAATTTCACAGTTCCAGAATATTTTAAATAAATCTTAATTGTATGCTTAAGTTTATTTTTTGGTTGCTGTTTTGTTAACGTTGTTAATATTGTCTTAGAGATTTTGACTGCTGTAGTACTTTGTGAATCCTATAATGTGATATATATATATTTTGCAATTGTGTGGTTTTCCTCATTTGTTTCAATAGTGTTTTATGAATTGTAATGGTTTTACTGATGATTTGTTAATTGAACTATATGATTTGTGATGTTCTATTACGTTGTTATTTATTGTTTGCAGGCCACTTTGTGATTCATGTGAATAAAAATCAGCATAGATATATAACGAATCACATCAAGTCCAGTGCACAGCCCCACAAATCACTGCTGGCTGCGGCTGGTGGATATTGCACTATAGCATGGATTAATGCTCCTTACCTTTTGTCTTGTTATGATGTCACACATTTTCTCTTTAATTCTTACAGTTAACATATTTTGCTTCTTCCTGGATTTAGATGGGACGATGACGTGGTCTTCAAGAACTGTGCGAAGGGAGTCGATGAGATGAAAAAGGACAAAAGATTCGTCAATGACACGCTGCGGTCTGAATTTCACAAAAAGTTCATGGAGAAATACATCAAGTAGTACTTTTCCTTTTTTTTTCATTTTGAATATGCTATGTCACTGATGGACTAAATGGAGCAAGCCTTTTCCTTCCTTCTGAAAAACGTGGTTAAAGTGAAAATCTGGCAACGAGTAGCAGTTCTCCAAGGTCGCCGCTACCCTTTTAACATAAAATGACCCTGTCTCTGGAATACTTCCTTGTTTACTTTGTTTTAGCTCGGGCAGCTAATTTCCCAGAAATGTTTCATTTTGTTGCTATGAAATTACATGTAATGGCCTTTCTGTAAATGTTCTGAAAATGGTGTACAATAAACCCTTCGCTCTAAGGGCTGTGTCTTATATTCAACCTGCCATAGCAGCTTACCTGTTCTGGATGAGGCCGCACACCCGCCTTAGGCAAGGTGGCTGACCTCTGGCTCTCCAGGTGTTGTGCAGTGCCCATCATCCCCAAATAATTGAAGCCAATTGAAGGCCTTTTTTCATGCCTAATTGGATTGGGGCGGGGGGGCAGCAAAGACCTCTGGCTACATGTGCACCCATGGGTGCCGTGTCGCTGGCCCATGTTGTAAGTATAGCATACTTGAAGTGCTTTAAGCATTCTAAGCCTGCTAAGATGTGTGCTAGATGTGATCAGATTAGATAAAGCATCAATGTAAGTCCGCTTACCTTTAATGGCGGGTGGTGTTGACGGCTTGGCAACAGTCACATCAGCGGAATTTCAGGCCTGCCTGCAGATTGGCCAATTGCAGGCAGGCATAGGTGTGGGAGTTCCCCAGGGGGCAGTCCCAACTTGGGTCCGCTCTCAGGGGGGAAATATGTGGCCTACCCAGCTCTGCTCCTAAGTTTTTTAACGGATCGCTAGGTGGGATCAGATTAGTGTTGATAAAAATAATGGGTGTCAGTGGAGGCCCCTCCTTTGCAGCCAGTGTTGAAACACCAGCTTGAAGCTATTTTGGGATAGGTTTTTAATTTAATAATAGGCTAATGCCTTGATATGAAGAAGATATAATAAAACAATTGGAGCTCAGTATTTTGTTATATTAAGCAGCAAAGAATCTGCCTTGCTCTATCCCCCAAGAAATCTGATGGGGATTCAGTGAATCTTCAGATGAAGGGCGATATATAAATTATAACAACAACAACAACAATAATAATAATTAATAATAATGTATATCTCATAAGTTTATCTTCATTCACGTGGGCTTCCCTGACCTCTTTCAGCCTGTTATGCATTTTAGTGCATGAAACTTGTTCTGGGAACATTAATGTGAAGCCGAGAAAGTATTTTTTGCTCCAGATAGGAAAACGCAATTTAAAAAAATCCCTATTGAGGAAAATTTGATGAAGAAAATAACTCAGCAGTAGATGCGAACGCTGTTCTTACAATATGTATTCCAGTGGGACTTTTGACAGATACTCCAGCATCCTTTTCGTGCATTATTTAATAGTTTCTTCGGCAAGCCCAGCTCTAAGCTATTGCAATTAATGTAATGCACTATAATCCTCTCTTTCCAATGTTTTCCATTCCTAATCCGTGTGCTCCCACTTTGTGCTTCACTGGGTTAGAAAAAAGTGGTGGTCTCAGCTTAGCAGCAGAGCCCGTAATCTTCCTTCACTGCCTACAAACCACATTGCAAGTCCCCTGCTACTTCACACACTGTGTAATTCTCTACCCCAGCTCTATGTGCAGGTGGAAGAGCCATCAGAACAGTCTGAAGCTACTCAGAAGAGAAGTAACACGCCAAGCACTAGCTTATGTATTTGTAGAGAAGAGAGTCATTGAGACATAGGAGCTGTGAGCCAGGCAACAGTCCCAGATTTAAATCCCATATTCTACAGTAATTCCAAAGTTTATGTAAGTAAGGAGGAGATATTAGCAGACTCAAAATAAGCCAAATGTTGCAGAAGTACAAAAAACTTTAGGGAGGCAGAATTAAGTGGGGGAGACGCCCCAAAAACAGCTAAACGAAGATGTTTGTTGCCCTTTGAATGTCAGCTGACTGCAGAGAGGTAGCAAATTGAAAACCAGGGTGGGGCAGGGAAAAGTAATGGAATACGGGGTGGGAGGGGGATGTACAGAGGAAGAGAGAGACCAAGGATTATAAAATCCATATCAAGGCAATGCCTGTATTAGGCCAGCACAATATCACAAAAAACCCCTGCAAGGTGTTGAGTTCTCCAGAACTCTTCCTCAGACTCAAGATGGTAAAAGAACTCAGCCATTCACTCGTTCTGTGAACAAGTCGCCAGCATCCTGTGCATGGCAGGTATCAGATGCTATCATAGAATCATAGAGTTGGAAGAGACCACAAGGGCCATCGAGTCCAACCCCCTGCCAAGCAGGAAACACCATCAGAGCACTCCTGACATATGGTTGTCAAGCCTCTGCTTAAAGACCTCCAAAGAAGGAGACTCCACCACACTCCTTGGCAGCAAATTCCACTGTCAAACAGCTCTTACTGTCAGGAAGTTCTTCCTAATGTTTAGGTGGAATCTTCTTTCTTGTAGTTTGGATCCATTGCTCCGTGTCCGCTTCTCTGGAGCAGCAGAAAACAACCTTTCTCCCTCCTCTATATGACATCCTTTTATATATTTGAACATGGCTATCATATCACCCCTTAACCTCCTCTTCTCCAGGCTAAACATGCCCAGCTCCCTTAGCCGTTCCTCATAAGGCATCGTTTCCAGGCCTTTGACCATTTTGGTTGCCCTCCAACCAAGCATGTCTCTCCTTAAAGTGGTCTTGGCTGGTGACAGGCTAGGACAAGGGTCAGCAAACTTTTTCAGCAGGGGGCCAGTCCACTGTCCCTCAGACCTTGGGGGGGCGGAATATATGGGGGGGGGAATGATGCAAGCGCACCACATTCCCCCGGTGGCCGCTTACCTGTGTCTTGCGAGCGGCAGGGGCTGGCGGCGGCAGAGGGAGATGAGCGGCATGCGAAAGGGCTCCGGAGAGGGGCTGCTTAAAATGGCGGGCGCTCAAGCACTGCTGCTGCTGCTGGCATCAACAAAGCCCAGCCCCCTTCCTCCTCTAGGCAGGGCAGGGAGAAGCCAGGAGGAGGGAGGGAGGGAGGAGGCACTGCCGCTGCCATGTGAGGGAGAGAGAAAGAACATGTGCGCTGGCAATGCACGCGGCAATTCCTGGGCCGGATCCAGAAGGCAATTGGGCCTGGTCCAGCCCGCGGGCCTTAGTTTGCCGACCAATGGGCATGACCAAAGTCCGTTTTGGGGGCCTATTCTGGCTTGCTGGTCGATTTAATCTGGCCCTGCATATGTCCTGGGGCATAATCCTAAAAAAAGCTCAGCAACTTCAATCCTAAAAAAAGGTCAACAACGCATGTTCGGCCCTCACACATGTTCACTTTTTCATCAAATCTGGCCCTCTTTGAAAAAAGTTTGGGCACCCCTGGGCTAGGACCAGTGGGGCGGAGGACATGGGGCCAGCCAAAGTTGAAGCTTGAGCCAATGACAGGCAGAGCCAACAAATTCTAGTTTTCTCCTCATCTTCCTCCCTGCAAGGGGAAACATTGAGATGGAGGAAGTTAGCCGACAGACCCTGCAGCTGCCCCCTGGGACTGGTTGCAAGGAAGGAAGTGGGAGGCAGGGCTGGCTGAGAGCAGACCAAGGCTGGTAGAGCAGGGCCCCATTCTGCCTCCACTCGCTGCTTAAAAATAAGTCCCACTGATTCCAATAGAATCTTCCATGGAAAGCTGCTTAGATTTCAGGGAAGGGAAAATGGCTCTCTGCGACTGCTCAACCATAAACTGTTTGGCCAAGAGAGAAGAAGGTTCATAACACACTTAAAACCTCAAGAAAAACAGCCTTCTGGATGCTTTTTCCATCTCTCTTCTTTCTTCCACCCCCACCCCTCTCTCTTTTGGCAACCCAACCCTCCCATTCATCACTTGGGCTGCTGGCTTGAGTCCTGCTTGGGAAATTCCAGAGGAATAGCACTTTCTCAAACTCGCTATAAGGCGAGAGGGATTGTGCATTTTCCCTCTGGAATGCCGGCTGCCTCTCTTTCTCATGGTCATTTGGCTCTGAAAAGCAAATCCCGGAGAGCTTCCATCCTGACCCCTGTCATTATTTGCACAGGCCAGAGAAGAGACACTGAAACAAAATCCCTATAGAAGAGCAGAAAACCGGGACTTCTGGCAGTTTCTCACACATTTTTATTAGCTCGGGGAAGCGGGAGGGAGAAGTGCTCTTTGCTATAACCTCAGCAAGCAGGAATAACACTCAGCAAGAACTCAACAATGTCCCAGGTCATAAGTTCCATTAGAGTTGCAATATATCAGAAACTTGCTAAGGTATTAATGCTTGCTAAGGTATTAATACGCGGGTGGCACTGTGGGTAAAAGCCTCAGCACCTAGGGCTTGCTGATCGAAAGGTCGGCGATTCGAATCCCTGCGGCGGGGTGCGCTCCCGTTGCTCGGTCCCAGCGCCTGCCAACCTAGCAGTTCGAAAGCACCCGGGTGCAAGTAGATAAATAGGGACCACTTACTAGCGGGAAGGTAAACGGCGTTTCCGTGTGTGGCTCTGGGTCGCCAGATGCAGCTTTGTCACGCTAGCCACGTGACCCGGAAGTGTCTGCGGACAGCGCTGGCCCCCGGCCTCTTGAGTGAGATGGGCGCACAACCCCAGAGTCTGTCAAGACTGGCCCGTACGGGCAGGGGTACCTTTACCTTTTAAGGTATTACTCCCTTAGCAAGAAACTTGCTAAGGTATTAAACTAAACCAGTGCTACACAAAAGTGGAGGACCGTGGACCAATTGATGCCAGTCTGCGAGGCGTTGGCTGCTGGTTCCCAGTAACTCCACCACAAGCCATGTTGGGTGGGACGCTTCAGGGGCCAAATCTGGTCCTGATCCCTGGCACAATGGGAGAAGAAACTGTCACTCCGCCACTTCAGATAGTTTGAGAAGCACTGGCCTCAGCTTGATGGACTACAACTCCCATCAGTCAGCGCGCTCAGGGACAGTGAGAGCTGTAATCCAACAACTTCTGGGTGGCCTCAGAGTTACCTACACTTACAAATGTCCCTCCCAGCCATCCCTGTTTCTGAGTGGATCCCGGAAAGCCCCGCTTTTCCTTAGGACGGTCCTATTTTCATTGGAGAAATGTTGGAGTTTATGGAGTTTTGCGACCCCCCTGAGCCAAGGAGATAAATAACTATGCAACCTTTAGACAACTCTGCAAGAAATCTGAAGGCAGCCTGTTTAGGGAAGTTTTCTTTAAAATGTTTTGTTATGTTTTTATATATGTTGGAAGCTGACCAGAGTGGCTGGGGCAACCCAATCAGATGGGCTCATTTCTCACACATAATCCCATAATTTATTCCACATAAATTATTATTATTATTATTACTATTACTATGGAATAGGATGTCCCTATTTTCATTGGAGAAATGTTGGAGGGAGTGCACCTGCCGTAAGACTGGAGAAATAAGAAAATGAGAAAAACCAAAATTAACAGAGTGCCTCATCCTTATCCTTCAATCAGGCGGATTTCTCTGAGTGACTGTGGTCTTGTAGTGGATAAGGGGACTGGGTTCTAATCCACACTTCAGCCACAAAACCTATTAATGGATAAACTATAGATTACACCAACCATTTCCGGTCCCATGGTTGCTGAATACCATTAATGTGGGGGTCGGTGGGGGGGGGGGGCTGTTCCAGGGGCAGTAGTAGCAGGTGTGAGGTGTTTAACCATTTCTCTGCCTGCTGCCACTTTCCCCTCCTCACAACTCCTTCTTCACCTTGGCTGTCCTCTCACAACAGACCCTGAGAGCAGAAATCAGCTCAGCTGAGGAAAAAACAGCTGTGGGAAGCATTAGGGGTGGAGAAGGGAGAGTTATGCAACCCCTTTGTGTTGATTTTGACGCCTCCTGTGGAAGGGTCCCCACTCTTCCCGGAAGTAAGAATGTTGCATCTGTCCATTTCAGTTCATGGGCGTTTCTCATTTATTACATTCAGTTCTCCAAATTCCTGCAACAATTTGCGGATTTTTCCAAGTACGCATTAAAATTTTAGTGCAAATTTCCCCTAGTATATACACATTTTTGTGTGGTACTTTGTCTAATTTGCATATTATTGAGGTTTTAAACACTGTATGCACACACACACACACACACACACACACACACACACACACACACACCACTGCATGCATAGATTAGATATAGATATATAGATATAGCTATAGCTATAGATATAGATATATAGATATAGATATAAATATAAATATAAATATAAATATAAATATAAATATATAGTGAAATAAATGCTTTTGCATTTGCATTAAAAAAATAAAATGCATTTTATATGTTATTTTCTATAATGTCTTTTTCTGTGCATTTTTGTAAACATCTTTGCATCACAAGTTTTGGAGAAGTGCAATTTTCGAAGGACAGTTCTTTTGGTTCTCATGTGTTGGAAAGTTCAAATTAGGTAGGTTTGCACTAAAATCCCTTGCTAAACTGAGTTTCTCCCCCACCCCCACCCCTACCCTGAAGTAACACGTAGTTCTCCTTGAGTGGCTTAAATTTTCATCTTTTAAAACATCTATAAGTGGCTACAACCCCATTCTAAATTGGGGCTGGGCTGTTGTGTGTGGGGCACAGCTGCTTTTACAAAAAAAGAGGAACTACAGTGGCAGCTCCTGACACAGTACTCCAAAACCACATGTAATTTAGCCCAAAATTTCACCTCAAAGAGAGTTGCGAATATAAAGTGAGCTAATCTAGTTTCGCTCCCAGAGATCTTGGAGGAAAGCCATGAAATAAGCGAACAGGGTGGACAAAAATTGTTTTAGAGCAGGAGTGGCTAACCTGTGGCCCTCCAGATGTTGTCAAATAACAACTCGCACCAGCGCCAGTGGTCAGGGATGATGGGATTTGTGTTTCAATAACATCTTGAGGGTCAGTGGGTCAGGCAACCGCTGTCTTGGAGGGAACAGGGAGATGATACACTTCAATTCAGGCCGCTTGAGTTTGTCTTATTTTCTCACAGCTGAAGACGGGGGTGTGGGGTCAAAGATAAATTTCAGATGAGTGACATCTGGTGTGTCTCTCCTACTGAGGTAATTTCTTTGCTGAGTAGACAGTTGAGTTGATCTTTCTCAAGTTTGTTCCAAACACATGGTTCTCATAAAGCACAGTTGATCCGGGGCCCAAACAAACATTAGCTTCACTCAAGAGTCATTTATCGTGCTTTTTTTTAAAAAGCCGTTTTTCAAAAAAGATTTCATCTGAAGGCCAGAATAACGTTGTGTGAAGGGGCGAAGTACCGTGGGAAAGGGTTGGTGTGCAAGGATCAGTAGTATTTCTGGTTTCCTATCCGAGGCCCCCGACACCTTGCATGTTTACTTAAAAATGAATGTTATTTCATACTCTCATTTTATACACTTTTTGTTAGAAAAAACCTTTTCTGAATCTCTCCTCCATTCACACCCCGGTAACCATCTTTCATCCACATGCCGGCATCCCTCACAGCGATTCCAAATTCACACATGCAGTTTTTCACAAATGAGTTTCTCCCTCCATTGTTGTCTCTCCCACAAAGGGCTTGACATCATTCGGACACACGTTGCCTTGCAGGCTTGAGCCTTGACCGTTTTGGAAGCTAACCACTAGTTATCCTATATCTTGTCATGTGTGGTGAGTGCCAGGGTTTGTGGGTGCCAGATTTCCCTCAGTTCCCGGATTTATATCCTGCCTTTCTTCCAACATGGAGCTCACGTTGGTGTCGATGGAAAACCCAGAACGAATCTAGGAAGGAAACGCGCACGCACACATGCATTTTCATCTCTGGGGAGTCATAAATGGCCATCTGAAGTGCTCACCAGCATGGGGGACACAAAGTCCCTTTCACTTACTTGTTTTCTTCATCTCCTTGTTCTTCCATATTTCGTTTCTATGGCAACATAATACTGGCCTTTTATTTATAGCCTTGAATTCCATTTTGTGCCACGTGTCTCTGTGAGTGCGCGCTGATTTACCTCAGCTTATTCTTCCCCTTTCGCCAACCTGTCAGTCTCATTTTATTCTTTTGCCTTCAGCTGCCTAGCTTTTGTAACATGAAGGTCCTCTTGTTGTCTACTGGAAGGCGACCAAGGGCCCCATATCCACCGGGACTGTCACCCACGTGCTCCTAGCTCAGCCTTTCTCAACCTGTGGGTCCCCAGATGTTGTTGAACTACAACTCCCATCACCCCTAGCTAGCAAGGCCAGAGCTCAGGGATGATGGGAGTTGTAGTCCAACAACATCTGGGGACCCACAGGTTGAGAACCGCTGTTAGCTGAAATGAAGTGGGGTCTGCGTAAGACAGCGTAAGGTTTCTGCCCTTCTGTGAATGCCTGCATGGAGCCATCTCTCTCTTTTCTTTCACAGCTTGTCACAAAGCTCACTCTTTTTTGGGGGGGCCTTGCTTATTTTCCCAAAAATTATAGCTCTACAGTAAACTACAGTTCCCAGGATTCTTGGTGGGGAGGAGGAGCCAAGTGCTTAAAAATTTCAACATCTGGAGAACCACAGATTCCCCATCCTTCCTGTCTGGAAACAGAACCAGCAGTGGACTACGGCAGGGTTTCCTAAATTTGGGTCTCCAGTTGTTTTTGGACTACAACTCCCATCATCCCTAGCTAGCAGGACTAGTGGTCAAGGATGATGGGAGTTGTAGTCCAAAAAACAACAACAAACAGCTGAAGACTACAGTTTGGGAAAATGCTGTACTAAGCAGCCCAATAATAATTCAAAACCCCTAAGGATACTCCTGGTTGAAATTGAATTTAGTAATACTACTAAACAGCTGTGCATCAAGCTCAGCTCCTGTAGCCTGAGGAAGGCTCATTAAGTGGTTGATTAAATATATATATTAGTATTTGGTGCTCTTTTAAATACTTTCTCTGTGGAGACAGGGCAAAGAAGAAGGAAGTGAGGAGGGAATTTTCCTTATTGACGGGAAACCTCATACTGGACTTGAATATTGCGGTAGGGTACATTTAAAAATAATATATGCAAGATTTGTTCACTCTGAAGGATCATTGCCTAACCTGTTTTATTTTTCAGCCAAGCACTTGAGGACTATAAGTTCCATGCAGTGGATGTACCTCAGAAAAAGCAGCTGGACTATGGAGCATGGAGCACCAGTCTGCTGTGCCCTCCTCGTGATTCATACAGCAATGCCAACATCCCTGCTGGTATTTGTGGCATCCTGCTGACAAATGTTCCCTCTGAAAAATAGTGGAAGAGGAAGGAAGGGGAAGAAGTTGGACCCAACAGGTGCTGAACTGCCAGGCAAGAATGTTGCAGGGCCATTGGAAAAATGTGCTCTGTGGGTTGCCATGCCTTACAAAGAAGATGTCCTCCTGGCTTAGCGCCAACATTTTTCTGATTCATTTAGGAGCATGCAATAGCCAGGTGCTAAATCCATGTTATTTATCGTGTTTCTCACCTCCACCCAGCTTAATTACATTTTTAGTCACAGTAAGATGGCCACCTAGGCTCTGCTTAAAAAACTCTTAACAGACTCTGCCACAAAGTCTGCTCCGCTGTTGAACAGCTCATACCACCAGGATGTATGGGGTGTTAGGCAAGGGGTAAGACCTCTGGTGGGGGATCCGTTGTGCTCCTTCTGTAGTAAGTTGCCCACCTTTGGTCCTCACCTTGCACTCAGCTCTCACCTGTGACTCCTAGAAGCTATCAGCATGTGACAGCGACCACACCCTGGGAAACAGCTTCAACTGGCTGGCTAACCTGGTGAGGGTAGCTGATGGGTCTCAAATGCTCATTGAATTAAGAACTTTCCCTGCATGCAAAGACAGGCCCCGGTAGATTAAGCAGATGAAGACCAGTAATGGGTCCAGCGGTCAAGAAGGCGGTTTCTGCACATGCTGTAGAGCAGCGGTTCTCAACCTGTGGGTCCCCAGATGTTGTTGAACCACAACTCCCATCATCCCTGAGCTCTGGCCTTGCTAGCTAGGGGTGATGGGAGTTGTAGTTCAACAACATCTGGGGACCCACAGGTTGAGAAAGGCTGCTGTAGAGGGAAATGAGGGGCAGGTGGGTCTCATCAACCTGGGAATGTAGCCCATCTAGGAGAAGGAAAATCCTAAACCTTGGCTGCCTTTCATGACATCTTTGGGAGAAGAAAAGGCTCAGGAATAAACCCTACATAAATCCAGAGTGGACTTGGATGGAACCTTGTACATCTACTTCTGGTAACTCCTGCAGCCAAGCTGGTGCCAAACGTATTGCTCTGCTTTCTTTTGGACCACATCAGCGAGGCCAAGAGTGGGGTCTTGTTGTCTGGGCAGCCCAGGACCTTCATACACACTGCTGAGGCTTGCGCCCTGGGGAGGTCACTTTGATGCTGTTAATTGAAGGGGTTTGCCATGGAACCACTGGTAGGGTGGCCAACAGCAATGGAAGATGGATGTGTGGGCAGGAATACGATAATCAGTAAACAGCAACTTCCACCCAGAAGCTACCTGCTTAGGCCCACAAGTGGTGAGATAAGGTTTTGTACTTGAGGATTTCTCAGCTCACACATCAAACTCTTGACTTGGAGAACAATGCGAAGAAAGCATCAAGATGGCACATGCACTGCCTGGATGCCAAGGAGTGGTGGGAGGCAACAGCTGGGGAACCCCCAAGGGAAGAAGGCTTGGAGCCAGGGGATTGGTGGTGGGACGATGATGAGTGGTCAGAGGAAGAAGAGGGAGCAGACCGGGAAGAGGAAGTGGAAGAAGCTGAAGGGGTAACAGGGTTTAGTGAGTAGGAAGAGACTGTGGCAGGGAGCTGTCCAGAAGTGGAGGCTAGAGAGGAGGAGGGCCAAGAGGCAGAGATGAGGCAGGCTGCTGAAGAGTCCAGAGGGTCTCCTCCTGCTGCTGTGACCAGATCTCCTTCCTCCTGTTCTCCCAGGACCAGAAGAGGCATGAAGAGGGAGAAGCAAAGACAGGCACAGCGATGGAGTCTCCCTTGGGAAGGACCCAAGAGAAGAGGAAACTTAGGGACCTTCAGTCTTCACAACTGACACATTAGGGCAGAGTTGCTGGGCTCGCTAGGCCTGGCCTCCTGTGCTGTTTTGTTTCTTTGAAGAGAGAGAGATGATTTCACCGACACAGTGTGTGTTCTTGCTGACCAGCTCCTGCCAACTGCCCTGAAACAAGACAATATGCTTCCCTCCAACCCATTTAAAACCAAAAAAGTCAAAGGGGGCGCACCACTGTATACGTTTATTATATACAATATTAAGGCACAAATTTAAGCAGCAGAGGAGAAAAATCTTTGGCAGGCCCAAGGCCATCAGTATTTCTCGTGGGAGGTGTATAAACTCCTCGATTCTTCCCTGCCCCATGTATGTACAAACACACTCCAGCTGAACGATGCTCTACACCAGCCATTCTGTACAACAGAAGGACAACTGGGGGAAGGGTGAGGGAAGCGATCTGACGTTATCTTACAACCCGTTTACCTGTAATATTAATACAACACAAATGTCACACAGCACAATACTGTAACACACAAGCCAAGGTGTTCGAGGAGGGGCAGAAACGTTTTTGCTAAAGGTTAAGCCACCACTTTAGTCATAACAGCAGTATTCCACATACACTCTGCTCTAACATGGGGTGCTCTAGAGAAACCTCTCTTTTTTGCATTAAAACATCAAGCACAACTAGAGAAGCAAGTATAGACTTTCCTGATCCTTTGGGCTGTAAATTTTCAAATATATATACGGAGTTCGTCTGCAGAAAGTTGCCTGCCAAATGCAAGCGTCATTGACACTGTAAATTTACCCTTGGGGTGTTGCTGTAAGTGGTGCTTAACTGAATGCTACAAGTACAAAGGCACATCAATATAGATATACAGGAGGAGGAAACTACAGGAGAATTCTCCTAAAACTGCACCTCGGGACCAGCACAACGGGCAAACTATGTCACATACAGCCTTGGTTCCTGCGTTTGCTCCGTAATAACGAGTGAGAAGCTGAAGTAGCCTCCAAGTGACTGTAGTAGCTCCACCAAACTGCCAGCCAGCCATGCCTTTCCAGTTCTCCCCATGCCCTACCCATGCAAACTGAGTCCCTGGTGCTGCCTGTTCACTCTTGTGGAATGCAGCACCATGCATGGGTAGGGAGCCTGTAACCCTCCAGATGTTGAAAGACAACAAGTCCCATCATACCAAAACATTGGCCCCATTGGCTAGGGCCAATGGGAGATGGAGTCTAAGAACATCTGAAAGGTCACAGGTTCTTCATCCCTGTGCTGGAGGGAACAAGGAAAGCCCTTGATTTCTTTCCAGCAAAAGGCAGCAAGGCTCTCTCCTTGTCTTAAGGGTAGGGCAAGGAGAAGTGTGTGTGGAATTTCAAGGTGCAGCTGTTTACAGTTACAGTGGTACCTCTGGATGCGAACGGGATCCGTTCCGGAGCCCCATTCGCATCCTGAGCAGAACGCAACCCGCGTCTGCATGTGTCACGGTTTGCCGCTTCTGCGCATGCGCGTGATGTCATTTTGAGTGTCTGCACATGCGCAAGCGGCAAAACCCAGAAGTAACCCGTTCCGTTCCGGTACTTCTGGGTCGCCGTGGGACACAACCTGAAAAGATTTAACCCGAAGCTACTTTAACCCAAGGTATGACTGTATTTTGAGGGCTGACAGCCTCTAGAGGCTCTGGGAGGCTTATCTGCGTATTACACCTCATCAAGAGGTATGAATTGGGAGTTAATACGGAGACGTTTCTTGGGACAAATAGTTGCTAGCACTGTACAGAAGCTCACTGAATTGTTCATTCAGAAAAAAAGAGTACAGCACAGCAGCAACTGACCAATGGGGAAAAAAACTAACGACACCCAATGCAATCCCTATTGGCATGGTACGGTGGGGACAGGGGTGCTCATTCCTTATCCCTATTCCCTAATGACGCGGGTGCAAATGCACATCCCCAGCCACCTCCCCAGACCAACAACGACACACAAAACCCTGTTGGCCAAGTATAAATCCATAGCAATCCTGTGTGAAAATGCAAAAACTTAACAGGTTAGTTAGCTGAACTTCGGGTCCCACTGAAATCCAACATGGAAAGTTGTCCCACTGATTTCCAACAGGAACTAAGTGAAACTGACGTTTGGATCCCACTTGCTAAGTGTTGCTGAGCCAAGCATGTATGACATAGGAGGCTGAGCTTGTCTATGTCTTCTTGCTGCAAGTCTATCAGTGGTTACTAGTCATGATGGCTATTGCTGTGCCCTCCATTTGCCAGGAATCACACATGGGAAGAGTATGTATTATGCTCAGTTTCCACTTGGCCTTTCAACAAAGACAACAGGGCAACCTTGGTGGCTTCCTGCAGTCACCCTTGCTGGTTGGGATAGATGCACAAAGCAGATGGCAATTACCACTGTTTGAATCTCTAAGAGTTAGGGTTAAGAGCTTGGTGGTTGGTTTAAAAGACAAAGCACTGCTAAACGGCTCAGCATTTCCACAGAACCTGCACGAGACGGAAGAGCAAAGCTTATAGCCTTTGCAAAACATGCACGGCCACACATCGAACAGTTTTGGAAAACTAGCAGAAAACCTAGGAAAAGGGACACTGAAACGAACCTGTTTATAGCAGCAGTGGGCAGACCTCAGGACTGTGGGACTGACTTTGTTTTTATACAAGAATCCTGAGACCCGCCAACTGCAACTGGTGCAAAAGGCGTACATTTACACTTAAAGGTTTCCGAGTCTGGGAATTCTGTTCTGAGAACTGAACTCATCCCACCCCCCATCACATTCTGCTGGTTACCTCTTGCTCCCCCTCGCCCAGTTTTCTTAATTTCAGCAGTATAATGGAGGAGGGGGCATTTTCTGCTGCCGTTCTTAAACAAGCGGGAATGAAAAATCCTTGCTGATCTACTTGAAACCACCCAGACATCTAGGCAGCTTCCTATGTTACATAGGATTCCATGCCTGTATTTGACAAGGGAGAGCCATAGCACAGCGATAAAGCAGAAAGTTCCCAAGGTCAATTCCTCAATATCTCCAGGCAGAGCTGGGAACACCCCCTGCTCAAAACTCTAAGCCCATGAAAGTTTATGAGACCACAAATCAGGTTTTAAGGTGCTTTTTAATGACTATTTTTGTTTGGCTGGTAGGTTTCTTGCCCCAGCAGAACAACCCAGCCGCCCAGAGTGGCTGGGGAAACCCAGTCAGGCGGGGGGGGGGGTATAAATAATAAAATTATTATTACTACTACTACTGGAAAGAGGTAACTAAGTCTCACCTGTAATGCGTGAGATAACATTAGATTTGAAGCCAGTGGCAGCCAACGTTGTGCTCTTCAGATGTTACAGGGCTACAGCTCAATCCTGGCTCTTAGCTGGGGCGAAAGAGAGCTCTAATCCAAGCACATCTGGAGAGCCCCCCCATCAGCTACCCATGTTCTAAGCCCTCTTAGCAAGGAAGGACCCTGCTGCTTCTGTGATGGCAACCGCATGCTGTCGTTGCTCAATAAATATTAAATAGAGGCGAAGAGTTGCGAAGAGTTCCGCACCCTGTTTTTAAGAGTTGCGAAGAGTTCCGCACCCTGTTTTTAACCATGTCTCCCTCTCTCTATAAAGGTGGGTGGGAGGGAGATTAAAACAAAAACAGCAGGAAGAAGGCAGTGGGATGATGTCTAAATATAGGGAAGTCCTGCTCCCTCGTCCCAGGGGTGCACATTGCACAAAACATTTCACAGAGGGAATGTGGCTGCTAGCAGGTGATTAAAAAAAGCAACCACCACTAACTTGGTGGTTGCAGAATTGTCCTTGGCATGCTGACCGTGCCTTCCAAAGTTCCTCCCCCCCCCCCCGCCCCTGACAGAAAATGCAGTTGCCCGTGTCTTGCTTTTGCCGTCGCTCTTTCAAATCCACATCTCATTAGCCAATGTAAATTTTTTTATGATTGTACGTAGCAGGTATCCCAAATGTCCCATCTCCAACGTCTCACATGCTCTGTGCTTTGCTTAAAAGTCTCGTTTGCCGTCTAGATCTAAACTTCTTTGGTCCGGTTTTGTACCATTCTCCAGAGCTCTCGAGTTTTGCACGGCAGCAGCGGCAACAGTGCCAACGACGGCAGCACCCTCCTTCAGGGGGCTGTGTGCACCAGCAGGGGAAACGGCAGCACCTGAGAACTGTAGCTTCAGATAAGGACTTCCATCATGTCTGGATCTGGGAATTCAGGTTTGTGAAGCAGGCTGCTGACCCTGCCGCCTTTGCTGCTGTCTGGTAGCTTGCCATGGCTGGGAGAGTTCTCTGCGGAGAAACAGTGAAGAGGGCGAAAGTTGATCTTGGGGCCAAAGTGCACATTGCGATACCACAATTCCCAATTGTGTGGGTGTGGCTTGGTCACCAAATTTAAAGTACAGTGGTACCTCGGGTTACATACGCTTCAGGTTACATAAGCTTCAGGTTACAGACTCAGTTAACCCAGAAATAGTACCTTGGGTTAAGAACTTTGCTTCAGGATGAGAACAGAAATCGCGCGGCGGCAGCAGGAGGCCCCATTAGCTAAAGTGGTGCTTCAGGTTAAGAACAGTTTCAGGTTAAGAACAGACCTCTGGAACGAATTAAGTACTTAACCCGAGGTACCACTGTATTCTTATTCCACTCTAAGAATCATGGCTTCCTTCAAAGAATCCTGGGAACTGTAGTTTGACGAGGGTGCTGGGAAGTGTAGTTCTGTGGGGGGGTCACCTGACAATTCTCAGCACCCTTAACAAACTACAGTCCCCAGGACTCTTTGGTCAAAGTGGTATAAAAGCATTTTAAGTGCACAGAGTGGAGGAGACTTGCAAAAACACTGTGAGTGGCATCAAAGTTAAAGTGAAAACTGATAGCGGAAGAAGGGAAGTTGGGGGTGAGGAGAGTCTACTTAACCGTTTCCTTCCTACCAGCTGGCTGCTGATTGCTTAAAAGTGTGCTGCTTTCCATGGGGGGAAATATGGGAAGCATGTGTCTCACCCCCGTCCCCCAGATATGGGAAAGCAGATCCTATTGGAGCAATTCTGAGCAAGCAAACCAGCCGGCAGTGAAAGGGTGCAGCAGATTCTCTTCCCCTGCCAGACACCCACTCAACCTTGCAGCCACCTACAGCTGCTCAGCATAAAAATAAATGGGGGGGGCGGGGAGAATAATGGAATTTATATAATGCAACATGCAGTTTGACCTTCAGAGGTAAGTGACGGTCTCCTGGAGTTAATCTGAGATATTTTGGGGGTTGGGTACAGCACTCTGTGATGCCATAAATCAGATTTAAGGTGCTGCCTGCGGGGGGAGCAATAACTTGCTCCTTTAGAACTGATGCGCAATCCTAAACTAAAAGACACATTCTCATGTTGCCGCCCTACAGATCTCTGGTGGAGGAAGACCGCGAAGGAGGGCTTCAAGACAATTGCAGGGTCCTGGTCGGTTCATATGGGGAAAGGTGGTCCTTGAGGTATTGTGGCCCTTGGCCATTTAAGGCTTTATAGGTCAAAAACCAGCACTTTGAATTGGGCCTGGGAACTGATAGGCAGCCAGTGCAGTCGAATCAGGATTGGTGTGGACGTGCTCAAACCACCTTGCCGCTGAATTCTGCACCAAGTGAAGTTTCTGAACTGTCTTCAGAGGCAGCCCTATGTATAACGTGTTGCAATAACCTAACCTTGAGGTTACCACAGCATGGACAACAGAAGTTAGGTTATCTCTGTCCAGATTCGAACCAGCTGAAGCTGAGAAAAGACGCTCTGGGCCACCAAGGCCACCTGAGCCTCAAGCAACAGCAAAGCGTCCAGAAGTAGCCCCCAAGCTAGGTGCCTGCTCCTTCAGAGGGAATATAACTCCACCAAGAGCAGGCAACCACCTAGCCAACCGGTCAAGGGGACCTCCTACCAACAGTGCCTCACCCTTATCTGGATTGAGCATCAGTTCATCTCTCATCCAGTCTATTACGGAGGCAAGGCAACGGTCTATTTAAAGCTTTCTTTTCTGGAGACAGAATTTCATAATTCTAGGTTCTGCACACTGCAGTTCAAAACACCCTCCCTGCCCTGCTCCTGTTCCCAGGCCCATGGCGTTCAAATTTACTCACCCGGTCTCTCTCCAACGCCTCTGCCTGCAGTGTGCCTGAGGGCTGGGCTGCCGCCCGGGGTGTTAGTCAATTTCCCTCTGCCCGGAAAAGAGGCAGAGTTTGGCCAGAAAAGTTCAGAGGCTTTGTCCGTCTGAGTGCTGCTGTCTTTGCTCCCCGTCTTAGTGTGGCAGACAGTCACCGGCCACGAGGACATTCCAGAAGACAGTGTGGCAGGAGGTGGAGGCGGCAACAAAGGGATGGGCGACTGGTCCTGGGTCTCCTTCCCTAAGAGCAATCCTAGAGTAGGAGAAACAAGAGAGGGAAAGCACCTCTGTGGCGTTAACATATGAGAGAGTGCTGGAGGTGAAATAGTTAAACAGGTTACCCAATCAGAACCCAGGGGGGTGGAGTCAGTGGGACTATAAAACCAGCTCTGGGAGGGGCAAAAGGGGGAGCTTGTTGAGGAGTTGGGTGGTTGGTTGGAGTGGGAGTGAATTAGGATAGAGTCTGTGGGTAGGTTGAGTTAGTGTAGCAAAATAGGCTGAGTCAGGAACAGTTAGGGGCTAGGAAGACAAGTAAATATCTGAGAGGTGGTTTAGTGAGTGAGAGCAGGTAGCGGAAGTTATAGGACTGGATAGGCACCCCATGAATGTAATTGACTGATACTGTTTATGAAACCACACGCTTGTTAAACTGTAATAAATAAACAAAAGTTTATGTTTCATTTTAACCCTGACTGGGCTCAGTATTGTCCCAGGTAGGGCCTGGGTGGTGGTAGCGGAAAAGAAAGTGGTGGCACAGGGATCCATAGACGGTGAAACGTCCGGGGACCCTGTGTGATCGCCACAACTCCATTGGTTTAATTAAAGTTCTGCTCACAGCATGTTAAAACAAAGTGGGTGGGGTGGGAGATACAACACACAATGCAAAATACCAGATATGCCCCATCTCCGCTATTTTGTCTTTCCCATCCAAGCAATTTAGTTTAGATTAAAAATGCCAATACCATGGAACCAACAAGAAGAAAGTGAACAATTGCAAGCAGTGACTAGGAAATGACTGGTCTGTGTGGCTGTACTGTACCCTGCTTGCCACAGTGAAGCTTTTTGATAACATACTAGCTGAAGATGGCGTGGTGGCACAGAATGTCCACAAACATTCCAACTGCTTAGAGAACAAAGCAGGCGGGACGTTTGCAGTAAAAGTCCTGTGAGGGAAGGGTAAATTGCCAATCTGGCCAAGAGTGTCCTGGGGAAAGAAAGGGAATAAGCAGCTTTACTGGGAAGGCGACAAAGAACTTTCACAAAGCTGGGAAGTAAGGGATAAAGAGATAGGTAGCCTGAGGCTGAAGGAGAAAGGCAGGAAAAAAGGCCCCCAAAGTAGTGGAATGTGGGAGCTGACCATCAGATCTGGATTTGAACCAACCAATACTCTTGTGTCAATTGCAAAGAATAATAATAATAATAATTTAAATATGAATGCACCACTGACAATGTTCTGCATTTAAACTTTGCCACTTAATGGAAACAAATGGGTTTATTTGACTCAGCAAATACCCAAGACATATGCTTGCTCTTGTTGTGCTCTTGTATGAATTAAAAAATCATATTGCTTATTTTAAATTAATTGTGTGTGTTCGCATGCCACATATATTTCAGTATTATTATTTTTGCCCAAGTTCAAAGTTATATAAAGTGTGAATCCCCAACTGCCAAAGGCTTTTGTTTGACCAAGTGCATAAATCAAGCACTTTTAATTGGCTGATCTCCTCCTTTGGTGCTATTTTATATATTGTCATTTTTATATATTTTATATATTTGTATATTATATATTTTATATATTGTCATCTTCGGCCACAGGGTCCCCATAAAAATCCATAAAAACTGCAACACAATAAATCACCAATCAATATAGAGTAAGCAAAAGCAACAACGAATTTTAATATATATATACTATATGTATGAATTGGGTGATTCTGCTTTGTAATTGTGTATCTATGTAAATTTTGTATATGTGTATTTCTTTTTTTAGTGATAGTTGAAATGACCATGATGTTTGTAACAACAAATAAATTCATCCACTCAGCAGGCAAAAGCAACAACAATCCACTTTCATAAAACACAACAGCCAGAAAAGCAGCAAGAACCAGCGGAAGTAGACTTGCCCAACCTGGTGCCCTCCCTATGTTTTGGACTGCAATGGGTGGGGCCAATGCATAAGGTGGCAGGGGCTGATGGGAGTTGTAGTCCAAAGTTGTTCTACTAAGAGATGGGGAGAGCTGAATCTCTTTGCCAGGGCCCAGCTAACACCGAAGCTCACCTATGCTCCCTTTCCAAGTCTTGTCTTCTTTCTTCTCCTCGGTCACCTGGTTGCTGGTGAGGGACGTCTGGCGGGAATGAGTCCCAGTGGCTGCAGCAATGGACGGGACCGACCGAGCAGGTCGCAAGCTTGAAGCATCAGTTTTGCCAAGGTCCTTCCTGGACCGCTGCTGAAGCACTTTGATCATGGCATCTTTCTCTATGATTTTTGCATGCAGGTTCTTTATCCTGTTAAAATATGCAGATAAACATGTTCCAGAGATGAGAAGAGGCTTGAAAGGAGGTGGCCTGGTCCCACAACACGGTATGACAAAGTCAGTTTTAGTACTGGTATCTGTTTAAAGAAGTGCCCAAATTGCAACTGTAGGAGTTTGCAAAGTGTGTTTATCAATGGATGTGGTGTATATTTAGTTTCCTGTGTCTGACAGTGAGTGTTTATCGCAGAGGGAGAATATCTGTGGAATCAACCTGACTGCAACATTATAAAATTTGCAGAAATCCGTTCAATTTTCACAGGTTGCAGAAAGCAGGCTTTCCAGATTCAGAACCTTTAAATCTTTAGCACAGAGAATCCACAATTAAAACTCCAATTTTAATTTGTAACGAATCAAAATGCAAAATTTTGCCAAGTGCTTAATAAGGCAAGAGGAATGCCCTATGTACTGTTTTGAATAACCAAACAGTAGAATGTCTGGAACTCAAAACTGCTCCTTCATACACACTGGTGGCACCTGTCTGTCTCCAGAGACAATGGAGTGCACCTTCAAACTGCTACATTAGCAGCACCTAAGTGACCTCCCCAGGGCGCAAGCCTGAGCAGCATGTATGAAAGTCCTGGGCTGCCCAGACAACAAGGCCCCCCTCTCGGCCTCACTGATGTGGTCCAAAGGAAAGCAAAGCAACACGTTTGGCACCAGGAGTTGCTAGAAGAATGATGCGTACAAGGCATCATCCAACTGCCTTAGGGACTCCCCTCTGGATTGGTGTAGGTCAGGGGTCAGCAATGTTTTTCAGCCGTGGGCCGGTCCACCGTCCCTCAGAACTTGTGGGGGGCCGTGTCATGTGACAAAGACACATGAGAGCAGAAGCAGCAAAGCAGGCTGGGAAGTGCTGGGACTGCACAATCATTTGGGCCTACTAAAGTTATTCAGGCCTAACTGCTAACTATTGAGTCACTCTGACATGTGACTTAGCAGCCAGTTTCTCTTTTGTGCTCTCTGTAAGATTTGCGCTGCGCGTCAGGCCGGACTATATTTTGAAAAAAAAATATGAACACAT
Source organism: Podarcis muralis (assembly GCF_964188315.1). Classification (NCBI taxonomy): domain Eukaryota; kingdom Metazoa; phylum Chordata; class Lepidosauria; order Squamata; family Lacertidae; genus Podarcis; species Podarcis muralis. The sequence continues at coordinate 18,349,152 of NC_135658.1, read as the reverse complement.
TCCTATGCCCCACAAATAACCCAGAGATGCATTTTAAATAAAAGGACACATTCTACTCATGTAAAAACACGCTGATTCCCGAACCATCAGTGGGCCGGATTGAGGTGATTGGGCTGGATCCAGCCCCCAGGCCTTAGGTTGCCTACCCCTGGTGTAGGGTTTACTCCTTAGCCTTTTCTCCTCCTGAAGATATCCCAAAGGCAGTAGAGTTTTCCTTCTCCTAGATGGGCTACCTTCCCAGGTTGCCGAGCCCCATCTGCCCCTCACTTCCCTCTATACATCGTCTGCAGAAACTGCCCTCTTGACTGTTGGAACCACTATTGGTTTTGTCCGGTCAATCTGGCGGAGCCTGTCTTTGCTTGCAGGTGAAGTCTGTAATCCACCAAGGGTTTGAGAGCCACTGGCTACTCTCACCTGGTTTAACCGGCCACTCGAAGCTGGGTGTGGCTGCTGTCACATGCTGACAGTTTCTAGGAGCCACAGGTGAGAGCTGACTGCAGGAAGGGTGGGGACCAAATGTGGACAAAGTACCTAGAAGGAGCATGACGTGTCCCCCACCAGAGGTACAACCCCGCTTCGCAAGACGATTTCCCCTATGGGCTTGCTTCGCAAGACGGAAACGTCTTGCGAGTCTTGCGATTTTTTTCGCTCCCCCCCTTTTTCTAAGCCGCTAAACCGCTAAGCCTTTAATAGCCGCTAAGCCGCTAATAGCCTTTTAGCCACTAAGCCGCTAATAGCCGCTAAGCCGCTAATAGCCTTTTAGCCGCTAAGCCGCTAATAGCCGCTAAGCCACTAAACCGCTAATAGCGCTAATCCGCTAAGCGGGTTACTTCGCAAGACGAAAAAACCGCTAGACGAAGAGACTCGCGGAACGGATTATTTTCGTCTTGCGAGGCACCACTGTATTTGGTAAAGCATGCTTTTACTAGAGTCTGATTTGGGTGCTCAGGGGGTCAGAGGGAGAGTCGAGCTGCACATTCACACTGTGCCTGCCCCTATGTTCCCACCGCCATGCTTTGGAATAGGGTTAACGCGATGGGGTTGAGTTGGTATGCCTGCCAGAATATCAAGACAGTCAAGAGGCTTCAGCACTGCGGGTGCTCATGTAAATCCCACGGCAGCTACTTGACAGCTGCTCCTTACGTGTATTCCATGTCCTGACACCGTCGGTTGGCTTGCAAAATCTCTTCTTCCTCCTGCCACATGCGGACCTCCAGGGAGCTTTCACTGTAGCTCCCGTTCCGCGAGTGATTAATGGCTGAGGCATCCCTGGCAACGAGAGAGAGAAAGACAGAGGGGGGGAACCTTCAGTTTTGATTTGGTCAAAAGATAAGGAGCATAAATAATCTTCCTTATACTAGGTCAGAATATTTGCATCTCCAGCCCCATATTTTCTATTCTGACTGGCAGTTGCTCTCCAGGGGTCTCTGGCAAAGGGAGATCTGTCTCTTAGTCCTTTTAACTGTAGATGCATGGGATTGAACACGGAGCTAGAGATGGGCAGAGCTGTCAAAATACAGTTTTTCATAGCTCCACTTTTATGTTCTGCTCTCCACATTTCCACATCGGTTTGCGAGTCTTTTTTCCTTTTTCAGTCCCCATAAAAATTCATCAGTTTGGTGTGCATTTCTCCTATATTGTGAATAACCCTGAGATCTACGGATGAAGGGTGGTATACTAATTAATTAATTCATTCATTCACATTTGTGTATGCAATTTTGCCTTACTTAGTTATTTACTTAATACCACCTACGATTCACCAGCAAGACCCAGGCAGAGGCGCCCACCCTGTGGAACACACTCCCATCATATGTCAAGGAAATAAACAACTATCTGACTTTTAGAAGATATCTGAAAGTAGCCTTGTTTAGGGAAGTTTTGTATGTTTGATGTTTTATCATGTTTTTAATATTCTGTTGTGAGCCACCCACAGTGGGCGGAGTATAAATAATAATAATAATAATAATAATAATTATTATTATTATTATTATTATTATTATTATTATTATTATTACGGTCACAAAAATTTAAAATTCAGTATTAAACATAAACAAGTTACATTCACAAGATACAGAAATACACATTTTTGCAAAGCAATTTCCCCTAATATAATGCGTTGACTACTGTTAGCACTCCTGTGCACACTTTACCTTTGAACACACTTTTGGAACACAAAATACTCGGCTGAAGAACTGTACTGCAAGATATGGAGAAGGCTGGCTATGTTTCGGTTCGTGTCAACATTTCAGAAAGTGTGTGCTGGGTAAAGGTAAAGGTAAAGGGACCCCTGACCATTAGGTCCAGTCGTGACCAACTCTGGGGTTGCGGCGCTCATCTCGCTTTATTGGCCAAGGGAGCCGGCGTACAGCTTCTGGGTCATGTGGCCAGCATGACTAAGCTGCTTCTGGCGAACCAGAGCAGCACACGGAAACGCCATTTACCTTCCCGCCCGAGTGGTACCTATTTATCTACTTGCACTCTGACGTGCTTTCGAACTGCTAGGTTGGCAGAAACAGGGACCAAGCAACGGGAGCTCACCCTGTCACCGGGATTCGAACCACCGACCTTCTGATCGGCAAGCCCTAGGCTCAGTGGTTTAGCCCACAGCGCCACCCGCATCCCTAGTGCTGGGTAGGTTTGCCTTTAAATGTAAACTAAATCTAATTACTCTCTCATTACTCTACCTGGAACTTTCTGTATGCTAAGCTGGTACTTGAACACTGAGCTATGTTCTTTCTCCCCACAGTGAGTCATCTGCAACATGAAGCCAAAGCAGATTTTTTTGAAAACCAAAATCTACACCCAACCCAAAATAAAAGCAGTAGAAAAGCAGTAAAGTTTTCCACTAGACAGGACGAGACAGACAGACAGAGGCTATATGCCCACTATAGCAATTTACCACCTGCTTTGCCATGCAGGGCCACCCAAGACGGACAGGTCACAGCCAAGAGTTTAGACTAAATGTGATCCACCTGGAGAAGGAACTGGCAACCCACTCCAGTATTTTGCCAAGAAAACTCCAAGGACATAAAAAAGGAGAAGCTTTGAGAAGAAAGTGATAGTTTCTCCAAGGCATGCTCTGGTTCATGGGGTCACGGAAAGTCAAACACGACTAAGACAACTAAACAACAACAAACAACAAATGGTCATCTATATTCGCCCCAAAAGTCACCCATTACTGGAGAACACCCACAGACAAGTCTTTATCCACAGCACTGACTCATCTTCCTGAAGAAGAATTCTGCAGAATTCAAAGACTATTTGAATAGTTTTTCACTATAAAACCTTTCCTTCTCTTTCTGAAGTTCAGGGGCAAATGTGGATCTGTTTGTGACTAAAATGCCACCACTCACACACAAGACAAGAGGTATCAGCAGGCCTCTCTGTAAATCTCTGACCAGGGATTTACAGAAGATTGGAAGAAGTATATGAATTATTTGAAGAGCAACTGTAATCAACAAATTACGCTAGTAGGACTACAAGAAGTTTTGTAAGGAGAAATATACGAAGTGTTACAAAGTAGAAAAAGATAGAGATATTGGTTATGAGTTTGAAATGTACAGTGGTGCCTCGCAAGACGAAATTAATCCGTTCCGCGAGTCTCTTCGTCTTGCGGTTTTTTCGTCTTGCGAAGCACGGCTATTAGCTTAGCGGCTATTAACGGCTTAGCGGCTTTACGAAAAAGGAAACAAACTCGCAAGAACTCGCAAGACGTTTCGTCTTGCGAAGCAAGCCCATAGGGAAATTCGTCTTGCGGAACGACTCAAAAAACGGAAAACCCTTTCGTCTAGCGAGTTTTTCGTCTTGCGAGGCATTCGACTTGCGGGGCACCACTGTAATAGGGAAGATAAGAAATGCATACTGAGAGATTAGACTGGAAAATTTTCAGACAGGATTGATGGAAGTTAAAAATTTGAATAAGATGTAAAAGTATATTTAATTACTGTTGAAAATGATATGTTAAAAAAAAACTAATAAAAAATTATATTAAAAAAAAGAGAGATCAGCAGGCACGGGAGAAGTTTGCAGGGGCACAAGGCATATTTCAAGGAGGGAAAGTCCCCAGGTGGGTGTGGGAGCCTTCAAAGCATCCCACTGAGGGCCAAGCTTGCTTAAGTGGCCACAGAATGCTGGCTGACTGTTGGAGGAGAAAATGGACATTGTGCGGGTGGCATGGGGTGAAGAGGCTGTGACTAGCTATAACACAGAAAAGAGGCCTCCATATGACGGCCTTTTGCTGCATAAACATTATAATTTTAAGGCACATTCTTTCTTTCTAAGTATTCTGGGCATTGTAGCTTACCCATCACAGAGTTACAATTCCCAGAAACCCTTCTGAATTCTTTCCAGTAGGGAAATATATTTCTGTTGTGCTTTATAGTGTGTACACAGTTTTTGTTGCAAGTTCCAGTTGCTTATTGTCTACCTCAGGGTCCCCCAAACTGTTGCTGGACTACGACTCCCATCATCCCTGCCCACTGGTCCTGCTAGCTGGGGATGATGGGAGTTGTAGTCCAAGAACAGCTGGGAGACCCAGGTTTGGGAAACCCTGATCTATATGCCGATTTGAGTTTCGAGCCCAATGTACGTTTTCATTTTCTTCTTTTTAAGAAGGCAAACACAAACAATGCTGACAGACTCTTTCTTCCATTAGCCGTTTCCCTACTTTTCCGTGGAAGTTGCCGCCGCGGCGTTCATGGTAAAATGCCGAATGGCGCTCTCTTCGAGGTACTTCTGCTCCCACTTGGTCATGTCGGCTTCCAGAGCCAGAATCCTCTCCTCCTTCTCACGCACCAGTTCCATTAACGCAGGGACGTTGTACTCTGGCAGCGGGGCTGACTGGTAGCTCCCTTGCCGCTGGAGAAAAGCAAACGAAAACATAGTTAGCAGTGCCCACCAGAAACAAAACAAAAACAAGAATCCTGCTGGAGCCAATCAGAGTTTCATCTTGCCCAACATCATAACTACTATAATACAGATGCCACATTCTTATACCATGTGTAACAATCACGGCTTCCTCCAAGGAATTCTGGGTACTGTAGTCTGTTATAAAGGTAAAGGGACCCCTGACCATTAGGTCCAGTCGTGGCCGACTCTGGGGTTGCAGCACTCATCTCGCTTTATTGGCCGAGGGAGCCGGCGTACAGCTTCCAGGTCATGTGGCCAGCATGACTAAGCCGCTTCTGGCAAACCAGAGCAGCGCACAGAAACACCATTTACCTTCCCACCAGAGCGGTACCTATTTATCTACTTGCACTTTGATGTGCTTTCGAACTGCTAGGTTGGCAGGAGCAGGGACCGAGCAACGGGAGCTCACCCTGTTGCAGGGATTCGAACTGCTGACCTTCTGATCGGGAAGTCCTAGGCTCTGTGGTTTACCCCACAGCACCACCCTCGTCCCGTAGTCTGTTATAGGTGCTGGGAATTGTAGCTCTGTGAGGGGGGGTGTCTCCTAACAATTCTTAGCACCCTTAACCATTTTTTGCCATCACCACCCACCCCTGAACAAATCAGTGTCACAGGAATAGGGCGGGTGCTGAAAACACAAATCTCAGGTGTCAGAGGCCAGGGTACAGAGGTGCATCTTCCGCATTCACCAAAAGCTGTTTAATGAAGGTGCTAGATGCATCTGCGCTGCTGAAACAACTGCTAAAGCGGCTTAACAGGGCTTTAAATGTATAGTGTGAATGTGATCAGCAGCACCTTGAAGACTAAGCTGTTTATTGTTTATTATACATTTCAATATTTCTCCTGCCTTTCTATATATAGCATCTAAAAGCTCAGTTTACAGGGTGTGGTTTTTTTTGTGTGTGTGTGTGTATATAAGATGGACAAATCAGTCTGTCTATGGCATGTGCCATTTTCAAATGTGTTCATTGATAGATTGGTTCTGTCGCTTTTTTGCATTAATCTGTGATTACTTTTTTAAAAAAGAAAGAAATCTAAACAAAAGCACGTACTTAAATTTGCATTTTATCTCAAAATACATCTCAAAATACATATTTTATCTCAGTGTATTGTATGCACTTATAGATGCATTTTATCCTAAAATTAATTTCTTTACATGTGGTGATATTTTATTTGAGGAGAGAACTGTTTTCCAAAACATGGAGAAGTGTCAAAACCAAAAAAGATGGTTGTTTTCCCCAGTGTGCATTGCAGTGCTTCCACAAAGGGCGCTTAATATTGCAAGCAAGTTGGTTCAGATGTTGGCTGATTCGCGTGTGCCATTGGCATGCACGTGTCCACATGCTTCTCATAGGAATTCTGCCATTTCCCATCCACACCAGTGGGCGGTGCTTAGTGGAATATTTCCATGCTGTGTCGCTTCCCATCACCACTAAAAGAGGAAGGCAGTCCTTGATCGTTTAGGTTGTCGTTGTCCTCACTAACGTTACATGCCCTTGTTTTGACAGTTCAGTCGCTGACCAGGAAAAGGTGTGTGTCTCTCTCTCCCCCCCCCCCCCCTGGATTGAGGAAGATATGAGGAAACCGAAGACTTGGGGACTGAAGAATCTCCACAAGTGGAACTGCACTGATACTATAAAGAAGAAAAGTAGCTGCTGGACTTCTGTGACATGCACTTGAAAGCAATGTGTCATGATTTGGATCAGTGTAACCCTGTTCTGTAAGGGACGTGGGTGGCGCTGTGGGTTAAACCTTTAACCCTGTTCTGTGTCTTTTGTTTGCTGACACTCGGGTCCTACGTCTGACTTGTCCTGGTTTGTGGACATTCCAAAAGAATGCACCAAAACATCCGTATGTAAATTTTTATGCATTCTGTACTCGCTTTCACTGTAAAATATGCATTTTCTGTTGCTTCGCTGCTTTTATTCCCCGCCCCCATGCACGTTGAATGCATTTTTGTGCAAAATGTGGGTTTTTGTGCATACTTTGGGGGATCAAAACTACACGGCAAAAGCGGTGTATATAATCCGATAGCTGAATTCCAACCCGGGAAGCAAGTCTGGGAACATCGAATCAGGTCAGTCTGCTGCCAAAAGTGGACCAAAGGAATTCCGTCCCATGGACAACAGGAAGTGATAACAAAAAGGTTTTAAATTATTTCCAGACTTTCCTTCTGATATGGGTGGTCAGAACTGGGGTCAGGGAGAGCAAGCCTTCCGCTGTAGACAAGTACAGTAGTTTTCTTCCTCATTCCACCCCAGTTGCTGAACCACTGTGGTTACTTGAAAGAAAGGAACATTTCACATGACTCATTCTCCTGTAAATGCACTTTCTTTGTGCTCCCCTGGCCCAGTAATCCCCCCATCCAGTAATCCCCCCATCCATCCCCCCCACAAAGAGTAAAAGGTAAAGGTAAAGGTACCCCTGCCCATACGGGCCAGTCTTGCCAGACTCTGGGGTTGTGCGCCCATCTCACTCAAGAGGCCAGGGGCCAGCGCTGTCCGAAGACACTTCCGGGTCACGTGGCCAGCGTGACATCGCTGCTCTGGCGAGCCAGAGCTGCACACAGAAACGCCGTTTACCTTCCCGCTAGTAAGCGGTCCCTATTTATCTACTTGCACCTGGGGGTGCTTTCGAACTGCTAGGTTGGCAGGCGCTGGGACCGAACAACAGGAGCGCACCCCGCCGCGGGGATTCGAACCACCGACCTTTCAATCGGCAAGCCCTAGGCGCTGAGGCTTTTACCCACAGCGCCACCCGCGTCCCTAACAAAGAGTAGCACATATTAAAAAGTTAAGTTAGTTCCCATTTCCTTCAATATTTGAAAGTGGCATCTATATGGAACTTTATTTTATTTATATACTACAACAGCGTGCATGCCACAAAAAACCCCCAAGAGGACAGACCCCTGCCCTGAGGAACTTACAATCTGAAATCTTACATAGCGGTGACAGAGGAGAAGGAAGGGAAGCTAAGTGGAGAAATAATATGCTGTTTCAGCTGCATGTACTTAGGACTTGGCTGCAGGCTGAAGTTTTGGTGATATGCACCTTAAGCCAACTAAAATTCTTTAAAATCGGCAGACAAACCAGATCAAAGAAATGCCTTTCTGTGCACCTGATTTGGCCATCACAATAAGGGGGATTCCAGGGGCAGCTATTTTTGGGTGGGATTCAATCACAAACTGGCAATTTCGAGTTGCAGATTATAGGTGACTGGGAGGGATTCTTGCACCACAGACCCACTTCCCTAAAAGATCAAACTGCTCGCGGGAAGGAAAGTGATGGGGAAATGGACTGGGCAGAGTGGGGCAGTGCTTGCTTTTATGCAATGGCATCCAATTGCCTGCAAACAAATCAGGGTGAATGCTCATTGAGCAGGCAAATCAGGATGGGCGCTGGATAAACTGGTCGCCTGCTCCCTAAGTCAAAACATATCTAAGATACAGGATTCCAGCTGCTGACACAAGGCATATTTCAACTGGCAAGCATGGGTATCTTTCACTGCATATAGGTCAGTGTCCCAGCTAAACTACACCAGGAAGAGAAAGTGTGTTACATATAATCTAAAAAGCCAGGAGCGGGGCGGGACACATGGGAAAGTATTTATGGCTTATGGGGCAAGGCTTGTCCAGGACCTGACAGTCCATAAATAGAAGAGTGTTTAAATAGCTGTTTCAGAATTTGTCTCCCTTGAGTTAATAGGTATCCCATAATCAGAAGATCAGATGCAGTTTCTTTCCTGCACTCAGCACATTTAACGGCATTTTACAAAACAAGGCAAGCTCCTCCTCCCGTCTTTAGCCCAGGCCAGTTTGGGCCACAGGCTCTGATCCAGCTACTGTCAGTCATTCAAAAGTCCCACAGAAATTGATGGGAAAAGTTCCGCCACACCTCGCTCCACGTCCTATAACTCTCAGTGGGTCTTTAGTGATGACTAACTTGAGCTGGGTCAATGCCTTTATCACAAAATGAATTTTTAAAGGGGGGATAAGTGTCCTGGAAATTACCCCCCACCCAATCTTGCAGAGGAAATGATATTCCCGTGTGGCTTCACGCCATCCACCCAGAATAGTTGAGGGCATTTGTTGGGGGTTCTCAGTGAAGTTGAAAGCTCTCCTTAGAGCAAACGTCAACAAAACCCAACGTATTAATTTTCCAAACTGGCTTGAAATTTACCAGGGCGTGCCAGGGTGCTGTTTTTACACTAGTTCATCTGTACATGAAAATATCCAGAAGGCACCCTCTAAATTCCAATTTGGCAGCTACAACGAGGTCCCCATCAAGTCGTTCGCAGAAAAGCCGTGTAATTGAATCAAAGGAGCCGTTTCCCGCAGCCAAGTCATTAAATTGGTAGAATTTAGTTGAATTTGCTCCCACTAAACGAGTCTTGTGAGCTTGGCAAATGGATTAGTATAAGCCAATGATTGAATAAACACAGGTGGACTCTCATCTCAAGTGGGAGTTTTCCAGTTTCAGCTTTTAACTGAGAGAGTGCCCCTGGGGACTCTTCATGTGGACTTTTAAAAAAAAATTAGATCTCAGAAAACTGCAACTGCTCAATCCTGGAAAGCTCCATATTTGCAGGAATTTGTGAATAAAACCTAGCTTCTAAGATTTGCAAGACTGTGCAAACCACAAGAATCCACCAGATTTTTAATATACCAGAAAGCGACTTCCCACATTTCAAAAGGAACTTGAGCCAAACGACTTTTCCAGATGTCCCTGCGCAAGGACTGGCTCACTGTAGATTTTAACTTGCTGGATGTTTATGCAAGTTCAAGATGTCATGCTTGCTTCACAGGCCTATGGCTAATAACACGATGACATTGCTTGTTCTTGTTTTAAATTTGTATTTTACGTTCAAAAGCCTTTTCTGCTCAACCAATGAACAATGTGAAAATTGTAGATATACAGAAATTCTTTTGCCTGCATGGTACTAGAACTCAAGATCACACGCTACTGATCTGACTGTAGTAGCATTTTGAAGTCCACAGCTCTCCCTGAGTTGGATTATTAATATTAAACATGAGCAAAGGACCAAAAAAATAAATTCTAGGCATTTCAGAGATTGTAAAAAGTAAGGCAGCCCCTGCCTACTGGCTCACAACTTACTAGGCATGATACAAGAGGAAAAAGGAACAGGGAGGGAAGAGGAAAGCAAGTATTGGAGCAACAGAGTGGCTAAGGAAACCCAGCCTGATGGGCGGGGTATAAATAAATTATTGTTATTATTAGGCAAAATATTAGGTCAGACTGGTCTCTCCCTTGCTGTCATGTCATTCCTGGGAGGCAGGAGATGTACAGTGGTACCTCGGGTTACATACGCTTCAGGTTACATACGCTTCAGGTTACAGACTCCACTAACCCAGAAATAGTACCTCGGGTTAAGAACTTTGCTTCAGGATGAGAACAGAAATCGTGCATTGGCGGCACAGCGGCAGCAGGAGGCCCCATTAGCTAAAGTGGTGCTTCAGGTTGAGAACAGTTTCAGGTTGAGAACAGACCTCTGGAGCGAATTAAGTACTTAACCCGAGGTACCACTGTAGTCTCCCAGTGGTCCTTGAGCTGCCTGCAAAGCACACATTTAAAACATATTTGAAGCATGCCCCCCAAAGAATCATGGGAACTATAGTTTACACCTCACATAACTACAATTCCCAGCACCCATAGCAACCTATGGTTCCCAGGGTTCTCTGCAGCTAGTGATGAAAGCCGAATTGTGTCTTCCTTCAGATCCGCGCTCCCCAGGCAATGGGCTGCCAGCTGAACTTGGCTCCTAACTAAACCAACGGGAACTATAGCCAACTGATTTTGGCTACAACCCCTATACCCATGAACAGTGAAACTCGCTGAATTCAATGGGATTTCCTTCTGAGTAGGTCGGCAGAGGACTGCGTGGCTGGTCTGGATCTAACTGTATGGGATCAAATCCAAAGGGTAACACCTGTAATGATAGGAAAAGATAAAGGGACCCCTGACCATTAGGTCCAGCCGTGACCGACTTTGGGGTTGCGGCGCTCATCTCGCTTTACTGGCCGAGGGAGCCGGCGTACAGCTTCCGGGTCATGTGGCCAGCATGACTAAGCCGCTTCTGGCGAACCAGAGCAGCGCACAGAAACACCGTTTACCTTCCCGCCGGAGCTTGCACTTTGAGGTGCTTTCGAACTGCTAGGTTGGCAGGAGCAGGGACCGAGCAATGGGAGCTCACCCCGTCGCGGGGATTCAAACCACCAACCTTCTGATCTGCAAGCCCTAGGCTCTGTGGTTTAACCCACAGCGCCACCCGCGTCCCTACCTGTAATGATACTATCCTACAAAAAAACCCAAAAACTAACAAACCAGCAGCCCAGCAATGGTGTGGTACCTGTGTGCTACATTTATGGGAGGGACCCCAGCTTGAACTGTGGGCGTTGACACATAACAGGTGTGGTGTAGCAGAGCTTTGGACAGGTATATTTCTGCAGGCACCTTCAGCAATGCCAGACTGGCTCTGCCAGCGTGTCCACAGAGCCCCCAAACCGACTGCTTCCGACCCCGCAAGGTGCAGCGACCGTCGTGTTGGAGGGGGGCAGCACCAACACAACGGCCACCGCAGCTGACCTTGATGGCAGGTTGCCATAGGTTTGAACCGAGAGGCGCTTTTGGGAGAAGCAACACCCCAAGTTCTGCCTTACCTGCTGCATCCTCAGGGATTCCAGCTCTCTCTCCAGCCTGGTGCGCAGGCGGCGCTCCATCTGCTCCCGTTTCTCATAGGCTGCCTGCAGCTGGGTCAAGGCCTGCTGAAGCTTCTCCACCTTCTCAACGTGAGCTTGCTTCTTGCACAGCTGGAGGGCAGCAGGGTTGCCACAGGGGGAACACAGAGACATTAGGCGGAAGTGGAGGGTGACAGCACAGAGCTTGTGCACAGCGGAAAACAGTGTAAGCTTTATGGAGGTTAAGTCCCTGCACCCGGTCACCTCCAGATCTCAGACACCAAGGTGATCCATCTGTCATGGATGCTTTAGTTGAGATTCCTGCATTGCAGATAAAAGGTAAAAGTAAAGGGACCCCTGACCATTAGGTCCAGTCGTGGCCGACTCTGGGGTTGCGGCGCTCATCTCACTTTACTGGCCGAGGGAGCCAGCGTACAGCTTCTGGGTCATGTGGCCAGCATGACTAAGCTGCTTCTGGTGAACCAGAGCAGCACACCGAAACACCGTTTACCTTCCCACTGGAGTGGTACCTATTTATCTACTTGCACTTTGACGTGCTTTCGAACTGCAAGGTTGGCAGGAGCAGGGACCGAGCAATGGGAACTCACCCCGTCACGGGGATTCGAACCGCTGACCTTCTGATCGGCAAGTCCTAGGCTCTGTGGTTTAACCCACAGCGCCACCCGTGTCCCTCCTGCATTGCAGGAGGTTGGACTAAATGATCCTTGGGACCCCTTCTAACTCTACAATTGTATGTTTCGAAGCAAATCCCAAGCGTTGACGTGCTGCCGCCAGTCAAAGCTTTCAGTCCCAAACTAAAGAGGCTGTTTGTTTGACTCTGTTGTTTACTGCTCGCTCAATATGATAGGAGGCAAGATCCTAAGACACTTTCATTTTAAAAAAAACCAAGTTGCCAGACCTCATGACCATGGTGGAAAAATTGACAATTATTCTGGGGGGGGGAATAGGGGTTCAGTGGCCAGAGAAGGGGGCCTCAGTACTCTACAGATCCCCACCTCTAATCTAACAAAGTTGTTTAACCCTAACAAATGCCACTAACCTTATTTCTAGTGAACCTCCCAACTTGATCCCCTTAGAATGGTAGTGGACTGCATAATAGACCAAAAATTAAATGCAAAGTACCTCGTTATATAATCCATAAATTGACATAAACCTTTCAGACTGATATTTGGTCTATTTGTGTAGCTAATGGTCCCACTGTTCTCCTGCGAAAATGTCTGTGAGTTTTGCTCCTCTAAGTAATTTCAGATTTTGTGCTGATTTGTCAATAATGGTGGCTTGTCATACTCTCTTAGATTAGGATGTTTAGGGAGGAGTTTCATATTTCCTTGGTTTCTAGCAACCAAGCATATCATGTGCTGGAAAATATTCAGCAGCTGCTGTAAGACAGCAACCCTAAATATACTTACTTGGAAGTAAGCCCCACTGAGCTCTGCGGCATTGCTTAGAAAACACGGTTAGGATCAGGCTGCAGATGTGAATGCTAACAGTAAAATGTCTTTGGGCAAAACCGCACCATACATTTAAAGCACTCTTAAACCAGTTTAAACAGCCATGCCTTCTCCCAACAAATCATGGGGACTTTAGTGAGTTCGCCTTCATCAATCCCAGGAAACTCTGGAGATTATAGCTCTGTGAAGCTCTCCTAGCAACTCTCAGGACCCTTAACAAACTACAGCTCCCAGAATTCTTAGGGTGAAGCCATGAGTGTTTAAAGTGGTGTCATGGAGATTTAAATGTAGAGTGCAGATAGGGCATGTCTGGGAGAGAGAGGGAGAGAGAAAGAAAAGTGTAGGTGGTGAACTGAACTGAAGGACGGTCTGGTGTTACCTCCTCTTCTAGCTTGATGACTTTGGCTTGTGCACCATTGAGCGCCTGGTCCAGGATTTCAATGTGCCTTCGCTGCTCCTCACTGGTCAAGCGCAGGGCTGCCAAGTCCATTTCCAGCTTCTCTTTCTCTTTCAAATGTTCTTTGTCTAGAAAGGGAGGCAACGGCCAGCTGCATCAGAGGCTCTCACAGACCCAGGAGGGACACTGAACAGAAATAAACTCAAAAAGAGGCAACGTGGTGCATTGGTCATGGCAGGACTGCAGGACCCTTCTCAGCTAGAGGGCCAGATTTCGGCCAGATGGGCGGAGTATATAAATAATAATTATTATTAAAGATGTAACACAGTGTTTCCCAAACTTGGACCTCCAGTTGTTTTGGGACTACAATTCCCATAATCCCTTGCTAGGTAGGGATGTTGGGAATTGTAGTCCAAAAGCAGCTGGGGACCCAAGTTTGGGAAACACTGACGTAACACATTCTACACACCAGCCACACAAAAGCCAACACAAAGCTCCCTACCAAGCTCTCCATCCAGGCAAGCGAGAGCCATTATCACAGTTCAAGGACACGTTTCAGCCAGGAGAAACCACTCAAGGAAGGCACGAAGCAGGGCATGGACTCAGGCCAGGGTGTCTTTAGGGCCAGGCAAGTAGGCCACATCCGGCCTCCAGGTCTGGGGATTCCCTGTCCCTGGGTTAGGGTGTCAGACTAGGACCAGAGAGACCCACATTCCAATCTCTGCTCGCCCACTGGGTCAAACCCACCTCACAGGGCTCTTGTGAGAGGGAGGGAAGAACCACTTCTGCTACTACCTTGAGCTCCTTGAAAGAAAGGCGAGATATAAATACATAGAGACTTCCACAGTTTCATTGGGCAGGCTGCAGAGGTGTAGCAAGGCTCCCTTGCCCCCATGGCAAGGAGTGTATCAGTGCTCCAACCTCCATCCCTTGCCAAGGCTCCCCCAGCAGTGGAGGCGCAGGTCAGGCAAACTCCTAGTTATTCCGAGCCAGAGTGAAGACCCGCAATTTTGCATCTCCCTGGGTCTGTGTCCTAGGTAGGGGCCAACCTGGTCAACCCCTGGACATGCCCCTGGCAGGCTGTCTTACTCCCCGTCATTCATTATGGAACCTATTTGAAATAAGGACCACTATTGTTATGCACTTGTTCTTTCAGACACCATTTCACACTTCTTTCTTTAGAGCTAGCCGGGTGAGACTTGGAAGGCCTTCAGATTAAAGCCCAGCTGCTGTATTTGCCCATATCCCTGTGAAACTACATGTGCTTTTCAATCACCTTAACTGCAGCCTCTTCTGCTGCTGAAAAGCCAAGCTATTTGGCAGCTAGAACTTTAAAATGTGTATTTGCTTGATTCTTCGGCATGTAAAGCCCAGGTCTCTCCTTCCATTTTATCATCACAACTACCCAGCAAAATAGGTGAGCACTAAGGCAGGGGAGTGGGATGCGGGTGGCGCTTTGGGTTAAACCACAGAGCCTAGGATTTGCCGATCAGAAGGTCGGCGGTTCAAATCCCCGCTACGGGATGAGCTCCCGTTGCTCAGTCCCTGCTCCTGCCAACCTAGCAGTTCGAAAGCACCTCAAAGTGTAAGTAGATAAATAGGTACCGCTCCGGCGGGAAGGTAAACGGCGTTTCCGTGCACTGCTCTGGTTCGCCAGAAGCGGCTTAGTCATGCTGGCCACATGACCCGGAAGCTGTACGCTGGCTCCCTCAGCCAATAAAGCGAGATGAGCGCAGCAACCCCAGAGTCGGCCACGACTGAACCTAATGGTCAGGGGTCCCTTTACCTTTAAGGCAAGGGAGCTGGCTAGGGGCTGAGGAGAGTCTAACAACAACTGGAGGGTCAAAGGTTCCTCATCCCTGGGCTAAGAGAGAACAGCTGGGTCCAAAGTGATCCAACGAGATTCATGGAGAAGTTTGCCAAACTGATGCTTCGCTGGTTCAGTCCTGACACACCATTCATTAGATCCCACTGGCTCTTAAAAATGTAAGTATCAGTGGGATATGCTACTCCTCTTTTATGCCAGCTGTTGATTCTGAAGATGCTTCGCTAGTACCAACATCCTTTCCCAGTGGGTGTTGCTGTGCTTTATTTAGCTGTGCGCCATTCAAGTGAGCTTTGCTGCGAGTCACTTAAATGCACAGGAATCCACATCACTTCAGCTGCTGCCAAACATTCCAGAATAGCTGTCCTGCCCTGGGACGGGCTGCGGGTTACCAGATAGCCTTTCGCCTGCTCATTCAGCAGTAGACATTTACCCAGAGGCCTCTCGACCTTGACGAAGTGAAAGAACCCTCAATAGGATCACGGCGACACAGCACAGATCCTTAAGATTTTAGAGGCCTGTTCCTTGACAGCCCAGGTTCTGCATGCAGACCACGCAGTCTCTTCCTCCATCACCACTGCCTTTAGAGCTTTGTTTTGGACTCTAAAGCGGATGAGCTAAATCCAATGGCAATGTTTCCTTAGGATACAAGACCTAAATGCTCACCCAAGCATGGGTGTTCCTTCGTTTTCATTCTCTCTTTCAAAGACACAACAAACCAAACATAATCTGTGGATTGTTTACCAGCCACTCTAGCAAACCAGGCTTCCCTTCCACCTCAGGGGCTACGGCTTACATGATACACCCTCAACTCTGGCTAGAGGAATGAGAGTATATAAATAAATTTGACCTGCTTGAGGAGGTCCTGTATACAACCTTTCTTTCTATTCTTGGAAATACTTCTCTCTCCTATTTGTAGCATTTAGCTGTCTGGCCCAGATGAACTAGGCATGCTAAACATCCCTGCCATTTTATATGACCCTGTCTCAAGGAACTATCACTGCACACAGGTCGTGAACTGACAGGGCAGTGAAAGTGTCCGCACCAATATTTATAGCGATGCGTGAACAGAAGCGTTGTTCAGTGAATGCACTGGAATACAAGGAGAAACGGTGGGACTTTATGAGACCCAAGCCGGATGCCCAGGACTGTCACAGATACAGACAGACAGACAGACAGACAGACAGATAGATAGATATGGGAATATATATTCCTTTATTTATTTAAAAGAATATATTTATATATCTGCCAACAAAGGCCCGTATAGTTAAAGCTATGGTTTTCCCAGTAGTGATGTATGGAAGTGAGAGCTGGATCATAAAGAAGGCTGATTGCCGAAGAATTGATGCTTTTGAATTATGGTGCTGGAGGAGACTCTTGAGAGTCCCATGGACTGCAAGAAGATCAAACCTATCCATTCTGAAGGAAATCAGCCCTGAGTGCTCACTGGAAGGACAGATCCTGAAGCTGAGGCTCCAATACTTTGGCCACCTCATGAGAAGAGAAGACTCCCTGGAAAAGACCCTGATGTTGGGAAAGATGGAGGGCACAAGGAGAAGGGGACAACAGAGGACGAGATGGTTGGACAGTGTTTTCGAAGCTATGAACATGAGTTTGACCAAGCTGCGGGAGGCAGTGGAAGACAGGAGTGCCTGGCGTGCTCTGGTCCATGGGGTCACTAAGACTCGGACACGACTAAACAACAACAACAACAACATTTATATTTTTAAAGGAATATATATATATGTTCTCTCTCTCTCTCTCTCTCTCTCTCTCTCTCTCTCTCTCTGTGTGTGTGTGTGTGTGTGTGTATGAAAGAAATTAAAAGTTTTGGATCCTGTGTCCATTTCTAGCCACCAGCGGCACCCCTCTGCTGGCAAGGGAGGGCCCAAACAGTGCCCATCTTCTCCTGGGGTGATTCCCTTTGCAGAGCTCTCTGTTGGGCCCCTGCCCACTTCCCTCACACCAGTCACCAGAGAGGTTGGGTCGCGCCGGGTTTGGAGTGGGCTGCGGGCTTCTACGCGGCCTCCCTAGCTCTCCCGGTCCCCTCCTACCTCTCTCTCTCGATGGCTGCAGCAGCAGCAGCAGTGGCCATAGCGGTGGAGGCTGCTGAGTGTTCGGCTGGGGTGGGGGGTGGCTCCGCTGTGTTCTGTTCAGCTCCAGAGGCCTCTGGACCTCCTGTTGAACCCCCACCAGGGCAATCCCAGTCCCGGTGGACCTGAGGTCATCGGGGAGGGGGTTGGGGGCTCTGCTCAGCCCTTTTAATTTTTGCATTGGGTGCCCCGGCGCCCCCTTGTTTACAGTAACAGCAGTGTTGGCAGTGCAGGGACCGGCCAAAAAACCCTGTTAGTGCTGGTGGTCCCTATGAGCTTGGTGCGGCCATGGCTAGTCATCTGTCATGGATGCTTTAGTTGAGATTCCTGAATTGCAGTGGGGTTGGACTAGATGACCCTTGGGGTCCCTTCCAACTCTATGATTTCATATAAGGTGCAAGGGGGGGGGACAATGGGGAAATGGGTAGCAGAATGAGGCAGAGAGACAAACAAAGGGAGCGCCCAGTCCACTTTTGGTTCTGGAACAGCCCCAACTACCTCCGGCTCTGGCCCTGCCCACCCTAAGAACACCCTTGACAGACTGTCCTCAAGGTTAAGAAGAAAAAGAAGAGTTTGGATTTGATATCCCGCTTTATCACTACCCGAAGGAGTCTCAAAGCGGCTAACATTCTCCTTTCCCTTCCTCCCCCACAACAAACACTCTGTGAGGTGAGTGGGGCTGAGAGACTTCACAGAAGTGTGACTGGCCCAAGGTCACCCAGCAGCTGCATGTGGAGGAGCGGGGAAGCGAACCCGGTTCACCAGATTACGAGACTACCACTCTTAACCACTACACCACACTGGCCCTCAATTTAGCCCTCGGCAGAAAAGGGGGATACATGGACCTGCTTTTTTACAGTCTGCCCTGGACAGCAAAAGGAGGCTTGTTATGCACTTGAAATGCCAGTTTAGGTGACTCTGAGCTGTGCTCCACAGGGTAGCTGATGGAGGGGTGTACTCTAGAGTTATGTGAGGGTGTTATCAAGGCTGCACACGTGGTGCCTGAACCCCTGGCACAGACCTACCAATAGAGGCATGGGCCCCTGTTGTAACTAGCCATCGGTCTTTCCTAGCCCTGAAACCTGAGCTCCTTTCACGGAAAAGAACCAGGATTAGTCATAGTCACATTCAGTTTATTTATAAACTGCATTTTCTGAAATGTATTTGTGCTCAAAGAGGCTCACGGATAACAAACAATCTAAACACAATGGTGCAATAACTATAATGCACAACAAGAATTGCTGCCAATACGACATTTATATTTTTAGGACCCACCTCATTTCTGTGATTGTGAGTTGCTTTCAATTGTTTTTAACACTGTGTTTTAATTGCCCCACTGCCTTCAGTGGTGCTGGAGGAGACTCTTGAGAGTCCCATGAAGATCAAACCGATCCATTCTTAAGGAAATCAGCCCTGAGTGCTCACTAGAAGGACAGATCCTGAAGCTGAGGCTCCAATAATTTGGCTACCTCATGAGAAGAGAAGACTCCCTGGAAAAGACCCTGATGTTGGGAAAGATGGAGGGCACAAAGAGAAGGGGACGGCAGAGGATGAGATGGTTGGACAGTGTTCTCGAAGCTACCAGCATGAGTTTGACCAAACTGCGGGAGGCAGTGGAAGACAGGAGTGCCTGGCATGCTCTGGTCCATGGGGTCACGAAGAGTCAGACACGACTAAACAACAACCACCTTCAGGTGAAGGACAGGTAATTTATAACAACAGCAACCTAACACTGAACAGCTCATTTGAAACAGGGGTGGGCAGACTTCGGGATGCTTAAATCTACTTGTTCGTTGACCAGAACACCAAGATCTAACAACCAGAGCTGGGCACAAGAGACATAGAGATAGAATTACAGAACAAGAGTGCCTCTGGGCATATTCTTAGCCTGAAGGTTTGTTTTCAATATCAGAACTAACTGAACTGAACTCACAGTCATTTAAATTCCATTCCTAGTTAGGTCTCCCCCCCCCCCAATTTCAGCAGCTTAATTTAGGTAGGCAAAGACATTTTGCTGTGACTGTTAAGCTATTTCTTCGAATATAATGCATTTTCAGGTGTTATTCTCACTAATATATGCATTTCCTTGCACATTTTCCCCTAATAGTACAAAATGGTTGCAGAACAGCATTGCAAAATTCAAAAAAGTGTGAATTTCAAAGACCAGCCATGCTTCAGTTCACGTATTACTTCAAGATGCGCGAATTACGGAGTTTCTCAATTTAAATGCAAGCAAACCTAAGTTTCTTCTCCATCCCCTAGACCTGAGAAGTGGTTCCCTCAGAGCTGTGGTACGAAATATCCCTTTGAAGGCCTGTTCAAAACTCATGAAACCAAGGGCCTTGTTCTCCTTTTATTTGTACCTGTGTGAATTCAGAATTATCCCAAAAGGAGAGAAGAATTCCATTTCACTATGAAGCATATTTCTCTTGAGACTTTGCCCTGACATCAACATATTTATTTAAATTCCCCCCTTGCCTACCACCTACCACTAACTCCAACTAAGCAATACGGTAAAAAAGTCTGCTAGAAAGAAACCAGTCTCCAACTTTTAAAAAAACTGCTAAAAACATAGCACAAACAAACACCTCTTCCATTCTCTGACAAACCACACATAGTGAACATGCATATCTCCGCTATATATCAATGTGGTACTCACTCTGAGAGGCATAAAGACCCTCTGTTGCCTTATCTTCGTTCCCATCAAACTCTCTGCTGGCTAGCTGCCTGTTGGCAGCCTCCAATCGCTCTACACAGAGAAGGGGAAACAGCTTAAGAATAAACATATACATATGGCCAACCTCAGAGAATAAAGAGACCTGCCAGATGCGCCATGATATAAAAAGAATCTTGGGAAAGGGAAGCCAGCTATACAATAATGAAAGAAATGGAGATCGTCCTGAAAAACAGGGAAGGCCAGCCTGCGTTTCCACCCCCCAAAGGAGGGACTCTGTTCTGTAGGGTCTCTGTCTGAGGGCCGGAATATATTTCTCTATACAAACTTCCCTATGGATGCTCATGTTCCCTCATAGAGTTGGTGCTCTCCAGCAGTCCTGGTTATGAAACACCAAACAATTTCAATATTAAAATATGGACTTCTCACTCTTTTGTTTTTTAAAAACTTTGGGGTTTTTTATTCTTTTACTTGTAACTGAAGCTGTTAAAATTTGGTAGCAACACCTGAGGACAGATGAAATTGATTTGCAGGGGGAGTTGGACTTCTATCAAAAAGAACAGCCCTTGTATTCTAGCAGGGACTTTGTTATAACATAATTCCAAAGAGATTTGTCTATAAAGACAAGGAGGACCAACAGGAGGTCCAGAAACATCTGGCTTACAATCCTGGCTTGATTCCCTAATCTGTATTTCCCCACTCTGTTGCCCACCAGATGTTCTTTGACAATGACAGCCCATCACTGCTCAGCACCGGCATGCTAGCTGAGGCTGATGTGAGTAAAGAGGGGGTGGGGCAGTTCTCAGTTTCAATAAAGCAGCAGACAACTGAAGTCAACTGAAAACGGGAGCAAAGATTTTCAATCTCATGGCTGTACAAAGAGTCCAAGGCTTGCTCAGGCTTGTTCCTGTAGTGTGGCAGTAAACTGTGGTTAGACATTGTGCCTGAAGTAGGGCTGCAGCAGCCATTGAGGGCACCCCATTCCACATAATTTAAGGTGGGTAGGGAGAGACGTCAGCACAATTTTTCAACCAGGTCCAGGAATATATACTGTATTTTTCGCTCTATAAGACACACCTAGTTTTAAAGGAGGAGAACAAGGAAAAAAATATTCTCTCCCTCTCTGCGCAGTGCCTCTCCAGCAAAGCAGGAGAAACAGAAGGGGCTCCGTTTCTCCTGCCGCTTCGCTGAAGGGGCGCTGCGCAGAGAGGGAAAGCTGTGCAGCGCCTCTCCAGCAATGCGAAGTCAGAACAGCAAGAGGGATCACTGCGCAGTGAAAGCAGCGATCCCTCTTGCTGTTCTGGCTTCTGGAATAGCTGCACAGCCTGCATTCGCTCCATAAGACGCACACACATTTCCCCTTACTTTTTAGGAGGGAAAAAGTGCATCTTATAGAGTGAAAAATATGGTTTTTTTAATGGCTCTACCAACAATAACCTCTAAACGTTGTTACAGGAAAACAGTTTGCTCGGTCAGAATCTTTGACGTGGCCATCTGGAATATGATAGTTCAGGAACGAAACAGAAATGCAATGGGAGGGGAATGAAAAGACCTTTCGTAAAAAGAACATACCACGTAAGGCCCGGTTGAAATCATGGAGACGCCTGATTTCGCTTTCCAGCTTGTTACGCATTGCCTTGTCCAGCGATTCCCTCTTGGTGGTGGTCTTCACCAAGTCCTCATAGGCTTCTGAAATCCTCTGGATTTCTATTTCAAACTGAAATGTTTGTGTGTATGAGGAAGAGGAGAGAGAGAGAGAGAGAGAGAGAGAGAGAGAGAGAGAGAGAGAGAGAATAAGGGAGAGCATACAACTTTCCATTAAAAGCTGGGCAGGGATGCATGTCAATCATTGACTTGAAACTTTTGAAAGAGAGGTTTGTGCAGTGGCCAGAAGCGTGTGCCAACTTTCACACTAGCACTGTGCCGCAGGAAGAATTCTCCTACAATGATGCCAAAAATACAACTCCTCCACAGGCATTAATAATCCTACTGCTGCTGAAGGAAACCAGCTCCCCAGCCATGACAGAAGAAAGCGACTCCAGCAATGGAAGAGGACGCAGCTCAGTGGTGCAGCTCATGCCATCCAGCAGGCAGACCCAGGTTTAATTCTCAGCAACTCTATGGAGAGCCACTGCTGGTCATGGGAATTCTATCAAGTCAAGCAGTTCCCCCAACTTCCATCACATCATATTATCCAGTATTTATATACCACTATTCACTTTTTGGGGAAGCGGGTGGCGCTGTGGGTTAAACCACAGAGCCTAGGACTTGCTGATCAGAATGTCGGCGATTCGAATCCCCGTGACGGGGTGAGCTCCTGTTGCTCGGTCCCTGCTCCTGCCAACCTAGCAGTTCAAAAGCACGACAAAGTGCAAGTGGATAAATAGGTACCGCTCCGGTGGGAAGGTAAACGGCATTTCTGTGCGCTGCTCTGGTTTGCCAGAAGCGGCTTAGTCATGCTGGCCACATGACCCAGAAGCTGTACACCGGCTCCCTCGGCCAATAAAGCAAGATGAGCGCCGCAACCCCAGAGCCAGCCCCTAATGGTCAGGGGTCCCTTTACCTTTACCTATTCACTTTTTGTTGTTGCTAGGCATGCAAATACCTATTGGTGTTATGGGCTGCAGCGAAATAACCTCTCTGGGCTGCAAGCTTGGGCAGTGTGTCTAGAGGTCCTGGCCTGCCCAGACAACAAGAACCCCTCCCGGCCTCGCTGATGTGGTCTAAAGGAAATCAGAGCAATCCGTTTGGCACCAGCTTGGCTGCAGGAGCTATACAAGACACCACCCAACCGCCTTAAGTGCTCCTTAGCCTTTTCTTCTCCCAAGAATGTCCTGCAAAGGACATCAAAACAGTATACGCAGTGAAATATCCCACTTTCCTTCCATCATGGAATGCAAAGCAGCACTCACATGGTTCCCATGCAGTCTCCCATCCAAGCACTGACCAGACCTGGACCTGCTTAGGTAGCAGCCTCACGTGCCTTCAGACCATGCTATTGAATTGGACATTTGCTGGGTCCCACACCGCTGCACTATAGAAGTTCCAACTTAGACGTGTCCCTAAATTGATCATATTCTGGGCCAAACCAGGCAGTGCTGTTCATCCCCATCAGGAAGTGGCGCAGGACACTTTTCTTGTGTCACCAAAGAGGATCAAGACGCAAAGCCCAGTCCCACTCAACCACACCACGCACCTTCTGGAGTTTATCTGCTTTCTCATAGTAGCCCTCCAGCTCCTTCTGCAGGGCCTCGTTGTCGTCGGAGAGCATCTCCACCATCTGCTGGGCTCGCTGGACTATAGAGAAGGCATCTGGTGGGAGCGGCTGCTCCTGCTGCTGGCTTGGCGGAGTTGCAGGCAGGGACTGAGACGCCATGGCCATCGAGAGGGGCGGCAAAGAGGCAGAGTGCAGTGGGCCAGTAAGAGAGGAGGCCTGTGAGGACATCGGGCTGTGCTGCTGTTGCAGGGATGGAAAAGATGACTGGCACTGACGGCTGTATGGGAGGGGAAAACAGATGAGTGGTGGGAACAGATTAATCGGATCATCGGCAGTGTGAGCAGTCAGTCTGCCAGAAGTGACTGCTTATTGGTGCTTAGTATCCCATACATGAATGGGACACAGGTGGCGCTGTGGGTTAAACCACAGAGCCTAGGGCTTGCCGATCAGAAGGTCGGCGGTTCGGATCCCCGCAACGGGGTGAGCTCCTGTAGCTCGGTTCCTGCTCCTGCCAACCTAGCATTTCGAAAGCACGTCAAAGTGCAAGTAGATAAATAGGCACCGCTCCAGTGGAAAGGTAAATGGCGTTTCCATGCGCTGCTCTGGTTCGCCAGAAGCGGCTTAGTCATGCTGGCCACACGACCCAGAAGCTGTACGCCAGCTCCCTCGGCCAGTAAAGCGAGATGAGCGCCGCAACCCCAGAGTCGGCCACGACTGGACCTAAAGGTCAGGGGTCCCTTTACCTTTATCCCATTCATGAACAGTGAAATACTTTCCCCAAGTGTGGATTTTTATGTAGCCAAAACAGTACCACCTGCACACAAGAAGGAGGTACAGTGGTGCCTCGCAAGACAAAATTAATTCGTTCCGCGAGTTTTTTCGTCTTGCGATTTTTTTCGTCTTGCGAAGCACGGTGTCGGGAAAGTTTTGGAAAAGCTTCAAAAATCACCAAAGTCTTTAAAAACCTCAAAAAAGGCTACCACACCGCGTGCTATGAGTTGCTCCTCGAAGTCAAGTCGCAACTGTATTAACGGTGTTAAGAAAAAGGAAACAAACTTGCAAGACGTTTCCGTCTTGTGAAGCAAGCCCGTAGGGAAAATCGTCTTGCGAAGCAGCTCAAAAAACAAAAAACCCTTTCGTCTTGCGAGTTTTCCGTCTTGCGAGGCATTCGTCTTGCGAGGTACCACCGTATCAGCAGACTTTTTAAGAAGTTCAAAAGGAATCCTGAGGGGCGGGGAGGAGAGAACAGCCCAATGAAGACTGAGCATGCTGTGCGACCACAGGATACTGTTGGGGGGCAAGGGAAGGGAAAGGGTGGAAGTAATGGATGGGAGCACTCCATACTGCAACATTTTGTTGCAGGTCCCACCAGTTATAATAATATTAGTTACCGATATAACTCGACACCTATATAGCACTATGTATGTACGGAGTAACTTTGTTTTTTTAAGGAAAAGTCTCTGCCTCAAGGACTTTACAATCCAACTTCCAGTAGTTGGAGAGACCACAAAGCAGAGGGTAAGGAAAGGGAGAGGTCAGCATGGGACAAATATGGGGCAAGGTGTTAGTTGCAGACAAGGGAGGGAACGCAAAAGAGCAGGAGGCGACTTTCTCTCAAGTTCTCTATCCAGAAATACTGAATTCTGGGAAATCTTATTGACCACTAGGAAAGCTTATTCAGCAAGTTTTCTCTGGCAGCTGAAATTTCAGCGGGAATTTGCCAGACTCTTTTCAAGCCTGTCTCTGCAACAACAGGCAGCAATTGGTGGGGTTGGTGGTTTTTTTAAAAAAAGAATGCTGAGACTCTCAGGGAACTAAATTCCACAACATGTGGTTGAGTACACAGTATACCTTTAAAACACATTTGAAGGACATTCTTTGCCTCAAAGGATTCTGGGCACTGTAGTTTACACCTCATACAGTTACAATTCCCAGCAAGCCTTAACAAACCCAAGTGCCCATATGTGCTTCGAATATCCTTTAAAGGTATAACTGTGCATGCAGCCACTTTATCTGCAATCATGTGGAAAACACAAGCAAGCACAGTCCTGCTCCTAGCCAGAAGAACAGAACCAGGCCTTGTGCTCTGCACTAAATAGGGGACTGTGTTCTGCATAGGTTGGGCTGAAATAGTCATGGTCTCATGCGAACGTGCCAGCGAACCTTTCTTCGAGGTTTGCATTGCTCCTTTAGATGTGCAGCTGTTAAACATGTTACTCTTCGGGATGAACAGTGCCTCTTCCCCTGTTTACAAACCACATTTGTCCCAGATCTGCCTTTGAAGCCTTTCCCTCAGATTGTATATATAAACTGCAGAGTCTCAGCCTGTCCGTACAAGGCGACTGACACACCTCACCCTAGCAAGCCAACCCATTTTAGAAAGAACTAACTCTCCCCGCCAGCAAATAGCCAGTCTCTCTCGCCAGCAAAAAGACATGCAGCAAATAGCCAGCCTCTTTCGACAGCTTATTTTTAAACAACTAACCCTGAACCAAATAAGCAGCAGCATTTCCATTGTAAAGGTTTTTTATATATATAATCTTCCATTGCCATTTGATGCTTGCCTAGGGTGAGTTGCCAGTTCCCCTAGGTGAGCAGATGAATCGAAATCACGCAAGGTTCAGTGTCATACTGTTTTACCTCACGTTGACTGGCACCCCTTGTAGGTGAAAACAGCTGCGGAGGTCCTTGAATCAGATTGCAGCTGCACAGACAGGTGTTTTGATATAAATCACCTGATATAAATTTCCTGATATAGCGCATTTTTTGCTCCATAGGACGCACTTTTCCCCTCCTAAAAAGTAAGGGGAAATGTGTGTGCATCTTATGGAGCGAATGCCGGGGGGAGGCAGGCAGGAAAAGCCCCCAAGAGCCGCACACAAGCTCCATGCGGCTCTTGGGGGCTTTTCCCCAGGAGGGAGAAGGGACTGACGCGGCCAGTCAGTCCCTTCTCCCTCCTCGTAGAAAAGCCCACAGGAGCCGCGTGCTCCTTAAAGGGTGTGCAGCTCCTGTGGGCTTTTGTGGGAGGTGGGGGTATTGCCATAGCTGCGCGCAGCCTCTCCCGGCTGGAGAAGTTGCGCACGGCTAAAGAGGAAGCCAAGACAGTGGGCGGGATCCATCCCACTCGCAGTCTTGGCTTCTTTGCTCTTTGGGGCTCGGGGAGGGGGAACCCTGGCAGCCCCAGAAGCTCTGGGAGAAGTGGACAGGCTGTGCGCAAGATTTTTTTTTCTTGATTTCCCCCTCTAAAAACTAGGTGCACCTTATGGTCCGGTGCACGTTATGGAGCGAAAAATACGGTAAATCACCTCCGGATGCTTCTAACAGAACTACCCCCCTCCCACCCAAAATATAGGAAGTTGTTTTATACTAGGTCAGATAATTTTTCCCACTAGCCCAGTATAGACTTCTCTGACAAACAGAGGCTCTCTAGGAAGTCAGGCAGAGAAGACTACACTCAGTGCTATTTTTCTGGGGGGGGAAAGATGGTGCCGGAACTGACCATGAACACCTCCCTCATTCTCTCAGAGGTGCCAGAACTGAGTTCCAGCAGAAGAAAAAAAGAGCCCTGGATCTATTACCATCTGGTGTGAGGAACCTTTGGCCCTCCAGATTTTGCTGAACTACAACTCCCATCATCCCTGTCCATGCTTGTTGAGGCTGATGGGACTTCCAAGCCAGCAATATTTTGTGGCCAAAGCGCCCCACACCTGACCCAGCTACAGTGGTACCTCGGGTTACATACGCTTCAGGTTACAGACTCCGCTAACCCAGAAATAGTACCTCGGGTTAAGAACTTTGCTTCAGGATGAGACAGAAATCATGCTCCAGCGGTGCGGCAGCAGCAGGAGGCCCCATTAGCTAAAGTGGTGCTTCAGGCTAAGAACAGTTTCAGGTTAAGTACGGACCTCCAGAACGAATTAAGTACTTAACCCGAGGTACCAATGTACTTTATCCTTCTAACTGGGGGTGCCATGGAGATATCTGCATGAAGAGCATGTGCTTGACCACTGGGCTATGGCGCTTTTATCTTAAAAGCACACACATTCAGGAAATCTGATTAGAGATTTCCTGACGTCGTGTCTGGTTTGGTCTTTACACAACCGGAGGAGATGTCCCATTCAGCACACATGGCTTGAGACTGGAGCGTGAGGCGCACGGCATCCATGTGCCTGACACCTGGAAAATCCTCCGCCTGAAAGGAGACTTGCAGATGGAATCCTCTTACAACTTCCTGAGACTGTAACCCGAAGCTGACCCTGTTTTTCCTTTCCTTCTCCTCATTCCCTTGTTGCTACCTCGCTTACATAAAGAGGGCTTTTCGCATTTCTCTTGAAAGCCGTGCTTTTCTGGCTGGAAAAACGCACACCCAACTCTCCGTATGTTGTTGCCCGAGACTCAAAACATGTGCTGATCAGATGGAATGCAAACGCTTCAGCAACACAACACCAGCAGCCAAGGAGCCACGAGGGGCTGTGTCCCAGGTTGCCATTTCAGGAAATGCAAAGCACCATGGACCTGATCCAAAAACTCAGCGCGCAGAGCTTACTGCCCATTGCCCCCACTTGAACCTGGGAGTGTGGCCTACAAATATACCCAACGCTTTTCCCATTAGAAAGACAGCAGGAGGAAGGCATCGTGTTGCAGAGGTGGGAGAACAGGGAGAAGCAATTCCCACCCCTTTGCCCACTGCTTCTCTCCTGGGATTCTAACTCCTCTGGGTCCCAGTTGCATGTTCACCACATCAAGTAGAGGGAAGATACTCAGCGATAGGATTGTGGTGGTGGGGAGGAGGAGGGAGGGAAATCATGCAAGAAGAGGAATAAGCACCACACTCCTGCTGCACATCTACAAAGTACACAAGCAGTACACAAAAGGTTTGTTTTGCCCTTTGGGGCAGTATTATTCTAGAGCCAATGGCTTTGAGCTGGACAATGTAACTTGCCCACCTGCTCCTCTCCCTGCAACCTGCCTAAATCTGCTCCAGAATGTGGAGGGAACCCCTGGAGCACATTTAGGGTTCATGTGGGGAAAGAAGTAGGTGAGGAAATTATGTTATGTACAGTAGTTAAGAGTTGTTGCACTACTGCATAAATGAATATCAGGGCTGGGCGACATTCGGTTTTCAACATTGCAGTATATCAGAAGCTAAACATTGTGATATACAGTTGTACCTTGGAAGTCGAATGGAATCCATTCTGGAAGTCCGTTCGACTTCCAAAACATTCGGAAACCAAAGTGCTGCTTCTGATGGGCTGCAGGAAGCTCCTGCGGCCAATCGAAAGCTGCAGAAGCCCCATCGGACGTTCGGCTTCCAAAAACAGTTCACAAACCGGAAGAGTCACTTCCAGGTTTGCGGCGTTCGGGAGCCAAAACGTTTGAGAACTAAGCTGTTCGAAAACTAAGGTACAACTGTACTGAAATATCACAACGCCTGAAATAAAGATGGAGCTATGTAAAAGCATTGGCTGGCTTCACGGCTTTTCCCGCATCATGATTTTTGCATTGCATGCACACACGCACATGATTTGCAATATATTGCCAGGTCAAAAATTATGAAACTGCTATCATGGTATGGACTTCAAACTAGTTTTGGATGATATGCCGCCCAGCCCTAACACACGTCATGATTTGCAACACATTGCCAGGTCCCAAATTATGAAACCACTGTCACAATATGGATGATATATCAATATATCTCCCAGCCCTATTGAAAACCACCCCGAGTCTGGAGTCTTACTTAACTTTACGAAAAAAGCAAAACCTCCCCCTAAGGATTGAAAGGAAGGCAATAAGATGGCAAGGAATTCAACATTACCTAGTCAGGCTGTACTCTGGGGGAGGCTGATAACGGACAACAGCTACTTCGCTCCTTGCTGCCTGGGGCGCTGAATAGGAGGGCATCACCACTTCCTGGAGGACTCCAGAATGCTGGTCGTTAAAAAACATCCCATGCTCCTGAGCTTTGCTCACCGGAGAGACCACCTGCTTGCTTTTGTACGGGTAGTCCGGCGGCGGGCCCCTTGGATCCACACCTTTGCTGGTGGACTGAGGAGGGGACGGCCCTCCCGCTTTGAACCCTTTGCTTCTCCCCAAGGTAGGCGGATGCTGTTTCGTGCCGTTCCTCTCCAGCGACAACTGCATGATCCTCTCGCTAAGGTATCGCACGTGGCCTTGCTTCAGTTCCTTGAGCGCCTCGTCTTTGTGCGCTTGACCGCTGTTGGCCCGGGCCAACGTCGGCCTCCCTTCCGTTCTGGATTTCGGGCAGGAGGTTCCAGCCATGTAAAAACCTGCCCCAGCGGCGCTGCTGGGCTGCTGGCCCCTGAAAAACTGAGACTGGGCTTTGGCCTCTTCGTAAGTTGGCAGCTCTTCATTGTTCTGCTGAGGCTGGGCGCCCCTGGGCTGCTTCTCCATCGCAGTGCTGTCCCCTTGATGCTCCTGGCCCTGTGGTTCCTGCCGGGCTGACTGCTGGACCATTTGTGGGTCTTCGGGCACCAGGTTTTCCGTGGAAGAAGAAAGCAGCGTGCTGGCAGTGGGGTTGGATGGTCCCGCGCTCCCTGTGGCCTGGTGCTGGATGGCCAGCAGGTTCATGTTCTCGCTCGGGTTGCCATAGCGCAGCTCCTGGATCAACCGCTGTAACACAGTGCCAGGGGCAACGTCCTCCGAACCTCTCATTTCCACCTCTGAAACCTGGAGGAAGCTCGGGGGGTGGAAGTTGCAAGGGGGGTCTTCAGCTGAAGCAAGAGAAAAGATGGCAGGCAGAGAAAGAAAGAGACACACAAAAAAATGGGAAAGGTTGGATTATTTTGAATGAGGAAGATGGAGAAATCCTGCATGTCCTTTTCCTCCATCAATTATCCTGCTGCCAACCTGAGTTCATAACTCAGCCAAATGTCAGGTGCAGCGTTAGAAATTCAGATATACAGTGGTACCTCAGGATGCGAACGGAATCCATTCCGGAGCCCCGATTGCATCCAGAAGCAAACATAACTAGCGATGGCACGTCTGCGCACATGCACGTCGCTTTTCACCGCTTCTGCGCATGCGTGTGACGTAATTTTGAGCGTCTGCGTATGTGCAAGCGGCGAAACCCAGAAGTAACACGCTCTATTACTTCCAGGTTGCCACGGAGCGCAACTCAACCACGCTCAACATGAAGCATATTCAACCCGAGGTATGACTGTATAAGCTACCGTATTTTTTGCTCTATAAGACTCACTTTTTCCCTCCTAAAAAGTAAGGGGAAATGTGTGTGCGTCTTATGGAGCGAATGCAGGCTGCGCAGCTATCCCAGAAGCCAGAACAGCAAGAGGGATTGCTGCTTTCACTGCACAGCGATCCTTCTTGCTGTTCTGGCTTCTGAGATTCAGAGTATTTTTTTTCTTGTTTTCCTCCTCCAAAAACTAGGTGCGTCTTGTGGTCTGGTGCGTCTTATAGAGCGAAAAATACGGTAAGTGCCAAATGGCTCCTTAAACCAAGGTTACAGTTGCCAAAATGGAATGCCTCATTGTCATTTTGGGGCCAGACAGCTCTAAAGTCATATTTTTCAATACAACCTTTCGGCTCCTGAAATTCAGATGAAATAGAACGGATAGAATTCTACAGGATGTGTCGCAAGTGTGCGAAAACAGATCCAATGATCCCCAGTCATGCACCCCCAGATGGTGGAGACGTCAAGCGCCATCCTGGTGCCTGGGCATCTTCACTTGCTCTCAAGTAGCCAGCTGCAAAATGCGCCTGGTGAATTTCAATTGTTGATCAGGGGGTAAGGCCAGTACAAAATAGGGAGGTACAAGGGAAGAAGGATGCAAGAGCATCATTTGACGGCAGTGTGGACTGATGAGACCTCTGTCCAGATGCTGCGGCTTGGTGGCTTAAATTTGGACTGCGGTCTAGGGACTCCCCACCTCTGCTCTTCAGGGACCAAATTGCTTCTGATTAAACCTAAGTGCCCCCTCTGTCCTGCACCCGGGTCCCATTTCCCTTGTATAATGATCCACTTGCAAGGCTCAATGTCAACAAGGATCTGAAGAAAGCCATTTGTCCAAAAAAACAAAACAAACCAGTGTGAAACTCAATTGACGAAAGCAGCTAGAAAGCAGGGTTTTTTACAAGCACCAGGAACTTACTTTCAGTATCGCTGACGAAGTCTATCATTAACGGTGAACCATCCCGCCTGCTGCCAAACAGCTGAGGATCTGTGTAAAGGCAGCCAGTTTCTTCCAGTATCTGGGCAGGAGTACTGGAAGTGTAGCAAATGGATGGGAGGCCTATGAGAAAAGAAAAAGAAGAAAATATTTATCCATGAACTAGTCACGTTTTTTTAATAAAAAAAAAATACCCCAACACTTTTCCTAAAGTGATTCACACTTGTGGTTTCTGAATTATGTTTAAGCGTTGTTTCACAACCCCCAACAAAGACATCCGTTGTATACACACTTCGCAGTGAATCATTTCAGATGTCTGTCTACATAAAAGGCTGCATGCAGAAACACATTTTGCTGCAAACAACACAACCTTGCCACAGAACTGTAACAGGGAAGTCACAGAGGGGGTGAGCACCCAGGCCATATTGGCAAGCGTTCAAAGACTTAATAGATGATAGAGAAATGGTCATTAATTTATTGGCAGCTCCCAGTATTTTCCAATTCTAAATTTTCAAGGAAAACTCACATCGCTGGTCAGTGGTTAAGCTGCTCTAGAATTACAATGGAGTTTTTGAAGCCAAGTGACTCACTGCTCTTCTGATTGCTAATGGCTTAGTTCCCAAGCTATCGCAGCCTTGGATTAGGACTTGGGTGGGCTTAGAATTTGAACTTTATGTCCACAAGCAACATATTAAAACTACATCACTGCATGCAAGCAAAGTGCTTTTGGTTGGTTTCAGAATTTTTTGATCAAAACAGACATAGTGTCAATTCAGATGCAGTAGGAAACCAGGGCTTCCCATTACACGAACAAGCCTCAGGCTTACCCACAGCCTCCAACCTTCCCCTCTTTTGTGCCCACAAGGAGATCAGCAACTTCTGTTTTTAAACAATCCAGAGTATCTCAGTCCGGGGATCTGAGGAACCTGCGGCCCTTCAGTGTTGTTGGACTACAGTTAGAATCATAGAATCATAGAGTTGGAATAGACCACAAGGGCCATCGAGTCCAACCCCCTGCCAAGCAGGAAACACCATCAGAGCACTCCTGACATATGGTTGTCAAGCCTCTGCTTAAAGACCTCCAAAGAAGGAGACTCCACCACACTCCTTGGCAGCAAATTCCACTGTCGAACAGCTCTTACTGTCAGGAAGTTCTTCCTAATGTTTAGGTGGAATCTTCTTTCTTGTAGTTTGGATCCATTGCTCCGTGTCCGCTTGTCTGGAGCAGCAGAAAACAACCTTTCTCCCTCCTCTATATGACATCCTTTTATATATTTGAACATGGCTATCATATCACCCCTTAACCTCCTCTTCTCCAGGCTAAACATGCCCAGCTCCCTTAGCCGTTCCTCATAAGGCATCGTTTCCAGGCCTTTGACCATTTTGGTTGCCCTCCTCTGGACATGTTCCAGTTTGTCAGTGTCCTTCTTGAACTGTGGTGCCCAAAGAGTTACCATAATCTCTTATCATTGGCCATGCTGGATGGGGCTGATGGGAGTTGGAGTCCAACATAACTCCAATCCCTTGTTTAAAATATGGTTCAGGAACAAGCCAAGATGTAAAACCATGATTTGGTCTAACAAACCATAGCTCCCTGTTACATTTGAACTCAAGGAACTGTGGTTTGCTTCAATGGAGAAGTGGAAGCTCCTGATCTCCTCACAGTAAGGTAAGAAGAGAGGACGGAGGAGCATTCAAGTTTCCTATTATGTCCAAAATACCACACAGACATATTTGATGCACATACACCTCTTACTGCAGTACAATTAGGTATATAAAGTATGGTCTTGTCCATAAACTTTAAATCTGGACAACAGCCTGTAAAATAACATGCTGGACATTTATACTATCCAGAGGCCACTGTCACAAGAATAACTGATTATATGGATATATTGCCTGCATCTGCACATGGAAATTTAATTTCCAGAAACTATTGTTTTGCCCATTCCCTGTTTTACATGCTATTTTAACTAATTTAACACTTTTTAAAAAGCGTTAGTGGGAAAAGCCATTCACAGTGCCATTCATGAATGTGCTCTTTGCTTATTTTTTGGGTATAAACTCTATTACAGCAAGTTGACAATTTATACAAGAGAAAACACGCCCGATTTGTCTTACGACACAGTAATATTTAAATTCAGACTGCTGAATTTATGGCAGTCCCAGTGGAATATGTCCCTCTCTTGATTTCATTATCTACTGCAGTAACCATATAAGTTTAGAACCCTAGAATGAAATTGCACAGACAACATTCCTTGGTTTGTATGAAAGAGATAACAATGGCTTTGAAAGAGAGTTTTTAGCTGGGTGTTCTGGGAAGAAGGAATAAGAAAGACTGGAATCCATCTTGAGCAGGCTGGCTGAAGGCTGGCTGCACTGCTGTGGGGGACAAACCCCTCCTGAAATGAACATGCTGTAAGATCTGGACTCCCTGCAGGCAGACTGAAGGTATAAATAGGTGAATAAACCATATTTCCTAAAGCTATGACATTATCCACCATGTCTCAGTTCTCCAAAGGACCCTGTAGAGAGTGCCCGGAACCCCCAGGAATCTTGCAGAACATGGGGGCGTCACATTACTTTTGTAACACTACGTTTTGCTGAGAGTCAAAAAGCAATCAAGCCATGTAATCCAGTAGTCAAGTGAGCGATCAACTGATCACAGATTAAGCGAGTACAGCAAGCAAATCAGCCTGGAAACCCCTCACAAATCTGATTCTACTGACCAAAAAAAATTGCAGCAGGAAAGCAGCTTATCTCAGTGGAGTCTGGGTGCGCAAACTATTGAAGTGGCACATTACATCTCACCAAAATGTATGTGTGCCTGAGCATGCACAGAATTTGGGATTCTTGTATCAGACGTAGAGTAGGAAATGAATACAAATGAATTTCTTGCCTTCTAAAACTGCTTCCCTTTCCCTTCTCCCCAGTCTCTCAAGTTGCAAAACCCCTCCCTTTTATTCTTTAATCGTTTGATGAAAGGGGGCAAGAGTTTTATTATAGCATTGTTTTTTAAGCTGGGAATTATGGGGTAGGAGGCCAGCCTTAGCATCTGGAAAGACAGCCGTAAATCCAGCTCAAGCTGACTCACATCCTTTTAATCAGAATTGCACCCTGGATAGGAGAAGACGGCTCTCCTACGGCCTCGGGGCAGCTAACGTCAACACGCCTTACTCTCCTAGACACAATGTAGGTGTTAGCTGGTTTGGAAACACAGTTGAACAAAGGGGCAAGTTGGCTTGATGCAGCTGATCTCAGCATCTCATCCCTATGTATTAAGCCAAATCAACCAACTTCATCAAACTCAGATAAGCATGCTGGAAATATCTTACAAAAGCTATGTAGGCTTGTAACGTAGGAATCATGGGCGAAGCCAGGATTTAGGTTGGGGGTGGGACCAAGCTATCTGGAATAATACGATATGGAATTAATACAACAATTAAAACAGTTAGAACAATAAAGCCACAAGTTCAGGGGAATGCTTGCCTAAACAGGTGAGCCTTCAGGAGCCGGAAGAATGCCAACACAGATTGTTTCAAGAGAGAAAGCATTCCACAACACTGGTGTCACCAGTGAAAATCCTGCCTCTATGTCACCGCAAGACAATAATCATCAAGTCATGGCAAAACTAGCTGGGTTACATTGGCTGATCATGGTGCCCTTGAGAAAAGTTTCCCATCCCTTTGTAGCTGACTGCATCTTCCTATGATCTCTGTAGAGCAGGGGTAGGCAAACTAAGGCCT
Organism: Podarcis muralis; assembly: GCF_964188315.1. Taxonomy (NCBI): domain Eukaryota; kingdom Metazoa; phylum Chordata; class Lepidosauria; order Squamata; family Lacertidae; genus Podarcis; species Podarcis muralis. The sequence continues at coordinate 18,313,985 of NC_135658.1, read as the reverse complement.
TTGGGCTGGATGCGGCCCAATCGCCTTCTCAATCCGGCCAGCAGACGGTCAGGGAATCAGCGTGTTTTTACATGAGTAGAATGTGTGCTTTTATTTCAAATGCATCTCTGGGTTATTTGTGGGGCATAGGAATTTGTTCATTCCCCCCCCCCCTCGAAAAAAATATAGTCCAGCCCACCACATGGTCAGAGGGACAGTAGACCGGCCCACAGCTGAAAAAGGTTGCTGACCCCTGCTCTGGAGGGTTACTTGGCCCTGAACAAAGTCGGATGTAGTGATGGAGAGAGGAGGACATGGGAAACTTTATTTCCATGAGCTTCCTTATGCTAGCTTACCTTAGACCCCAAACCACTACGTATATGTAAAGCCACACATACAGACAACTAATTGTCCAAGTCATTTAGTGAGCCACTGCACCTAAATAACCTGCCATGTGTCCACCCCAGGTATGCTAAGTCTCCAGATGTGTCCCAGCCATAATCATAATCATTATAATTTATAATTTATAATTTATACCCTGCCCATCTGGCTGGGCTTCCCCAGCCACTCTGAGCGGCTTCCAACCAAATATTAAAATACACTAATACATTAAACATTAAAAGCTTCCCTAAACAGGGATGCCTTCAGATGTCTTCTAAAAGTCTGGTAGTTGTTGTTCTCTTTGACATGTGGGAGGGCGTTCCACAGGGCGGGCGCTACTACTGAGAAGGCCTTCTGCCTGGTTCCCTGTAACTTGGCTTCTCGCAGTGAGGGAACTGCTAGAAGGCCCTCGGTGCTGGACCTCAGTGTCCAGGTAGAACGATGGGAGTGGAGACGCTCCTTCAGATATACTGGACCGAGGTCATTTAGGGCTTTAAAGGTCAGCACCAACACTTTGAATTGTGCTCGGAAATGTACTGGGAGCCAATGTAGGTCTTTCAAGACCGGTGTTATGTGGTCTCGGCGGCCTCTCCCAGTCACCAGTCTAGCTGCCGCATTCTGGATTAGTTGTAGTTTCCGAGTCACCTTCAAAGGTAGCCCCACGTAGAGCGCATTGCAGTAGTTCAAGCGGGAGATAACCAGAGCATGCACTACTCTGGCAAGGCAGTCCGTGGGCAGACAGGGTCTCAGCCTGCATACCAGATGGAGCTAGTAGACAGCTGCCCTGGACACAGAATTGACCTATGCCTCCATGGACAGCTGTGAGTCCAAAATGACTCCCAGGCTGCGCACCTGGTCCTTAAGCTGCACAGTTACCCAATTCAGGACGAGGGAGTCCTCCACACCCGCCTGCCCCTGTCCCCCAATAACAGAACTTCTGTCTTGTCAGGATTCAACCTCAATCTGTTAGCTGCCATCCATCCTCCAACCACCTCCAGACACTCACACAGGACCTTCACTGCCTTCACTGGTTCTGATTTAAAAGAGAGGTAGAGCTGGGTATCATCTGCATATTGATGGACACCCAGCCCAAACCCCCTGATGATCTCTCCCAGCGGCTGCATGCAGATGTTGAAAAGCATGGGGGAGAGGACCGAACCCTGAGGCACCCCACAAGTGAGAGCCCAGGGGTCTGAACACTCATCCCCCCCCACCACTTTCTGAACACAGCCCAGGAGGAAGGAGCGGAACCACTATATGACAAGTGCCCCCAGCTCCTCTAGACGGTCCAGAAGGCTGTTATAGTCGATGGTATCAAACGCCACTGAGAGATCCAGCAGAACTAGGAAACAGCTCTCACCTTTGTCCCTAGCCCACCGAAGATCATTGACCAGTGCGACCAAGGCAGTTTCAGTCCCGTGATGAGGCCTGAATCCCAACTGGGAAATATAGAAGACTTCTCTCCCAAGGGCAGTAAGGCTGAAATGTTCCTGGACTTTGCAGTACCAGAATTCAATACACAGTGGTACCTCGGGTTACATACACTTCAGGTTACATACACTTCAGGTTACAGACTCCACTAACCCAGAAATAGTACCTCGGATTAAGAACTTTGCTTCAGGATGAGAACAGAAATCATGCAGCAGCGGTGCGGCGGCAGCGAGAGGCCCCATTAGCTAAAGTGGTGCTTCTGGCTAAGAACAGTTTCAGTTTAAGAACAGACCTCCAGAACGAATTAAGTACTTAACCCGAGGTACCACTGTATTTGTGACTGTGTTTTCCAATAAAAGGGGGGGGGGGAATGGGGTTGGGGAAAGACTTTGAAACTGCATGTTAGAATCCACATACATATCACTAGGGAACAAGTGCTCAGGGACATCTCACCAACATAATACAACTTTTATACACCCAACAGATATCAGGAAACATTATCTTACACAAGCAAGGTACTCATCATTCATATTAAGCAATTTGGTGACTGTATCTGAATGCTGACAATCCTGATTCAAGCGAATGCTGAATATAAGATTTATGCAACTGTCAACATTTATGTTGCGTTTTCAAATATTCACACAAAAAAATTTACACTGTCAACAATTTACAAGTGAAATACTGACTGCTATAAATTTTCAGCCATCCACTGAGGCAGGTCTGAAAGCTGATTTCTTGTCTCCTGGCTCTTTGTCATGTCAAAGAATGACCAAGAGATCCACCACATTGGAGCTGTTAAAAGGGCTGTGAAGAAGGATCCCCAGCACTCCCCAACATTCCAACAAAGCCTGCAAGACATCGGGCAGACGGTTGGGATAAACCTCGGTCCTCCAGATGTGTTGGGACTACAACTCCCATCATCCCTAGCTAACAAGACCAGTTGTCAGGGATGATGGGAATTGTAGTCCCAAAATATCTGGAGGGCCGAGTTTGGGGATGCCTGGGATAAACGGATGCCGTCTAGGCTGCAATTCAAGCCTGAAGAGAGTCAGCTGACGTTAAAAGGCATCAAGACACAACAAGCCGAACTTGAGCAACTTGTCTTGACTTGAAAGACTCTCCCCTATTTCTCCTGCTTCCTGACTGCTACCTCAGATGGTGGATCCTGGGCTGTCCACTTTGCCTTTGACCTGACAGCGGCTATTGGCCTCTCCAACCCTCTGCTGCTACCCCAGAACCTTCTGCATGGCTCTCTGTGCCTGCCCCGTGACCCTTTGCTCCATAACTGCTTGATCCGGTGCCTGACTCTCAAGTCCCTCCCCATACCCATGTTCCTGGACTTTCCAATCCTTGTCTACACCTAAACCAAACCTGCCTCAGAGCTAGGCCAAGGCTACAGAGCTAGGCCAGCTACAACCAACCCACTCTGAATTTTGGGCTTATTCTACACTTTTCTGTGTCAAACCCACACAGTTATGTGGTGAAATAAAAATTTTAAGGTGTATATATATATATATGTGTGTGTGTGTGTGTGTGTGTGTGTGTGTGTGTGTGTGTGTGTGTTCTCATAACTGCATATATAGGCCACATGTCTGGAACCCCACAGAAAAAGTCCTGAAACCATTTTGTCCCTCCCAAACTGACCTCAAATATTTCTCTGCAAGGTCAACGGAAAATGGAAAAGCCTTCCCATTGTCTTTTTGTTCACAAATCCTGTCTTAAGGGTATGTCTGTGTATGAACAGGGTGAGCCTGTGACCTGACTCAGGAACTAAGTATTTATCATTACAAAAGACTGGCCAGGCTCCCCAGGTAATCCAATCAAGTAACCATTAACAGATAACCTGCCAGACAGGAGATAAACAACGCACTCAGATTTCTGTTGTAGACCGCCCTTTCTGTGATGTAGGTATGATGTATCTGGGGGTGGTCTTGAGGCAAACCCTTTCTGTGATGTATGTATGATGTTTCTGGGGGTGGTCTTGGACTCCAGGGCGGGCAATTTAAAATGTCTATATAAGGGCGGGCACACCTGGGTCCTCCTCCTTTCCTGTGTGTGAGGGGAGCACCCTGTTGCAACAGATCAATAAAGATCAGGCTTACTAGCTGCTTTGCTTCTCAATATTCTCTGGTTGGCCTCTGTTATTTTCTCCAACCGATGGAGAACCTACAAAGGACTCTATAAGGGCTCTTGTGTCCCCCATAAGGAAATAAGGGCTGGTTTTTGTTTATTACAGAGGAATAACCTAGTTATGAGTAGCACGACACAGACAAGATTATAAATTACTATTCTGAATGTGTCCTTGTTCATTTCAGGAGCTAATTTTACTTTTTAAACAAACCCATTGTAGCATAAAACACAGAACGCTAACACTGAATCTACACTTTTTAAACCATACACACAGCTGGCTCATGTTCCAAGAAACAAGTATAAAAGCAGTCTTTTGTAGTATTTCATTTCATCCACCCACACATCGGCTCAGAGGGGCTTTTTGAGCACGCACCCCTGCATAGTCTGGTGCAACATCACAACTACCAAATTAATCTTCTGAAGAAAGCAGAAGTGGCCAATGGCCACCAGCTTAGATGGATTTGAAAGGGGATTAGACAAATTAATGAAGGGAAATGCTTCTGGGGCATGATTGAGATTCCCCCCCCCCCCCCACTTAAAAATAACTATCAGGGATCAGGGAGGGCATGCCTCTGAATATACCAACAACAGAGGAAATACAGTGGTACCTCAGGTTAAGTACTTAATTCGTTCCGGAGGTCCATACTTAACCTGAAACTGTTCTTAACCTGAACCACCACTTTAGCTAATGGGGCCTCCAGCTGCCACCACACTGCTGGAGCACGATTTCTGTTCTCATCCTGAAGCAAAGTTCTTAACCTGAAGCACTATTTCTGGGTTAGCGGAGTCATTAACCAGAAGCGTATGTAACCTGAGGTACCACTGTACAGCAATTTTTTTTTGAAGTATTCATGTTAAAACAACATGAGGGCAATGGCTAAGTGCTGCATGATCCTGACAGATGAAGGGCAGCCCAGAAATATAGTAAATAAATAAATGCTATACCCCATTTACCTAGGAATAAGCCCCACTGAACTGAATGGAACTTAGATTGCACTGTTAGTCAGGACCCAGCCCACCTATTTAAATAAACCCACCCTGCTTATTAATAAGGACGAATACTATAATCACTGTAGTCACCACTGCCAATCATTTCCATATCACTTTAGTGTGCAAAGCGTGCTAAAATGCTCTCCGCCTCATTCATCTGAACCAAACTAGATTTCTCTGTACTGAGCTGCGGCCTGAATCCTTTTAACCTCAGTTGCAGTTTCCAACGAGAAAGAACCCTGGAAGTAAATAATGGAAGATAATCCCTCTTGTATGTTTGGCATTTAGAGCAGTCAACACAGAGTCTGCCTGCTCTTTTCTCTCTCTTTTTTCAGGCTGTTTGCCAAGGAAAGACCTTTTTAGGATCATTTACTTAGAATTGTTCCTGCAATTAGCCGGCCCATTGTTAACACCAGTGTGTGGTTTTTCTTATGCAAACCACACCATTCCCGCTGCACGAGGGTTGTTTTAAAAAAGCAATCCTAGCCATTCATATCTGACTCTGGGATTTGGTACCCGCTATTACAAAGTACATAGAAGCAGCCTAAACTGTAGTGTGTTATACACAGAATGGTAATTACTGTAAGTATCGTTGTTATTTCTTATTATTATTATCTTGAGCTGGGAGAGTGGTTAAAACTCTGCTCTAAGAATATCAAGATCAGCAATGGGAGAAAAGTATAGAACAAATATTTCCTTTTTTACATGAAAAATTCCTTCCAGTAGCACCTTAAAGACCAACTAAGTTAGTTCTTGGTATGAGCTTTCGTGTGCATGCACACGAAAGCTCATACCAAGAACTAACTTAGTTGGCCTTTAAGGTGCTACTGGAAGGAATTTTTTTTGTTTTGACTATGGCAGACCAACACGGCTACCCATCTGTAACTTTTTTACATGGTTCTGCTTGCTGAATAACAAAATTTTGCAGAATTTGGAGGTTAGTTGGCTAGATGCAGGAGAGATTTAGGGTACATACAGCAGTCTGAGTTGTAGGGATATTAACGGTGTAAAAGCAGAAATGCCAGTATGGTAGAAGCATAGAGTTGAAAAGTTACCAGAGGGTCATCTAGACCAACCCCAGCAATGCAGGAATCTCATGACAGAGGGCCAGCACATACTATAAATTTCATTTTTAAACTGAGCACAGTGCTATATGTTTTTAATTAATGAACTGGTTTGCGATATACAATTCCTGTACACTCCCCTGCCCCTCTTAATTTTATTTATTTGGAAATAACAAAACTGCCTAAGTAAATAAACTTAACTGAATTCACAGAAACCACATGGAGCCAGATGCCCTGTTGTTAGGATAAACAATACTATCTGATTGTATTATTATTTATTCAGAATAACCTGTTAGCCACCTTCACACAAACTCAGTGTACAAAAACATCCTAATTACTCCCCACGCCTAAAAACAAAAGAAACAAAACCTGTAGACAGGGAACAACAGAAACAGCACCAACCAACCAAGCTAGCTAGCTAGCTAGCTGTAAAGGTAAAAGTAAAGGTAAAGGTAAAGGGACCCCTGACCATTAGGTCCAGTCGTGACCGACTCTGGGGTTGCAGTGCTCATCTTGCTTTATTGGCTGAGGGAGCCGGCGTACAGCTTCCGGGTCATGTGGCCAGCATGACTAAGGCGAAGCAGAGCAACGCACGGAAACGCTGTTTACCTTCCCACCAGAGCGGTACCTATTTATCTACTTGCACTTTGACATGCTTTTGAACTGCTAGGTGGGCAGGAGCAGGGACCGAGCAACGGGAGCTCACTCCATCGCGGGGATTCGAACCACCAACCTTCTGATTGGCAAGTCCTAGGCTCTGTGGTTTAACTCACAGCGCCACCCACGTCCCGTACTGTACTGGAGGCCAAATGACCGGAAACTTTATTTTGCACCCTTGCTGGAAAGTCAATAGAGAGGGAGAGCTATAACATACAAAGGGAAGTTCGTTCCACAGCCTTGGAGCTACTGATATAAAGACCCTGCTCTTTGCTGCTATTATGTCTCTGTTTCTCTCTCGCTCAAGTTGACTCCAGAGGCGGAGGGATTCAATTCCACACCAGAAATTTAAGTTTACACAGCTGAAGTGAATTAAGGGGCTCTATTGCTCTGGTGCAACAAGGCCCGATATTCGTTTATTTTCAGTGGTGATTGTGAAATGCACTGAAAAGTGTGGAATCAATGATTAACAGGAAGGATGAAATCAGAATAAACTAGCATTGTTGTGTAACCTCACCACAAACAAATCAGAATAAGGACTCAATAAAGACTAGGCGCTGTGTAAGTTTTGTGCAAGCAAACCAGGATGTATGCTCAGAAAACTGATCCCTGTCCCCAGCCTCTCTCCCATGCGCGCACACACCTAATCAATCCTGGATTCGTAGAACTGTCAAATTTGAAAGGACCCCAAGGGTTATTTTGTCCAATCCCCTGCAATGCAGGAGTCTTTTGCCCCACATGGGGCTTGAACCCATAACCCGGAGATTAAGAGTGGCAGGGGAAACCCAGCCAAATGGGCAGGGGCATAAATAATAAATTATTATTACTATTATTATTATTATCATGCTCTACCAACTTTGCTATCCCAGCCTGGTCACAGCCATTGTATATCAGGCAAGATGTTAAATAAAAGGCTGGATTATAGTCTCCATTTCCTCCAGGGAGCACAGGTCCTCTTCCTTACAGCAACCCTATGATAGTGAGTGATAGTGACTGGCCAAGGAAGGCCACCCAGTAATCTTTGCTGCTAACTAGAGATTTGGACTCAGGCCAAAGTCCTATGCTCTAACCCAATCCCACCCCCACAACCTGGTGCCTTTCAGATGTTGCTGGACCATAACTCCCAGCATTCCTCACCATGATCCATGCTGTCAGGGGCTGATGGGAGCAGGAGACTGACATAATCTGCAGGGCATGAGGTTGGAGGAGACTGATCTAGCCACTATACCAACTTGGTCTACCAACGGGCTCTTCTACAGAATCAGTGGTTTGAGGAGCACAGTGTCACGGATGGTACAATGTACAAACCTTGTCCAAGAGCTGTTTTTTTTTTATCTCAGCTGTCAATATGTTTTGGAAATTAACCAAATGACACACACACACACACACACACACACACACACACACACACACACAATATGCCGCAATATGGAGAAGATTATGATATCATTTTGAGACCAGTCCACACAAAAGACATGTTTCGTTTTTGTAGCAATGTTTGTTGACTGAAAACTATGCGGTATTGGAAATATTTCCTGCTCTCTTCATACACTAAAAACAAACAAGTCAACGGAACTGGTAGAATCACATACCACCCTACAGGCAGAGTTGCTTCCTTGCCGGAATTGTACAGGCTCAGAAAGAAGTTTATCTTTTTAAACTTCTTGCCAGTATTGGGGCATCAGAATATTTATTTGGAGTGTTTATATACTACCCTTGTTATGAGCCATAGGGCAGTTTACAACAAAACTAGACAAGATAAAAACTAAGTGTAACATCCACAAAATAACACAACCCTCAAATACATAACAAATCAACAACCATTTGCTAATAGCAGCAGCAGCAAATCGATTAATTTATCCAGTTAGGTCTCTCCTCCTCCACCCGGCCACCCAAAAAAGTGCACCTTAACCAATCGCCTAAAGTTATATTAGGGTTGAGGCCGGGTGCACCTCAATACAAAAGGCTTTCTCCTGAACCCTCAACACCACACGCTTCATCCCGTACAGGAATTACCAAGAGGGCATCATCTATTGATCTTAAGGCCAGGAGTAGGTCAGCATGGAAGATGGCATGCTTGCAGAGAATTTGGGTCACAGGTGTTTTAGGATTTTAGGTGTCAAAGTTCCACCGCAGCCAGAAGAAGAAGAAGAAGAAGAGTTTGGATTTGATATCCCGCCTTTCACTCCCTTTAAGGCGTCTCAAAGTGGCTAACATTCTCCTTTCCCTTCCTCCCCCACAACAAACACTCTGTAAGGTGAGTGGGGCTGAGAGACTTCAGAGAAGTGTGACTAGCCCAAGGTCACCCAGCAGCTGCATGTGGAGGAGCGGGGAAGCGAACCCGGTTCCCCAGATTACGAGACTACCGCTCTTAACCACTACACCACACTGGCTCTCTGGCCAGTTTTGTAGTTGAGACTCCTCAGCTGTTGCACACACAGCAGCATTTGCAGTGCGATGTGAATGCATGTGTCTCAGACCTATGAGGAGGCTTAGTGTTAGATCAGACTATTGATCTATCTAGGCTAGTAATTTTTTTCTACTCTGCCCAGCAGGACCTCTATATGGTTTCAGGTAGAGGGTCTTTCCCTGCCACCAACTTGTACCTGGTTGTTTTATAAGTGGAGATGCCCAGGATCGAACCTGGGAACTTCTGCAAGCCAAGCAAGTGCTCTGCCACAGAGCTATGGATCCTGCAATACTCCCCCTCCCATCCCCAGGTATTTCCCAGGTCTGCCAACTGAACTCCTTTTTAAACTAAAGGTAAAGGGACCCCTGACCATTAGGTCCAGTCGTGGCCGACTCTGGGGTTGCGGCGCTCATCTCGCTTTATTGGCCGAGGGAGCCGGTGTACAGCTTCCGGGTCATGTGGCCAGCATGACTAAGCCGCTTCTGGCGAACCAGAGCAGCGCACGGAAACACCGTTTACCTTCCTGCCAGAGCGGTACCTATTTATCTACTTGCACTTTGACGTGCTTTCGAACTGCTAGGTTGGCAGGACCTGGGACCGAGCAACGGGAACTCACCCCGTCGTGGGGATTCGAACTGCTGACCTTCTGATTGGCAAGTCTAGGAAGGTCTGCATGCGAGGGATAGATCTTTCCCACTGAATCAAAGGCGCCTCCAGGTTTTTCTCATAACTGAGCAAGCACACCCAGCCTCCACAGTCGCAAAGAAGAGCTTCTAGAAAAGATGGTGCAAGACTCAGGTCCTGCTTTGAAGCTTCCCACAGACATCTAGTTGGACACTGCGAAGACAGGAAGTGGACTAGATGGGCCTTGGCCTCACTCAGTAGCATTCACAGGTTCTTTTCAGGCTTGTGGATCCCCGACATGGTTCGTTTCAGAAACCAGGCACGCCACACAGTCATACATTTATAACTGCGTCCCTTGGAAAGGGTTGCCAACTTTTTTTTAACAGACAGACAGACAGACAAGATAGGGTGTCCAAGCAAATCCCAACCGTGGAGGCACAAACATGGAAAACGCTTCTGCAGTGTGGACGGATGCCTGCTTGTTGGAAACCTCTTTGGGGGCCAAGAGCGTCTCCAGAGAAACAAAAGGTGGCAACCACCTGACCTTGGATTCCCCCAACCCTCCAAACTGACAAGCCACCAGCTTTTCTTGAGCCTCAAAAGAGCGCTAAACCTGGCGATGATGGATCATCTCCCTAAAGGCAGAGCAAAACCCCACCATATGACAGACCTATTTTGGAAACCACACATTGATATGCGCTGTCACCGAGGGGGAAAGCTAAAGCAGCCTCCCAATGCTACAGCAGCCTCCTGTCAAGCAATGAAAAACAGCCTGGCACGCTATGCCCTGCTTTTTCAAGAACACTCTCAATGCACTATATGTCCTTCCTTCTTGCTATTTTCCTCCTGGCATGTACACGCACCCCTGCTCTGCTTGTAGGAGAATATCACGCTTCTCGAAATCAGGTCTTTATTTTATGCAGGATATTTACAGGGCACTTGATTGAAAAGCTCCCCGAGCAGGATACAAATAATTACTATTTACTTTTAAATTAGAGGCAGCTCCTCTGCTCTGCTCATGCTCTCTCTCCGTGCTCTACTTTTTTCAATGCAGTCAGCTGAACTATGGAGCAGCCCGGATTCAACTCTACAGAAATCAGGACTTTCCCCCGGCCCTCTTCGCGGGTCAACAACTTAAAAATAAGCTAAACGAAAAGCTTTCCTACCATATGTCCAAAAAGTTCCCCAGAGTACAACTAACCCCTCTGGCTTTCCAGATCGCTATGAACATCCATGCCTAGGGAGTGGAGGGGGGGTGGGGAGTCCTAAAATTGGCAGGCAACTCCGCACTTTCCCCTCTCCATCATCCCTGCAGAGGATGACGCGCTGGCTGCCCCGGGCTTTTCCTCTCTCTCTCTCTCCCGCACCGCGCACAGTTCCGTCGTTACCTCTTTGGCTCCGAAGTTTCCCCGCAAGAGACCCCGCGAAGCGAGCGCGGCTCAGCTTCCCACTTCCAGCCCAGCCCAGGAAAAAGAAAAGAGAAGGAAGGGGAGGAGAGGAGAGAAGCAATGGGGAGAGGAGGGGTGTCTCTCCCCCCCCCCTCCCCAAGCGCGCAAATGACAGGCTGCGTCCTCGCAAAGCGCCGTTTGCAGGCGCTCCGAAAAAGCAGCAAACAAACACGCACGAAATACTCCAAACAGCCCCTATTTCCCCGCGCCGGAATGCCAGGAATGTCAGCGGAGCTTTTTTACCTACTGCCCAAATCATCGCCGGCTTCTCTGGGTCCTAATGTTGGCCCATGTATTCGCCCCGCCGAGCGCGCTCTCTTGTCTGCCTCTCGCTTTCTCCGTCTCTCTCTCTCTGGGCAGATCTTCCTTCTTTTCCTTCGCCAAGCAAGAGCGGTCCCTTGGAAAGGCGGCCAAGGGGCTGGGATTGCCAGCGTAATTCTACCCGCTCCGCCGCCGCCAACCCACACGCTCCAGCAGGGAAGTCGCACATCGCCGCCGCGCGGCGCTTGCCAGGTCCTAGCGCGCGGAAACTCCAACTCTCCGCCCGGGGAAAGTTCCTTTCTCGCCGGGTGGTGGGAAGGACATACCCTCCAGCATTTCTCTGATGCAAACAGGGGCGTCCAATCAATAATAATAATTTTACTCTTTATACGCCCGCCCATCTGACTGGGTTGCCCCAGCCACTCTGGGTGGCTTCCAACATATATAAAAAACATAATAAAACATTTAAAAGGGCATACCCTCCAGCATTTCTCTGGTGCAAACACGGGCGTCCAATCAACAATAATTAATAATAATAATGCAAATAATAATAATTTTACTCTTTATTTTACTCATAATAAAACATTTAAAAACTTCCCTACACAGGGCTGCCTTCAGATGGCTCCATGGTGGAATAACTCCATGTTGTTGTTGTTGTTGTTTAGTCGTGTCCAACTCTTCGTGACCCCATGGACCAGAGCCTGCCAGGCAATCCTGTCCTCCACTGCCTCCCGCAGTTTGGTCAAACTCATGCTGGTAGCTTCGAGAACATTATCCAACCATCTCGTCCTCTCGTCCCCTTCTCCTTGTGCCCGCCATCTTTCCTAACATCAGGGTCTTTTCCAGGGAGTCTTCTCTTCTCATGAGGTGGCCAAAGTATTGGAGCCTCAGCTTCAGGATCTGTCCTTCCAGTGAGCACTCAGGGCTGATTTCCTTCAGAATGGAGAGGTTTGATCTTCTTGCAGTCCATGGGACTCTCAAGAGTCTCCTCCAGCACCAGAATTCAAAAACATCAATTCTTTGGCGATCAGCCTTCTTTATGGTCCAGTTCTCACTTCCATACATAACTACTGGTAAAACCATAGCTTTAACTATACGGGCCTTTGTTGGCAAGGTGATGTCTCTGCTTTTTAAGATGCTGTCAAGGTCTGTCATTGCTTTTCTCCCAAGAAGCAGGCATCTTTTAATTTTGTGACTGCTGTCACCATCTGCAGTGATCATGGAGCCCAAGAAAGTAAAATCTCTCACTGCCTCCATTTCTTCCCCTTCTATTTGCCAGGAGGTGATCTTGCACAGAGCCCTTTCCTTCGTTCCCTTAATGGCCCATCACCCAGGCTATTACCTCACAAAGAAGCTAGGCTGGCTATTACAAGAATTAGAAGAAGGCCCAAGCATTCAGAATAACCTCCCCTCACGCATGACAATACTTTCAAGAATATATTTGAAAAAGAGTGGTGTTTTGTAACTTTATTTGTTACAGGGTGTGTTTTCATTCATTCATTCATTCATTCATTCAAATGAATGGAAACAGCACTGCTGTTCCAAAAATTCAAAAACAGTTTGAAACACCATCTTCTGCCCAAGCACTACCTAATGATAGGACTGGCTTTGCACATTGCATCTTCAGAGGAGCCCTTGCAATATAAAATCTCTCCATCAGTACATTCCCTCCCTACCCTAATTAATGATGAACATTTTGCTAGCTACATTTATAGTTAGAGGGTGGCATCAAGAGAGTCACTTACCATCACCCCATCAATGGTCTAGCGAAAGAGTGCTGCTTATTCCCAACTCATCACAAACCTCATTTCCCCGTCCCCCAGAAACACAGCTCGCCGCAGCACATCTTGCGGCAAAAGTAATCTGCCGGCTGAAATTGCGTCAGGTTGAAGAGTCAAAGGAGCTCCTCACTGCATGCCTTGTCCCACAGTAGCTCCAAAGTTCCGTCTGCAAGAAGTGTTTAAAGCGAGCCTTGCTACCACATGGCTCATTGGCACCCGAATCCGGTAGGCACTGAAAGAGACCTTGTATTCCACCCCTAAAATTAATAGCCGCCACGAGATCTTTTGCCATGGTGATGAATGTACATATTTATAACATATCCGCCTAATGCGCCTTCTCCTAACGTACAGGGCTGCTGCTGGAAAGAGCACCGAGAAAAGTCACCGCACATCTGTTTTCTCTATTTGGATGTGAAGAGCGCCCCTTTCTTACTTTCTTTTAATAATTTGACCTCTTTTGTTTCTGACAGAGGATGCTGTCAGCCACAGCACTGGCTCCTTGGATTCATTCCAAGATCAGATGAGGTCAGAATGTGAGAGGGGGGAGAAAAAAAAAAAGGCAATTCTCACAGCTGGGTGGCCACTAAATAATCTGAGCAAACAGCTTGGGGGAGATTTTTTTGTTTTTTAAAGAACATCAAATGGAATTGGATTTCTAGTTGTGCTGCAATGAAAATCACAAAGGCTTTAGCTTCCGACTCTTTTTTGTGCACGTCCACACTGGCATCTGGCTCTGTTCTGCATCAGCTGCCAAGGACCTCTACAGGATACTGACTGGAGGGATCATTACTGCAACTGCTCTGCCTCTGTTGGGTTAGGAGAGAAGCTGAGAATTCAGACTCTCGCCAGTAAGAATGGCTCAGTTTGCATTTCAATGCAAACCTACCTATTTTGTACTTTATGGACCAATAGGCAAACCAGGTGGCGCTGTGGTCTAAACCACAGAGCCTAGGGCTTGCCGATCAGAAGGTCAGCGGTTCAAATCACCGCGACAGGGTGAGCTCCCATTGCCCGGTCCCTGCTCCTGCCAACCTAGCAGTTCGAAAGCACATCAGAGTGCAAGTAGATAAATAGGTACCGCTCCGGCAGGAAGGTAAACAGCGTTTCTGTGCGCTGCTCTGGTTTGCCAGAAGTGGCTTAGTCATGCTGGCCACATGACCTGGAAGCTGTACGGTGGCTCCCTCGGCCAATAAAGCAAGATGAGCACCGCAGAGTCGTCCGCGACTGGACCTAACAGTCAGGGGTCCCTTTACCTTTAGGCAAACCGAAACACAGTTATTCTTCAAAATCCAGACTTCTCAGAATTCTGCTATGCAGTTCTCCAAATAATGTGCACAGAAATGTGTCTATTTGGGGAAAGTGTGCCCCAAAATGCACATATTAGTGAAAAATGGCATACAAAAATGTGTTTTTGCTTTTGGAAATGGGCACTGCATTAAAAAAATGTGTATATTCAGCGAAATTTGCACTGAAAAGCTGAAGAATGTTCATGAGTCCTTAAAAAGAAATCACAGACCGCTGAAATGTGGAGAAATGAACTTAATACATGAAAAGCAAGAATGTAAAATTGACAGATTCCTCCATATGTACTTGGCAGCCTCTGTGCTTAAAAAGGGGGAGGGGCACTAGGATTCCAGAAGATGTGAGGAACCATGTTGTAGATGGGCTACTTCATACAACTGGTTCTGCCACAGGACCTGGCTAGATTGCAAACCCATCTGTAGACCCATGCAAGGATTTGAATGGGGCTGGCAAGCATTTGAACTTGTATACGGTGCTAAACCTAGAAAGGGGGAGCTTCTGGCCCACCACATATTTACATACAATATATGCTGCATTTCCAAGCCAAGTCCATTCAAAACAACTTGCAGCAATAAAAGACTACAAGTGTGAAAGAAGCCCAATATTACTAATACCAAGAGTAAAATACCTGTATACCACGGTTCCAAACTGGCTTTAAAATCCGTCCAGGGCCATTTGGGAGCAATTGTGTCTACGACCCAATACATTCTCTCATTCCAAATAGAACCCAGGAGATCTGGCTGAATCTGCAGGAAACTCCCCACCACCACCAACCCACAGCAGGGAATTCAGAGATCCATCTGGATTCATCAGTTTCTTGGGGCCGGTCATAACAAGTTTGTCATCCCCACAGACACTTTGTGCAGCTCTAAAATTAACTGGTCAGGTAACGTCATGGCCAATGGTCAGGGATGATGGGAATTGTAGTCCAACAACATCTGGGGCCCACAGAGCCCCCATCCCTGTGCTAGATAATCAGCTTTAATTTTCCTCCAGCAATGTGCCTAATCTTTGATCCAAAGAAGAATAACTCCTAGCCTTATCTCCAGTGATTGCAAGCACCCTTCCACCCAGAGCTGGGTGTAGCTGAGGAGATCCAGCCAATGCTAATGCAGGAAATCTGCTGATATAGGACCCCTGATAGATAACAATCCAACCTATCAGGAACACTTGTAGCAGTCGAGATATATATATATATATATATATATATATATATATATATATATATATATATATATATATATTGTCCAGTAGCACCTTAGAGATCAATTAAGTTTGTTCTTGGTATAAGCTTTTGTGTGCATGCACACTTCTTCAGATACACTGAAACAGAAGTCACCAGACCCTTATATATAGTGGGAGGGTGGGGTGGGGTTTTCCTCAGGAGGGTAGTAGGAGATGGATGATTGACTCAATGGGTATGGCAAACCTGTTAACGACTGCAGTTAGTCCTACAGGAAAAAGCCAGAGATAGTATACAGATGATTAGCATATGGTCGGGGACAGAGGGTGGCACTTGGGGGGGAATTGTCATCGCGCCACTCCTTGGTGTGTGGAATGCCTCAGGGTGCGATTCTCTCCCCGATGCTTTTTAACATCTTTATGCGCCCCCTCGCCCAGCTTGTCCGGAGTTTTGGGCTGGGTTGCCATCAGTATGCCGATGACACCCAACTCTATCTGTTGATGGATGGCCATCCTGACTCGGCCCCAGACACACTGACCAGATGTCTGGAAGCTGTGGCTGGATGGTTACATGGGAGCCGGTTGAAGTTAAATCCTTCGAAGACAGAGGTCCTCTGGCTGGGACGGGGCGATATGGGATTGAGGGGGCAACTCCCATCTCTTGCGAGGGTGCAATTAGTGCCAGCATCGTCTGTTAAGAGTTTGGGTGTAATCTTCGATACCTCCCTCTCTATGGAGGCGCAGATTACAGCTATAACAAAGGCGGCATTTTTTCATCTCCGCCAAGCTAAGCAGTTGGCTCCTTATCTCTCTCGCCCTGACCTAGCCACTGTGATCCACGCGACGGTCACCTCCAGACTGGATTATTGTAACTCGCTCTACGTGGGGCTGCCCTTGAGACTGACCCAGAAACTCCAGCGGGTGCAGAATGCCGCGGCGAGACTCCTTATGGGGTCTTTGCTGCGAGATCATATTCATCCGGTACTATACCAGCTGCACTGGCTCCCGGTGGAGTACAGGATCAGGTTTAAGGTGCTGGTTTTAACCTTTAAAGCCCTATACGGCCTAGGACCCTCGTACCCACGGGACCGCCTCTCCTGGTATGTCCCACAGAGAAATTTACGGTCTGCAAATAAAACATCCTGAAGATCCCAGGCCACAGAGAGGTTAGGCTGGCCTCAACTAGAGCCAGGGCTTTCTCAGCTGCGGCTCCAATCTGGTGGAACACTCTGTCACAAGAGACTAGGGCCCTGCAGGACCTGACATCTTTCCGCAGGGCCTGCAAGACAGAGCTCTTCCACCAGGCCTTTGATCAGGGCACAGCCTGACCCCCGCCTCTGGCAATCTGCACAGAATGTTGCTTAATGGTTGCCATTAATTTGATTTTAATTAATTTTATAATGAATATTTTAGAATGTTGGATTATTTTGATTGTTGTTAGCCACCCTGAGCCCAGCTTCGGCTGGGGAGGGCGGGATATAAATAAAAAATTATTATTATTATTATTATTATTATGTAATGAGACAGGAATCCAATATCTCTATTCAGACCTGGTCTCTCCATAGTTATCAGTTTAGTGATAAGTTGCAATTCAGCAACTTCTCTTTCAAGTCTATTTCTTTTGTAATAGGAGAGCTGCTTTGAGATCCTGTATTGGATGTCCTGGGAGATTGAAGTGTTCTCCTACTGGCTTCTCTGTCTTGTGATTCCTGATGTCAGATTTATGTCCATTTATCCTTTGGCGTAGGGTTTGGCCTGTTCGTCCAATATAGAGAGCTGAAGGGCACTGCTGCCATTTGATGGCATACACAATGTATGCCATCAAATCACTTGTAGCAATGTTTTTCCTGCACGGGTTGGACTTGATTATCTTTGAGGTCGCTTCTAACGTGATCATTCTATGATTCAAAGGCAGTGCCACATAGCATATTGACTAGGTCAGTATGCCCTGACATTGTAAGATTTCAATCTAACTTGACCTCTCTTCCTAGGAGTATTTTCCAGTCAGGTGGGGCTGCAGAATAGGCAGAATCTGCCCCAAATGTAGGATTCATCTGCAGCTAATACCAAAAGGATCCATCACATACCGAGACTGATTTAGCAAATGATAATTGAGTAAATCATGTGGGTGCCATTGTCACAAGCTACCCCCTCAACACCTGAAACAAACAATACAGATTTGCTTGCAAAGACAGCACTGACCCACACAGATAACATTACGTTGCTATTATGGTACCGATTATAACTATTCACAGAAAAATGTACAACAGCTTGATTAAATCGTGCATCAAAGTTGTGCAGGAGGCTACGAAAGCAAACAAAAAATAACAAGATATCCAAAACCTTGCAAAGGGAAAAGGAGCACCAAACATTCTCATTTTTTGCCTGGGGTGCCATTTGGTTAAGGGCTAGCATTGATTAGAGGTCAAGGGCTAGTATTGATTAGAGGTCAATTGCCACCACACTTGGAGCAAGCAACAGTTCTGCAAGTACAGCCTCTTTGGTCAAGCTAGCTTCACAATAAACCTCCAACACAGGTGACTAAAGCTTCCAAGCGGCAGAAATCTCACATCAAAGCCAAAATTTCTCAGAAAATAATTTTCTGACAATTTTTTTTTGAAAAATGCTCTTTTTTCAAGCTGTTATTGTTAGACGACTGCAGTCCTCCCCTGGAGAACGTTCAGGAAGATATCACCCCCTATGTTGCCCCCCATGAGTTTTGAGTTCATCTGTGGATCCAGTTTTTAATATTTCTCAATATTAGTGAAGGAAGCAATGGGCTTGGGCTCCTGTCTTTTCCAGCCTGGCTCTCCTAGCTCATTCATCCACGAGTATGAAGTAACCATGGAGTTTCAACGTTAAGGGAGCTGGAATCCCTCAGAATTTTCTGTTGCGGAATTTTGCTTCCGCCTGCCAAGAATATTCAACAAAATGTCACCCACAATTTCATCACACACAAACAGAGCGAATACTTCCGTGAAGCCATTTTTGCTCAGCCCTTAAAAACTCACCAAAAAACCCCACAGGGAAATATAGCCATCCTGTATTTTCAGCAATTAACAGTGGATCCTGTACACATCTACTCAGAAGTAAATCCCACCGAGTTCCTACAGGGCTGCAGCCTAAAATATCTCAAAACTGTACTGCAAAAGATGTGAATAACTCCAAAGATATTTACTTACCTATCTGATGGGCACCAAAGATCACTGGATCACCTTTGGAAGCCTCGGTGTCTGGTGGGGGAGAGAAGCAAACAAACCTTTTGAAAAACCAGGGTAATGGCATTTGTCATAATTGATGCAGAGTGGCAGGTCTTCTCTCTTAGCTACTTAGTTTGGATCACCCCTCATACTGTGCCTAAATTCAGCACTGCCTGATTTGATTGATGACGACAATAAACTTTGGACACGGGAAAAAGCATCTCCATCGCAGAAGGATGCTATTCGGTCTCATCAGCCCACAAACTTTGCACTGGCCAAATACTCTGATAGATGGTCGCGCAGCCCCTTTGTCGACTCTCACCTCCTTATTTTGGCAACACCTCCCTGGTGCCATCTTCTTCCTTTGGGGGAACCCAAAGTTTGTTCTGAAAAAGCCATCTGTGGCTTTCAGCTGTGAGGAGTGAATGGAGCATTCCTGTCTCTTACCCACCTGAATTGACACAGCTACCTCCTCTCAGTCAACGCAGCCCCCTTTCTGCCAACTGAGCCTGCCTCGCATTGGTTGCTAGGCAACCAAAGCAGGCATATTCTGCAAACGTAATAGGCATTAACTCTCCATCCTTTTTTTAGGTTGTGTTTTAGAAATTGTATCCCCCTCCCACAAAAAATAAAAATAAAAATAGTAATGACCAGATCCAAATTGAATAAATCGTCAAAATGCCACAGTCTTCTGAATGTAGAGTAAGTACCGGTAATCACAGAAGCAGCCCACATAGTCCATAGGTATTTGTGGAGCCAGAGTACTTCTCATTTGGTAGGATAAAGTGGGGTGCAGGGGGAATGTTAATCTTCACTTCTTCTCTGCACCTGTTTGCAGCTTTTTCACCCCCTTTTTCATCAGGCCTGCAACATTTTTATCAGCCTATGGTGTCATGGAGAAAACAACCGTCTCCCTGCCTGCTTTCTTTCTTTATATTAGCCTCCCTCCTTCCCCCCCCCCCAAAAAAAAACCCTCAGTGCCTTAGAAGTGGATTTAGCCTATATTTTTCTCTCAGCCACTCTGAGGCAAATTAGGCCGAGAAAGAGCAACGAAGCCTAGATCACCCACTGAGCCTCATGGCTGAATGAGGATTCGAAGCCAGTGGCCCCATGCAGACATTTGTCTGCTGCATGGGTAGGCAAACTAAGGCCCGGGGGCCGGATCCAGCCCAATCACCATCTAAATCCGGCCCATGGACGGTCCAGGAATCAGCGTGTTTTTACATGAGTAGAATGTGCCCTTTAATTTAAAATGCATCTCTGGATTATTTGTGGGGCATAAGAATTCGTTCATTTATTTATTTTTCCAAAATTTAGTCCAGCCCCCCAATAAGGTCTGAGGGACAGTGGACTGGGCCCCTGCTGAAAATGTTTGCTGACCCCTGGTCTACTGCTTCATAAACCATTATTATAAAGCCATGGATGAAAGAGTCGGAGGACCAGACTACTGGTTGCCTGTGCGTACACTTGGATAAGAGGCTGTATTCCCCTGTAGATATTTTTGGCAGCGCCAGCCAGCATAGCCAATGGTCAATGATGATGGCAGTCGTAGTCCCACAAATATCTGCCATAGGTTCACCACCCCTGGTTAACGAAAAGGTGCAATGTCTTCTGCTGCAGAGTATTGAAATGGGTTTAACAGTGGAGACAGGGATCCTAAGAAACAAATCCACTCTTAACATAGGACAACTTTTAATAATAAATAGGGCTACCAAAGGTTGCTAATTATCTCTGTGTGCCTTTAGAATCCTTCCTTCAATGCAACACAGTGCAAACACTTTGGTTCCCATCCTAGATCACCCTCACTACAAAAAGCCCCTTACACATGTAGAAAGCAAACTGTTATTTGCTATTTTTATTATTATTGGGTATACAGTCAGCCTGAAAGCCAACCTAAATGTAATGCAGCAAGAGATCTGCGATTAGGATCTCCAACTTATTTTAACAGACATGTAGGAAACACTAGGAAAGCAGGTATCTAGGAGAGAGTGTTTAACTGTTTTGTTATTTCTCCTTTCCTCTGATCTCCACTATTGGCCTGGGAGGAAAATTTAAGTTCAGTATAACCTATGAAATGCAAAGAGCTATTCTTTCAAAGTTGCACTGTCCCTTCAGCACTTGTCCAATTTTTTTTTTTAAATAAGAATAAAAATCCAACTGAACAATGTTTGCAAAAATGCATATATTAGGGGGAAATATGCATAAAAATGAAAATATTAGTGAAAAGAACATGCCTTATATTAAGGAAGATTGTTTGCAAAAATGTGTACATTAGTCAAAACCACATGTAAACATGTAGTTATTTTTGGGGGGGGGGGGAATGGAATAAAATGCTGAAAATTTTTCATTAGAACTTTGAAAAAAAACCCACATGTTGCTGCAAAATATGGTGAACTGCATTTAAGATTGGAAAAATGAGAAACCGAGAGAATCAAAACTGGCAAAGCCATCCATCCTTAGAAGTGGGTAAGATCTAACAGCCATCTGGAATACCGTACCTCTTAAAGCATTGAGAAAATGAAGAATTCCACTGTGGGTCAGCCAGTTGGCATCATCCAAGTCCCAGTTTTCACTCAAGTCCATCTTTTGGTGCAAGGTCAAAGGAATCGCTACTTTGAACGATCTGTGCAAAGTCAAGGCAAGCTTTGCAAGATGACAAGAGGTGGCAGCTCTTTCTGAAAGAAAAATGTGCAACATATAGTTAATTATGTTAATTGCCAGCGACTTCAGGATATGAAAGAATGGAAGGTTGCCAGTGAAGCAGAAATGCTGCAACGCATTTAAGATTTCCTCTCCACTTCATCTCTAAGCCCCATCACAGTATGGCTATGTGCACACAACACACCCTTAAAACACAGCCGAAGCACATTTCTTCACTCAAAGAATTCTGGGCATTGTAGTTTGTTTAAGGTTGCTACGCATTGCAACTCTGTGAGGGTACACTACAGAGCCCAGAATTCTTTGAGGAGAAAAATGTGCTCTGAATATGCTTTAAAGGTATAATGTGCGCATAGCATAACAACCAACATTTATCCAATGAAAATAGGGACTGTTCAGTTGTGGATGAACATATCAGACGACACAGCGATTCTTCAAACAGCTCTTGTTTATTCAGAGGCCAGAACAGAACTGAACTGAAGGGCTCAGTCAGCCTGCTTATATAGAGCTCCAGTACAACATTACTGTAGCAACTTTCTAAAACTATCCAATCACTGAACGTCACTTTCGATCCTTCATTTGCATAACTATCTACAGTATCCCCCTGCTGGCCCAGGGTGAGAACTTCAGTACATAACAGGGACGTCCCATTCCATAATGATAATTTTACTATTTATACCCCACACATCTTACTGGGTTGCCCCAGTCACTCTAGGCAGCTTCCAACATATATAAGAACATAATAAAACATTAAACAGTTTGGGGGGAAAACCCTTCCCTGTACAGGATTGCCTTCAGATGGCTTTAGGGTCGGATAACTCCATGCCCTCCAACATTTCTCCAATGAAAATAGGGACATCCTAAGGAAAAGTGGGACATTCCAGGATCAAATCAGAAACTGGGACAGCTTCTCTAAATCAGGGATGTCCCTGGAAAATAGGGACACTTGAAGGGTCTGTATTAGTGAAGGTGAATGAAATCTCTTGAGGGTGCAGTTAGTATTGGCATTGTAACTCTACCCCTCCTCCATCGATCATATCAATTAAACTGCCTCTCCAATCCTTGGCTGTGCTGCTTTCTGTAGGAAACTCACTAAGGCCCTGTTTGCACTGTACATTTTAGACAATATCAAACCAAGAATTTGTCAAGGGTGCTGAGTGTTGTTCAGAGGACCCTGTTCCCAGGGCTGTCTTAAGCATATCCAGTGTCGTGGTGCAAAGATCCCTCCGGCGCCCCCCTCGGCAACTCCAAAACAAGGGAGGGGGCGATGGAAAATGTCCTCTGCCTCCTCCACTGCCCTGAACCCTTGTGTGGTGGCGGCGATCAAGCAGGAAAACGTGCTGATGGACGTGCTCTCCGGTGTCGGGGGACCCGAGAAGGCTGCACACAGCCTTTTGGCAGGAAGCAGGAGGAGGACAATGGCGACCAGGAGTAGGGCCGTCTTTAGCAGATGCAGAGGCCATCCTAAGCCTGTGCAGGGATTGCTCTCCTCTTGTGGAGGCTTGGGAAGGAAGCTGCATGCCCACCAGCCATATCGTTGGTGGGGTGCAGCTGGCGGGCGTGCAGGGAAAGGGGAGGCTGCCGGCAAAGCCGTGCAGCTCCCCCACTTGCTAGGGCATTCCTGAGAGACCGGCGCCCTGGCGCAACGAACCACTAACACCAATGGGAAAGGCGGCTCTGCCTGTTCCTTTCACAGAGCTCCAATTCCCAGAGTTCCCTGGGAAGAGGAACTGCCTAGTGTCCAGCAGCCCCGAGAATGTCAGGACCTTAAGCCATCACGGCTTCTCACTTTGTAGCACAGAGTCCCTATTTCCCATCTTTGTTGAGGTACACTAATCAGAATGGCTTCACATTGGAGGAAGCAGAGGGAGGAGAGCTGCGGACTGTGGCCACCTATTCCGCCCCCTCCTCTGTCGCTGTTCCTGGGAGCCAGAGAAGGCCTGGTGCAGGGAAGAGTCTTGTGCCAGGTCCATCATTCCCCATAATTCTTTGGGGGAAGCCATTACCGTTTATAGTAGTATGATACTGCCTTTAAATGCATAGTGCAGATGGGGTCCAACTCCAGTTCAATGCAGTTTTATTATCTATATTTGTACAGGGCTGGCATCCGCACCTGACATCCTTGGGCAGCTGGCAGAGCCTCAGTGCCTTGGCAGGGCTTACTGCAGCTGCCTGCCTTAGGGCAGCCTTTAGTGTATATATATATTTATTTTTCCTGGCCTAGCACCCAGAGCAGCACAGGGAGCCTGAGCCTAGCTGACATTTTAATGCCGTTTGTGTCATTTCAATCAGCACCCAATGGGCTTCATTATAATTTTTATGCGCTCCCCACTTATTTCGAGTCATGAAAACGTTTCAGGTGCCGTGCAGCAGGGTTTCGTTCCCTTTGGAAGGTGGATGATGTGTTTGTGATTCTCAGCCATTGGTATTCAGAGGCATGCTGTCTCTGACTGGAAATTTACCACAGACATTATGGCTCGTGGCTACGGAGAGCCTCATCCTCCATGAAGTGTTCTAATCCATCGAAGCTGATGTCTCTCCAGGGTTTAAGAACATAACGTTATGAGACAGAGGGGGTGTCAAGTGTATGGGCTTGGGGGGCAGTCCAGTCCAGATGATTTCCTTGGCTCCCCTCCAGGCCTATGATGCTGTATCCAATAAGGGATATAATCTAGTAGGAGAGGCTGTGGAACCTGTTAAACAAGGCACTGGGCTTTGGCTGACTAGTTAAGTACCACGATTTAGCATATACAAAGAAGTCGTGGGGTGCCATTCATTGAAGTAAATGGGTGGGCCTTTCCCTCATCCCACTCACCTAGCTGGTATGTAGGAGGAACAACAGCCAGAGTTATAAGGTTAAAAGCAGGTGAGAAACTGCGGAGAGACAGGTTTTTGCTCTGTTGGATCTAGAGTTGTAACTAATGGAAATGCTAGCTCTTTGGGGGTGTTAGTGCTGCAAGAGCCTCTAGCCTATGCTCAGATTGTAAATAAAACCATACATTCTAAAAACACTACAGTTTCTGCTGACCTTCATTCCAAGGAAACAGAACACTGAGTAAGTGCTGAAACCCCTGGGGTCTCTCACGGCTTGAAGGGGGAAGTGTCTGGCCCTGTTGGATCAGACCAGTAGTAGGCCATGTCATCTAGCATCCTGTTCTCACAGTGGCTAACCTCATGCCAATGGGAAGCGTAAACGCAGGACGTAAACACAGCAGAGTCTCCTCACTTGTGATTCCCAGAAACTAGCCATTCAGAGGCATACTGCCACGGATAGTTTCGGACTGGAACCACAGCATGAGGAAAATACTGATAGGCGATATCATGTTGTTGTTGTTTAGTCGTGTCCGACTCTTCGTGACCCCATGGACCAGAGCATGCCAGGCACTTCTGTCCAGGGGCGCCGACTTATAAAAAATATTGGGGGGGCCCATACCGGGGTCCTGCCCCGGGAAGTTTTCTAAGTTCCCCGCAGGGCGGGGCCGCTGCAGGAGGGTAAGTGGCGAGGGCGGGACGGGGCCGCGCGCTCCTTTCCTCGGCTGCCCTTGTCGCGCGCCTTGGCTCCCGCGGCCGGCGAGGGGAGCCCGGGCCGCGCGCGGCTGCTGCTGCCGCCGCCTCTCCTGGGGGCGCCGCCTCCCCGGGCGGGAACGCTGCGGGTGCGCGAGGGATGCCATGGGGTATTATTTTCACCTTGCTTTTTTAAAAAGGAAAACAAGCTACACTTTACTAAATGTATGCAAAACACCTGGAACATGCAGCTCTTTAGATGGCAATGAAGGTGGTGAGAATGGAGAAGTGATGATCTCATTGCCCTCTGGATTTTGGGTTAAATTTTTGAGATTATAAGCTTTATCGTAAAGCAGGTTTTAGAAACGAAACTCACCCTGATAAGGCCCATCTAAGGACTAAATGCCATCTACATAACATGCCCAGAATCTTATGTTTTTTTGCAAGTCGTGTTGTTCTGCCAAAACGCAGGCTAAAATGACTGCATGGAAAACGTGGCATGCTAATAGCGATTTGAAGTTAAATATTCATACTGATGAATAGCTATAGCAGCAGAGAAACCCTAAGGTTACAACCACATTGGCAAGGATACAGCCACAATATTCCCGCACACCAAACACAAGCATGTTTACTTGGAAGTAAGTTCTATTGATTTCACCACTTTAAGAAAATTATTCAGCGGCGCCCGGCAGAGCAGCCCTCTCGGCAGAGCCCCCCCAATAAAATTTTTGAGGGGGCTTGGGCCCCCTTAGGCCCCATGGAGTCGGCGCCTATGCTTCTGTCTTCCACTGCCTCCCGCAGTTTGGTCAAACTCATGCTGGTAGCTTCGAGAACACTATCCAACCATCTCGTCTTCTGTCGTCCCCTTCTCCTTGTGCCCTCCATCTTTCCCAACATCAGGGTCTTTCCCAGGGAGTCTTCTCTTCTCATGAGGTGGCCAAAGTATTGGAGCCTCAGCTTCACGATCTGTCCTTCCAGTGAGCACTCAGGGCTGATTTCCTTCAGAATGGAGAGGTTTGCTCTTCTTGCAGTCCATGGGACTCTCAAGAGTCTCCTCCAGCACCATAATTCAAAAGCATCAATTCTTCAGCGATCAGCCTTCTTTATGGTGCAGCTCTCACTTTCAGACATCACTACTGGGAAAACCATGGCTTTTACTATATGGATCTTTGTTGGAGATATCATAGCAATTGCTAAATATCTCAAGAGATGTTGCATGAAAGAGGGAATAGGAAACAAGCTTGTTTTCTCCTGCTCTGGAGGATAGGACTCGAACCAAGAAAGGAGATTCCGACTAAACAGGAAAAGCTTTCTGACAGTAAGAGCTGTTCAACAGCGGAACAGACTTCCTTGGGAGGTTGTGAACTCAACTTACTTGGAGGTTTTTATGCAGTGACTGGATGGCCATCTGTCAAGGATGCTCTAGCTGAGATTCCTGCATTGCAGAGGGTTGGACTAGATGACCCTTGGGGTCCCTTGCAACACTATTACTCTATGATTTGGCTTCCCTCATGCCACCCCACACTTTAAATTTTAATTCTTAAATCAACTGTACAAGAACAAACTTCATGGCACGCAACACTGATTCGGCCTTGGTAGCAGAATTAAACAGTAGGCTGATATATATACAACTCAATAGAATTGAGCCTATTGAGTTATATATACAACTATACAGCTCAACAGGGTCAATTCTATGCTACCAACGGTTCAGGACCTGCTCTCGGACAGGACTAATCAAATTACTTTAATAGTGGCTGAATTTTTGAGTGCTGTCCATGTAGATAGACTGGGCCATTATAAAGAGATTTAGTGGTTCTTAATTGATCGGTGATGTGGTAGTGTTGTATTGTATTATTTATGCAAATTGATTCTCTCTGGAGTTAAAGATCTGACTGGAACAAACCTTGTTATGTTGAGCTTGTATTTTGCACAATTTGTATATGGTGTCTGATAATGTATGGTTTGCTATGCCTAATAAAGGATATTATACGTATACATAGACATACACACACACACACACACACACACACACACACATATATATATATATATATATATATATATATATATATATATATCGGTGCCTAGGACTTGCCGATCGTATGGTCGGCGGTTCGAATCCCCGTGACGGGGTGAGCTCCCGTCTTTCGGTCCCAGCTCCTGCCCACCTAGCAGTTCGAAAGCACCCCTAAGTGCAAGTAGATAAATAGGTACCGCTTTATAGCGGGAAGGTAAACGGCGTTTCTGTGTGCTGCGCTGGTGCTGGCTCGCCAGAGCAGCTTCGTCACTCTGGCCATGTGACCCGGAAGTGTCTTCGGACAGCCCTGGCTCCCGGCCTCTTAAGTGAGATGAGCGCACAACCCTAGAGTCAGACACGACTGGCCCGTACGGGCAGGGGTACCTTTACCTTTTATATATATATATATATATATATATATATAGTTGTTGTTGTTTAGTTGTTTAGTTGTGTCCGACTCTTCGTGACCCCATGGACCAGAGCACGCCAGGCACTCCTGTCTTCCGCAGTTTGGTCAAACTCATGCTGGTAGCTTCAAGAACACTGTCCAACCATCTCGTCCTCTGTCATCCCCTTCTCCTTGTGCCTTCCATCTTTCCCAACATCAGGGTCTTTTCCAGGGAGTCTTCTCTTCTCATGAGGTGGCCAAAGTATTGGAGCCTCACCTTCAGGATCTGTCCTTCCACTCAGGGCTGATTTCCTTAAGAACGGATCGGTTTGATCTTCTTGCAGTCCATGGGACTCTCAAGAGTCTCCTTAATTGAAAAGCATCAATTCATCAGCCTTCTTTATGGTCCAGCTCTCACTTCCATACATCACTACTGGGAAAACCAGTATGCATTCACCGTCCTAGAAGCATAGCTGTCAACTTACAGATATGAAAATAAGGGACCAGCAGCCTTGAAAATAAGGGACCAGCCGCCAAAATAAGGGATCTGCAGCCTCACCTGTTCCACACACTCCAGTCTTCCTGTCCTCCTGCAGTCTGGTCAAACTCATGCTGGTAGCGTCGAGAACACTGTCCAACCAACTTTGTAACCAGAGGTTCAACTGAATAGAATCTGAATCACATGCACCACAAGGCCTATGCAGCCTCAACTTAAGATGGCTTCCCGGCCTGGCTTTGCACTGCAAAGTTTGCAGCAGCACATGCAACAAAATGGCGTCCAGCATTGAAAAACCCCCTCAGCTTGCATTAACTAGCCACACACAAGGCATGCAAGCTCCACCCCCCCAGTCGTTCTTAGACTTCTTATTGGGTGAGCAACACAGCCAAGCAACACAGTTGGAGCCTCCCTCCTCCCTGGCCGGCAGGGAGAGAGGGAGAGGAGCTGCTTCCTTTGAAATTTAAGGGACATCCCTCAATAAGGGACAGCAGTGGGACATGGCGCTGGAATAAGGGACTGTCCCTTCAAATAAGGGGCACTTGACAGCTATGCCTAGAAGCAGAAAACTCTGACAAACTGGAACATGCAAACAATAGCTGGGTCAGGGAGAAAAGGTTAATGGAAGCCACTTACACTTCACGCATAAACACCCACACAATGTAGGCTTCTGTGGCACGCGGATTTGAACAATGAAAGAAAAAACAAAGCCTTGTTTTATTTAAGGGCGGCACCCAATTGAGAAACCACAATTAATTTAATTAATTAATTAATATCTGCACAAGTTTTCCTACGGCTAAAACAAACAGCTGTCCAATCACCACCGCATGTTCTGAAGAAAAATGTTCTTCAGAGAGGGCTTGCACAATATCACAGCAAGCACATAGAATCATTGAATTGTCGAGTTGGAAGGGACCCAAGGGTCATCTAGTCCAACCCCCTGCAATGCAGGAATCTCAGTTAAGGCATCCATGAGAGATGGTCACCCAACCTCTGCTTAAAAACATCCAAAGAAAGATTCCACAACCTCCCGAGGGAGTCCATTCCACTATTGGAACAGCTCTCAACTGTCAGAAAAATCTTCCTGATGTTTAGTCAGAATTTCCTTTCTTGTAACTTGAAGCCATTGGTTCGAGTCCTAGCCTCCAGAGCAGGAGAAAACAAGCTTGTTCCCTCTTCCATGTAACAGCCCTTGAGATATCTGAAGATGGCTATCATATCTCCTCTTAGTCTCATCCTAAATGGCCTCGGTCCTGTATACCTGAAGGAGCGTCTCCACCCCCATCGTTCAGCCCGGACGCTGAGGTCCAGCGCCGAGGGCCTTCTGGCGGTTCCCTCATTGCGAGAAGTGAGGCTACAGGGAACCAGACAGAGGGCCTTCTCGGTAGTGGCGCCCGCCCTGTGGAACGCCCTCCCATCAGATGTCAAAGAGATAAATAATTACCTGATATTCAGAAGACATCTTAAGGCAGCCCTGTTCACGGAAGTTTTTAATATGTAACGCTGTACTGTTTTTAACACTGATTGGGAGCCACCCAGAGTGGCTGGGGAAACTCAGCCAGATGGGCGGGGTATAAATAATAAATTATTATTATTATTATTATTATTATTATTATTATTATTATTATTATTATTATCATCATCCTTTCCGGGCTAAACATACCCAGCTCCTTCAACTGTTCCTCATACAGGCTTGTTTCTATCTCAAAAGAGGATTTCCTTTCTGTTTTCAAGAAGAAAAGTCTCTTCTAAAATGGTATTGGTACTTGCTGTCACTGGTGGATCTTTAACTCTTTACATTTGAAATAATACTTAAAAAAACCTAGCTGTCCAATTAATTGGAGACATTTTTTAAATTGATAAAAAATAGTTGCTTAACCTAATTTCTGTCAATTCAAAGTTTAGTTGACTAAACACCAAAATTCCTTCCTTCCTTTGTATCAAAGTTACAGTAGTCTGTGGATTATTTTTCTAGTTGCATTTTTCAAAAACCACTAATCTTTAAGAACTGGATGCTGGGGAACAAAGGTCAGCTAAGCTCTTAGCCTGGAATGTCTCCAGTTTAAAATAATCTTCTGCTGCATGTATTTCCCTGGACAGGAACAGCTGTGCCAGAATTGTTTTAGCCTTTATGCACCCCACTAGATTTGCACATTGTCCAGAGGAAAAATAAATAAAAGGAATAGGCAAAGACCAGCTTACACAAGCAAGAAAATTTATGGGGCTGGAACGCAACCTCACACACCTCTTATTTTGCGCAAAAGTTATGGACTCTCAGTTACTTATTGCAATCCACATTGGGATTTGATCCTTTTGGAAGAACCTGGCAGCTGATCTCCCATAGTAGCAGATTGCTGTGCTCTTTAAATTCATCTCCAACATCCTATTCCTTGTAGTCTACTTTGATCCTTAATTCTCATTGAAAATGTGCCACCACGGTGCTTTTTTAAGAGTTTTCCAAGGTCTGAAATACCCCAGATTTAGAGTTGGCACACACACACACAAATACATTTTTTCAAAACCTGTCTAAAATATGTACTCTAAAAATACCTCAGAACTTTTATTTGAGCATAAATATCAATTTTCCGGCCTATAAACTCCAGCGGTGGTTTGAAAATATGCCAACCACCTATGTTTTGTGTGTAGTGCAAAGTGGTTTGTATTCTATCAGGGGACTAAACTGGATGCTTACTTTTTGGGCCAGTTTCCCACCTCCTGAGTTTCTTTCTTTGTCTGCTTGCTGAATTTTGCCAAGGCTGGATATTTTTCTCATTTTAATTAATGTACCATGGCTGGCTGGGTCTAGTTAAAGTAGTGCTGCCTGGGAGTTGTAGTCCTAAACATCTGGAGGGCACCAAGTTGGGGAAGACTGACCTACAGCTACAGGACACATGTACACTAAAGGGACTGGATGGGGGTTTGATTTCTGCTCCATTCTTGGAAACCACCATGCAATACTTGGTACAATGCAAGGCGCAAAGGCAACTGGCTCCATTTTGTTCCGTTCCATTGAACAAGTCTGTTTCTTGTTCCAGACAGAACATGAAATGTTGAAATGCTAGTCATTCAGTCAAATAGGGATTCTGAGATGGTGTCTTAATTTTTTGGTGTGGCCATGTGTTTTACTTTATAGAGGATAGTCCTCTGTTTAAAGGTGTTCTTTATTTGAACAGCTGTCCAAGTCCTTTTTTACAGATAAAGAACCCTAAGAAGAGAAAGCAGATTATCCATCTTTGGTTAGCAAACAAACAAACAAACAAACAAACAAACAAACAAACAAACACTTACTTACTTACTTCTAAGCCACTCTGGGCGGCTTCCAACAGGATATTAAAAACACAATAAAACATCAAACATTTAAAGCTTCCCTAAACAGAGCTGCCTTCAGATGTCTAAAAGTCATATAGTTGTTTATTTCCTTGACATCTGGTGGGAGGGCGTTCCACAGGGCGGGTGCCGCTACCAAGAAGGCCCTCTGCCTGGTTCCCTGTAACCTCACTTCTCGCAGCGAGGGAACTGCCAGAAGGCCCTCGGCACTGGACCTCAGTGTCCAGGCTGAACGACGGGGGTGGAGACGCTCCTACAGGTATACTGGGCCGAGGCGTTTGGACAACAGACAGAGCAGATGTACAAGCCACCTAGTCACAGTGGGTAGTATTTTACTAAATGATTCCACTAGTGCAAGTAGTTTTTGCTGCTTTAAAGGAAGTCTGTAATGAAATATTGGAAGGGGAAAAGGCACCAGAGTCGTGGAAAGAAGCGTACATTACACTTATACCGAAAACAGAAACTGAAAAAACTCAGCTTAAGAACTACCGCCCCATATCATTACTCAATGTGGATTACAAAATTTTTGCAGATATTTTGGCCAAGAGATTAAAAAAAGTGTTGATGGAAGAGATTCATAAAGACCAAGCAGGCTTTCTTCCGGGCAGACATTTGTCTGATAATTTGAGGAATATAATTAACATCTTGGAAAAGCTAGAAGTGAATATTAATACTAAGGCAGTTTTGATATTTGTGGACGCGGAGAAAGCCTTTGACAACATTTCTTGGAGTTTTATGAAGAAGAACCTACAGGGGATGGGGGTGGGAGAAGGATGGAACATTCCCGCTTCCTCTCCCAGTGTGCCTCCTGCACACTCCACAGATCTGCTCCAGAGGGTTTAGGGGAAATGCCACAACAGAATTAGGGAGCGCTGGCTTCCGCCGCTAGGCCAATTGGCAGACCAACTCAGTGTTACAAAGATGTCTGCAAATGTGACATGAAAGCTGGCAACATCCACCCTGTCCTGTGGGAAAACCTTGCAGACAACTGCAATGCCTGGAGGCAGGCAGTCAGGATGTGCATCCACAGCAAGGACCAGAGGAGGAATGACCGCTGGAAGGAGTGCAGAGAGAAGAAACGCCATGGTGCATCTGCAGCGGCACAAGCACACACCTTCATCTGCCCCAGCTGCAACAAAACATGTCTCTGCCATATCAGTCTCTACAGCCGCTACAACCGTCCAACAGCTTGACCTCAACGCAAAAGGCTCACTCCTCTATTGTCTCCCAAGACAGACTGATGCCAACACAACAGGAAGAAGAGAGGGCAGTTAAAACTCCTTGTGTTCGCAGTACTGTTTAGTTGGATACCACCCAATATTCTGCAGTATGGTGCAATGTCTTATAGCTGTATTGTTAGAATAGTTGGGTGCCTCTCCCTCTCTCTGCCAAGCAGTAGTAAGTCCATGGGGTTCCAGGCACTCACCCAGGGTCTGTGTTCCTTTGGAGGATTGAGTCACAGCAGAGAATGTTGTAGCTTTAAGAAATATGGTTTATTCACCTATTTATACCATCAGTCTGCATGGAGGAATACAGCAGCCATTTCAAGAGGGGCTTGTCCCCCACAGCAGTGCAGTCAGCCTTCAGCCAGCCTTCCCAAGATGGATCTAAGTCTTATTTCTTCTTCTTCTTCTTCTTCTTCTTCTTCTTCTTCTTCTTCTTCTTCTTCTTCTTCTTCTTCTTCTTCCCCCTTGCTAAAAGACTCCCTTTTCCTGTCACCTCCCACCCAGTTACCTTGGCACCATCTGTCTCCCCAGGTCAAAGGATTCCTCTCCAATGGCCCATCAACCCCTTTTGTCATGTTAACAGATTTGCTCTTCACTAAGCCAGCCAGTTCAGGGACGCGGGTGGCGCTGTGGGTAAAAGCCTCAGTGCCTAGGGCTTGCCGATCGAAAGGTCGGCGGTTCGAATCCCCGCGGCGGGGTGCGCTCCCGTTGTTCGGTCCCAGCGCCTGCCAACCTAGCAGTTCGAAAGCACCCCCGGGTGCAAGTAGATAAATAGGGACCGCTTACTAGCGGGAAGGTAAACAGCGTTTCCGTGTGCGGCTCTGGCTCGCCAGAGCAGCGATGTCACGCTGGCCACGTGACCCGGAAGTGTCTCCAGACAGCGCTGGCCCCCGGCCTCTTGAGTGAGATGGGCGCACAACCCTAGAGTCTGTCAAGACTGGCCCGTACGGGCAGGGGTACCTTTACCTTTACTTAAGTCAGCCAGACTGGTTTGTAAAACCAGCCCAGGGATTCTCTGCAGCTTGTACTTTCATCCATATCCCAACTAATCAAAATCCTACCATTTATTAATTTCTAGGGTTTAGGTGGGTTCTCCCCAAAATCTGTAACAGTATTTATAATGCACTATTTCTAAATTTGCATCTGGAAGTTTTTGTTGACATGTGCACACTTTATGTCAATCTGTGGCCTCTTTTGTTCTTTTTGGAGACGTGCATTTCTTCATTACTTTTCTCTCTCTCTGTGTCCGTGTGGCCTCTCTCTATGCAGACTGTCAGGAGCTCGTCCTATACTTGAGTAGGATCCTGGTAGAGTCACATGCCCGACTGGCATGTTCTTTGCCTCCTGGTCATTCTTCCGGGAGCTTCAATAGCTTTCTTCAGCCTGAACATCACAGCTACCGATGCCAACAGACATCGGCACACTTAGGGATCCGCAGAGTCTTTGCAGCTTGCATAACAGACCTCAGCAACTCAGCATTTTGGCTAATCTACTTTATTTACATATAAACACACACGGAGCACTGCAACATGGCTCCCTCTCTCTCTAGCATCAGACAGCAAAGAGAATGAACAAAGGACAATAGTCCAACTTCACGGAACACAGTAACACAAACATCCTGTCTCCGTCACTTCCCACTCTGTGAAGTCAAAACATACACTGTCAAGTGATAGACAACAATCCCATGACTGCAGACATGGGGAATGAATCTTCAACACAGACATCCTCTGTGCTAAGCCATGCGAGTTTCAGTTAAGCACCAGTGATGTGCTCTTTTTGTTACTGTTTTTAAAGATGGCACTGTTGGAAACCATGGATGATTTCTGCTATGCAGAAATAAAGCCGATATGGGAAAGACGGTATGTATAATGCACAGGGTGGATTTGATTTAAATCATGATTTAAATCATTAATTCAAATCATGATTTAAATCAATAGTCAGTAAGACTTGATTTAAATCAATTTTTTTACAGAAACTCATTCTTGCTGGTATAATCTTAATATTTGCATCCAGATGTAGATTTCATTATTGGAATAATAAATTTTCAGAGTAGTTTTTACTACTAAAATTTACTGATTTGGTTATACTATTAGAAATACTTAGACAGATAATTATGAGATTATTGTGAGGTTTAATAAGTTAACTGTTTATATTTGGACAACTTTTCTGCTGTACTTTATTGGAAGGAGAAAAATAATCATTTCCTTAATAACCATTTAAACAATTTATTTAACTAAAACAATTACATTATAGCATATGTATCCATGTTTGTTAACATTTTTTAAAAAACAAAAAACTTCAAATTGTCACACAATAAAATACAAGAAACAAAAGAAAGAATAAATACGATTAAAAATCAGTACAGTGGTACCTCGCAAGACGAATGCCTAGCAAGACGGAAAACTCGCAAGACGAAAGGTTTTTTTGTTTTTTGAGCTGCTTCGCAAGACGATTTTCCCTATGGGCTTGCTTTGCAAGACGGAAACGTCTTGCAAGTTTGTTTCCTTTTTCTTAACACCGTTAATACAGTTGCGACTTGACTTCGAGGAGCAACTCATAGAACACGGTGTGGTAGCCTTTTTTGAGGTTTTTGAAGCTTTTCCAAAACTTTCCCGACACCGTGCTTCGCAAGACGAAAAAAATCGCAAGATGACAAAACTCGCGGAACGAATTAATTTTGTCTTGCGAGGCACCACTGTATGACTATTCAATGGGATGGAAGTGCTACTGTGGCATGTGATTAATTTCATTGTAAGCGGCAGCTTGCGAGGATGATTGGGGGGGTTGACGTTATGTGCATGATATCCTGATGTTATGCATGTGAGCATCATGCCTCCCTCCCTAAGCTGGGCAGAAGCTTCCTGGGCTTTGGGAAGGAGGCCCAGACTAATTTGCAGGAACATTTAAGGGATCAGTCTAGTTCCCCTAGTCCACTGACCGCATGCCACTGATGTGCTACCTCTCATCTTCACAGACACACTACAGACCATCTGCAGGAAGCTTGCAACTACTGGTGGTCTGCAAACTGAAGATTCAAAACCCCCGACATTGTCCATATGATTTGTTCTGAGAAAGGCTGAGAGAGGTAAATCTTCCAAAAGCTCCTCACTGATTCCAAACCTGACCCATGGAGACCTTCACTCTCAACCAGCCTCGTGCCCTGATGCTTCCTCTAGCTGATTCCATCAGAGGGGAATGGATGTCCCATGATCTCCGTGGAACTTCTAGATGGGGTTAGCAGTGCCGGACAGCAAGCATAATCTTAGAAGAGGCATGCATCCCCCTTTCTCTCACAGAGGTAGGAAAGCATCTGCTAAGATGACACTTGTCTTTTGCAGCTTGTAACGTGTACTTATATTCCAAAGAAGTGGCTCTCCAATTAATTGGGGGCACCTTTTTCCTCGATTGAAACGCTTTGAAAGGTTTAATCAAACTGATTCATCCACCAAACATTGTAGCCCTATTTATAATGTTCCACAGCTAAGTCTCCGCATTAAAGACAGATTCATTGGTAAGCCCTGGCTCAAACGATCCACACACTGCATGTGTGTCTTTTTCTTGCAATGGAAAATTCGAAACAAATAATAAAAGCAACCATAACAACATCCTAAGACTCCATTTCCAGCACAGTCAAGGGTATTTCAGGATGCCAATCTGATTTTCATATGCGGAATTGCACAAAATAATTTCTTTGTGGCTTTTCTTCCCAAACCGCCTTCTGAAAAGCAAAGCTAAGACTCTTGTGTTTTGCCATGCAACAACCCTAAACACATTGACCTCAATCAGCACTAGAAACCCTTGTAATAAATGCAAAACGACAAAGAGCAAAATCTTACCTGTACACTGTCGACTCTCCTTTGACGCTTTACGAAGCACAAGGCTTGCCCCCTTGCAAATTGCGTGTTTCTTTATCCGGTGATGACTCTCTCGAAAGTATGTGGCTGTTGTCTGGACTTGCTTAAGGTTTGTATAGGGAAATGACTGGAATTCTACTGTTCTTGCATTTTCAAAGAGCTTCAAAAGGCTTCTCCAAGCCTCCCAACCAGCACAATAAATACTGGGAGTATCTGAAGCGCATATTCATTGTCCTCCAGAATATATAATTAACTTTGGAAAATTAAACAATTGCAATGCAGCTGGAAAGATGGAGGAGACAAAAGCACCAATTGTTTAAATCCCTGTATATGAGCTTTTCAGGGACATCTACTTTGCCCACGTTGGAGGCGCTTTGGCCCCATCCAGAAATTCCCAACTGTGCAAATCAAGTTAGAGCTTGAGTTGTACAACACATTGGCCTCTCCCTAGCGAAAATGCAGCCTTGCCCCAGGGATTCGACAATTGTCTGTGATACATTAATACAGGCAGAGGCAAACTTGGCCCTCCAGATGTTTTGGGACTCCCATCATCCCTAGCTAACAGGACCAGTGGTCAAGGATGATGGGAGTTGTAGTCCCAAAACATATGGAGGGCCGAGTTTGCCTATGCCTACATTAGTATTTCCCATCCCAGTGACCAGTGGGTGAGATGCAGGCTTCTAAGTGTACCAGTTAGTAGTCCAGTATAGTAAGAGAAGCTGGCTGTTTCTATTCCAAGCATTCAGTGAGGAATAATTATGCTTTGCTCCCTCACTTTTTTTATGGAGCATCTGCTCAAATTCATAAGCAAAGCATCTTACACTCAATTGGGTGCTTCTTTTTCCAAATAGAGGATGCGGGTGGCACTGTGGTCTAAACCACTGAGCCTAGGGCTTGCCGATCGGAAGGTCGGCAGTTTGAATCCCTGCGACGGGATGAGCTCCTGTTGCTCGGTCCCTGCTCCTGCCCACCTAGCAGTTTGAAAGCACGTCAAAGT
This sequence comes from Podarcis muralis, assembly GCF_964188315.1. Classification (NCBI taxonomy): domain Eukaryota; kingdom Metazoa; phylum Chordata; class Lepidosauria; order Squamata; family Lacertidae; genus Podarcis; species Podarcis muralis. The sequence continues at coordinate 18,276,678 of NC_135658.1, read as the reverse complement.
GCAAGTAGATTAATAGGTACCGCTCTGGCAGGAAGGTAAACGGCGTTTCCGTGCGCTGCTCTGGTTCGCCAGAAGCGGCTTAGTCATGCTGGCCACATGACCCGGAAGCTGCCTGCGGACAAACACCGGCTCCCTCAGCCAGTAAAGCGAGATGAGTGCCGCAACCCCAGGGTCGTCCGCGACTAAACCTAACATCAGGGGTACCTTTACCTTTCCAAATAGCATTGCCTTCTATGTTTCTTTTCTCTCCCTCCACTTAAATTGCAGCCAGAGGAGCAATCATAATCAGCAGTGCAGTGAGAAAGCTGGGAGTATTTAACACTTAAAATCTCCACAACACTTGGTATTGGGGAAAGAGGACTGCCTACCTGGCTACAGAGTGTGAGACTTTGGAAGCAGAATTGCTATTCAGAACAGCAGTGATTGTGTACTACCAAATCTCCCGCTTCTAGAAGCACCTGCTAAGTCTTACAAAGTTCTTGCTAAGCCCTTAAGAGGCAACACTGGTAGACTGGGGTTGCATTGATGCTCTTTTAAGCCCTGACCCCCGAGATCATGCGAACTCTTCAGTGTGTATGCATGCTCTTGTGTGATTAAAGTACGCTTCTGCAGCAGGGAGTCTTGTGTATCCGTGGAGACTCCTTGCACAATTGAGAACCCTGATCTTCCAGGGTGCTCAATCATTCGGGGAGCTTCATTTATCTACAAGTCTTCCTGTTGCAGTTGAATTATGCATGGGGCTGGAAAGAGGGCTTCCAAACTACCGTATCTCTATTTTCGAGTAGGATTCAATTACCGGTACATACTGGCAGATTCAGGTTATGAAATTAGCTGATTGGGAGATGTTGTGCGACAAACCTACTTCATTGCAAAAGATCAGACTTTTGTGATAAGGAATTTTAGGGGGAAATGCAGTGGATAGTATGGGACAACACTTGCTCCCCCTCCCCAAAAACAATTCAGGGTGGATGCTCATTAAATAGTCAATGAAGTCTAATTGCCCTGCTCAATTAACAGGTCACCTAGAAGTGTCCTCACTAAACCTGTGTCACCTCTAAGGGCAATAATGACTAAGGAGGAAAATGATTTTGCTGTTACTGCCCCCATAGTGCTGCTTGCCATTTTCGCAGCAGCACCACTACCAAGTCCCTCCATGCAAGTCATAATAGTAATTGTGAAGAGTAGACAACCTTGAAAATATGGAAATTTTCCTGTTCCACCTTGGCTTCTTCCCTCTGGGCTTGCAAGTTATTATCCAGGTAAGCTTCCCTCCTCCTACGCAGTAATGATGACTCCCTGGATCATTTGGTTGGGACATCAGTTACAATGCAGAATGGGTTGCAACACCTTACAAAGAGCTTCTTCACACCAGCAAAGCAAAGTTTTCCTTAGTGTGAAAGGGTTTCTTTTATGAACTTGTACCCCTGTCATTTTAGGATTCAGCTTCTTTGTCTACATCCAGCCCATCACTGCTTCCAAGGACTGGTCTAACACCTCAACCACCTCTTCCAATTCAGTTGAAACAGACAGATAGAGCTGGGTGTCACCTACATATTTATTGCACATCACTCCAAAACTCTGATGACTGCTGCTGGAGGCTTCGTAAGGAGCAGGGACACTGTGGGACACTGCAGGGCAACTTTCATGGTGCTAAACAGTAGCCTTCCACAACAACTTTCTGGAAATGTTCCTGCAAGGAGGAGCAGAACCACTGAAGCAAATTTTCACCTCTGAGATACTCCAGGACACTGTGGTCATCAAAAGCCACTGATAGGTTGAGGAGGAAGAGCAGGGGCACACACCCCTGACAAATGTCATCAACCAGGGTGACCAAGGCAGCTTCAATGCCATGACTGAAGCCAGACTGGTATAGATCCAAGTAATCAGTTTTCTCCAAGCATGCCTAAAGGTGGATTGCCACCTGTTTCTCAAGGACCTTGCCCCAAAAGAGGATATTTGCCACTAGGCAATAGTTGCTTAGCACTTTTGGGTCCAGGGAGGTCTTCTTAAAGGTGGGGCTGAGCCATCCTCTCCTTCAAGGAAGACTGGCAGCAGGAAGCCAACGTGGCATGTCTTAATTTGAAAAGAAACTTGACCTTTTAAAGGACTTTTCAAAGCTTCTGAAGAATAAATGTTACATCTATATATAAACCAACAAGTATATCAGTTCCATTTGAAACGCAGAATTCAAACACATCCTTCAGCAGGGTCTTCTTTGTATTCAAGCCTTTCTCCTACCTTGTCTTTGCAAATACTGAACTATATTTGTTAGATAAAATGTCCTGCTCTTAATCACCAGGGTTTAAGGCAGGGTGAAATAATGCTATCAAAAGACAGCTATCTAGGCTCCAACTAGAAACAGATAAAAACAACAATAAACTGGGCCCAAATAATTTTATGTCAATAAGGGGAGGGGGAGACAAGTTTTACATACAAACAGAATATAACTTTAATTTTAAAACCAACCATTCAGCTTTATACAAACAGCCCTCTTCTAAAGTATCTCCAAACTTGAACTCAAACATCTATGTGGAAAAATAATCAACTTGAAAGAATACAGATACATGCTCAAAGGCATCTCACAGACATATATATAAAACCTTAAACATGACTAAAACACTTGCTCCATGATCACCAGTAGGAATCGAGGTTTGTTGCTTCAATTCTAACAGAAACTTCTTTTTTAAACAAAGACAAAACCTCTTGACAGTTGCCACTTCAACACCATTCACAGATAGAAAAGTTTGTCAGCGAGCGCCAGGTTTGGCTCTCTGTGGATGCTCTGGCCCACCAAGAAAGTCAGCTTGCTGGCATACTGGCATGGCGCTGGGACTCTTATTAGGCCCTAGAAAGCAAATGGGAAGAGTATATCAGAGGTCTTGCTCCATCACCTTCTGCTGAAACCGGCTAGCTGCTTCCAGTGTCTTTAAAATAGATGAAACAAGACTCTGTGAATTCTTCAGCCAGCAGTATCCAACATGCGTACATGACATTTAACCGAGAAATAGGTCTGTACAATCAAAATGCAGCCTATCCAAGTATTAGTTTGTTGGAGTTTGTTTTCTCCTTTAATACAATTATACACAATGATTGGTTTGCTCATTTTTATTTATGTATGGAAAAGCAGTGCATTCAACCATGTGAACCCCCCACCCTTCCATTAAAAAGAAAACCCACACACCTTCAACTACTGCTTGCACGAACTAGTTTACTGTGTGTGCTGCCTGAATTTCCCACGGTTGGATGGGTACTAGATTTGAGATGGCAACGAGGTTCAACTGGATTATGGACAGGTACTGTTGCCTAAATGCCATATTCCGTGCCAGCTAATATTCATCCTCAACCCCAAACAGGGTACTGAGCGAGAAGATGGTGGCCACCAATCATTAAAGCTGGGCTGTGAATTTTTTGTGTGTGCAGAGGGAAGCATTTTGGCCCAGCCCTAAAGAGACATAAACTCTGCAAGTGTTTTTCTCTTATCTGCATAGTTCTGTCTATTGCTTCTCTTAAAAATAAGAAGAAAGCAATAGCTCACTTGCGGATCTTCCTCACTCACCAGCTGAAAGCTGGTATTTTGTAACAACTACACAGTACACGGGACAAAAGGAAGTTTGCACCAATGTACAGAGCACAATGCTGAACAATTTGTGACTCAGCTGACCAGCTGTGTATGCAACCGCCAGGTGCTTGATAATTTGCTTGTTCTCTCAATTCCGGGGGCAACAGAAACAGGTAGACTGCATTTTTGACATCGATAGCTGCAAGTTGGACAGGGCTGATCCTATGTAAGAGGAAGAGGGCACTGGCGCTACTTGAAAAGGAGGCCAATCCTTTCCTAACTTCGTGTGGGAGGAAAAGGAAGGCAATTAACTATCTGGATGCAACTGTGTCACTTACAGGCCAGTTGTAGTACAGGTGGCACATCTTATATGTAAAACGCTGCATATGGTCTGGCTTGAATCCATTCTCATCATAAACCACATTGTAGTATGTGGGATTGACAGTGCCCTGGCGGGCAAGTTGGCTAATTAAGAAGAAGTCGTACCTGTTGGGCAACATTAGAATTAGAAGAAGGAAGACGTCAATGTAATATGTTCTAACTACTACTACTATTATGATGATAATAAAAACTATATTGATAAAAGCAATTATTAATATGAATAATATGAATATTAGTTGCTACCCAGGGCTCCTTTGGGAAGGGTGGAATATAAATGCAAATTAATAATAATCACCATATACTAAGTTAATGGGCTTGCTTATGCTTTTTGGACACATATAAAGCAGCAGAAATCTTATTTTTCAAGGGCAACTCTAAGTGCCAACGTTACGCATCCATACATGGTCATCCTGGCTCTACCACTATAGAGTATTTAATCGTTAGAGCAATCCTGTGAAGAAGGGTAGGCAGAGAGAAAGTGACTGGCCACCCAGTGAATGTCACAGCTTAGTGGGGATTCAAATGAGGTCTTCTCAGTTTAAAACCAAAACTGTTATACTGCACTGGCTATCAATTTTGGCCATCCAAATTAATAATAATAATAGCAGCAGCAATTTGGTGTTTCTTTCCCTAATGCAGGAATGAGGAACCTGTGGCCCTCGGGATGCTGCTGGGTTACAATTTCCATCATCCCTGACCACTGATCATGCTGACCAGAGCTGATGCAAGCTGAGGTCCAAGAACATGTGGAGGTTCCTGCAGGCTTCCCACACCTACCCTAATCTGAAGCTTTCCATGTTCTGCCCTGAGTACTGCCAAGCTCCTGTGCATTTGTTTTAATGGAGAGGCAGTTCTGCACATGCAGGAGGGTGGGTGCAGAGCTACACCTTTCACCAGAGTTAGTCTTCAAGCGAGGTGGCAGCCTGTGCCCATAACTAATCAATGGGACGACCATAGGGAACACCATTAAGCTTCCTGTCTAAATTAGGTCTGCTAACATTTTATTTGTTCCACACATGCAGTTGTAAATGGCTACTGGTTACCACAACCATCTCAGCGATATCTCTGCAACAATCCTGAGAGTTAGGTTAGGCTGAGTTTTGAGCGACTGGCCTAAGGAGACCCAGAGAATTGGGATTTGAGTCCAGCTCTCCCCAGTCAAAGTCCATCACTCTAACCACTGTAGTATCTTATTGGCTCTCAATTATAAGCTATCTTGCTATATCCATAAAAAGATAAAATACTTGCACAGCACATGATTCGGGAGTTTCAATATCTACTAGTGACTGCAAGTATGGGTCTGGGTCAGGGGTAGCCAATGTGGTACCTTCCACACACTGCTGGACTTTAACTCCTATTAGCGTGACTAAAGGTGATGGCTGGTGTGATTTGTCACCACATTGTCTACCCCTGGCCCAGAATGTGATTCTGCATTAATGCAGAATATAAAGGTATGATCTTGTAGTGAAAGCCAAAAAGATTGGGGACCAGAAAAGATACTGTTTTGGGGCATCACTGATATGGAGACCTGTGCTCTTCTTTATTAAACCAAGACTACGGGTGGTGACCATTTTAGGCACATCCAATGGACATGCAATTGCAAATGCACGGGTCCTTTTGGACCCGGAACAAGGCAGAATGCGGGGAGGGCAGAATGGAGTGGAACGGGGCAGGCTTATACATACTCCAGCGAGGTGCATGGGGGACAGAAACAGAACTCCTGCACAAAATGGTCACCGCCTGTAGTTAGAAGGTGAAATTTTAAAGAAGAAATTGAGCAACTGACTTGGCTTGCTTCCACAAGGCATTGAGGCACAAGACTCAGACGGTGACTGTTTACTCACCCTACCCTCTGCAAACATTGCTGGTTGAGGGGACCTGTTACAGATCCCGCTGCCTGGAGCCCTTCAGATTCATTGAACATGAACCTTCGTAACATCATGTAAAAAGAATTCCCATTTAACGCAGCATCTGGTTATCCAATTGTCCAGTCTGTCAGAACATTCTGGAATAGCTATTACTTTGAACAACCAAGCAAAGAAATAGGGCAGAAGTATTCAAGAGAGGGAGCCTTCCTGGTTTGGAGCTGATAGAAACTGCTTAATAAGCTCATCTCACTTAGCCAATCACCTCACTTTCGTAGTTGTGCCAATATCTATACTTGCCATTCAGGTCGAGTAGCCTCTGTGTCAATAATTGTCCCAACAGGAGGGTTTTGCAGGCTTCTGTTGGTCTCGATGAAGAAACGCTGAAGGCATTTCTTCCTGACCACAATCATCGATAGTTTGGCTCTTCTGATGTAAAAAGAAAGACATTTGAAAAGGTCAATCAGTGATGCAGGGCTAACCATGCGTTCTTTGCCACCACTGCTAAATGAGAGATGCTGATAAAGAACAAGTCTTGCTTCCAGCAATCATGATTGTTTCAAACTACCTGCCTGGTAAAGGCAAAAGGCAGGACAGGATCAGTTTACCTGCAGCCACCACTGGACTCATCGAGGGCACTTAGTATCTGTGGGACTTCAAAGTCTACCACCATCTTCAGCTGTCCATCTCCAACGCCGTCACGGTACACTATTATGCGTGCAGGCAGCTGCCCATTACATGTCTGCCAATTACTTAAAGCATCTACAGAACCACAAGGAGGAAATAAAGAATGGCGTTACATAACTGATCCCACGTGGGAACAAGCTGGTCATATGTAAGCTTCCCTTCACATTGACACTACAGATGAAACAAAAATGAATGAACTTTTATCTTTAGGCACAAAGGCTTTTAGTTGTTGTTTTAAAAAGCTGGTGTTACTTGCTCAAGAATGAATGGCACTAGAGATGGGCAACAGATCAGCCTTCTCCAGTCCGATACCCTCCCAATGTTATGGACTACAACTTCCATCAGCTGTGCTGCCTGGGACTGATAGAAGTTGTAGTCCAAAGCTTCTGGTGAGCACCTGCTCAGGAAAGGCTGCAACAGACACCTGCCTATTGCATGGTGTATAGCAGGGGTAGGCAACCTAAGGCCTGGGGGCCGGATGCGGCCCAATCACCTTCTAAATCCGGCCCGCAGACAGTGTGTTTTTACATGAGAAGAATGTGTCCTTTTATTTAAAATGCATCTCTGGGTTATTTGTGGGGCCTGCCTGGTGTTTTACATGAGTGGAATGTGTGCTTTTATTTAAAATGCACCTCTGGGTTATCTGTGGGGCATAGGAATTCATTCATTTTTTTCAAAATCTAGTCCGGCCCACCACATGGTCGAGGGACAGCTGAAAAAGGTTGCTGACCCCTGGTGTATACAAATGATACTTGTGACTTTCCATCATCCTTAGCCGATCATCCCTATCTATTCATCATGACCAAGGCAGATGGGAGATGGAGTTCAGCATTATTTCGAGGGTCACATATTCCACCATTCCTGATATGTACAATAAGCCCATTATCTCCTCTGGTAAACACGTTTTGCAGACTGATGTAGTATTTAAAAATCCTATTTGACAGTATGCAACAGTGGGAACAAAATAAATAAAATGCAGGTAAGTCTGGTAAGCTACCATGATAAACACAGTATACCATAGGAAGCTGCCTTATACAGTCAGATCATTTTATATCCAGCTCAATATTGTATGTGCTGATTGGCAGTGACTTTCCAGGCTTTAAAGATGGGGGATCTCTCCCAGCCCTGCCTGAAGATGCTGGCAATTGAACCTATGACCTTTGCATGTGAAGTATGTTCTGTTTGCTAGGAGTCATCCATAGTCCTTCCCCAAATAGTCACAGCAACCTAGCAGAACCTCCAAACCCTATTTTTGCTGCCTAATAAAGTATCTGGTAGGCCACATAGCAAAGGGCCCCAATCTCTTGACTTATGGTTGGCTGGATAGAACCATCTGTCAGTCAAGACCCACTTGAGTCAGACACTCTTTAAAATATTAAGTGTTGTGATGCAGTTTTTGTCCCTGCAACTGATGCCTGATGCAATCAACACCAAAGATGACCACTGAGAATAAGTTTTGTAGTGCTTGGCCTACAGTAGAAACAGTGAGACTAATATCCTGGTACAGTCATACCTCGGGATAAATACGCTTCAGGTTGAACACTTTCGGGTTGCGCTCCGCGGCGACCCAGAAGTAACGGAGTGCAATACTTCCGGGTTTCGCCGCTCGCGCATGCGCAAACGGTAAAAATGACATCACATTCTTTTCAGGATGCGAACGGGGCTCCGGAATGGATCCCGTTCGCGTCCCGAGGTACCACTGTATGATGTTTTATTTTGATCTGCATACTTGCTCTTTCATTCCCTCATTTTGAATAAACTGCTGAAGCAGGAGGGGAGCCAGGCTGAAGTTGCCAAGCAGGAGACTTAGAATTCAGCTGGCTATTTCCCTACTCCTGAGAAGGCCACTGTTAGGCAGTGGGAATCCAGTGCCCCTTGCCATAGGTGACTCCTAAGAGGGTCGTGGCAGCAGAGAGACAGAAGAATAGGACAGGACTCCCTGGAGCTATTAGGCAACCTTGCAGGGTTGGTGCTGGAGCAGGGTTCAGCCTACTGTTACAGGCCTTCATGTGCAGCCCAAGGACTGTGCATAATTTGACAGACCACACAAATTGTATGGGCTTGATGTACAAGTACAGTGCCTTCCAGTCAGTTTCTGAACCCAGTTCAAGGTGCTGCTGCTGTTTACTTTTAGCTTGGGACCCAGATACATGAAGGATCATCTACTCCCCCACCTCAAGAAATAAACGTTCAACCATTCAGTATATTTCACTAATTTATACAGCAGCACCCCTACCTTTCATGCAGACCTTTAAACAATCTGCAATGTTTGATCCTGAATTTTGCAGCATGCAACGAGAATACCACCTGGACATAAAAGGAAATAAAATTTGTTTTGAGGTTATAGCAGTACAGGCTTATTAAACTCTAAGTCTATTCGGAGTCCTCTATTGCCTTCACGGAGGTTCTGTACACTCCTACATCACCAAGAGAAACCACAAATAGGTTGGGGGGGCACCAGCTGCTGAACCCTATCATGTTTACTTGTCTTACAGGAAATTGATTTGAGAGATGTAGCTCCAGATACTTGTGATACAAATGCCCATGCTTTGTTCCCATTTCCCATGGGAAATAATGAAATATCCGAAAGATCAGCATTCATGCCCACACAGTGCATCAACAGAACAGCTGACAAGTACATGGGAACTGCACCTTTACATTACATAGTTACTGAGCTTCCACTGCAGTGACAATCTCCTGAGAAGCGTCGAGCTAGTGAATCAAGAATCTTACCGAGTCAGTTGTAAATTAGAGCTGGTCACAAATCCAATAACTGAACTTCCTTTGGTCAAAGCATCTTTGTTGACATCAATGCCGACCACCATGACGGACTTCAGCTGTTGAGTAAACAGTAAATAGAATCAGAGGCTGCATACATTAGAATCACCATGCCAGATCAGACCAAAGGCCCATTTACTCCTGCATCCTGTTCTCATATGGGACACAGGTGGTGCTGTGGGTTAAACCACAGAGCCTAGGACTTGCTGATCAGAAGGTCGGCGGTTCGAATCCCCGCAAGGGAGTGAGCTCCCGTTGCTCGGTCCCTACTCCTGCCAACCTAGCAGTTCAAAAGCACGTCAAAAGTGCAAGTAGATAAATAGGTACCACTCTGGCAGGAAGGTAAACGGCGTTTCCGTGCGCTGCTCTGGTTCGCCAGAAGTGTCTTAGTCATGCTGGCCACATGACCCGGAAGCTGTACGCCGGCTCTCTCGGCCAATAAAGCGAGATGAGCACCGTAACCCCAGAGTCGGCCACGACTGGACCAAATGGTCAGGGGTCCCTTTACCTTACCTGTTCTCATAGTGGCCAACCAGATGCCAGGATGGAGGGACTGCAAGCAGGACTTGAGTGCAATAGCCCTTTCCTCACTTGTGAACCCTACACAACTGGTACTCAGTGGCATACAACCTTTGATTCTGGAGGAGGTAGTAGATCAGCATGATAAAGGCCTGCTTTGTTTGGAAGTGGCAGTGTGGGGGTGGATGTAAACAAAACTACTTACTGGTATCTCAACTGCCCATGGTGACCCTCCAAGCTTACAGGTGATCTGCATGGCAATTTTTGTGGCTACGCTCATCATCATCCCTTGCTTGCTCAGGGTGCGAGCAAGCACACACTGGCTAGGGATGGGCCGCTCAAGACTTAAGAACTTCTTCACAGCATCGTAACAGTCCTTCTTGTTGGAAGGCAACACACACAGCACCTAAAAGTGGCACAACAGACAAGCAGATTCAGTCCCTGAGGTTTGCTCACAAGCCAGGCTTGCTCAATCCTTGATTCAGCATTACACAGCTGGAACTCTCCTGAAGGAGGAGAGAAAGTGGCATCAGCTGCCAATTGCACCACCCCAAGGATGCCTTTAAGCCACCAGAAGTAGCTTGTCAGGATTTTCTTACATGTAACATGTAGTACAAATGTCAGATTAATTGAAAACGAGTTTCCAAATCAGGAAAAGCTGCCCAAAGCAGAGTGGTTAGCTGCAAGAGCCATCCAAAACTTCTAATTGTTTAATTGAATTTTATACTTGGGAAAAAAATACTTTTTACATTTTGAAAATAGAAAAATTACAAACTAAACACCCCACCCCACCCCAGTTTACCCAACCTGAAGGCATAGCTAAGAGCTTTAAATTTGATGCAGTATGGAGTGGCAAGAATTCTGAAAACCCCCACTGCAATTTTTTGGATTACAAACGCAGTGGATTACAAACTATAGTCCTTGATAACTTTGGTATAATTTGCAAAGTTGTGGTTGAGAACTAGGGCAGAGGGTGAGGATACCAGGACAAATGCTGACAAAGTCTGCATACACACCATAAACTTAAAACACAAGACTTCCTCCACCCTCAGATCCTGAGAGCTGTAGTTTGTTAAGGGTGCTGGGAATTGTAGCTCTGTGAGGGATAAATTACGGATTTCAAGATTATCTGGGAGAAGTAATGTATCACGTATATGCAGTCAAGGTGAACAGGAAAAGAAATTGTACCATACAAAAATCATCATCATAGAAAGCAGCCTATTGCGCTGCCTTCTCTAGAAGGACCAATTTCCAATAGCTTCCTTCCAGCCACCTTGAACATCAGCAGGCAACATACACGCCTCTCTTCAAACACATTTGAAAAGCAACTCAAATATGCATACGCACCAGCTGTAACTCAGGATTCACATACTGTTGCAGAGCTCGAATAAATGCTGAGGGGTTCTCCTGCACTGGTATGCTGCAGACAAAGATCAGAAAGCAATGGGGAACATTAGAAATGCTAACACTGTAATTGGCAGTCCAAAGGACATCTCTCAGGACACAGCATTCCACCGGCTTCTTGGGAAAATGATATCAAACCCAGGACAGAATTCATCAGCAGTTCAGGAGAGATTAATAATGCACAAAATTACAGTGGTGGGAAGAGGAAGGATGATCCATGAAAATAGAATTGCATTGGTTTTTTTTGGCCCAAGTAAAACATCATGAAGTTGTGATACATACACCCCCCAGGATAGTAATACAGGCAACTCCCCATTTATGCATGCCTACATGAATTTGTGTATAATTGGAATACCCAATGAAAAAGCCTGAAAACACTCCATTCCGTTCCTACCCCTTTTCTGACGTCCAGTACAGGGTTGATTCAACAAATACTTTTCTCCACTACTCTGTGACATTTGCAAACAGAATATGGTAAGGGAGGAATCCTTCTTAAGACTATTGCCCCCAGTACAATTCCAAGAGGAAGCCTGGCTGAATTCAGTGGAACTTACTTCAGAGACACCATGCTTTCAATTCTACTGTTACAAGAACGCATATTTCAGTCTAAAACCGCTTCATTCATGGTCAGTCATTACTTTCCCACTTCAGTAAGAAAATCAGACATGAAGCCAATGCAAGGGATTTCTGTGCCAACCCTCTTGCTCCCAATGAAGTCTGCCAAGAGCAGGAGAAAGCCTAACTATAGAGATATTGCCAGAGCATAATTACAGACCAACCCCTCGCAGCTGGTGGAGCTTTGGTACTGTTGCCAGCTCGTGTTGGCTAGATTACCCTGCCAGGATTCTGACATATTCTAGGACTGGAGCCACTCAATAAAAAGGAGAGGCGGGGAGAGACAAAGCATATTAAGTTATGGAGTTGCAAAGATCAATACAAGCCCTGTGTGAATGCCTGTCTTTAAAGTTTCAGAGCAAACCATGCAAAATCTGTTCACGGACAGCAGGTTTTATCTGGACCAGAGAATATATGAGCCCCTACCAACAAAGGAATGTAGGATATGCTGATTAAAGATAAACCATCACATCAAATGAAAACTATACAATCCTTGGATTTTTCTCTATAGCAAAGTCAACATAAAGTGGGTTTGTAAATGTGGAATGCTTCAAAAAGTTAATATTTGCAAAACCCATCTGTGTGTGAATTTCTACTGGAAAATCAACTTGGGTTGACTTCACCAGTTATAAATTGCGTGAATCAGCTACTACTCATGGCCTGCATTGATGTAAAATGCACAGGCAGAAAAGTAGTGAAGTGGGGATTTAGTTTTTATGACCTGAAAGTCCTCGTTTGCTTGAAATTCCACTGTTTAACATGGACCATCAAACCATGGCCAGAGTTAGAGATATCTGAGATATGAGTCATCAAGGTTGATTAAGTTAGCACACAAATATTGAAGAACTTCAACATAAAAAATTAGCAAGGAGGAAGGTTATACAAAAGCCAGGAGTTTTCAATGTCTCCCACCAAGTTCTATACTCATGCTGACTACTAGCTGGCATCCAGCCAGCCTTGCAGAGAATGAAGCTTTCCAAATACCACAAATAATGTGGTTCTGTGCTACCCAGTGCGATAAGCTCCATCCTGCATGTGCTGGCAGTAGCACGTGACTGAACTGCTACTTGTTTTTGTTGTTTTATCTTTTTGTACACTGCTTTGAGGTGTTTGTTAAAAAAAGAAACCAATTAAACAGTGTCTACATTTTATGGGGGGGGGGAAATAGTAAGGAACCACCATACATGGAGGGACGCGGGTGGCGTTGTGGGTTAAACCACAGAGTCTAGGACTTGCCGATCAGAAGGTCGGCAGTTCGAATCCCCGCGACGGGGTGAGCTCCCATTGCTCAGTCCCTGCTCCTGCCAACCTAGCAGTTTGAAAGCACGTCAAAGTGCAAGTAGATAAATAGGTACCGCTCCAGCGGGAAGGTAAACGGTGTTTCCGTGCGCTGCTCTGGTTCGCCATGCTGGCCACATGACCCGGAAGCTGTACACCGGCTCCCTCGGCCAATAAAGCGAGATGAGTGCTGCAACCCGAGAGTCGGTCACAACTGGACCTAATGGTCAGGGGTCCCTTTACCTCAGCATTTCCGGGTGCTGCTCTGGTTCGCCAGAAGCAGCTTGGTCATCCTGGCCACATGACCCGGAAGCTGTCTGCGGACAAACGCCGGCTCTCTTGGCCAATAAAGCGAGATGAGCGCCCCAACCCCAGAGTCGGTCACGACTGGACCTAATGGTAAGGGGTCCCTTTACCTTTACCTACCATACATGGCAATTTCAAACTGCCACCACATACTCAAAGGTTGCCCGCTATCCATCCTTTAGCATGCTTGATATACACAGGACAAAAGGGAAGCACACTGCTGTTTGTTGCACATACCTTATGCAGCAGCAAACTTGGGGGCCTGCCTCCAAGAGTTCCTAAGATCAGTGGTTTTTCAGCCAGTGTGCCATGGCACTCTGGGGTGCCTTGAATGATGGTCAGGGGTGCCGCAGGCAACAATGGCCTCTGTCCCTCTTTCCTTCCTTCCCTCCTCTGATGCCCTCTCATGTTTCTGCCTCCCAAAAGCTGTTTGTTGCAGCAACCCTGGCTACAAGCTCCCCAGGCAAATGGTGCCTCTGGGGCTGGGCAGGGGTGCTGGTTGCCAGGAGTTGAGGCGGCCTTGGAGTAAGCCAGCAAGCAGGCGAGGGAGTCCAGCTAGCCAGTCCACCAGCCATTGCTGTTGGGAATGGACAGGCAAAGCCACTCCCGAACTAAGGAGGGGGGGGGGTTGCGGGCTCACGCCCCCGTCCACATTCTCGCGGGGCTGGCGTCAGCCTCGCGGGACTCAGGGATTCCCCAGCCTCTTTATTATTCATCGCCCCCAGCGCCAGCCAATCGGCTGGCGGCAGGGGCGGGGTTTTCTAGGTGCACTTAAGGTCAGGGAAGCCCTGGCTCGCCCCCTTTCTCTCTCTTCAGCAGCAGCGGTTTCCCACCCACCCGCCCGCCCTCTAGCTTCACAGGGGACTTTGCTATGGGCTTTGGCTGGTCGCCGCAAGGGGCCTGGTAGGAGTTTTTCCATTTGGCTAATTGGCTGGATTTAGAAGCCACTTGGTTTTTTCGCCTACCTCGTAGCAAAACGTCACAACTCTCTGGGTTTTGGCAGTTAGTCATTGGCAGGGGTGTTGTTGTTGTTGTGTAGTCGTTTAGTCGTGTCCGACTCTTCGTGACCCCATGGACCAGAGCACGCCAGGCACTTCTGTCCTCCACTGCCTCCCGCAGTTTGATCAAACTCATGCTGGTAGCTTCAAGAACACCATCCAACCATCTCGTCTTCTGTCGTCCCCTTCTCCTTGTGCCCTCCATCTTTCCCAACACCAGGGTCTTTTCCAGGGAGTCTTCTCTTCTCATGAGGTGGCCAAAGTATTGGAGCCTCAGCTTCACGATCTGTCCTTCCAGTGAGCACTCAGGGCTGATTTCCTTAAGAATGGAGAGGTTTGATCTTCTTGCAGTCCATGGGACTCTCAAGAGTCTCCTCCAGCACCATAATTCAAAAGCATCAATTCTTCGGTGATCAGCCTTCTTTATGGTCCAGCTCTCACTTCCATACATCACTACTGGGAAAACCATGGCTTTAACTATACGGACCTTTGTTGGCAAGGTGATTTCTCTGCTTTTTAAGATGCTGTCTAGGTTTGTCATTGCTTTTCTCCCAAGAAGCAGGCGTCTTTTAATTTCGTGGCTGCTGTCACCATCTGCAGTGATCATGGAGCCCAAGAAAGTAAAACCTCTCACTGCCTCCATTTCTTCCCCTTCTATTTGCCAGGAGGTGATGGGACCAGTGGCCATGATCTTCATTTTTTTGATGTTGAGCTTCAAACCATATTTTGCGCTCTCCTCTTTCACCCTCATTAAAAGGTTATTTAATTCCTCCTCACTTTCTGCCATCTGCCATATGTGTCATCTGCATATCTGAGGTTGTTGATATTTCTTCCGGCAATCTTAATTCCGGCTTCGGATTCATCCAGCCCAGCCTTTCGCATGATGAATTCTGCATATAAGTTAAATAAGCAGGGAAACAATATACAGCCTTGTCGTACTCCTTTCCCAATTTTGAACCAATCAGTTGTTTCATATCCAGTTCTAACTGTAGCTTCTTGTCCCACATAGAGATTTCTCAGGAGACAGATGAGGTGATCAGGCACTCCCATTTCTTTAAGAACTTGCCATAGTTTGTTGTGGTCGACACAGTCAAAGGCTTTTGCATAGTCAATGAAGCAGAAGTAGATGTCTTTCTGGAACTCTCTAGCTTTCTCCATAATCCAGCGCATATTTGCAATTTGGTCTCTGGTTCCTCTGCCTCTTCTAAATGCAGCTTGCACTTCTGTGAGTTCTCGGTCCACATACTGCTTGAGCATAACCTTGCTAGCGTGTGAAATGAGTGCAATTGTGCGGTAGTTGGAGCATTCTTTGGCACTGCCCTTCTTTGGGATTGGGATGTAGACTGATCTTCTCCAATCCTCTGGCCACTGCTGAGTTTTCCAAACTTGCTGGCATATTGAGTGTAGCACCTTAACAGCATCATCTTTTAAAATTTTAAATAGGCAGGGGTATTGTTATGCAAATGAAGTTGGGGGGGAGGAACGCCATCACCTCCCCCAAATGTTGAAGGGTAGTTCGTTAAGGGACTCTGGGGGGCGTCGCCTCGTCCGAAACCTACGGAGGCTAGGGCCTAAAGCACGCTCCCGAGCGGTAACCCCTTGGGGAGCGCCTAGGGATGTGCATCTCGGGGGCTCCCCCTGTTGGTGCTTAACCCTTTCCGGTTAGACCGGATAGTCTGTTAGGGCCAATGCCTAAAGCCAATACCACTCTTAAAAAAGGTAAGGTCAAGGTACCAATGCCCGTACGGGCCAGTCTTGCCAGACTCTAGGGTTGTGCGCTCATCTCACTCTATAGGCCGGGAGCCAGCGCTGTCCGCAGACACTTCCGGGTCACGTGGCTAGCGTGACAAGCTGCATCTGGCGAGCCAGCGCAGCACACGGAAACGCCGTTTACCTTCCCGCTGGTAAGCGGTCCCTATTTATCTACTTGCACCCGAGGGTGCTTTCGAACTGCTAGGTTGGCAGGCGCTGGGACCGAACGACGGGAGCGCACCCCGCCGCGGGGATTCGAACCGCCGACCTTTTGATCGGCAAGCCCTAGGCGCTGAGGTTTTACCCACAGCGCCACAATACCACTCTTACCTGTAATCAATAAAGTTGTGGCCATTTTTTGCCCATTAACCTAAAATTCTGGTGTCCGTTGTCTTTATTTACTCCATCTGTGGGAGGGGGCGGGCATTGGCTTAAAATGGGGGGCACCCTTTGCGTGGACGCATGCAGCCCCTAGATCTGGAGCAGCTCCAACAGCATAGGCTTGGCCTTGCCTTCCCTCAGGTGGGATACCTGGAGGTCTCCGCCTACCTCAGTCAGTTGTCCAATCCCACCTGGGGGAAGCGTTGCCAAGGAGACCAGGCCAGGTAGGGGAGGGATTACCTGCCCACACAATAGAGGGAGGATCTTACCTGGGAATCCTCACTTGGCTCCAGAGCTTCTCCCACCCTACCCACCCTCAGTTAATGTCTTATTTTGCAGGTTAACTTTTCTTCACAGGTATGCGGGCGCTGCTACGTTAAGGTCGCTGTTAAAGGGCCGGAAAGGAATTTCCCTGCATTGGCAGGTTTCGCCTTTCCCGTAGCAAAACATCACAACTTTGGGGGTATCAGGCCTTGGGCGGAATCCTTTAGTCCATCTTCCTCTTTGCGGCGGCGATACCAGGGTTCCCCGTTAAAGGGGTTTCTGAAGGGAGGCTTTGGTCGTATGCCGAAAGGTCGTCATTGCTCTCCCCTGCGGAGGCGGCGTAATGGGGATGGCTATCTCTGCTTGAACATATGTTCTCCAGAGCCGGCCCATCCCCCCCCCACACACTGGATAACCCTGATGCTCCCTAGGTCCCCAGCTGGGGACCGGGGAGGGAGAACGCCCAATGCCTGAGCCAAGGTCTACCCACATTTGAAATTTAATAAAGTTGTGGCCAATTTAATCCCATAGCACGTTGTCTTGAGTCGTTATTCCACATGACGGGGGGACCGCGCGGGATCTGGGGACTCCGCCTGTCCACGCAAATGCATCACTGTCACATTTACACTTTGCATTTTTAGATATGCACACTTAAAAATATCTTACACACACACCCATTATAACCCCAAACCCACCATGTATGAAAAAGAGTGAGGTAAAGAAGAAAACAAGATTTGTTATCTGAATCTCTCTCACACTTTTGGATATTCAATGTGGAATCCCATGGGTCCTCCCACTCGTCTCAAACAGTTCATGAGACTATGTGCAAGCTCCGAGTTTCTGCTGCTGCACAACAGTATCCAGCTCTGCAGATGTGCCACTCCTATCATCTTCATATTACGCATATCTCTGAACCAGTCATTGGCATTCATTGGCATGCACTGCAAGAAGAAAAAGAGATGCAAATGACCCCAGTAATTTGAGGGAGAAAGCTTATGTATAAACTGTCAACTAACAGGAACTTCAAATGACCTTAAATAGTACAGAAGTTCAGAATCTCCCTCCAAGGACTCACACACATAGACAAATGCCGCTGTGCACAGGAACTATTCTAATAGCCAAAGGCAACGTTTGGAATCATGTTTGAGTCTCTCTAACATTCAAGTCCAGGACATAAAATGGAACAGAGTCTCTAGAATACTTACGACTTCATTCTGCATGAGGATTTTTTCTGAGGTGACCACGCGGCCAGTCAAGGAAGCCTGGCACCCAAGCTTCAGCCCCCAGCTCTCCAATTCTAAACGCGCATCTTTGTTTCTGCAATAAAATGTGCATCCCCAATGTTATGTATGCTTGTATATAGTTTTTACAGTGTAAATAAAGGCAAAGCAGAAATTTACATTGTTGCGTGCCACCCCAATTTCCAAGTGGTACAAGATTTCAGGGATTCCAGGCACTGACCTAGGGTTCGTGTTTCTTTTGGAACAAGGGACAACAGATACTGTGGTGTCTTTACGATATACGGTTTATTTACATATATACAACCTGAGCCTATGATGAAGGGATTCACAGCAGTAACACACCAAGACCAAGTTCATTGTCTCCCACCAGCACCACCTTCTCTTCATCAAAACATACAGCTGAATGAACTTATTGGAGCTTAACCAAGCCAGTATGGTCATAACACAACTAACAATATCAGTTGCAGATGGGTAGCCGTGTTGGTCTGCCATAGTCAAAACAAAAAAAATTCCTTCCAGTAGCACCTTAAAGACCAACTAAGTTAGTTCTTGGTATGAGCTTTCGTGTGCATGCACGAAATCTGAAGAAGTGTGCATGCACACGAAAGCTCATACCAAGAACTAACTTAGTTGGAAGGAATTTTTTTTGTTTTAACAATATCAGCTGAAGGTGAAAGCAATGAATGAAAGAAAAAGCATAAATTAGTTGATACAGAATAATTCTAAAAATGCGGGGTGTTTTTTTTTAAAAACAACAACACAGAAATGTAGCAAGTTCTTTCCACACAGACAGCTGTACAGTGTCAATGACTTATTTGTAGAAACCATCCATGAATGTTTCAGGATGTTTAAAGGGGGAAATACTCTTAGTCTTTGTAATAACCAGCTATGGTACTTTAACTCCATCTAGGGGTTGCAGGCACAGAACAAAAACCACAAACACCTAAGGCTGCAATCCTCTCTATATATGCATGCCTATGTAAACTGTGGGGTATATATGTATATTCTGCCTTATGCCTTATAAGTGGTCAAAGGTGCCATTTAACAGTAAGGGCTGCAGTACTATGGAGCCTATGTCCTCAGGCCTAGCATAACTAATAAATACATAAAAACACACGTAAGTTGCATACAAAATCCAAAAAGAGAAATGTAATAAATATTAAAGTGTAGAATATGTCCATTTTCTATAACTTGAAAGCATTATTTTTTGTCCTTAAGAGTGAAAAATATGGAACAGCTTCCAGCTTCAACACAAACCAGATCCAGTCCGTAAACAGTCTGTCAATTTTCCTGTAGATCACATCACACAGAGATCATGCACACAAATATTACACTGCCTGTATCACACTTTGGGCAGCTATACTTGAAGCAGTCTCCAAGTCTAAGCATGGCAGATGCAGCAAGAGTCACGAAACATATCTTGTCGAAACCTGTTTAAGGTTTTGAAAAAGTTATCTATGCACCAAATTTGACGAAACTTATACAGTCCGTCAGATCCAGTAGAATTACCTTTGAATGTTGTCGGCTAGTCTAGACAGTCGTTGGTGCCTGCGGTCTGGGGCCAAGTGAGTTTCTTGGGCTAAATCTTTCATCAAACGGAAGTCAGAAGTCGCACGGTTGCTCAAGCCTAACAAACAATTTGTATCAGGAAATCAATCTTGGACCCATGGGGGAGGGGGGGGGGAGTTGGTAACCAAAAGCAAGGTAGGTGGCATGACTGAAAGGCAGGTAGAGAAGTGCAAAAGTATCTCATATCTCACTTCATCCAGCAAGCCTTCAATCATGATGTACTAATATTTGCACTGCCTTGCAATGATGTGTAGATAGAACATCTAAGAGCAGTTCTATGCATTTAGAGTCAACACATGGCATCACTTCAGAGTGCAGTGGGAAAGAGGAAGAGCATGTTTTAATGCTTCTCAAATGCAAAATTAAAGTAAGCAACAACAAAAAAAGCCACCCCACTCTGTACTTAGAATATGCACCGTCAAATGTTGACTGTTGGTGCCTACTCTTGTGTGTGTCAAATAAAGGACTGCCAAAGAAGTGGAGAAGGCTACACAGATAAATTATGTGTTTTGTTAATACTGCAAACAATGCTACTTCTCAACATCCCAGCCTACTCTCACAACACTCCACCATACTTTATCTTCTACATGCTTTTCAACATTTATGCCAGGAGTAAGGAAGCTGTGGCCTTCCAGAAGACTCCAATTCTCACCAGTCCCAGTCAGCATGGCCACTGGTCAGGGATGACGGAAGCTGTAGATCAACAACAACTGATGGGCCTTCTCTGCTTTAGCTGCAGATGCCAGGAATTAAACTTGGAACTTTCTGCATGCAAAGAATGTACTCTGTCATTACAGTCCATCCTCATGCAATGGGTATTCCAGATTCAACTTGCCACAATTGAAAACATCCAATTTCTCCAAAGTCAATGTGACTATAAGCCAGATCTGTAAGCCCTGAATACTGGAGGACTGAATGAAGACAAGTTCAGGCTGTTTTCTCTAAGTTCACAAAATTGCTCTAATGGGCCATTACCTGTTGCTTACCTGTCAAGTAGCAGAGTTCAGGGATAAGGTGGGCCACACGAGGTACAACAGTGCTCCTGCCCTTACTCTTAAGCTGGCTTACGAGCATGGGTTGATTTAGGTCAGTCAGGACTGCATCATACTGCTGTTCAGGGAAATTTAAAATAAGAGGTAGGCAAATTGTTCTTATTCTGTGCCCGTGGTACTTATTGGCAAGACATACACTGCACAAGGCAAAATGGGATGTCCAACTGAATTTGAGTATTTTGCATTCCTAATGACATTATCCCATATCCATTTTGCCTCAACTCTTTCCTGCATTTCACCAGTGAAATTCCACCCTTCACTTACAGCCATTTTGTAGCAATGAAAAGAATTTAGCCCTGTTGCATCACCCTGCTTCTTATTTACCTGTTTGTAGTAATCTACATAAGAGATCTGAGTGCCGTCACTTTTCTGAAATACATCTGTTGGCTTCACAGTCCACTCAATATCATCGATTCTATAGGTCTTGTTGTTGTATCTGAAATGATTAAGTGCACATTATAATGCATTTCAAAATATTATAAATATTATAAAGTGCATTTCAAAATATTATTCTGCTCTGTCATAGACCCAAAATGACCCAGCAGAATTCACTGCTTCACTAAGATTCAGCACCAATGGCAGGCACATCAGAGATGACTTACACTAAAAGAAAAGCTTGACCTACTCATAGGTGTAATGGTGTAACATGGGATCTGTGAATTCATGCAATATTGCAGTTGTCCTTCGGTGGGCCTGGGGACAAGTTGCAATTTTTCTTTTCACAGAAGGGAAGCAATGATTATGCATGAGGATTCCTGTTCCTTCCCCATCCAGGTGCCCTCATGATGTTTTGAACAAAACCTTCTACCAGCCCTAGCCAATGGTGACAACATAATCCAGATATCATCCAACCACATCCAGAGGGCCACAGGTTCGGGAAATCCACCCTATCTGACTAGAACCCAACAATCTGTTAACTTACAGGAAATAGGATTCATACAGGGAGCTCTTAAAAGTTCTGAGTGTATATCAACTGAATCTTTGCTAATTTTGCCAATTCAAATGTAGGCACCCACTTAAAATTTCCAAAAGCGACTTCCAAATAACAAACATTACCTTGTAAGGACAATAAGCCCCACCAGTTCCTTTTCACACGTTTCTGCGAAACGTGAGTTGTCCACACTTCCATAGAGGTTCATCATAAATTCCAAGACATTCTCATTGCGAAGGACTTTGTGGCTCACATCTGCACATAGCATCACTTTCTCCTCAAACTGTCCAATAGTCACAGCAAATCCTGGCCAAAGGGTCAATCTGAAAGAAAAGGATGGCAAAGACATATCTGGGTTGATCTAATAAATCCAGACTGCGCACACCCTCTGGTTCAAAGGCAGGGCATGTATATGGAGGAATGAAACTAGAATTACATTTTAAGCATGGTGGTATATAAAAGCAGAGTTCTATATTTGGACGTAGTTTAACAGCTGAAGCTTACATTTGCTGCAAAAAGATTAAGGCTGCAATTCTTACGCAGGAGCAAATCCAACTGAATCCAATGAGACTTACTTATCTGGAGTACATATGAATAGGATTGGGCTGCACATAAAACATATTGCCATACAATCAATCTACCAATAAGAGATTCAATTATGTAATTACAAGATGGGGGCAACCAACTCACTTGTGCTGGGGAATTTCCACTGGATCTGAAGGACTGTAGAAGTTTCGTCCAATCTGGTGCATAGACAACTTTTTCAAAACCCTAAATAGTAACATATGTTTAAATATGGCATGCAACAGAAGCATCATTTTCCTAATTTGTTAATTTGGCTTTCTGTGACTTGTGAACTAGGCCATTGGATGCACTGAATATATGGACCTCTTGCTAGAAAATTAAATACCGTATTTTTCGCTCTATAAAACGCACCAGACCACAAGACGCACCTAGTTTTTGGAGGAGGAAAACAAGAAAAAAAAAATCTGAATCTCAGAAGCCAGAACAGCAAGAGGGATGGCTGCGCAGTGAAAGCAGCAATCCCTCTTGCTGTTCTGGCTTCTGGGATAGCTGCGCAGCCTGCATTCGCTCCATAAGACGCACACACATTTCCCCTTACTTTTTAGGAGGGAAAAAGTGAGTCTTATAGAGCAAAAAATACAGTATTTAGTTGCAGTTATAAATGTTAACAGTGAAAGTGGCTTCATTTACTTTTTTCAATAATAAAACTGCACCCAAAGAAGTCTGGAAAGAGAAACATGATAAACTGCCAGTGATGTTTAAGGTTTTATTTTAATAGCTTGCTGTTTTATTGTTTTAGCAGTATATAAATATTATGAGCATCTTTTTATGACCAACTGATCTTGGACAATAAATTATCAAAAGGCTTACTTCTTAAAGACGATGTTTAAAAACTGAATGCACACAGGATTGCTGGGAAGCAGCTGGTGGGTTAGTGTAATAGTCATCTTCACAGTTTCATCTCTCCGGGTTACACAAGACAGTTCTGTAACCTAACCAGGGGTCAGTGGAATATATGAGTTATGCGGTTTCTCTTCAGACTACATCTTCTCATCTCTATATACAGTGGTACCTCGGGTTACAGACACTTCAGGTTACAGTCGCTTCAGGTTACAGACTCCGCTAACCCAGAAATAGTACCTCGGGTTAAGAACTTTGCTTCAGGATGAGAACAGAAATTGTGCAGCGGTGGTGCAGCGGCCAGCCCCATTAGCTAAAGTAGTGCTTCAGCTTAAGAACAGTTTCAGGTTAAGAACGGACCTCCAGAACGAATTAAATTCTTAACCCGAGGTACCACTGTACTGCAAAAGGATTGTACTGAGAATATTGTAGACCCTGGGATGAGTTAGGAAACTAATGGCTCAAGTCTCATGCCTAGCTTGCTTTTCTTTGAAATGTGCATACGAAAGCCTCTGAGTTCTCTTCATAACTGAAAGGAAAGCAGATATCACACACCAGGCAGCTTCTACAACCAGCGAACAACAGGAAGTCTACAGATTGTCAAGGCCTGGTATAAATGTAGGTGCCTTATCCAGAGAGGATATGGCTATCAATGGCTTCTAGGCATGAAGGCTATGCTACCTCCAGTATCAGAGATGCAAGTAGGGAGACTGCTCATGACCTTTGGCCTGATGTAACAGGGCACTTCTTATGTTTTATCATCGGGCAATTGCACCAATCAGGGAAATAAAATTATTGAATTTCATTACTTGAAATAAATGAATCTCGGGTCAGGCAGTTAATTTTACTAACAAAAGACTTTCCCAGTGTTTTATTGTTTTTGCAAGCCATTCATGTTTTTGGAGGGTGGGGGGCTAATAAAAAGTTTCCAGGGTCTGGCATAAACCAGATGGGAAGTTATAAGCAAGTTTGAAGTTCCTTTATACATTTTTATGGGGGAATTCCAGAGCATCTATCTTTCACACAACTTCGGGTTTTTTCACACACGAGCAGCAACGCACTAAATGAACAAACAAAATGAAGAGGAGGCATCTGGGAGGAGGAAAGCCCACCTCAGGCCACAGCACGGAGAAGGTCATTTTCCAATAGGCTATCTAGCAAGTCAGACCTTTCCTCTCAGCCCAGCCATGGTTAGAACTACTGAGGAAGAAGAGGGCAAAAATGCTGACACTGGATCTGAATAGTATCAGAGCAGAGAGAAGGTGAAAGGATGAAGAAGAGAAGACAGTAGGCAAGAGTGAGGGAATGCAAGTGAGAAGGGGAGATTGGATGACCAGCTGTCATGTATTATCTAGTTGAGATTCCTGCATTTACTCTTCATTTTTCTGAGCAACCAGGGGTGAGGGAAGCTGGTCACAGCAGGAGGGGGAGACTCCCTGGCTTCTTCAGCAGCCAGCCTCCACTCTCTCTCTGGTTCTGGACTGCTCTCTACCACAGACTCTTCCTGCTCTTTAGCTTCTGACACCTCCTCCTCCTCCCAGTCTTGTCCTTCTGACCGCTTATCATTGTTTCACCACCAATCCCCTGGCTCTGAGTCTTCTTCCCCTGGGGGTTTACTTGGGGGTTCACCAGCTGGTGCCTCTCACCAAGTCTTGGCGTTCAGCTAGTCCATGACACCCTTGTTAGTGCAGTACAGCCTCCCTAATAGCTGGGCATCCAACCACTGCTTAAGAATCTGTAAGCAATGGGAGTCCACCACCTTCTAAGGCAGTCTCTGTTCCATTGTCAGAGGAGCTCATACCATTAGGAGGTTCTTGTGATTTGAATCTACTGTTTTAGGGCCTATCCTCTGGAGCAACACAAAACGAATTTGTTCCATCATCATCAAGACAATTCTTACGATATTTGAAGGCTAACATATCGCCTCTAAAGCAACTCTTTCCCAAACAAAACATACCAGAATGTTGGCTCCTGCATATTTTAATGATGCACACGATCTTACCTTATTCTCCAGTTTCTCTGTTAGAAACAGAGATGCACCATCAAATACTTTGGTTTTCCCTTGAAATTCAGCATGGCTATACAACAGTGCAGTCCGCAAACGTCTCGACACCAGCTCTGGCATAAATTCTACATGATACTGGTAAAGCTGCCATTCCCTTGGCAAGCCTAAACTAAACAGGTTGGTAACAAGTTTCACAGGAATTCCACTTGAGCCTGAAACAGACAAACTTATTAAAAATTCACTTTGCATTAACAAATATGTATTCTTGATTCTTTTCAATGTGCTGCTTGCCTTGGTTAGGTAAAACTTTTCTCCAGGCAAGGACTGACCTAAACTACAAATCACTCCTACTGTACCAATGGAGATATACTTGCAGCTGCCATAACAATGTGCAGTGTTTAGCATACAGAGCCACCCAACAGGAGCTAAATATGTGACTGCCTTTATAGATAAATTTAACTTAAGACCTATAGGCCTGGTTCGCACATAACACTAAGACATGACCAAGTCAACACATAAGCATGCAGGTACACAGTAAAAATTATAGCAACTTTGTTCCGCCCCACCCTCCAGTCTTGCTGCTGTCACCCTATTCAAAGAAAAGCCATGGTCTGCGTCACAGGCAAACCTTGGTTTCTCTCCCCTGAACAAACAACAAATCTTGGCTACAGCTTATGGCTTGTCTGGAGCGAGACAAATGACACACCATGGATTACTGTGGGTAGTGCAGCAGCAGCAGAGCTGGTAGGGGGAGTGAAATGGACATGATTTTTACTGTGTCTGCATGTTCACGCTTAGCCATGGTGTGGCTTAGTGCTATATGCAAACTGGGACAAAGAGTGTATACAATGCCTATGCTATGTATTTGACATGCACTCAGTTGTGAAGACTGTATGAGATTGGCTCTGGTTCTCTTCAATGTTGTGATACCCTTTCCACTTTCTTCCGTCTCCCCAGGCATGAATGTGCCAAATTAATTAACAACCCAAATCTTGATAGAATAACGCAATATAAAAAGTAGACACACCTGAACTAGGGATCAGAGAAATCCTCTGAAAATGGACTTATCAAGCAGATTTCCTTGTCTCCCTGTTTACACCCCACTTTGAGAGGGGCCATCTTTTGTATTTATGCTGCCACAAGACTGCTGAATTTTAGCAATCATTTTGCCAAGGTACAAATTCTCTGTTCAGGCTGTTTTATAAATTGGTCTAGCGCATAGGTAGGCAACCAGTGGTCCACATAACTGATGTGGTTAAAGCCCCCCCCCCCCACCAGTGGCCTGCCAGTGCCCAACACTTTTCTGGTGGCAGTGGCTGCAGCAGCATCACTGGGGGAAGATGTGTGCAGAGTCAAGCAGCCTTTGTCATGCCCTACAGATGAAGTGGCTTCAGTGTGGGTGCAACCAAGTTTGCTTGGAAAGAGCAATTCATATTTTTCAGTGTAAAGCAGACAGGAAGAGCCTGTGGCTAGACCATGAGACTTCACAAGAGAGAAAAGAGAAAGAAAGAGAGAGCAAGCAAGAGATTGGTTATTTGGTGGCTTTGTGCCTTCTCTCTTTCTATAACTGAGCACACAACTCCAACATTTTCTTAAAACACACACACACACTTCCCAATGGCAAGGCTATGCACAGGCAACCCTACTCTCTCCCATAACATGGCAACTGGAATATTGCTGCAGCTTGGCTGCTACAGTGCTAGTAAAGGCCATGTTGCTGTAGTAGGATGGCTACTTCCAGATGAAAATCCCTTTCCAGACAAAGATTACTATACCTGTTTTAGAATCTTTCACATGTTTTATTGTCTCCCTGGTATTTACTCCCATGTCTTGAAAGTTGCAACGGATCCTTCCCCCTCTGTCCATCACTTTATACCCAGAACTTCCGACAGAGAAGCCATCTAGAAGACAAAGCAAACATAAAATCAATGAGAATGAGAAAAACTCACCATGAACATCATTTAACTATCAACAAAATGTAAAAAATGAAGCATGGAGGGAGCTGGACATGTTTAGCCTGAAGAAGAGGAGGTTAAGGGGTGATATGATAGCCATGTTCAAATATATAAAAGGATGTCACATAGAGGAGGGAGAAAGGTTGTTTTCTGCTGCTCCAGAGAAGCGGACACGGAGCAATGGATCCAAACTACAAGAAAGAAGATTCCATCTAAACATTAGGAAGAACTTCCTGACAGTAAGAGCTGTTCGACAGTGGAATTTGCTGCCAAGGAGTGTGGTGGAGTCTCCTTCTTTGGAGGTCTTTAAGCAGAGGCTTGACAACCATATGTCAGGAGTGCTCTGATGGTGTTTCCTGCTTGGCAGGGGGTTGGACTCGATGGCCCTTGTGGTCTATTCCAACTCTATGATTCTATGGTGAGCATTTCCAGGAACAGCATATCACAATACAGGGGTTCTGTTATGCACCCTAATATATTGTTATTAGGGACACGGGTGGCGCTGTGGGTTAAACCACAGAGCCTAGGGCTTGCCGATCAGGTCGGCGGTTTGAATCCCTGCAACAGGGTGAGCTTCCGTTGCTCGGTCCCTGCTCCTGCCAACCTAGCAGTTCGAAAGCATGAAGTGCAAGTAGATAAACAGGTACTGCTCCGGTGGGAAGGTAAACGGTGTTTCCGTGCGCTGCTCTAGCTTGCCAGAAGCGGCTTAGTCATGCTGGCCACATGACCCGGAAGCTGTACGCCGGCTCCCTCAGCCAATAAAGTGAGATGAGCACCGCAACCCAAATCGTCTGCGACTGGACCTAATGGTCAGGGGGCCCTTTACCTTTACCTATATTGTTATTGGATTGGGGGTGGGAGTCTAATGTCATATTTGGGTCCCCTGTGGTTTTATAACTGTGTGGTGTATTTTGTAATAGGAAAAAATGGCTTAATGAACCTCTGTGTCAAATTAATGGCTCTGGCCAAGTCTGTTAAGTATGTCTTTGCATGACTAAAGAGTTGGCCAAACCCTGGTGTGTTACCATAGAAACTACTAGTTAGCGATCTTTCTAGAAGAAGTGACGTCTTTCCACCCTTACCTGGTTGGAGGCGATGCCATCCTGGGTAAAAGAGAACAATAGGCTAGGGATTGTAAGGTGGGAGCTGGGAAGGCAGAGCAAGGCTTGACTTGCTCTCTGTTCCGAAACTAAAGTTACAGCTCTGGGAATCCCCCTAAAAAGCTAATGGGGGAGTAAGGTATGTTAGAGTGTCATTGCAGAGCCCCCTTCCCTCTTACGTTCAGCCTCTACATCTATATGTGAATAAAACTATATATCATGAAGGCACCACCATCTCCAGTAAACTTCATTCCAAGAAAACCAAACCTTGAATATGTACCTACACCCCTAAAATCTCTACTTCAAAATTGTAGTGTGTGCAACAATATTTTCCTTTAGAAAAGGATTGATCTTAGAGCAAAGCCTCTCCAGATGACCTGAAGGGTGAAGTGGTCTGTGTGGAAGAGGGTGCTCTCTCGGATAAGCCATGTAAAGTTTTAAAAGCAAAAGTTTTATGTTGTGAACTACCCTGTGATGTACAGATGGAGGGTGATATACAAATTTAATTTAAAAACCCCCAAATAATTACCAGCACTTTGAACACCTCATCATGCTTTGGAGAGAAAGATGAGTTAACAATAGTCACTTATTAAATAGTGATTTAAGCCAAACACGTACATTTAGGGGGGCTGTTCCCAGAACTTGAAGTTTCTTTCTGCAAAGCAAAAGAATCCCCACTCCCAGAGCAACTCTGTGAAGTAGAAATGGCACAAAATTAGTAAATATCATTTAAAAATACTATGCACAAAAGTAATTTATTTTAAAGAAACAAACCATTCCCTATTGACATGTGGTAGAATAGAATTGTAGATATGTTTGTTCATCAAAACAATTGAATGCTTCAATGGGGACTACTTGTGGCTCGCCAGATGTACCCCAACTCCCATCAGCCCCAGCCAGCATGGTCCATGGTCAGGCATGATAGGAGCTGTAGCCCAGCATCTAGAGAGGCAGATTCCCTACCCCAGGTTTAATGCAACCAACAAGTAAAGAACAGACCCCTTTAAATATATAGTATAATACAATCCATGTTATGAGGCTCTATATCCTGAGAAGTGGGCTGGAAAGCTATTAAAGAAGAAAGTGTTTAATTTCATTTATTAAAACTTTCAGTTATTAAATTAAAAACAAGACCTGTCACTGATATAGTGCTTTACCACCTTCTATTTTTAATCAATAATCCTTACAACAGACCTGTTAAGGCAGGTCTGGGTCACCTTCTGCATATTGCAGATGGGAGGCTGAGAGAATTGAACAGATTACCGAAGCCTTAAGGCTTCCTCTTGAGTTGACGGAACTTGATGACAGAAGCAACAATTGGAAGATTAGAAATAAATATACTGCACAAAATGTGGTTAGGTATTCTGGGGTGTACCTTATGGTGTATAGCCCAGGCCCATCATCTGATTCATTTGTTTGTTTCACCTTGTAAACATTATAGCGAGTTCTGTGTTTTAATTTGTATATCGTTTGCTTGTTTTGGAAGCCTAACATTGGTTTCCCTATTTAGCAATAACCATTGGTTACAAGACAACAAACAATAATGACTAAGGTTTGGGAGCAATAGCCCACCACTTTCCCTCAAAAGATCAGAACTTGTGGAGATGGTCCAAGACATTTTGGTGCCTAAAACAGAAAGTTATACGGTTGTTGGCATCCATCTGTCTCAGGAGACAATGGAGGAGTGTGCCTTTGGGGCCGTGGTTGCAGCACATGCTGTGGCTGCAGAGACTGACAGAGGAGAGAAAAGTTTTGTTGCAGCTGGGGCAGATGAAGGCATCCAGTTGTGCTGCTGCAGATGCACTATGACCTTTCTTCTCTCTGCAGTTGGTCCCTTACCTTTCCCGCCCCGACTTGGCCACAGTGATCCATGTGACGGTCACCTCCAGACTTGACTACTGTAATTCGCTCTACGCGGGGCTGCCCTTGAAGCTGTCCCAGAAACTCCAGTGGGTGCAGAATGCAGCAGCGAGGCTCTTCACAGGGTCTCTGCCATGGGAGCACCCAGTGCTTTTCCAGCTGCACTGGCTCCCAGTGGAGTACAGGATCAGATTTAAGGTGCTGCTTTTGACCTTTAAAGCCCTTCACGGCCTAGGACCCTCGTACCTGCGGGACCGCCTCTCCTGGTATGCCCCACGGAGAGCCTCAAGGTCCATAAATAGCAACACCCTAGTGGTCCCGGGCCCTAAGGAAGTTAGATTAGCCTCAACCAGAGCCAGGGCCTTTTCAACACTGGCTCTGGCCTGGTGGAACGCTCTGTCTCATGAGACCAGGGCCCTGCAGGATCTGATTTCTTTCCGCAGGGCCTGTAAGACAGAGTTGTTCCGCCTGGCCTTTGGCTTGGAGCCAATTTGATTCCCTCCCCCTCTTTCTTTTTCCTTTCTCCTCCTGTAATGAGGCTTCAATATTTTAATTGATGTATTTTAATCTTGTTTTTAGGTTGTATTCATTCAACTTGTTTTTATTATTGCTTGCTAGCCGCCCTGAGCCCAGCCTTGGCTGGGGAGGGCGGGGCATAAATAAAAATTATTATTATTATTATTATTATTATTATTATTATTACTCCTCCCAGCCATCATTCCTCCTCTGGACACTGCTATGGATGCACAACCTGACTCTGTCTCCAGGCACTGTGGTTGTCTGCAAGGGATTCCCAAACGGTGGGGATAACGTTGCTGACCTTCAGGTGAAATAACTGGCAAATTTGCTTGCATTGATTAGTACCCCAAAATCTGCTGCATGTGGTGAGCCTCCACACCCTGCTTAAGTAGGGACATCTCTGAGACTTGAGTGAATACTCTCCCCCCCCCCCCTAAAAACAACAAATTAGTCACAGAATTCACCTACATACCGGTTGCAGGGAGCCAGGTTGTCCAAACGTAGGTTCTTCTCCAGAAAGGATTTGCCCTCTGGCTTTTACTCGAGCCCGCCCAGTCATCACTGCAGATTTAAGCTGCTGAAATAAAGAAAATGATACAGAGAAATCCAGACATTAGAAATGAATGCTATCCAACCAGGTCAAGTTTGAGCAATATAGGTACTACTGTAGAACGCACAAGAAAGAGGGGAATGTGAATCCTTCAACAGCTGGAACGTGTCTGGGAGGAGGGTGACCAAGATGATAAAGGGTCTGGAAACCAAGCCTTATGAGGAATGGTTGAGGGAATCTGGTAAAAAGTAGACTGAGAGGAGATAGAATAGCCATCTTAAAATATCTCAAGGGCTGTCGCATGGAGGATGGAGCAAGCTTGTATTCTCCTGCTCTGGAGGCTAGGACCCAAACCAATGGATTCAAGTTACAAGACAGGAGATTCGAACTAAACATCAGGAAGAAGCTTCTGACAGTAAGAGCTGTTTGGCAGTGGAACGGACTCCCTCAGAAAGTGGTGTACAGTGGTACCTCTGGTTAAGTACTTAATTCATTCCAGAGGTCCGTATTTAACCTGAAACTGTTCTTAACCTGAAGCACCACTTTAGCTAATGGGTCCTCCTGCTGCTGCCGCGCCGCCGGAGCATGCTTTCTGTTCTCATCCTGAAGCAAAGTTCTTAACCTGAAGCACTATTTCTGGGTTAGCGGAGTCTGTAACCTGAAGCGTATGTAACCCGAGGTACCACTGTACTTTCCTTTACTGAAGGTCTTTATGCAGAGGTTGGATGGCTATGTGTCATGTATGATCTAGCTGAGATTTCTGCATTGCCGGGAATTGGACTAGATGGCCCCTGGGATCCCTTCCAACTCTACAGTTCTATGATTCTAACTGACTTCCCTTGTATGAAACTGCCCATACACTTAGGTCATTTTAAGAGGTTACACCCATATTCTCCAACTCTCAGAGATGCTGTGAGGGGTTGGTTATATGGGATAGGGCTATTTCTTTATTTATTGCATTTATATCCTCTCCCCCCCCCCCAAAGACATCAAGGTGAAGTACAGTGGTACCTTGGTTTTCGAACGTAATCCTTTCCAGAAGACCATTCGACTTCTGAAACATTAAAAAACCGAAGCATGCATTTCCAGAAGCATTTACGTCCTGAAAACGCAATACACAAGCCACGTGGCACGTTTGGCTTCCGAAGGCGTTTGAAAACCGAAGCAGTTACTTCCGGGTTTTCAGCGTTCAAAAGCTGAAACCTTCAACTTTTGAGACGTTCGAAAACCGAGGTACCACTGTACATGGTTCTCCCTTTCCTTGTTTAATCCTCAGAACAACCCTGTGAGGTAGTTTAGACTGAGAGGCAACAACTGGCCCAAGGTGAGTTTCATGGCCATGGGGATTTTAATCCTGGTCTCACAGGTCCTAGTCTGACACTCTAATCACTTATCCTCACTGGCTTTTGGTAATGGCATGATTTTAGAACCCGCTCCTTGAGACCACAACTTTTTCACACAAAAATCCACTCCTAGTTCCTCCCCACAAAACTTCTTGGTTTCAGCATCTTAATTTAGTTGTTGGTATTTGTAATAATAATAATAATAATAATAATAATAATAATAATAATAATAATAATAAATAATTTAATATTTATACCCTGCCCATCTGGCTGGGTTTCCCCAGCCACTCTCAGGGGCTCACAACGTATCTAAAAACATAATAAAAACATCAATGCTGAAAAACATCCCTATTTCTGCGCAGGAATTTTGTGGTGTGTACAGCAGCCCTTAAACCACGGTTCTGAGAGTTTGCAGATGTTCCTTATTTGAAAGACTGACCTCCTCCTTACTGTGGACTCAGACAAATTCAAATAATTTAACCTGTGCTTGCCGTTTTTTTGCAGTGGCATTTTCCTATTGTTGCAAATTCTCATTTGGCAATTCTAAGTAATTTTAAGAAAATGTGGAGGAGGCGCCAGCATGGGATTTGCTGGGAGCAGTAGCGTACTAGTAAATTTTTAAAAGCTGGAGCTCATCAAAACAGCTCCCTTAGATGAGTACGAAAAAAGCAGGCAGCAGGGCTTTCTCCATTGTTATTCTAATTGTTGCTCTTGTTGTAAGTGCGTAAAGAAGAGCTGCACAAATACAGTATAATATCCTGTCTTAGAATCAGTGGGACTCCAATTCAGTGTGTTTTCATGACAGTAGTAATGAATTCATATTTGCTCTCCTTGCTTCATGCGAACATATCACAAACATAAAAGCCTTGTTATCACCTCATTCACTTGCCAGAGCAAGGGAGATGTATCAGTTACCCCTGGGGCTCCAGGAGATGGCATAATCACTCCTGGGTTCCCAGTCCACTGTACCACCATGCATCATATGAGCGGATTGCTTCTAGACACAGATTGTGCATGGATAAATATTATATTTGTAATGCATTTATAACAATTATGACTTTTTAATTATTGTACACTCGTTGGAATAGTAGCCTTATTTATACCCCTATATACTGTATTGCACTACAGTTTCAAGCACTTTTTCTTTGCCCCCCCATTTCGTTCACTTTATTTGCACAATGAAAAAAAATTCAATAAAGTTTTTAAAAACAAAAAAAAACATTGGGAGGAGAAATGTAGCAGAAGGTTCCTACACAGCTGGAATATGTGTAATGCAAGTACAGTGGTGCCTCGCAAGACGAAATTAATCCGTTCCACGAGTCTCTTCGTCTTGCGGTTTTTTCATCTTGCGAAGCACGGCTATTAGCGGCTATTAATGGCTTAGCGGCTTTAAGAAAAAGGAAACAAACTCGCAAGAACTCGCAAGACATTTCGTCTTGCGAAGCAAGCCCATAGGGAAATTCGTCTTGCGGAACGACTCAAAAAACGGAAAACCCTTTCGTCTAGCGAGTTTTTCGTCTTGCGGGGCACCACTGTATACAAGGGAAGTGAAGAGAAATGATGGAGGAATAGGCATGAGCGATGATAAATTAGAAATAAAAGACACAGGGGCAGAGGAAGGGGGCTGCGGTAGGGGCAGGTCACCCCGGGTGTCACCACTGAGGGGCCTGCAGCGCGCCCGAGCCACAGGTCTCTCCATACATATGCTACAATGTTACTGTTTTTGTTAAATAAATTGTTTAAATTGTTATTAAGGAAATGATTATTTTTCTCCTTCCAATAAAGCACAGCAGAAAAGTTGTCCAAATATAGAGTTAACTTATTAAACCTCACCATAATTTCATAATTATCTGTCTATGTATTTCTAATAGTATAACCAAATCAGTAATTTTTGATATAACGGTAAAAACGACTCTGAAAATTTATTATTCCAATAGTGAAACCTTCATCTGATTGTAAATATTTCTTTCCGTAAAAAAATTGATTTACTTACTAGTGATTTAAATTGTGATTTATATTGATATGATTTAAATCAAATCCACCCTGGAGCACACTCATCCCCATTTGTGGGCAGATTTTACACTAGAGGAGAATGTCCTAATATGTAGAGCCAGAGAAGTATACTATATTATACAATTAAAAAATAGATAAAATATACAAAGCATAGTAGTGGTCAAATTGTCAGTGTTTCATCCAGCTCATTTGATGACCTTAGGCCAGTCAGTCTCTCTCATCCCAAACTGAAAGGGGTTGTTGCAAAGTTTACAATGGGTATGGATGGTTGGTAAGAACCAAGGGTAATGTCTGGATCCGCTTGGAGTCAGTAAAGGCAGGAGAAAAAGGCAGTAATACCTGGAGCAGTATATTTATTAAATTGCAGCCATGTATTGGACAGGGGTATTGGATGTTGGGGAGACAGAAATGTGATCTCCCTCTCCCCATCCACCCCAATGGCTGGGCATATAAAGAGGTTATAAAGGTAAAGGTACCCCTGACCATTAGGTCCAGTCGTGACCGACTCTGGGGTTGTGGCCCTCTCGCTTTAAGGCCGAGGGAGCCGGCGTACAGCTTCCGGGTCATGTGGCCAGCATGACTGGTTCTGGCGAACCAGAGCAGTGCACAGAAATGCTGTTTACCTTCCCGCCAGAGCGGTATCTATTTATCTACTTGCACTGTGATGTGCTTTCAAACTGCTAGGTTGGCAGGAGCAGGGACCGAGCAACGGGAGCTCACCCCGACCTTCTGATTGGCAAGTCCTAGGCTCTTTGGTTTAACCTACATTGCCACCCGCATCCCCTGAAGAGGTTATGCGCTCATCTCACTCAAGAGGCCGGGAGCCGGCGCCGTCCGAAGACACTTCCGGGTCACGTGGCCAGCGTGACGAAGCTGCACTGGTGAGCCAGCACCAGCGCCGCACACGGAAACGCCGTTTACCTTCCCGCTATAAAGCGGTACCTATTTATCTACTTGCACTGGTGTGCTTTCGAACTGCTAGGTGGGCAGGAGCTGGGACCGAACGACGGGAGCTCACCCCGCCGCGGGGATTCGAACCGCCGACCATGCGATCGGCAAGTCCTAGGCACTGAGGTTTTACCCACAGCGCCACCCGCGTCCCGAAGAGGTTATAGCCCTTCCTTAAAATTTACTACCTTCTTATACCGCCCTTCATCCAGGACCGTGTAAAATTCAGCATTATAGATAACAAAGGCAGCTAAAAAACATTGAATGCAACATCAGCAACAAAACTAAAAGACAAAAAAATTAATAAATTTCGAAGTCGACTGAGGGATTGCAGATTAACATGTCTGGATATTGTGGTGTCTTTTTTTTTTAAACCCCATAATTTAGCTGCTTGAAAACAAAGATTATGGAGGAGGGGGGAGGCCAAAATTTGGGGAAACCGAGCTTTGGAGCCGGCGGGAATCTGAATTAGGGTTGGGGGGGGGGGGGAGCCGACGCAACGGCTTAGCAGACGCGGGTTCAAATCGCCCCTTTGCCAGCCTCACCCAACGCTCCTTAAACGAACGGCTTTCCCCCCCCCCAAAAAAAAAAACAACCACCCTAATATAAAATACGTGAAGGTATATTCTTATTCTTCTCATTTGCTTAAACCAGTACTGACCCCAGGGGGGGGGGGTGACACGTGGCAGCGGGAGCTCAAAGCCTCCTCTCTCCTCCCTTCCCGCCTCGGGCTGAAAGCGGAGACGCTTCGCCCCGCAACCCCCGCTCTCCTCCCCCTCCCCGCGCACGTGCCTCGGCGCGAAGCCTCGCGCCCGCCAACGACCCGCCAACGCCGAGCCCTCGAGCGCTGCCAGAGAGGCTTTGCTGCCGGCGTCCTCGCGCGCGCGCGCCGCCGTTGACGCCCTCGCTCGGCGCGCTGCTCCTCTTCCTCGCCCGCCGTTGCAGTTTGTCGTTTCTGCCGGCAGGGGGCGGTGCGGGGAGGGGGGGGGAAGGAAGCGAGCGCGCACCGTATATTCCGAATAAATTAATTTTCCGTTGCTGGAAGTTGTGGGTAGGATATGCAGGGGTGGCGGGGTAGGAGGAGATTTTATTTTATTTTATTTTGCAATCCGATGGTTTCCTCGGGTGATAAAAAGGTAATTTGCAACGAGCACAAGCGCGCGCAAAAGTCACGTTGTGTTTTTCCTCCTCTGTCCGGGGCCGTCGCTGGGAGTAACGCGCGCAAATCCCGGACAGTTTGCAAATAAGACATGTTTTTGCTCTGCTCCTGTTCATCTGTGTCTGTTCATCCAGTTCATAAGCCGTGTCACGCTTATGATAATCTTTTATTGTGTTGTTTTAAATGTGCATTTTATATTTGACTTCTCTTAGCAATGTTTTCTTTTGAAATGTTTTAAGATTTTTTTGTTAACTTTATTTATTCCGTAGTTAACCTGCTTTGTAATGTTTTATTTTGAAATCTTAATGATAATATTTTATTTTTGTTTTAATTAGATTACTATGACTGTATATACAGTGGACACTTAGGTTGCAAACGTGATCTGTGCGGGAAGCACGTTTGCAACCTGCAGCGTTTGCAACCTGCAGTGCCGTGTCTGCGCATGCGCAGGTCACGATTCGGCACTGCTGCGCATGCGCAAAGCACAATTTTGTGTTTTTGTGCATGCGCAAGCGCCGAAACCCGGAAGTAACCTGTTCCAGTACTTCCAGGTTTGGCGCAGTGCGCAACCCGAAAACACACAACCTGAAGCGCCTGTAACCCAAGGTATGACTGTATTTGACTTTCTTCAGATGGTTTTATTCAGGTTTTATTGATTTAGTATGCTGTAAACTGTTTTGAGATTTTTCTTAAAAATATAAAGCGGTATAGAAACTAAATAAATAAAATGAAAATAAAATCTGGGTTTTGTGTGTGCGGGTTCCCCCCATAAAATTTATATAAGACTTGATTTTTGTTTTTGTTTTTTAAAGCACTTTAAAACCCCTCAAGGCATTTTGCAAAAATAAAAAAATGATAAAATAATCAGGGGGGACGGACAAAACCAAGTATTTGAAAAATTCAAAAAATTAATTAAAATCAATAATAAAACACACATCTGTATTGCATGCATCTGGTTAGGCTTGCCTAAGCAAAAGTGTTTTTAAGCAGCCACTGGAAAATGCATCAATAAAATAAACAGGAACAGTCTCTGGTAATAACAATTCACTCAGATCCTTTGCATTTTATTGATGCACAATGATGAGCTCCCTTGTTTTCGGTGCAAATCTTTACTCACCCACTTCTTCCCTGGTGGGTGGGTGTGTACATTTTGTGGCTCACCTTGGGTGCCAGAATGTCTTGGGCCGACCCTGGGGCTAACCACAAGCTGTTAACTGCACTGTTTCCTATGGTTTGCAGCTTGTGGTTTAGATATCACCCCATATAGGCAGATAGACAGACAGACAGATGATACGCGATTCATTAAAACAGTGGCACTGTGCAGTTGAGGTTCACTTTCCACATTCAGCTGAAACACAAAGCATCCACTCTTTTGCTGCATTTGTATTTTCCTATCGCATCTGTTATAATGTAGTGGATTTATCTGACTATTCTCAATCACTCCAGCAGGCAGCAGATGGGCACAACAGATCGCGTGGGTGTGATTTGTGAGGATTACAGAGGAACAAATGAACTGAAATGCCATCAGGCCTGATTCTGGAATATTGGCTGGCACCCAAGAATGTCCCTCTGAAAGCGACACGTGGAGAATAATCTTCCCAAGGTGAAGATAACGTGGCACATCGCTCCAGCAGTCAAAGGGCACAGTGCTCAGCCTGATTGCTGCTGTTGTTGTTTAGTCGTTTAGTTGTGTCCGACTCTTCGTGACCCCATGGACCAGAGCACGCCAGGCACTCCTGTCTTCCACTGCCTCCCGCAGTTTGGTCAAACTCATGCTGGTAGCTTCGAGAACACTGTCCAACCATCTCGTCTTCTGTCGTCCCCTTCTCCTTGTGCCCTCCATCTTTCCCAACATCAGGGTGTTTTCCAGGGAGTCCTCTCTTCTCACGAGGTGGCCAAAGTATTGGAGCCTCAGCTTCAGGATCTGTCCTTCCAGTGAGCACTCAGGGCTGATTTCCTTCAGAATGGAGAGGTTTGATCTTCTTGCAGTCCATGGGACTCTCAAGAGTCTCCTCCAGCACCATAATTCAAAAGCATCAGTTCTTCGGCAATCAGCCTTCTTTATGGTCCAGCTCTCACTTCCATACATCACTACAGGGGAAACCATAGCTTTAACTATACGGACTATACGATCACTTTACTGCGCCTGGGTGCTGATAAACTCAGGAGGTACTTGGTTCACAGGAACTTGTGCCTTTTTTGTTGGGGGTCTCTGGCAGGTGGAATACATTGGAGCATGAGGTAGCAGACAAGATAGGACTTGAATCGTAGAGATCAAGGTTCAAATCCCCACCTAACTATGAAACTCATTTTCGGCCAGATACTTTCACCACCAAAGATACTTAGACCTTCCAGCTTTCCCCTGGCTGAGGGACTCAAGGCTGTCAGCAATGCTCAGATTGAAGGCCAAACTGTTTATCTAGCACAGCGCTTCTCAACCTGTGGGTTCCCAGATGTTGGACTACAACTCCCATCATCCCCAAGCTCTGGCCTTGCTAGCTAGGCGTGATGGGAGTTGTAGTTCAACAACATCTGGGGACTCACAGGTTGAGAAAGGCTGATATAATAATAATAATAATAATAATAATAATAATAATAATTTATTTATACATACATACATACCCTGCCCATCTGGCTGGGCCTCCCCAGCCACTCTGGGCGGCTTCCAAAAGAATATTAAAATACTATAATACATCAAACATTAAAAGCTGCCCGAAACAGGGCTGCCTTCAGATGTCTTCTAAAAGCCTGGTAGTTGTTGTTCTCTTTGACATCTGGTGGGAGGGTGTTCCACAGGGAAGGCGCCACTACCAAGAAGGCCCTCTGCCTGGTTCCCTGTAACTTGGCTTCTCGCAGTGAGGGAACCACCAGAAGGCCCTTGGCACTGGACCTCAGTGGAACGATGGGGGTGGAGACGCTCCTTCAGATATACTGGACCAAGGCCGTTTAGGGCTTTAAAGGTCAGCACCAACACTTTGAATTGTGCTCGGAAACGTACTGGGAGCCAGCACGTGGGTAGGCAAACTAAGGCCTGGCGGCCGAATCCGGCCCACAGACAATCTGGGAATCCGTGTTTTTACATGAGTAGAATGTGTCCTTTTATTTAGAATGCATCTCTGGGTTATTTGTGGGGCATAGGAATTCATTCATATATATTTTTTCAAAGTATATTCCGGCCCCTCACAAGGTCTGAGGGACAGCGGACCGGCCCCTGCGGAAAAAGTTCGCTGACCCCTGATCTAGCATCAGGGTTTGCTCCAGAGGGTGGCAAGGTTGGGCATTTGCCAGGGCCCCCAAATCGGCAGTGGGCCCACCAACCTAACTCACTTTGCACAGAATATCCAATGAGACTGGATGCAGCTTCACATTTAAAGCAGTATCATACCACTGTCATGGCTTCCCCCCAGTTACGGGAACTTTATTTTGCTAAGGGTGCAGAGAGTTGTTAGGAGACTCCTATTCCCCTCACAGAGTTACAGAGCGGTTTAACAATTAGTCCCTCTTCCCAGGGAACTCTGGGAATCGTAGCAGCTCTGTGAGGGGAAGAGGGGAGTCTCCTAACAAACTCTCAGCAGCCTTAGCAAACTACAGTTCCCAGGATTATTTTGCAAGTTTCATTTGCAATATCCACGCTACCTAATCGGCATTAAAGCGCCAGCCCAAGAAGGGAAGGGGGAAATAAACAAAAGGGAAAAGAGACAGAACATGCAGAAGAGCAATGATTCTATGGCACCCCTGCCACCACTGAAAACTTGGATGTTAGCATCCAAAATGCATATGTTAAGTGCATGAATTGCAAGAGCTGTAGAACTCTGATGTCATACACTCTGTGGCAGTTATGGCAGTTAGTTAAAGAGTCTTAACTGTTGTGCTGCTGTCTGCCTCAGGGAGGCTTAACAATTTAATCTGTGTAAGATGTATTAACAATTTAAGAAAACGCCCACCTGCATTGTATATTTAATCTGCAACTGCAAGTACAGTACACTAAGTAAAAGTAATTTGCTCTTTAAACTTTAAACACAGAGTTTTTATAGGAGGGAACTAATTAAAGGGTCCCGCGACCCAGGGCTCTCTTCCTCACAACTCTGCAAATGGGAACCAGAGTCTTAATTCCCCCCACCCCAAAAAAAAGCTGGAAAGTGAAAGTTTGATGTAGAGATCCTAGAAATTAAAAGAAAGACGACGAAAGAGGAAGAATAGTTAGAGCAATTTTAAAATGCAATATTAAAACTAATTACAGTTGGTAGAATAGGGTGGGTCCTAAAATATCTGAGGTGTCAAATAATAATAATAATAATAATAATAATTTTATTATTTATACCCCGCCAGGAGAAAGAGGTAACTCTTCAGCATATGACAGAAACTATGTAATGAAGGTACCAGACACATCTCTGTGGGAACGAATTCCACAATTTAGGACTTGCCACAGAGAGTACCTGCCTACACTTCTAAAGACACCTGCTAAAAATGTGCTTTTATTGCAGCAAGCTTTCCCAGACATGGAATTGAGTTGTACCGATTTCATCTCTGCTTTATTTATAGGGGCAAGTTTGCTGAGTGGGATTGCGGCTTGAAGTCTACCGATATCCGTGGTCCGAAGCTGGCTGAAGTCTATAGTGATGGACTTAATGGAAACTGTCAGGGGTTGGCGGGTGAAAGCTGGTGGAGCTTGCATTTGGAAGCGGGCAGATGTCTCAAGGCTGGTGTTTGTGGATGTCAGCTGGCTGGAACTCACCTTTGGAGGCCAGTCAACAGAAGCCGGTGGATATTTGTGGACTGAAGCAGGACCCAAACGTAAACGAATGGAGAGTAAATTATGACCGATTGTATCTGCCGGTGTTCATCATGGATGCTGGCTGGCGTACACTTGTGTGTGGGAATGGGAGGTCTCAAAAAAGGTCAGGGTGAAATGGTACATGTATGTGAGCGAATGGGGTGGGATGTGTGGAAATGTTCATGATTAGATGGAACCTGTGGAAGCTGGAAGGCTGAAAGTTAGCATATAAAGTCCCTAGGTAGAAGTCGGTAGAAGTGCCTGGAGGATGCTGCCATATGGTAGCTGTCCCATTTGTGGTCCCATGGATGTCTGAAGCCAGTGAGGTTTCCTCAAGGCCACCCATGAAAGCAGTGAAGAGAACTGCAGGGCTTAAGCAAGGCAGCTTATAGTTCATTTGAAGAAACGCCTTTCTAAACACATCCACCTGCAGTAGCTATTCTATCTTTTTATTCAAAGTCACATAATGGGATATCACACACCTGACTTGGTATCGTTACACAGGAAAGGTGTGCCGGGTGAGAAATAAATAAGAAATAAGCAAACCCCTGCGGAGGTGCCTCCAAAATCGTCAGGCCACGGGAGGTTGTTCTGATGCTATTGGCTGTGGACTGCTTGTGATGTCACAAAAGAACATGGTGTCTGAGGGAGAAATGACAGTTATCGGAAGAGGTACAGGTGAAGAGGCTCTGGAGAAGTTGGGTCGGGCAGCTGAAGGCAGAGAAAGGAAATCTGGTTTAGCTTCATCCTGTCTATTTGAGTTGCCTGTTGTCCTGTGCCTCACCTATGTAGCTGTCAAAAAAGTCACAACTGATTTTTGTCACAGAGAATCCAGCTGCCCACCATAAACTTTTAAGGATCCTCAGTGTTTGAAAAACTTCCTTTTAGCTGAAACATCACCGTTATGTCTAGTAAGGTACTTCAGGATGCGGATTTTTAAGAGGAAAGAACCCCAGTCAAATGTAGGGGTTCAGAGTGTGAGCTATGATGAACCACAAAGACCCGGAATTGAATCTCACTGCTACCCTCAATAAAAGATCCCAAAGAGGGGAAATGTGTGTGTCTCTTCCCCCCCCCCATCATTCCTTCTTCTCTGCCCCACATATTTACAAGGTAGTCTTCCTGGGCCCTTTTTGTCTGAGATCATTTCGACTGGCAATGCTGAGGATTAAGACTGGGCCCTTATGCACAAAATGTAGGATGCTGCCTTATCCCCAATCAGCCCCTTGGTTCATCAACATGGTTTGTTGTTGTTTAGTCGTTTAGGACTCTTCGTGACCCCATGGACCAGAGCACGCCAGGCACCTCTGTCCTCCACTACCTCCTGCAGTTTGGTCAAACTCATGCTGGTAACCTCGAAAACACTATCAAACCATCTCGTCCTCTGTCGCCCCCTTCTCCTTGTGCCCTCCATCTTTCCCAGCATCAGTGTCTTCTCCAGGGAGTCTTCTCATCAGGTGGCCAAAGTACTGGAGCCTCAGCTTCACAATCTGTCCTTCCAGTGAGCACTCAGGGCTGATTTCCTTCAGAATGGATAGGTTTGATCTTCTTGCAGTCCATGGGACTCTCAAGAGTCTCCTCCAGCACCATAATTCAAAAGCATCAATTCTTCGGCGATCAGCCTTCTTTATGGGAGGTTTGATCTTCTTGCAGTCCATGGGACTCTCAAGAGTCTCCTCCAGCACCATAATTCAAAAGCATCAATTCTTCGGCGATCAGCCTTCTTTATGGTCCAGCTCTCACTTCCATACATCACTACTGGGAAAACCATGGCTTTAACATCAACATGGTGCCCATCCCATAACCACTTTATGCACCTCACTGGTTGTGGTCAGTGGATATCAGGTTTATATACAAGAACCAAGTTGATCCTGGAAGGCCTGAAGTCTACCCATGCTTGTTAGAATGGATGCATTTCTTGCAGCCAAGGAAGGTGACTGATGATTCTACAGCTGCAGCTCACAGGGTGTCTTTGAAAGATAATTATAAACACATTCAAATTGTTGGCATCCCAGAATTGGAAAAGGAAGACTTGATCGGCTTTTTGACAGCAGAAATATCCAAGTTCTGGGGCTTGGCAGAAGAGAAGGACTTTAAAATTGTCACCGCCTTTAGACTGGGAAGAGTGGCCAAGAAGGATAAACCAAGAGACTGCTTGATCATATTGAGATCTAAGCAAGAAAAACATAATATACTCGGCCTACATTTCAAAAATTCATTGGTGATACAGGGAAAGACAGCAGAAATCTTCAGAGATATACCAAAACAGTTGTTGGACTTAAGAACTACATATAAAGATCTGGCAAGATTATTGAGAAACAACACAATCCTTTACAGGTGGGAATTTCCCCAAGGACTATCTTTCAACTGGAAAGGGAAGAAGGTAAGAATTAGATCAGTAGAGGAGCAAGAAAAGTTCCTGAACGATCACGGGGAGGACCTTCGGAAAGGAACAGCAGGTACTTGGCCACCCCCCCTACCTGGAGAAAAAGACCCACCTCCACAAATAGACGACAAGGGAGACAACCCTATTGGCTGACAAACTGATCCAGGATGTCTCTGCAGCTCTTCAGTTGGAACATCCATGGCGCAAATTCCCCCGAAAAAAGGAAAAGGATCTTTCATATATTGAGGAAAGAACAATTAGACATCATTTGCCTTCAAGAAACTCATGTGACTAGGCTCCACAGAAGAGTATTAATTAACAAGAGACTAGGCCAAGAATTTATTTCATCAGACAAAGTAAAGAAAAGAAAAGAGGAGTAGTGATATACGCAAAGGAGAGCCTAGCACCAAAATTTGTATTTAAAGATGAACAAGGAAGAATTCTGGCGATCGAAATACAATCACAAGGAGAAAAATTTCTGATAGTAGGAATTTATGCACCGAACGAGGGGAAATCGGAATTTTATAAGAAGCTGCATGAGATAATGCTGGACCATATTGATTATAATAACATCATCTTGATGGGAGATATGAATGGGGTTGTCTCCACATACATGGATAAGTCACAAAATCAAAACTTAACTAAAGATGGCAGACTACCAAAGACTTTTTTCGAACTTACAGACAACATGGATTTGATTGACATTTGGAGGATAAAGTACTCTCTAGGTAAAGAGGGAACATTCTTTTCTGAGGCCCACCTATCCTGGACACGAATCGACCAAATCTGGATATCTAGAGGACTGGCACCTAAGACTAAAAAAATAGAGATCTGCCCCAAAACTTGCTCCGACCATAACGCCTTGAAAATAGACTTGAGACTCACACCAGCTGGATCCTTCAGATGGAGAATGAATGACTCTTTGTTTAGAGATCAGGAGATTGTAAAGAAGGCCCAAAAAACGATGAAAGACTACTTTGAAATAAATTTGAACACTTCGGTGGAAAAGAAAACAATCTGGGACGCAAGTAAAGCTGTTATGAGAGGGTTTCTGATACAACAGAATACTATTAGGAAAAAACTCTGGAATGGTAAAAAGGACAAGATTTTGGAAAAGATAAAAGACGGAGAGAAAAGGTT
The DNA here is from genome assembly GCF_964188315.1 of Podarcis muralis. Lineage (NCBI taxonomy): Eukaryota > Metazoa > Chordata > Lepidosauria > Squamata > Lacertidae > Podarcis > Podarcis muralis. The sequence goes on along the minus strand of NC_135658.1, from coordinate 18,231,921 downwards.
GAGACTTAATCCAAAATCAAAAGAAGTTTTAAGAGAAATAAAATTCCATCAAGCACAATACATGAAACTGATAAATCAAGAAGTTGAATGGAAAATTAAACAGATGAAACAAAGATCATTCGAATCGGCAAATAAATGTGGGAAGCTGCTCTCATGGCAGCTGAAAAGGAGACAAAAATTGAACTTTGTTACCAATCTAGAGGTTGAAGGAGAATGTATTCAGAAACCAGAAGAAATTAGAAAGTGTTTCCAGAGATACTTCAAAAAATTGTTCACTCAAGGACCCCAAGTGGAGACTGAGATAAATGAATTTTTAAAAAGCTATGGCCTGGAAAAACTAACACAAGATAAACAAACAGCCCTGAATTATAAAATAACACAACAGGAAATTGAAAGTTCCATTCAGAACATGCAAGTAGGCAAATCCCCGGGCCCAGACGGACTTACCTCCAAGTATTATAAGACATTGAAGGAATATTTGACCCAACCATTGATGGAGGTATGCAACCAAATTATGGAAGGGAAAGGGGCACCAGATTCGTGGAAAGAGGCATTCATCACTTTGATACCAAAATTGGAATCTGAAAAGACTCAACTTAAGAATTATCGTCCTATCTCACTCCTAAACGTGGATTATAAGATTTTTGCTGATATTTTGGCAAATAGATTGAAAAAAGTTTTAAACGAAGTAATTCATAAAGACCAAGCAGGCTTTCTCCCTGGTAGGCATTTGTCTGACAACACTAGGAACATTGTGGATGTCCTGGAACTATTACAGACAAATTTGAATACGAAAGCAGTTTTGATATTTATAGACGCGGAGAAGGCCTTTGATAACATATCTTGGAAATTTATGAAGAAAAATTTGGAAGGGATGGGAGTGGGAAGGGCGTTCCAAAATGGTATCGAAGCAATCTATTCAGAACAAAAAGCTAAATTGATAGTAAACAATGTGGTGACAGAGGAGTTCAAAATTGAAAAAGGAACACGACAGGGGTGCCCCTTATCACCCTTGCTATTTATTTCTGTCCTGGAGGTTTTGCTGAACTTGATTAGGAAGGACCAGCTGGTGGAAGGAATACAGGTCGGAGGAAAACAATATAAACTGAAGGCCTTTGCAGATGATTTGGTTTTGACATTACAGGAGCCAGAACCCAGCACAAAAAGAGCTTTAGAACTAATCTCTGAGTTTGGTCGGGTGGCGGGATTCAAGTTAAATAAACAAAAAACTAAGGTCCTGGTAAAAAACTTGACACCTTTAGAAATAGAGGGGTTCCAGAAGGAAACAGAACTAAATGTGGTTAAAAAAGTAAAATACCTGGGGGTTAACTTGACTGGGAAAAATTTGAATTTGTTTAAAGATAATTATGAAAAATGTTGGTCTGAAGTTAAAAAGGACTTAGAAATCTGGTCAAGACTGAAACTTTCCTTGTTGGGAAGAATTGCAGCAGTTAAGATGAATGTATTGCCAAGAATGTTGTTTTTGTTTCAGGCCCTGCAGATCGTGGACAGGGTGGAGTGCTTTGGAAAGTGGCAGAGGGATATTATGAAGTTTGTCTGGCAGGGCAAAAAGCCCCGAATAAAATTTAAAATACTAACAGATGCGAAGGAAAGAGGGGGATTTGCCCTGCCGGACTTAAGGTTGTACTATGAAGCTGCATCCTTCTGCTGGATGAAAGATTGGTTTTTGTTAGAAAACACTGATGTCCTAGATCTGGAAGGGTTTAACAATGCTTTTGGGTGGCATGCATATTTGTGGTACGACAAGGTAAAGTCTCATAAGTTATTTAAAAACCATATTGTCAGGAAATCTTTGTTTACTGTCTGGATTAAATACAAGGACTTACTCGAAAACAAGACTCCGAGGTGGCTGTCACCGATGGAGGCTAAGGCCACAAAAATACTTAATATGGGGGGTGGCTGGGCAAAATACTGTGAAATAATAGAAAAAGTGGGTGACACTTGGAGGTTGCAGAGTTTTGAAAAACTGAAAGGAAAGGTGCGAGACTGGTTTCATTACGCCCAAATTTTAGAGATCTTTAAAAAGGACAAAAAAATTGGTTTCCAGGTGGAAAAATCAAAATTAGAGTCAGAACTACTTGAACCTAAGACGAAAGTGCTTTCAAGAATGTATAACTTGTTGCTTAAATGGAATACTCAAGACGAGACAGTTAAATCAGCCATGATAAAATGGGCACAAGATATTGGGTACAACATTATGTTTGAAGACTGGGAAAGGTTATGGACCACTGGTATGAAATTCACGGCATGTAGTGCCTTAAAAGAAAACATTATGAAAATGATGTACAGGTGGTACATGACCCCAGTTAAACTTGCAAAGATATATCATTTGTCTGACAATAAATGTTGGAAATGTAAGGAGGCTGAAGGAACATTCTTTCACCTTTGGTGGACATGCCCAAGGGTGAAGGCTTTTTGGGAAATGATTTATAACGAGTTGAAAAAGGTATTTAAGTATACCTTTCATAAGAAACCAGAGGCCTTCCTCCTGGGCATTGTAGGCCAGAGAGTGCCAAAGAAAGATAGAACTTTCTTTTTATATGCAACTACAGCAGCAAGAATTCTTATAGCCAAATACTGGAAGGCACAGGAGCTACCCACTCTGGAAGAGTGGCACACGCAACTGATGGACTGCATGGAACTGGCTGAAATGACTGGCAGAATCCGAGACCTGGGAGAAGAGGCAGTGGAAGAGGACTGGAAAAAATTTAAGGATTATTTACAAAAACATTATAAGTTATATGAATGTTGAGAATTTGCTAAGTTTTGAGAAAAACATGCTTCAGTATTGAGATTCGGAAATGATTGAAACTAAGTTATGACTGAGAAAAGTTTAATTTTTAGAGTAAATAATTAGATGATAACACAAAAACACATGAAACAAGGTATTAATTTGCTGTTTATTTTTATTGTAAAGAACGCAGGGATGGAGGATGTGGGGAAGTCCAGTTGATGATGAAAAAAAGATTTGGAAAAATGAATTTACTTTTGTTTAACTTTTTCTTTCTTTTTGTAAAATAGCTTTTGTTGTGTTATTGACGTTGTATTGACGATGTACTTTGACCTTGGAAAACAAAGCAATAAAAAATACTATCTAAAAAAAACAAAAACAAATTGTTGGCATCAAACAATCAGATGGAAAACCTGATATCTCTTGGCAGTTGAGACAACTCACTTAGCAAGAGATACTTTGGAGAACACAGCTAGAAGAATTGATGCAGGTAAATCAGCATGAATGCAGTTAGCCAGTGGGTTTAATTTTCTATAGTATTCTTTTCAAAACACTTCCAGTGGAATATTGGTTATTCAGCTGAACGATGCACCAGAAAAGCTTAACCATCTATTTATGAAGTGTCCATTATTATTATTTATTTATTTTCTATACCTCCCTATACCCAAAGGTCTCATTGGCATGAGATATAAGATATTTGCTTTCTCCTGTTGACTTCTACAGTGACCAATTATGCAGTGCTAAAAGGCGCATTTTGAAATATATTTGCAGAAAGGATAAACATTACACAGAAAACTCAACTCTCTTCCACCCCTCCACTGTTCTGGCTGTGGGGGGGGGGGGCGGATTGTTTGCCAGCCCCACAAGAGTCAATGGAGTGGGAGACATGGGGCACTAGTGCAATTATTTCAATCTGACACAGAAATTAGAAATATAATATATTGCAGTGTAAGAAAAAGATACAAGGGCAAGTTACTGGTGTTGCGTTCAGAGTTTTCTTGCCTGGAAAACACTGCTTGTGTGCTAGAAATCTGATAATCCATAATCATTTCTAGAACCCATGCTATTTTTCAAAAATAATACCTATATCATGATGCCACATACTCTTGTAATCCTAATCTTATTCTATAATATAATTAATATTTTGCCAGCAAAGAAAGGTAATCCAGCCAGCATGGTTTCAGACATCCTTTTTTTTAAAAAAAATATTTGTCTAATTCTTAGCTAGGAAAAATCCTTATTTGAAGGCAACAGCTCACATCAGGAAACCTATTACACATGGGTTAACGCCAAAGTCTAGGGGTTGCATTGTACAGGGAAATTCTCAGGCAGAGCCTAATTGTCACGGTCCAGTCTACGGGCGATCGAAGTCCCGGCTGAGGACATCGGGACCAGGGGCAAGATGGCAGGGTAGGAGCAGGAATGAGAGTCAGGAAGCAGGGAATCGCGGGTCTGAGGGTCGAGAAGCAAGGAGTCGAGAAGCTGAGGTCCGAGGGTCAGGAAGCAAGAAGCCCAAGGCAGGAAACGTTGTTGTGGCAAAGAGCCGAAGGGAAATGCTGACCTTATATCCCTTCCCGGCTCTTGCCACCAGGTTACCAATCGGCCTCATCTGTGTGGCCGCGCCTTGCCTCTCCAGAACAAACTTAGGAAGGCCCCAGTCCTGCGAAGCCCTACTGGTCACAGGGCCTGGCTCCTGCACGTACTCCTGACGCTAATCTGTCATGGTCTGCTATACAGGCGCACACTGCAGATGGACCCTGACTCCCCCTCCTTGGAATTCCTTAAACTCAACTTGGTCTAGGCATCACTTCAAATAGAAGACTCCTCTAAGTGCCTTTCAAACAGGGACTGTCAAGTAGGACACATAGCCACTCTCTTGACTTGGGTGGGAGAAAGTAGAGGTTGCTACTGGGGCGTAGTTGACGCAGCTGACAATGGAATTCTTTCTTTGCAGAGGTGGCTGTCCCTTTGAATCTTCGGCTAGAATTTGGAGGCACAGCCTGGCTTGAGCCGAAGCCACGGCTGCAAAGGAACAAAGAACGAGCTTAGGGTGTGCTCTCAGTTCTATGACGTTGAGTCACCTGGCATCATTGTAATGCCAGGAGACTGGCAGGTAGGTGGCCTGCAGGGAGGGAAGCAGCTGGCCAGATCCTGTTCCCTGTTCCCATTTAATCTTGAGATCCCAGCCACGTGCAACCTGTTTTGCAAAGAAATGCAAATATTGGAAAACACCAATAAGCCTTCAGTTTTCAAATAAAACCAACCCTTGGAACCTGTCCATAGGTGCCAACGCCCTGGGTGCCCGAGCACCCACAAAATTCCCCATGAAGGGGACGGGCACCCACAGATTTCAGCACCAGGGCCATGCACCAACCCTGGGCACTCACAGTCACAGTGCCAAGCTGGCACTCCTGAACCTGTCACCATTTGGAGAACCATTTATAACCCGTTTTTTTGTTGAAGGCCTTCAGTGGGAGTCTGCGGAAGCTTTTTCCCATGGATTCCATGCAGAATCTTCTGCTAAAAGCAGAGAATGAAGGACTTCGGATTTCTAATTTGCATCTACTGCCTGGTGGCATGGCTTTTTCTCGGGGGGGGGGGGGGGGCGTGACGTTTTGCTGCTGTAGGCAAAATGCCATGCCCCACTCCTGATTCTGGCCCCTTTCCTGCCCCTGCTATCAGTCCGCGCTGACCCCGGCTCCCTCACTGCAACTGCCATAATGCAGTGACAACATCACAAGCGCAGTATTAGCAGTGAAGGCAGGGGCACTGTGGCTGCAGTGATCTGGGCAAAGGCAGTGGGCGAACAGGGCAGGTAGTGGTGCAACAAGGGTTGGGGGTGTCAGATCTGGCACCTGAAGCAAATTGCTTCACCCTGCCTCATGCACGCACCAGACTTCGTTTTTCTGGTGCCACGTAAGCTATGACTCGGCTGCCTATCGAATTTACTTGGGAAAGTATTCGAGGTTAGAACAAACTTTTCCCCATTTGATATACTTTACTGCCCCGTGTTTGCTCAGAAAGCAAACTTTAAAGTGCATTACCCAGATTGTAATGCGTAAATCCGGGTAGGTGATTAGCAGTCTTATCTCACTCCAAATTACTGATTCCAAAACGAAAGGCAGAATACAGGTGTTTCCAGGGTGGCAGGTGTGGAACAGCACAAGTGCAGCCGCAAAGGAAAAATTGTGAACTCCAAAGCACGCACCCAATTGTTAGAATCAGAATTGTAAAGCTGGAAGGGACCCCAAGAGTCATCTAGTCCAACCCCCTGCAATGCAGGAATGTCAGGTAAAGCATCCCTGACAGATGGCCATACAACCTCTGCCTAAAAATCTTCAAGAACGGAGCGTCCACAACCTCCTGAGGGAGACCGCTCCGCTGTCAAACAGCTCTTACTGTCAGAAGGGTCTTCCTGATGTTTAGTTCGAATCTCCTTTCTTGTAACTTGAAGCCATTGGTTCGGATCCTACCCTCCGGAGCAGGAGAGAACAAGTTTGCTCCATCTTCCATGTGACAGGCCTTGAGATATTTAAAGATGGCCAGCCCGTATCCTCTCAGCCTCCTCTTTTCCAGGCTAAACATACCCAGCTCCTTCCACTGTTCCTCATAGCAATGAACCACTTTTTAAAAAACCAAATGTGCAGCTATTTACTTTTGACACGCCCCCCACCCTCTATTCTCCATCTAGACCAGGGGTAGTCAACCTAAGGCCTGGGGGCTGGATGCGGCCCAATCGCCCTCTCAATACAGCCCATGTGTTTTTACCTGAGTAGAATGTGTCCTTTTATTTAAAATGCATCTCTGGGTTATTTGTGGGGCCTGCCTGGTGTTTTTACATTAGTAGAATGTGTGCTTTTACAGTGGTACCTCGGGTTACAGATGCTTCAGGTTACAGACGCTTCAGGTTACAGACTCCGCTAACCCAGAAATAGTACCTCGGGTTAAGAACTTTACTTTAGGATGAGAACAGAAATCGCACGGCTGCAGCGGGAGGCCCCATTAGCTAAAGTGGTACCTCAGGTTAAGAACAGTTTCAGGTTAAGAACGGACCTCCAGAACGAATTAAGTTCTTAACCCAAGGTACCACTGTATTTAAAATATATCTCTGGGTTATTTGTGGGGCATTGGAATTCGTTCATCCCCCCCCCAAAAAAAATATATAGTCCGGCCCACCACATGGTCTGAGGGACGGTGGACCGGCCCACAGCTGAAAAAGGTTGCTGACCCCTAATCTAGACAACCCAGAGCCATTGTCAGAGTTTAAGGATAGTCCAGCGAGAGAAAAAATTATAGGGTGGGAAACAGGACGTGTGGGGTATGGGTTGTAGAGACAGGGGCTGTGGCTTAAGAATTCCTAAAGGGACTGAACTGGAAGGATTTCATGTGCATCAGGAGCAGGAACATGGCAACAAACCTTTTATTGCCCACGATTTCCCTTTTAAACCCACCTTTATGAGGCTGTATTTCCGCCCCCCCCCCCTCTTCCCAGTGGAGCTCTCTAACCAAAGTCCTTCTCACTTTAGCTTTCTCTCTTCATTGCACACAGTCCTCATTCACGGATTAAATTTAAGGAGCGACAACGAAAGGAATTTATTAGAAGTCCAAAAATCGAGGGTGAGAACAGGCTTGCTTTTGATAAGGCAGGGGCAATCAAAAGTTGCCGCCACCGGTGTTGAGCAAAGACGATGGTGCTTCTCTCAGAAGCGGATGCTTAAATAATGCCACCTTCAAACTTTCTGAAGTCTGGTTGATGAAAAAACCCACCACAGGCCATGTCAGCTCAACGAAACAGTATTCAAGCTGTTTGCATTCGACAGAGGAAAGGGGCGTCAGAGAACGCCCTTCCCACTCACCGGTTGAATAATAACTAAAAAAAAAGACTTCCAAACCCATCATAAATGTTTAAGGAAAAGGAACAAAAATGAGAGAAAGGGAACACACATCTTAATAGGCTTCGTTTAACTTATTTTATTGTCACCTTATCAGAAATAGGTCTGCAAATATAAAAATACCTGTTTTCAAATTGGGATCAGAATGACAGCAAATATAAAATTACCTGAGTTACATGCATCAGAAATGCATTTAAAAAAAAATAAAATACAGGACCATATAAATTTGTCTCTCAGTTGGTCCAGATAACTGAGACGCCTCACTTGATTTTTTAAATATTTTTTAAAAAAAGAACCACTCCCATACTACTTTAAGACATACACGTCAGAAATAAACAAGAGGTCTTCCGAGCAGGTCATTTTGCAAGCAAGTCAGAACAGAAAGAAAGAAGGATGCCGTACACAAGGAAGCCATACAGCAGAACTCTATGCACCTAATTATAACCACTTATAATTGCATCTCCTGATGTTGCATGGAATATATACAGATTCAGCAAAGGGAATCTGTGCACATAAGCAGACTTCCTCTGGCTCCCTGCCTTTAAAAACAAATATACATTCATACTTTTTTCTCTTCTCAGCCCCACAGAACAATTCCCCTAAAAATCCACATTCTCCATTTGCAGATAGGCAAAGTTCATCATGAATATAAATTGGGAACTTCCCTGACTTGCATAGCACCTGTCAATCACGGTATTTTGAGTTTTGCAGATTAATCATTGCACAATACAGGCTCATGATACTAAAATAAAAATTTAAAAAGTTCTGATGAAGTCACAGATCAAGTCAAATTTTCCCCTCTTATGAGAACATGGGGGAAATTACACAAATGCCTGTAAACAAACCCAAAACTCCCAACTCAGGCGCCAAAGACATTTTAAATCGTTTCTTCCTGTTTTGGCTCTCTTCATTTTTCTCTCTGGGCACAACTAGTTATTTTTAGTGAAAGAAACACTTTATACTCTAAAGAGCTGGCTGTTTGTTTGTCCTGACACCCACACCTTTTTGTGTGCTTGTGCGTGTGTCTGTGCAATTCTTGCCTGCTGGGACTTCTCTGAGGGTTCACAGAGAAAGGCTTTGTTTAGGCTTATTGCTATTAAAACCATCTTTAGGAGTGTGATTCAAGTTTTAACACCTAGGAAAAAAGTTGCCAACGCAGATTTGTCTCTGTGTGTAATAACCACAGCAGCTCAAACACGAATCCATGAAAACACAAACGAAGCTACCAAGTCAGATAGCTGGCTAATCTGCCGGTAATTCATTATTGTCAACATATACTGTCAATCAGTAATATTGTCAACATATATTGTCAATATATACTGTCGATCACTGCCTTCCTGCTCCTTTCTAAAACTGGAGATATATCATGGATTGAACCTGAGATGTTCTGCATGTGAAGTATGTGTTCAGTCACTGAGCTATCCGCTCATCTCTCCATACCTGCAGGGCACGGCTGGGCTCCGCCACCGAACTAAATATGAAGACAGACATGATGCTTGACTTGTAAACCAGCAGATCTACTTTGAAAGCACCCTTCCTTTCAGTACGCCATGTACCGTATTTTTTGCACCATAACACTCACTTTTTTCCTCCTAGAAAGTAAGGGGAAATGTCTGTGCGTGTTATGGAGGGAATGCCTACGGGTGGCATGCCTACGGATTTTCCTCCTCTAAAAACTATGTGCGTGTTATAGAGCGAAAAATATGGTACCTTGTGCTCTCAAGGTCTTTGCGGTAGGAAGAAACAGCTCCACAAGTTTGCAGAAGAAGGCACACTGTGGTGCAATACACTTATTTCAGAGCATTAATATAGATATATAATGGATGAACATAGAAACATGAATTTGGCACTTAATATTTTTAAATTCAAAACAAAGCCCTCCAAAAACTTGGGAATGGGGGACTGGGGAAGGCTGATGGCTCAGCCAGTGTTTGATTCATAGGTATTGGAAATTTGAAAAGCCAGGTGAGATTTCTGTGTTATGATGTCTGTTTTCACCATAAGAGTGTGCCTGAACACACACACACCACGCCAGCATATTGTAGAAGATCGGTAGTAGTGGATAAGCTGACCCCCCCCCCATAAACTTGCCCACTGTTGTTGAATTTCTCTCCAAGGAATCTCTCACAAGCTTCAAAGGAATCCGAATTGCCAGGAACACAAGAATGATAAAAACAAATGCTATTGAGCCTGGATAGCTGTAGGTTAGACTGTGGTGCTGATAACACCAAAGTTGCAGGTTCGATCCCCATATAGGACAGCTGTATATTCCTGCATTGAAGGGGGCCGTAGGCTCCCTATTCCAGGTTGAGGTAAGCCTTAAGTACAGTGGAGGCCATCAATCCAAAAGAGCTATCATGGCGGGAAAGGATGGTTACAGCAACAAATATTTAAGTCCTCAGCACAGTGTGCTTGGTCTGTGCAGCATCTATGGATTCAGCTACGGAAGACCACGATGGGATGGATTTAGGTGAACATTGGTTCTGAAGCAGCACTGGGTCTATCAGCACCCAATGGTGAGATTTAATTTAGCTGCACTTATAAGACCATCTTTGAAAACCCATGTCAAGGTAAGTTCACATATTTCAATGTCCTGAATCTGCAATTAGCATTTGGTAACAGGTAAGATAGTATCACTGGTCTTCTGTTATGCAATCATTTACCGGCAGTGCATACATGGTGAGATTAGATTCTGACATTACCGGGGAATTTAGTCACGATGGTTAGGCTCATGGAACCATCAATCAGCGATAGACCATCATGGGTCACGGTGAAATGTAAAAGCTTAAAAATATGGGCAGAGCCTGGAGCTGGCATGTCACCATCCCAAACTGGCTGGCCATGCTCAAAATCAGGCATCATCATGCCACAAGTCCACCTGTGAGAAATCACCACCTCAAAAACACCCTGCAAAATCACTGCTGAGCTACATGTTTGGCAAAATTATTTGGCAGAGTCCTGGGGCTATTAGTTTTGCAATTCAGATGTGTGTGTCTAGATAGAGGAATTGCATTTATGGATAACTATAATTAAACAATTATACAGTAGTACATCAGCAAGAATTAAAGTGCTAGCTTTCAAAGTGCTGGGGGAATTACATACAGAATCATTAAAATGCTGTTCTCCTATCTAGACCCAACATCCTTTCCGACTCTCCATGAGGCAAGCAACCCAAACTTGCAAATTTGCCTTTAGACAAAACTCCAAGGATTTCCCTTTTTTGGTGTAGACCTGTCACCCCAGGCCCTTAATCTGTCACATACTCCCCTTAATTGTACCAAGAAGAAACCCCAGCTAAACCCACACGGGGTCAACTCTCAAACCAGTTGGCTAGATTCTGAATGGTCTTGGGTGGCTTGCCCGCAGCCCTGACTGCGTCGCAAACCCTGCAGCCGTATTCCATCCAGAAGAACATCTGTTGCACGTCGTACCGCTTCCTCCAGGCAAAATACCTCTGGTACCGGCTCTTGTTTTTATCTAGGAATTTCAGGTAAAGGGCCAGTTGCCTGGGGCTGGCAAAGTCGTCGATATGGATGAAAGAATCGGGGGGAATGAAAAGCTCGTAGTTGGACCTCGCGGGGCCAAGCACGACGGGCACTGCCCAGGATGTGAAGGCGTTCCTCCAGAGCTTCTCAGTGATGTAGTCCGGATGCTGGGAGTTCTCAAAGGCCAAGTAGAACTTGTACTCGGAGACCGTCTTGACCACACTGTTGTCCTTCAGCTTCAGGCGGTGGGCGCCGTAGATGTCGATGGGGAGGTGTTCCTTCAGCTGGTGGTAGTAGCGGACGCGGGCCTGCTCTTCGTTCCAGTTGCTGATGACCCAGGCCACCAGCTTGGTCTTCCTGGGCATGGAGAGGTGCGGGGCGGGTGTCTGGCTGGGTTGGAGATACCCGTAGGGCACGAAGATGTCCGAGTCCACCTTGTAGGACATGGTCCAGTTGAAGATGCCCGCCAGCTCCCGGAGGCCTCGGGTATGTGAGGGTGACTCCAAGTTCATCCACACCCAGCGCTGCCCAGGGGGCCTAACCCGGGGCAGGTTCTTGAGGCCACTGCTCATGAGGTTCCTGTGGTGGAAGACGACAGCCTGCGCCTCCAGCTGGCGCCCCCGGTCGGTGGTGAGGTTGCAATCGCGGATGCCGAAGCGGCGCTCGCAGCCGTCCAAGGACTGGTTGCGCCCGAAGGGCACCCACCACATGAGGACGGTCACCACCTCGTCGCCCCCGCCGTTGCCGCGGCCCCACACGGGCGGCAGGTCCCGCAGGCGGCTGGCGGCGTACAAGGCCAGCACGGTGCAGCAGGACAGCCCGGCCGCCAGCAGACGCCGCTTCAGCCCCGGCGCCCCAGGGCACGAGAAGCCGTGGCACAGCCAGGGCGCACGGCGCGCAAGCCGGCCTCGCAGCCGGCACAACAAGCCCGGCTCCGGGGGATCCATCGCGGGCCGCCGCCGGCCGAGGGGATGAAGAAAGCGCCGAGGGCGCATCGTGGTCCTTTGGCGGCCTTTGCCACCGCCTCCTGCCCAGCCCCGCCTGCCAGGGCGCCGAGTGGCGCATCCCGATGGGTCCCGGGTTGCAGGCCCGCCTTCCCCAGAGGGGGCCGCGGGCTCTCCGGCCTCCTCCAAGCCCTGCTTCTAAGCGGAAGGGTGGCCGCTGCAAGGATCCGAACTCCTTGGAGAGCCGCCGGACACGACCCGGTTGCTCCTCGTCCCTTTGTCTGTTTGTTCGTAGATGCCGATTTCCTTGGGCCGGGCAGCGATTCAGCCGCGACAGCTTTCCCCTCCGCCAGCACCGCGGGTGAAGGGATGGCAGGGCTGCACCTGTTGGATTTCTGCCTGCTGTAAGAGGTGGAAGGGGGTGTGAGCCCGCGCAATCGGATGGCTTCTGCTGCGCCGTTGCTCTCTGCCTGCTCGGAGATGCAGTGATTTTGTTGGGAGCTGGAACGGCTTTAGCTGGAGTTGGAACCCCGAGGGAAGGAAATGCCCAAAGCTTTAACAGCGCACTCCTAAGCAGAGCGTACTGTACTTAGAAGTTAGCCTCTGGTTAAGTTAACCTGCTGCGGTGTTGCAACCCGAAGCACGGAGAGGTGCGTCGCAGGTTGTGATCACGATGCAAGAACGAAATGCAATCTGCACATGGGAAACGGGAAAAGGCGGATCCAGCTGATTTTAAACGGATCCTCATGAATTCATATGATTTTTTTTCATTCAAATTAAATAAAACTGCCATGATACTGTAGATCATGTCTTAGTCTGTAGGCTGCATCAAAAAAATCACGCTCCCACTGTTTCGTGGGGCCGCGCAATGGCGCAAAAACATGGTTAAAAAACACGGATCCTCATGGATCCTCATGATTTTTGCACTAGATCAGCCCGAAGTCACCATCAGATCAAACATCCTGGCGACACCGTGGCCCTAAAACGTAGTTTTGAAGCATGGATCCTCATGGATCCTCACACTTTTTGCATTGGACCAACCCTAACTCACTGTCAAATCACACATCATAGCCAGGGGCACAGCCTGCACCACAAAAAAACTCGGATCCACGGCTTCCTGGTAATAAAGGTAAAGGTACCCCTGACCATTAGGACCAGTCAAGACGAACTCTGGGGTTTCGGTGCTCATCTCGCTTTATTGGCCGAGGGAGCCGGCATACAGCTTCCGGGTCATGTGGCCAGCATGACTAAGCCGCTTCTGGCGAACCAGAGCAGCGCACGGAAACGCCGTTTACCTTCCTGCCGGAGCGGTACCTATTTATCTACTTGCACTTTGAGGTGCTTTCGTACTGCTAGGTTGGCAGGACCAGGGACCGAACTGCTGACTACACTTTTTGCATTGGGCCACCCCTAACTCACTGTCAAATCACACATCATGTCCAGGGACACAGCCTGCACCACAAAAAAACTCGGATCCACGGCTCCCTGGAAACTCCATGGCCCAAAAACATGGTTCTGAAGCACGGATCCCCATGGATCCTCATGCTTTTTGTCTCTACTTTCCAGGAAGAGTCCTGGATTTACAGAAGCCATTCTGGTTTCTGATTTGATCCCGGAAAGTCCTGCTTTTCCTTAGGACGCCCCTATTTCCATCGGAGAAATGTTGGAGGGTGTGGTATGATGTCCCTGAGACAAATGTTGTGAGGGCATGGAGTCATGCAATCCTGGAGCCAAGAAGATCAAGTAACTATGCAACCTTTAGAAGGCAGCTGACGGCAGCCCTGTATAGGGAAGTGCGTAATGTTTTCTTATGTTTTTATGAATGTTGGAAGCCTCCCAGAGTGGCTCCGGCAGCCTTAGTCAGATGGGTGGGGTATAAATAAAATCATAATTATCATTATCTTATATCATTAATATTATAATATTATTATCAAATATTATTATTGTTAGGGTTAGGGTTTTAAGGTCGTACGTATATAAAATAAATGTTCATAGATGTACCAAGCACACACACACACACACAAACACAAACCACATGTCTGAAGTGCGCAGAAAAAGTCCTGAAACCATTTTGTCCCTCCCAAATTTACCTGTTCTGAACAGCACATTGAAATGATGATTAATGATAAAAGCTTGATGTTGTTGGAGTTTTCTAAGGCCAATGCTAGCTTGGAAGATTTGATTTCTACCCTTAAAGAATTTAGGCTTGCATGTGGAAACTTACAAAGCCAAAAGGGATATATTCTCTGGTAATTCTGATCTAGAATCTGGTGAGGATTCTAGAGTTGCTTCTGTAGTGCTGGGTTGCTTCATGGAAAGCGATTCACAAATGAAATGAATTAATAAAGAATAGCACCCACCCCAGACCATTGGCTCTGCTGGCTGGGGCTGACAGGGGTTTATAGTCTTAACATCTGGATGCTGCAGGTTCCCTGTCTGGGCTGGGTGATCTGTATCTCTCCAGATATTACTGCACCAAAACTCCCAGCAGCTTCTTTTGGACTTACATGCTTGGTTGCCTTAAGAGAATGGTCTTTTGTCAGTTGATTTTGAGTGATCGATTCAATATCTGTGTAAAGAAAGTTCCTATGGCTGACATGCCCTTTAAATGAAGGACTTCATTAGCTTTCGGATGATCTCTTCTAGTGCTTTGCAATGGCTGAGGAGTTGAGCACTGTGGCTGGCAAGCAAGCCAAGAGGCTTCAGAGCAGCTGCGGCAACACAGAGGAGGCAGCGGAAGAAGTTGGAAAGCAGGAGGAAAAAGGGCATGAAACGAAATGGATCAAGACCAGTGGGGAGGAGGTGGAGGCCTGGGTGAAGAGGTTCCCCAAAAGGAAGGTTGTGCTGCTGATGGCATATTCAGGGAAAGGCTATCATGGGATGCACATAATAGGCAGAATATGTGGTCCTGGTCCACAGCATCTTAAAAAGTAGAGACATCACCTTGCCAACAAAGGTCCGTATAGTAAAAGCTATGGTTTTCCCAGTAGTGATGTATGGAAGTGAGAGCTGGACCATAAAGAAGGCTGATCACCGAAGAATTGATGCTTTTGAATTATGGTGCTGGAGGAGACTCTTGAGAGTCCCATGGACTGCAAGAAGACCAAACCTCTCCATTCTGAAGGAAATCAGCCCTGAGTGCTCACTGGAAGGACAGATCCTGAAGCTGAGGCTCCAATACTTTGGCCACCTCATGAGAAGAGAAGACTCCCTGGAAAAGACCCTGATGTTGGGAAAGATGGAGGGCACAAGGAGAAGGGGACGACAGAGGACGAGATGGTTGGACAGTGTTCTCGAAGCGACCAGCATGAGTTTGACCAAACTGCGGGAGGCAGTGGAGGAC
Organism: Podarcis muralis; assembly: GCF_964188315.1. Taxonomy (NCBI): domain Eukaryota; kingdom Metazoa; phylum Chordata; class Lepidosauria; order Squamata; family Lacertidae; genus Podarcis; species Podarcis muralis. The sequence goes on along the minus strand of NC_135658.1, from coordinate 18,216,505 downwards.
AGAAGTGCCTGGCGTGCTCTGGTCCATGGGGTCACAAAGAGTCGGACACGACTAAACAACTAAACAACAACAACGTGGTCCTGGTCTAATGATAGGTGAGAACAGTGAACAGACCCTCTGTAGTTCTACACTTGAGGGCTTCAGCAGCAAAATGGATTTCGAAAATGTCTATTTTCAGCTGTGTTGCAGGTGTTTCTAAATTGATTGTGGACATTTCCTCCCACTTGTGGTGAGCCAGGGCGGCTCAGCAATGCAACTGGTTGTCTCCAGTGGAGGCGAGCTCCTCTTTCTCCTTCACGGAGCCGCCATCCCTCCAGGCGATGAGAGTCTGAGTCCAACCCTGGCAGGCATGTCCAAAGTCTGTTTTGTGGGCCTAATATCCGGCCCGTCGGTTGCTTGAATCCACCCCCTGTGGCAGTTTATTTCGTGGGGTTAAATCCTAAAAAACCCTCACCTTCAACCCTGAAAAAAACTCCACAACTTCAATCCTAAAAAAGGTCAACAACTTTGGTTTTCGCTTGGTCGGCCCTCACCGCCCTTCACTTCATCAAATCTGGCCCTCTTTGAAAAATGTTTGGGATTCTCTGAAAGTAGTAGAAGAAGAAGAGTTTGGATTTGATATCCCGCGTTATCACTACCCTAAGGAGTCTCAAAGCGGCTAACATTCTCCTTTCCCTTCCTCCCCCACAACAAACACTCTGTGAGGTGAGTGGGGCTGAGAGACTTCAAAGAAGTGTGACTGGCCCAAGGTCACCCAGCAGCTGCATGTGGAGGAGCGGGGAAGCGAACCTGGTTCACCAGATTACGAGTCTACAGCTCTAAACCACTACACCACACTGGCTCTCAGCTTCGCCTCAATCCATGAACGTGGCTCGTTTCCCTCCCATTCTGCATCCTGCAGCAGACAACTCTTGGGTTCTAGTTCTGTTTCTTTTCCCTGTCGCCAGATCTAGCCTCACCAATGCCTCTCTGGAGAAGAGCGTTCAAAGCAAGGAGATCCATTCTGTAGTCTGTGTGATGGGAAGGTAAGCTGGATTCCAGGGTAGGAAGAGCAATCTGACCTGGAGAGGATCAGGGGAAGATTGGGTCAGGGAAGACCAGGAAGGGAAGGAGTCAGGAAGGAAGGGAACCCTATCCCCATGGGGTCAAGCGCTTCAAAGCAGACCAGCCTCCCTCAGAAAGCAAGGCTCCCAGGGATCATTCTGCATCCTTGTGGGCAGTGCTTTTTTCTAAAAATATCTGGAGGGGTACTCTCCTTTTCCTACTCATATTGAAATATGAGGCCCCTCAATGAGGCCAAACTTAGATTCACAAAACGTTTAGGGGTATGCGTCCCCCCAGAAAAAAAAAGCATTGCTTGTTGGACAGGGACAGTATTCGCCTTCACTTTGTCCTGGCAAATTGGACTGAACTGAGGAGACAGGCTAACATTTCAAAGAAAAATGAGAAATTCCTTGCTAGGGAGAATGGGGGTTGGTGGGACTTGTTGTGCCCCTTCCTTTGCCTTCTCCCACCAACCCTGTGATCACTGTGTGTGTGTGTGTGTGTGTGTGTGTGTGTGCACGCACACGCACACACGCACACACATTCAACCTCAATAAAGCCAGGCAGTCCCCAATCAACAAAGTGCTGACTTGCCACACCTGCCTCAGTGGGTGTTTGGAGCTCACAGTATCACTCACACTAAGCAGACCAAACTGCTATATCAGGAAAAATAAAGGAACAAACCCTCTTGCACCCAGCAAGCTGGAACATTAGGACCAAGTGTTCTGGCTTGCTGCAAGTCAGCAACTCACAGAAGATGAACATCATTGACCATGAGCTGAAAACACGCAACATTGACATTGCTGCTCTACAGGGGACAAGACTTGCTTCGAATGGCAGCCTCAGAGAGAACTACACCCTTTGTGGCAAGGAGGGACTCTCGAAGATTCACGGCATAAGATTTTTGCAGCGAGGGACTCCCTTCTGTCTGTGATAGAACTGCCAGCTGAGGCCTCAGAATGCTTGCCTTCTCTCCATCTCTCATCTACCTCCATTCTGGTTAACATATTGAGTACATTCTGCGTGTGCGCTCTGATATGCAGATCAAGAACAAGTTCTGCAAGGAACTAGACCGGCATGTCAGCAGCCTTCTCGGTAGTGGCGCCTGGACTGTGGAACACCTTCCCAGCAGATGTCAAAGAAATAAACAACTCTCTCACTTTTAGAAGACATCTGAAGGCAGCCCTGTTTGAAGTTTTATTCTGTTTTTAGTGTTCTGCTGGGAGCTGCCCAGAGTGGCAGGGGTATAAATAATAAAATTATTATTACTATTACTATTCCTGCTGGGAGAGTTCATCACAGCTGGGATAACCGCAGAGGCCCCCTTGTTATCGGGAGCCTGAACAAGAATGGACAAAGGCTACCTGAACTGTGCTCATACCACAGCCTCTGCGTCACGAACATGGTGTGCTCTACCAAGGCAAAACACTCAGTATGCTGGAGATATTTTTAGATCTCATGTTAGATCTGGCACCAGCTGGACTGGATTGACACCAGCGATTGCACTGAACTCTGTTAATGCCACACGGAGCTACCACAGCACTGACTGCGACACGGTCACATCCTGCTGGTAGGGAAAAGGATCTAGGGATCTTAGGGGACCACAAGCTTAACATGATCAACCTGAGAGTGATGCGGCAGCAGCAAAAAATACTAATGCTATTTCAGGCTGCAACAACAAAAGTGTCCAATGGAAGACAATAGGTAGAGGTAAAGGTAAAGGGACCCCTGACCATTAGTTCCAGTTGTGACCAACTCTGGGCTTGCGGCGTTCATCTCGCTTTATTGGTCAAGGGAGCCGGTGTACAGCTTCCGGGTCATGTGGCCAGTATGACTAAGCCGCTTCTGGAGAACCAGAGCAGCACACGGAAACGCCGTTTACCTTCCCGCCAGAGCGCTACCTATTTATCTACTTGCACTTTGATGTGCTTTCAAACTGCTAGGTTGGCAGGAGCAGGGACCGATCTGATCGGCAAGCCCTAGGCTCTGTGGTTTAACCCACAGTGGCACCCGCGTCCCGGAAGACAATAACACAATGAAATTCAAAACAGTAAGAATTTATTGAGCATTTATTCAAAATCCATTAAAAAATATTTATTTTTATTCCATTCTCTTCCAGTTCTTTTTCTCCTTGGCACGTGGAGTTACACAGGGAGTAGATCCTATATCCTAAGGAACGGAAAAACCCAAAATTCCGTGAGAGCTTTTGAGGAAAAATAATGTTAACAATTTTCAGATCTCTCTCTCTGTCCCCTCCCCTGCCCTGTCTTTTGCCAAAACGAAGGGGTCAGCCCTGTGCCCAGATCCGCCCCCCCCCCCTTGGCCTCCCTGATGTGGTCCAGAGGAAAGAAGAGCAAGACGTAAGGCACCAGCTTGGCTGCAGGAGTTGCCAGAAGGAGGCCTAGAAAAGGCCACCCAACCATCTTAGGGACTCCACTCTGCATCTGTGTAGGGTTTACTCTGGAGCCTTTTCTTCTCCTGAAGCCATCCCACGAGACAGCAGAGGTTTAGAATCAGAGTTGTCCTTCTTTATTGAAATGTTGAATATTTAGGAGATTTCTAAATGTTAGGAATAACTTTCTGATGGCAAGAGCTGTTTCACAGTGGAGCAGACTCCCTTGGAAAGTGCTGGACTCTCCTTCACTGGAGGGTGGTGTTATTTTCGTAATAATTTTTATTAAATTTTCTGTTTTGCAATTTCAAAGAAACATTTTACAAACCTTAAAATATCCAATGACTTCCATTCTTCTCTTTCCATGGTTCAGTTTACATATCATACATCCCTGCATATTTTACTATAACCATTCAAATAAATTTTCCACTTTTATATCCATGAAAAAATATTTACTCTGTTGACTTTATCTTAATGTTGCCAGCATTTTCAGCTGTATACAGTTATTTTCCATATATTCAATAAATGTTCTCCAATCTTCTTTAAACGTATGTTCTTCTTGCTCTCTTATTCTATATGTTAAATCTGTAAGTTGTGCGTATTCTGTCAACTTACGTAGCCAATTCTCTTTAGTTGGGACCTCGCTCACTTTCCGCTTTTGAGCTAATAAAACATGGGCCGCAGTTGTTGCATACATAAATAACCTTTTCTGACACCTGGGAATTTCAGTCTGGGTTATCTCCAACAAAAAGTACCATCTATAAATCAATTTTCAAATAGTGCTCTTTCAATTAATAGCATCTGATACTACCCTTGCTGGTACCTTTCCCAGGAAAATCAGAGGCTCACTATGTCAGGTTCCTATTGGAAGACCGGACAAATGCTAGAACATTAGCAGTGGCAAAGTTTCTATCGGTGGTTGCAAGAACAAATGATCCTTATATTCTGAACAATATGCTTGTTTAACCTGGAGGTAGGCTGCATGAATTGTGCATTGTTTTGTAATGATTTGTTGGGTCTCTGGACCGTAATAAAGATTGATGATGAAGAATTACCGTAATAGCATGCTGAACTCAAACTGAACCCAATGGACAACCTAAGGAGCCAAGTTACAGATTGGTTGCAATATCACCAGTTACACGATATGTTTAAATTAGATAGAAAAAATGGATTTTTGGACCAAAGCTCACAATTTGGAAAACACACACACACACACACACACACACACACCTCATGCAAAATAAGGATAAACTTTTGTCTAAAATGTGCAATCTTCTGTTAGAATGGGAAACAAAAGACAAGCTTGTTAAAGCTCAAATGAGACACTGAGCAATAGACATAGAGCATAACATAGATTTTAATCTGGGGGGAAACTCTGGAAAAGTGGCCTGAAATTTACAACATGCTATTCTCTGGAGGTTTTTAAGCAGAGATTGGGCAGCCATCTGCCAAGGATTCTTTAGCTGTGATTCCTTCATTGCTGGGGGTTGGAGTAGATGCCCCTCCCAACCCTACAATTCTATGGTTCTGTGAACATCATCGGGGCATCAAGTCACTTCCCACAACCCCTGAGAAACCTTAACCCTTTTCACCAGGGTGTATGTCGTCAAGTGAGGTACAACCAGATGGAAATCTTTCTTGATTTATAGTCAAGTTTTAGGCTTAACACATTTGATTGCTTCATTAAGCTGTACCTGTAAATGCTGGCTCTGCAGTCTGCAAACAGGTCTCACCTTTTCTCCCCAGACACATGAGGAAATCCCCTCCCCTCGCAAATATCATTTTCCTTTTGCTTACTCTGGCATCCTGTGTCATTCCTACTTCACAGGGTAGTTGTGAAGATATAATGGAAGTATGGCGGGGGAGGGAACCATGCACAGTGATTTGATCTTTCGTTTCACAACACGGAAAGCAGAGGACAGACCGAGAAAAAGAATGCAAGCATCAACTTCACCCAATAGCTTGTTGGAGGGCCCGGGATTTAGCCTGGCATTCTGCAACAACAGTTCTCAAAATAGGCTGCTTCAAGGGACTCAAACATAGGACTCAAAATAGGCTGTTTTAAGGGAGGTTACTTCCCCACTTAGGATTTTTTGTACTAAAGGAGGGTTTTTTAATAATAATTTTTTATTAGTTTTCAATTACAACAATCGAATAATAGCCTCATTATAATAATGCCAAATTATAATACAATTAACAATACCAATCACTGAGATGCCAAATTATACAATTTAGTTGGCCTCTCGTTTGCTAGAATTGATGGTTTAACGATTTACTTTATTTCTGCGTTCCAAAATTTTATAAATTCCAATTTGTTGGTCTAGACCAAGTGCTTACATTCCTATTTGACTATTTTCTGACCCATTAATTGTATTGGCAGGAGATAAGAATGCCAGAGTGTAGATATCTGTACGAGGTATTGCAACCTTAAGCACGGATAAGTGCGATGCAAGTTGTGATAACGATGCAAGAAGGAATTGCATACTGAACATGCTCAAAGGCAGAGCATGTCATTACCAAGGAAGCAGATTTAGTCACTGTTTGAGGACTATCCCTGTCTCCAGGTCTGGTCTTGACCGGATGGATACTGGAATCAGCAAGGGAGACCCACATGTCCTGAAGGTGCAGCTGTGTAATGCCAGGTCAATAATTAATAAGACCACTGCCATCCATGACTTGATCGTGGATTGAGGATTTGACCTGGCATGTGTAACAGAGACTTGGTTGGATGAAGCAGATGGGCCTGTTCTTGCCACTGCTTGTCCACCAGGTTTCTCTTACACACAGCAACCCAGGTCATGTGGGCGGGGAGGGGTTGCAGTGATTTTTAGGAAGTCATTAGCTTGCACCAGGCGTCCGACTGGGAAAACCCAGTTCTCTGAGTGCATGTTCTGGAAGTTGGGCAATAGGGGCAGTACAGGATTCCTTTTGGTGTACTGACCTCCCCGTTTCACTAAGGATTCCCTGCCCAAGCTGCTTCAGGTCATGGCGGATGTACTCCTGGAGACATCTAGTTTGGTTGTCCTGGTTGATTTTAACATCCACAACAACACGACCTTACAAGGGGCCACTCGGGACTTCGTGGAAAGCATGGCCTCCATGGGGCTGTCCCTGAATAAGTTTGGCCCAACTCATAGTCGCCAACATGCCTTAGACCTAGTGTTCACCTCTATGGATGTGGGTGATCTGACACTAAGTAAAAGTGAAACAAAAGAAGTGCCAGGGTCTGATCACTTATTGGTGCAACTGGACTTCTTCGCTGGAAACCAGCTGGAAATCTTTCATTTACACAGACCTGTTCCTCTTTTGCCTCTTGCCACCCAAGCCACTGAGAAGCTTTTTATTTCAATCAATCAATCAATCAATCAATCAATCAACCAACCAACCAACCAACCAAAGAAGTTTAATTAAATCAACAAAGAAGACACATAGGCAAAAACCCTTTGCTTAATCACACCCCAGGCCTCTCCTCCTCTGTTTGGAATTTTCACCTTTTTCAGCAAGATATGCAGAATTCATCATGCAAAAGGCTGGGCTGGATGAATCCGAAGCCAGAATTAAGATTGCCGGAAGAAATATCAACAACCTCAGATATGCAGATGACACAACCTTGATGGCAGAAAGTGAGGGGGAATTAAAGAACCTTTTATTGAGGGTGAAAGAGGAGAGCGCAAAATATGGTCTGAAGCTCAACATCAAAAAAACGAAGATCATGGCCACTGGTCCCATCACCTCCTGGCAAATAGAAGGGGAAGAAATGGAGGCAGTGAGAGGTTTTACTTTCTTGGGCTCCATGATCACTGCAGATGGTGACAACAGCCACAAAATTAAAAGATGCCTGCTTCTTGGGAGAAAAACAATGACAAACCTAGACAGCATCTTAAAAAGCAGAGAAATCACCTTGCCAACAAAGGTCCGTAGAGTTAAAGCTATGGTTTTCCCAGTAGTGATGTATGGAAGTGAGAGCTGGACCATCAAGAAGGCTGATCGCCGAAGAATTGATGCTTTTGAATTATGGTGCTGGAGGAGACTCTTGAGAGTCCCATGGACTACAAGAAGATCAAACCTATCCATTCTTCAGGAAATCAGCCCTGAGTGCTCACTGGAAGGACAGATCGTGAAGCTGAGGCTCCAATACTTTGGCCACCTCTGTTGAATGGTCACTTTAAAATGTGAAGCTTCATTATTGCTTCACAAGTTGCTTTAAAAGCCAGGGCAGATAACGAGACCCAGTCTTGCAGCTGTGTAACATAGCAAGTGCTGCTAGGTTGTGTTAATTAAGCTGTGTCAGCATTTGGGCATAGTATATAAGGAGCAGCACCTAGCTCTCCCATCACCCTGGGGGATAGGTTGGTGGTTGGGTCTGGTTTGTTGTTGATGCATTTAGTGTATAAGGAGTTTTTGTTTTTGTTATTAAAACCTTGTTTAAGTTATTTTTGAGTCCCTTTTTAATGCATGATCTCCCCAGCAAGCTCTCTGCAGCGCTACTAAGTTGCAAATAGCCAACAACCTCATGAGAAGAGAAGACTCCCTGGAAAAGACCCTGATGTTGGGAAAGATGGAGGGCACAAAGGAGAAGGGGACGACAGAGGACGAGATGGTTGGACAGTGTTCTCGAAGCTACCAGCATGAGTCTGACCAAACTGCGGGAGGCAGTGGAAGACAGGAGTGCCTGGCGTGCTCTGGTCCATGGGGTCACGAAGAGTTGGACACGACTAAACGACTAAACAACAACAACAGTTCCAGAAAGGCTTTTGCCCCCCCCCCTTAATTTTTAGAAATTGAGCTTTGCGCATACTTCCTCTCCCAGGGAAGACACCATCCTTTCTCCCCTGCACCCCAGTCAAATTAGGACATGGGATCACCGCCCTGTTCTGGGAACTTGCAGTTTGATTGCTTCATTAAACTGTACTGGTACATGGTGGATATAGACTGCTGAGGTGGCTTGGGATGTGGGTGGCTGAGTGGGAAAGAGGTGGGTGGGTGGGGGGAATATAGGCAAGCACACTGGTACAAGAAGTTGCAGGGCCGAGCTGTGCTGCAATCACATGTACCCCTCTTCTGATGGAAAACATAAGGAGAGATTGCTGGATCAGGCCAATGGTCCATCTAATACAGCATTCCTAGTCTCAGAGTGGTTACTCAGATCATGGAATCAAAGAGTTGAAAGGGACTCCCAACTGTCATCTAGTCTAACCCCCTGCAATGGAGGAATCCTGCTCACAGCCATCCCTAAAGGTAAAGGGACCCCTGACAGTTAAGTCCAGTCGTGAATGACTCTGGGGTTGCGGCACTCATCTCGCTTTACAGGCTGAGGAAGCAGGCGTTTGTTCGCTTCTACAGACAGTTTTTCTGGGACATGTGGCCAGCATGACTAAGCCACTTCTGGCGAAGCCAGAGGAGTGCACGGAATCACCGTTTACCTTCCCGCTGGAGTGGTACCTATTTATCTACTTGCACTGTGTGCTTTCAAACTGCTAGGTTGGCAGGAGCTGGGACCGAACAACGGGAGCTCACCCTGTTGTGGGGATTCGGACCGCCGACCTTCTGATTGGCAAGCCCAAGGCTCAGTGGTTTAGACCACAGCGCCACCTGCTCCAACCAGCTCAACCTTCTGGTTATCGGCTACCTGCACTGAGCCACCGTAATGACACTGAGAAACACTCAGCCAGGATGCGAGCACAAGGGCAATCTCCTCACCTGCAGTTTCCAGCAACTGGTATTCAGAAACATTACTGCCTCCAGCCGTGAAGGTAGTCCTACCAACACTAGGGAATGGGATGGGGAGCTTGTGATCTTTCCAGATGTTGTTAGGCTCTGCTGATGGGAGTTGGCTTCCTGCAACATCTAGAGAACTTCCACCCTTTCCAAACCAGGTATTTGCCGTTCTTCTGCAAGAGTCTACAGTTATATTCTCCGCAGATGAAGGTCCATGACTCAGAGAGTGTTTGCAGTGCAGCGGAGCTTCACAGCTCTTTCTCCCCTGCTGTGCACATCAGCATGGGTTTTTTGGTGTCAGATTCGTCTCTATATGTGAGGGCTCTCTTGGGGTTAATAATAATAATAAATAATAATAAAATGTTATTTATATCCCGCCCTCCCCAGCCAAGGCCGGGCTCAGGGCGGCTAACAACAATAAAATAATACAACATTCTAAAATCATTTCATTAAAAAATTACTTCAAATCAAATTAATGGCAAACATTGGGCTAGAGTTCTGTGAAGATTGCCAAAGGAGGGAGTCAGGCTGTGCCCTGGCCAAAGGCCTGGCGGAACAGCTCTGTCTTGCAGGCCCTGCGGAAAGATGTCAAGTCCCGCAGAGCCCTAATCTTTTGTGACAGAGCGTTCCATCAGATCGGAGCCACAGCCAAAAAAGCCCTGGCTCTAGTTGAGGCCAGCCTAACCTCCCTGTGGCCTGGGACCTCCAAGATGTTTTTGTTTGAAGATCGTAAGTTCCTCTGTGGGACATACCAGGAGAGGCAGTCCCTGAGCAGTGGTGCACCCAGAGAGCTTCAAGGCTGATGGGGATTCAAACCCTGAATTCCCAAGCCAGTAAGAGCTGTTCGACAGTGGAATTTGCTGCCAAGGAGTGTGGTGGAGTCTCCTTCTTTGGAGGTCTTTAAGCAGAGGCTTGACAACCATATGTCAGGAGTGCTCTGATGGTGTTTCCTGCTTGGAAGGGGGTTGGACTCGATGGCCCTTGTGGTCTATTCCAACTCTATGATTCTATGATTCTAAGCCCTACTCCAGCACTCTAAACACTATCTACACTTTCCTCAGATAACGTCGCCTTTCCTACTCTCTTGTTCTGATCCAGTACGACTCATGTTTTTCAACTCTAGAGAGTGCTGCCAGTCAGTGTAGACAATGGCCAATGGCCTCACTCGGTATCAGACACGTTCCAATAATTCTTTCTCCACACAATTTAAGAAAGATATATATATATATATATGCATATTATTTGTACACCACCCTACATCCATAGATCTGAGGGCGGTGCGTAACATAAAATACCGTAATGGTTTCTGCAGCAGCACCGAGTCCTCTTCTTCCCAAACACCATTCTCTCTTGCTTCCAGTGAGTTTTGCTGGTTGACGTGGCACTTAAGAGAAGTGAGGGAGGGAGCGACCTTGTGATTTATAGTCAAGCTTTAGGCTTAACACGTTTGATTGCTTCATTAAGCTGTACCTGTAAATGCTGGCTCTGCAGTCTGCAAACTTTTCTTCCCAAACACATGAGGAAATCGTCACCCCTCGCAAATATCATTTCCCTTTTGCTTACTCTGGCATCCTGTGTCGTTCCTACTTCACAGGGTAGTTGTGAAGATATAATGGAAGTATGGCGGGGGAGGGACCCATGCACATTGATTTGATCTTTCGTTTCACAACACGGAAAGCAGAGGACAGACCGAGAAAAAGAATGCAAGGATCAATTTCATCCAATAGCTTGTTGGGGGGCCCAGGATTTAGTATGGCATTCTGCAACAATACAGTGGTACCTCGGGTTAAGTACTTAATTCGTTCCGGAGGACCGTACTTAACCTGAAACTGTTCTTAACCTGAATCACCACTTTAGCTAATGGGGCTTCCTGCTGCCGCCGCACCGCCGGAGCACGATTTCTGTTCTCATCCTGAAGCAAAGTTCTGTAACCTGAAGCACTATTTCTGGGTTAGCGGAGTCTGTAACCTGAAGCGTATGTAACCTGAAGCGTATGTAATCTGAGGTACCACTGTAGTTCTCAAAATAGGCTGCTTCAAGGGACTCAAACATAGGACTCAAAATAGGTTACTGCACACCTTGGGGTTACCCTGAGTGGTGGTGCAGTTCTACCATTTTAGATTTTGGACATAAGGTTCTCAAAAGGAAATAAACCCTCTTTAGGAAACTACTTTAAAACATGAATTCTGCTCCTTCAACTGAGTGGTGCCCTTGAGGAAGAAGACTGCATAAGCAAATCCAATTTAATAAAGGTCTAATAGGTGCTGATAGGCCTACACTTCTTCAACATCTCTATTCCTCTTTATTAAAACGCCACCTAAGATTCCCTTTAATACTTCCTTCAGTCTGTTTGTGTCATGCCTGCTTTTCCCCCAGCCCTGCCCCCACTTATATCAAAAACCGACAGGATTAAGGCTGTAATCCTATATACAAATTTACAGGGGAATCACTCCAAGTGAACTTCCTGGTGCTTACTTCTGACATAGAATCATGGCATCATAGAATTGCAGAGTTGGAAAGGACCAACCCCCTGCAATGAAGGAATCTCAACTAGTGCATGTGTACATGGCAGATATGCCATCACATCCTCCAAGGAAGGAGAGTCCACCACCTCTTGTGGAAGTCTGTTCCACTCTCAAAAAACTCTTACTGTCAGAAAGTTGTTCCTGATGTTTAGTCAGAATCTCCTTTCTTGTAACTTGAATCCATTTTTTCGAGTCCTACTCTCTGGAGCAGGAGAGAACAAGCTTCCTCAATCCTCCATGGGACAGCCTTTTAGATGTTTGAAGATGGCTATCATACTAAAAAGCAGAGACATCACCTTGCCAACAAAGGTCCGTATAGTTAAAGCTATGGTTTTCCCAGTAGTGATGTATGGAAATGAGAGCTGGACCATAAAGAAGGCTGATCGCCGAAGAATGGATGCTTTTGAATTATGGTGCTGGAGGAGACTCCTGAGAGTCCCATGGACTGCAAGAAGATCAAACCGATCCATTCTGAAGGAAATCAGCCCTGAGTGCTCACTGGAAGGACAGATCCTGAAGCTGAGGCTCCAATACTTTGGCCACCTCATGAGAAGAGAAGACTCCCTGGAAAAGACCCTGATGTTGGGAAAGATGGAGGGCACAAGAAGGGGACGACAGAGGACGAGATGGTTGGATAGTGTTCTCGAAGCTACCAGCATGAGTTTGACCAAACTGCAGGAGGCAGTGGAAGACAGGAGTGCCTGGCATGGGGTCACGAAGAGTCGGACACGACTAAACAACAACATGGGGGACTTGATTTGGGGACTTAGCCCTGGGGCAAGGACAAAGGAGGAGCATGGTGCAACCATTTAAGAGTCTCCTATGCTCTTCAAAGGGACGCGGGTGGCGCTGTGGGTTAAACCACAGAGCCTAGGACTTGCCGATCAGAGGGTTGGCAGTTCGAATCCCCATGACGGGGTGAGCTCCCGTTGCTTGGTCCCTGCTCCTGCCAACCTAGCAGTTCGAAAGCACGTCAAAGTGCAAGTAGATAAATAGGTACCACTCCAGTGGGAAGGTAAACGGCATTTCCGTGCGCTGCTCTGGTTCATCAGAAGCAGCTTAATCATGCTGGCCACATGACCCGGAAGCTGTACGCCGGCTCCCTCGGCCAATAAAGCGAGATGAGTGCTGCAACCCCAGAGTCGGCCACGACTGGACCTAATGGTCAGGGGTCCCTTTACCTTTATCCTCTTCAAAATGGCACCACACCATTACAAACATGCAAACATCAGTAGAGATCTTACATACCTGCTGCTGTTTTTAAACATGAGTGGCATTAACAGTTGCACAAAAACAACAGGATTCCCACTTCTTCCTCCAGCTCGCACACCCTACATTGTTCCCAGATCTGCTCCGGGGAGTTAGGAGTACCCCAAGAACAGATTTACGGAGCTGCGGACAGCGGGGGGGGGGGGGGAGAATATTCTGTTGTACATGGAAAAACCATGGCGCTGGTGGAATGTTTTGCTTAGCTCAGTGTTGAATACAGCTGTTCATCACTGCTTGTACAGTATATGAGCCCACTTTTACTAGCCTGCATTTCTGTGCTGTTTGCAGAAAAAGGGGCCAATGAACTAGTAAAAGAACAATCTTCTACCAAAACAGGCAGGTGCTGTGCGGGTAATAAAAAGTTAGAGAGGTGAAACATTTTCGCTCTGGAACATTTTATAGCTAAACAGAAGATCAACACAGATATACCGACTGATGCATGGTTGAAAAGTTTATTTTACATGCTATGATACAAGTTCTAGAATATAGTACTCAGCATTTGGATAAAAATAGCAGCTGTGAATTTGCCTAGTTCCTGTCCCTTCCATTGACACTGCTTTTCACAGGGGCTATCCTGCAGGAGGGGAAAAGAATGAAAACAGAGATTAGTTTTATTGGTGAGGCATTTCCACTTATATGTACTTTTATGTATTCATTTTGTTAGCTACCTAACACAGGGCAGTCTCCAATCAAGTTTTCTTTTTTTTGTTTATTTGTTAATAAAAAGGTGTCATGAACTATATATGTATTTTTTTTTAATAACATGACCTCACTGAGTGTGAGGAAACGGACAATTATTTTAAAAATGGGGGTGGAAACTTTCCTGAGGTGCCTCTCAGCTACAGAAGTTGAATCCATTCAGTTAGAGAGGGGCACAAATTATTTAACATTTTTAATCAACAAGGGTAAAAACAGCTTGAAGTGTGCAGATGTGTGCGAAACCTTCTGCAGTCAAACAAATGAAGTTGTAGCTTCACAAGTTTAAGGGAAATTGCAGATGTTTATGGAAGGTAGGATTCTTTGGCGGGGGGGGGGGATGAGAAAGCTAATATAAAAACAACCTAAACTACCTCACAGGGTTGTTGTGAGGATATTAAATGTGGAAGATAATGAAGTGTGCTGGCCTGAGCCACTTGGGAGAAAAGCAGAATATCTGGATTGCCTGTATGCTGCCTTGAGTGATAGAAGGAAGGTGGGATGTATATGTAAGGAAATAAATATGGCCATTTATTTTGGAGTAATCTCGTTGACTTTATTGGTGGTACTCTTAACCAGGAGTTGAGGTTGTAATTGCAAGTTTCCAAAGCAGGGCGGTGCTGCCCGTGGCCTTGTTAAGTTATTCTTTTACATTTGAAAATTTTATTTGCCCTCAAGAGTATTTTAATTGTCCCTGCGGGAATTTCTGGGCTGCATTTTATTGGCTTGATACTGGGGACGGGTGCACTTTCTCCAGCTGCAGCAACAGCCACCTCTTCTGTGAGCCTGGACATCTAGACTCCATCCCCCTAACGCTCCGCACTTGTGTGAGAACCAAAAACAAACCCCTGTGTTGCAATAAGAACCAACCACAACAATACAAACACAACACGTAGGCTAATAGTTAGTAGAGAATATATACAGTGGTAAGGTAAAGGTAAAGGTACCCCTGCCCGTACGGGCCAGTCGTGTCCGACTCTGGGGTTGCGCGCCCATCTCGCTTAAGAGGCCGGGGGCCAGCGCTGTCCAGAGACACTTCCGGGTCACGTGGCCAGCGTGACATCGCTGCTCTGGCGAGCCAGAGCCGCACACGGAAACACTGTTTACCTTCCCGCTAGTAAGCGGTCCCTATTTATCTACTTGCACCCGGGAGTGCTTTCGAACTGCTAGGTTGGCAGGCGCTGGGACCGAACAACGGGAGCGCACCCCGCCACGGGTATTCGAACTGCCGACCTTTTAATCGGCAAGCCCTAGGCGCTGAGGCTTTTACCCACAGCGCCACCCGTGATCCCATATACAGTGGTACCTCGGGTTAAGAACTTAATTCGTTCCAGAGGTCCATTATTAACCTGAACTTGTACAGGGAACCAGGCAGAGGGCCTTCTCGGTAGTGGCGCCTGCCCTGTGGAACGCCCTCCCAGCAGATGTCAAAGCAATAAACAACTATTTTACTTTTAAAAGTCATCTGAAGGCAGCCCTCTTTAGGGAAGTTTTTAATGTTTGATGCTGTACTGTTTTTAATATTCAGTTGGAAGCCGCCCAGAGTGGCTGGGGAAACCCAGCCAGATGGGCGGGGTATAAATAATAAATTATTATTATATTATTATTGTTCTTAACCTGAAGCACCGCTTTAGCTAATGGGGCCTCCCGCTGTCACTGCGCTGCCGGAGCATGATTTCTGTTCTCATCCTGAAGCAAAGTTCTTAAGCCGAGGTAATATTTCTGGGTTAGTGGAGTCTGTAACCTGAAGCTTCTGTAACCTAAAGTGTATGTAACCTGAGGTACCACTGTAATAGAATAATATTATTCAAATTGTAAGAATAAGGCAATCAAAGTTCATATGTACAATATAACAGAGTGGTAGCGAGGACTGTCAAGCCGTGTGTTCAAAACAGATGTCTAAGGACAGTCTCACAATAGTCTTTCAAAAGTTTCAACAGAAGACGTCTCAAAAGTTTCAAAAGGTCAGTGTCTCTGGAATGATACTACTGTTTCAGTAGCAGAATCTGTTTTGAACACACGGCTTGACGGTCCTTGCTACCACTCTGTTATATTGTACATACGAACTTTGATTGGCTTATTCGTACAATCTGAATGATATCATTATTCTATTATATATTCTCTACTAACTATTAGCCTATGTCAAAACAAAAAAAAATTCCTTCCAGTAGCACCTGGTCTTTAAGGTGCTACTGGAAGGAATTTTAAGGTGCTACTGGAAGGAATTTTTTTTGTTTTGACTATGGCAGACCAACACGGCTACCTATCTGTAACTATTAGCTAACTACCTATCTGTAACTATGTGTTGTGTTTGTAGAGTTGTGCAAGAACCGGCAGCCCACTTATGCACTACGATAATTTCCCCTTGCAAAGTGCATGAATTGAACCAGCACCTCAGCAACTGCCCATCCCTGATCTCAAGGAGCAAAACCAGACTGAAAACACTGCAAGCCACATTGCAAGCCAGGAGTAGCAATCCTAAAGCAGAGTCGCAAATCTGAAGATCTAAAGACCAGCAGGTATGATGTCTAATGGGCAGAGCGCTACCCTACCACAACCATGCAATCCTAGGTTTCACGCAGCCGTGAAGTTTTACTAGATAGCCTTGGGGGACGTTTTCTTGCTTTCGCTCTCTCTCAGCCTAGTCTACTTCACAAGATTGCTCTGAGGATAAAATGGGAAAAAACATTGAAGGAAAGGTGAAGAACAAACAGGGTGCTGGTATTTTTCTTCCCTTAAAAAAAGTTTTATGTGACTTTTCAGAAGCTGATGGATGCTGGGATTCACACACCAAGACGGACAATCCCAGGTGAATGTTTTGAAAGTCAGAGTTGTTTACTGATGCACGATGCAGCCCCGAGATATTTCATTCTTACTTCTTATTACGGCATGTCTGGAGTAGTACTTGGGCTGTGAAAGCAAGCTACTTGGATTCTGTGATGCCGGCTTGAAGCCTCCCACTGGGAAATTCCTTTTCAAGCTCCAAATTCCTTCCAGAGCCGCTGTTCAAAATATATGAAGAGCATTATTGTCAGTTGCGTTCCAAGCTGACCTTCTATATTTTTAGGTAGGAGGGAGAGCAATTAATACTGGCGGACCGAAATATTTGTACAAACCACTAGCTGACGAAACATAATCGTGCAACTGTAGGTCTGGAAGGAACCTTACGTTATTGATTCAATTCCATTTATGGGCAGCTTGCCGTAAAATATCTCCGAGCAGTTTCATAATAAAAACAAGTCCATATGTAAAAAACAAGTTAATATACCCCAACAATTTAAAAAAAACCACAACTCTGTATGTAAAAATGCTTGCAAAGCATCCCATATATATAATAAATTTCCAATCCAATACAGATACACACTGGGATAAAAAAGCACCCTCCACTTGTTGTAAAAGGAAGGTCTTCAGTAGGTCCTGAAAAGACAACAGAGTTGGCGTCTGTCTAGTGCGTAATGGGAGAGAACTCCAAAGGGTAGCTGCCACCTTCCTAAATGCTGTTCCTATATTGCAGGCATGTACAACAGATCGATCAGGATCCTGGGCTAGATTATGGTCGAGCGCAGGTCAATTGCTGCGCTCCTGGGGCGACGTGACAGAGATGCCGCCCTGCTGGCTCCCAGGAGAGCTGGTCTCTCTCTCTCTCTCTCTCTCTCTCTCTCTCTCTCTGTGTGTGTGTGTGTGTTTGCCTGTCCTCCTTCCCACTGCACTCCTGGGGGGATGTGAAAGGGATGCTGCCCTGGCGGCTCCAAGGGAGAAACCGGCTGCTCTGCCAGCTCCCAGGAAGAGCTGGCCTGTGTTTGTGTGTACGTGTGTGCGAAGATGAGGTGTGCAGGCTCTGCACGGGCTGCAGCTGTGGAGGCACCCAGTCAGGGAGCTGAGGGAAGGGTGGCACATGAGAGAGACAATGACGTCCCCCTCCCTTTCCCCCCCTCCCGCCAGTTCCCATGGAAAGAAAACACCCTCTCCCTCCTAGTTCTGGATGGGTGCTGATACCCCGCCCATCTGGCCGGGTTTCCCCAGCCAAATATAATATGTTTAAGTTTAAGAATGACAATGGAAGAGTGTGGTAAATCACTGCCAGTTTTTGACATTGGATGGTAGATTATGGATGGGACATCCTTATGGATGTCGGACATGCCTGCTATATTGTATGGAATAGACCTCCTGATATAGATGGAATCTGCAGGAGACCCTCTGCAGCAGAGCAGAGTGATCGATTGGGTATATTGCATATTATTGCAAGGCCTGTGATAGATGCAAATATTAAGCCTCTCATCATGCATTTTTGCAGTAGTACGACGTGGCGGATAACTCTGAGGACTTAACAACTATAGGGCTTACACCAGTGGTTTTCAAACTGGCTTCCCAGGAACCTTGGGGTTCCTTTACAGCTTTCAAGGGTTCCTAAATGAAATTGGTAATGACTGTACAGCTTTTCAGAAAGACAGCTTGCTCAATCTGCAGATGTTCTCCTGTAATGGGGAGCAGCAGGAATTGTGTTGTAAGGTTCATGCAGGGTGAATTGTGAGGCCAGTGTCCCACATATACCGAACTTGCCACAGGATCCTCTGCAGTGTTCAAAATTCCACCACAAGCCGTATGGATTCCCAGCTACGGAAAACATTCCTTCAAGGTAGCATCTTTGAAAACCACCGGCTAAGGCAAATTCATGGAGTAACAAAATACACATAGATGTCAATCAAAGTGGATGAGGGATGTCTTAACAGAGAATCAGTATGGAATAGTCAATTGCGTATTGGCCTTAGGCTTCATTTCCACCCCCTAATCAGCCATAAAGTTTACTAGGTGGTCAAGTCCCATCCCCCCTCTTTCTCTCAGTTTAATCTACTTTGCAGGGTTATTGTGAGAATAAAAAGAATAAACTTGTGCAGTGCTTTTTTTCTAAAAAAAATGTTTAGGGGTACTCTCATTTTGACTCAAGAAAATCACCATTTTATAGTTCAAATCTGGAAAAATAAATACAGTAAATGGACAAAAGTATAAAGATTCACAAAATGTTTAGGGGTATGCGTACCCCTGTGTACCCCCAGAAAAAAGCACTACTGAACTTGTGTATTTTGATTTGAGCTTCTTGATAAAAGGGCTGAATACAAATGATGACATGCCAAGGTGGCAGTATTTATAGGGTCTGTCCCTCTTCTTCTATAAGCTGTCCAAAGCCAGCTTGCAACTACCAACTGCTGATTTGGATTTCTCTGTTGAGGCTTCCCTAAACTTTAAATGAGCTGTTCTGGAGAATGTGGTTAAAGAACTGCCACTCTGAAAGATAAATGAAATACTTAATATGAAAAGGGGGGGGGGGGGAAGCCCACTCTGTGATTCTTACTTGGTCGGGTTACTAAATGAGTTCAATAAGGGCAAGCCAATGTACTGGCTTTTGCTAGAGTTTGCTCTTGTATTGAGCTTCTGAATTTATTATATGTTGTAACCCACCCTGGGACCTTAAGGTGAAAGGCAGGTAAGATATATTGGGAGCTCTCCGATGAAGAGCTTCCGCTAGCACCACGACTTCTGATGTGCAACAGAAATTATTTCCTCTACCCATGCATCCTCTAAATCTGCTCTGGGTCCCCCCCCCCCCTCTGAAAAAGGATTGGTGGAGGACACGGAGTAGCATGAGGACAGGGGAAGGAACTTCCATTGTCCAAGCAGAAATCCTTGTGCTGGTGGATATCACACTTATAAATAATATGACATGCACCATTCTGAATGCCTGGAAAAATTGTAAGATACAAATATGATAAATAAATAGAACTTTGTTTTACCTGTAACATCTGACTTTATATATTTCCTCAAGTTAAGCAGTATTTACATTAGATTTTCACAACTTATTATCCACTAAACCTTTCAGATTTTTCTTCCCTAAATCATTTTATTTTTATTTTATACCTTTGCCGGCCACAGAGCTTACCTTCTGAAGGGTGTTTAATTCTGCATTCATCCCTCCGAAAATAAAGCTCTTCTTCCAGCACTTCCTTAACTCTTCTAGGTGGTTCGACATATACAAACTTCTTCCCTGTTTTGTTAAAGACAATTTACAGGGATAAGGAATCCCATATGATACACACCTTATTTCACTTAACTGTGTATCAGAATTAACTAATTTGACATAATAAAATTTAAAATCATTCTCATTTGTAATATAAAGTTCAAAAATGCAAACAAAATGTTTAGAAAATGTGATATGAAAAATATCAGTCATGTTTTACTTAAGTCACTGATGCACCCATAGTTTAAATATTCTTTTCTGGTACTCTGTTCTCAGGTGCAAGATATAGCAGATATGGAAATAATACTGAGAAGTGCAATAATCTTCCATGCAATCACTAACTATTTTATATTTTCCCATGACACACCAGTGAAGACAGTAACTCAGACCACTGGTTCATCTAGCTCAGAATTCTACATTGCCTCACTATGGTTTCAGACAGGTTTTTCCCAGTCCTACCTAGGGATATTGTGGGTTGAAAATGGAGCACTATGTACACAAATCATGAGCTCTGTCACTGAGCTATGGCCCTCTCCCAATGTGTGCATCGCCACACATTAATTCCATAATTAAAGACTCAGAAGAATCCAAAGCCATTACATTGACTGATTGATGAGGTTTCCCATTGCATGATTTACAACAAGCAGAAGGGATGCTTGTCTGAACTCTGGGGCATAGTAACAAATGTTGCAATCCTAACCCCACTTACTTGGGAGTAAGCCCAAATGAGTTCAGTAGGACGTACTTCTGAGTAGGCTGGTTAAGACTGTGCTGGAAGCATCATGCTTCCAATTTTAATTGAAGGTTGTTGTTCTTAGGTAACAGACAGAAGAGTCACTTATAAGGATTCATAACCATATAGGAATCAGTGGTACGGAGGTATGGAGTGGTACTGAAAAAATTATCTATAATATAGCTGTATAATATACAGTAGCGGTATAATACTGTATAATATAGTGGATTGTTTGGGAAAGGGACCTTATTTTCCCTTTTTTGGGCACTAGAGGGCACTGTATAAAATTACCGTATATTATACAGTATATGCAACAGGTTTTTGAAACAAACTAAATGCTTTTTAACTCCATACACTATTCATCTGAATTGCTACATGGAGCGATAATCAGGTAATATGCGTATACTGCCATTCTGTGGGAGTGGGGGAAAGTGCAGAATATGAAAATAGTCCCAGAATTCAGAGAACAGTGGCTCTTAATTTGTTTTCCTAAAGCTTGGTGACCTTTTAAGGTTGTAAAGTTATGCTTCAGAAGGAAACAATTCCTGCTGAAATCTCAGGAGCCAAAGGGGTGCCTGAATAGTCTGTCCAATGTTTGGAGGAATAGGCAGCTGCCCCTATTCAACAAATCACATTGGTTCTTCCACCCCTCCCCCTCATCTTGGCTACTCCCATGTTTGGAGGTGAAGTTTGAATTCCACTGCAACTTGTTGCTCCTCCCCATGACTAGTGTAATCATTTAGTCTGGGAGGTGGCAGGTAAGAGATTTTCCCCACCCCTGCACTAGAGGAACCCAGCATATGTCTCCTTGTAATGGGATGTCCAAGCGTGGCATGAAACTGCTTAAATGCAGACAAACTTTGCAAATGCTAATATATAGTTTTGTGAGACATTTGGGCTCAATAGCTCACTGGCAGCCGTGATTTCAGGTGTAAAATTAACCCATCTCACTGCCCCACATATTGTATAGGCACCCCAGCCAGTTGCGGTTCAGTGACATTTCACTGTATTCTATACATGGTGTACCCAAACTAAGGAACCAAAAGCAAATCATGACTATCAGGCATGTGTATGTATCTATAAAATGTCATACACATGCATGCAGCCCTTGAAGGTAGATGGTTTTCTGTAAATCAAGTGTTTGTTAAGCAGTCCTTTGGTGACTTAAAATGCCTGCGTCTGAATAATGCTTCCATAGCTGATGGATTGAAAGCTTGCTGGGTTAGGCAACTCTCCCAGTAGAAATGGTGGTCAGCGAAGCTGTAACAGATCTCAAAGTGGTCTGTGTTCATCACAGTGAGAAAATTTCCCCATGGGGTAAACCAAACCTCCAGCATGTTTGGGAAAACTGCATTGAAGGAGATGGGGTGTATACCATTGGGATGGGATGTCCCCAATGGAATTGACTATAATTGGGAATTGAATGTCGATTCTTAGTGGTGAGCAGAGGAAAGCGGAGGACACCAGCCCTTCTAGAATGGAACTGAAAAGAGTTCCTCATAGTGATGTATTTGTCAAGCAGAATAAATGCTTGTGGGGTGTGCAATGCCCCCATGGAAGGGAGACTGATATGTGCACAAGGCGAAAAAGGACAGTAAGCGAAAACCTTCCTCTTAACCCAGGCATTTGGTTGATTAATATCCTATGGCTTTTTAAATGTGTTTGTGGGAAGGGGGGGTTGCTGGTTTGCTTTTGCTTTCTTATTATTATCATTTATTCTTCATTTCATTTCTATACCATACCGCTTTGTATTTTTAAGAAAAATCTCAAAGTGGTTTACAGCACATTAAAAGGTCAATAGAACAATCCGAAATGAAACATTACTGAAGAAAGTCAAACATAAAAGTACACAGCCAAAGCCACCTAATTAATGGGGAAACGAAAATATCACCTTAAAAGACTTCAGAACAAAACATTACAAAGGAGGTCGACTGCAGAATTTTATTATGCGTTTTGTACTCTCGTTTTTGTATTTCTCTGCTGCGAACCG
Organism: Podarcis muralis; assembly: GCF_964188315.1. Classification (NCBI taxonomy): domain Eukaryota; kingdom Metazoa; phylum Chordata; class Lepidosauria; order Squamata; family Lacertidae; genus Podarcis; species Podarcis muralis. Next base: position 18,194,125 of record NC_135658.1, on the reverse strand, counting down.
CCCTGGGATCTTCTTTTGGAAGACGGTATACAAATTAAATAAACAACAACAACAATAATAATACTGGAACAGGCAGGATCCTCTGCACTGGGGGAAAAGGGTGGTCGGTCCCTTTGGGCGGCAAGGGAGGTGGGTTCTGTATGGGGCAATGAACAATGGCATCACATCATGGGCAAAGGGCATTGGAGAGGAGGGGGTCCAATGGTGCCAGGCAGTCCCTAATGCAAGAGGGTGGGGTGCCCTTTCCCTCTAATGGGGGTGGGTGGAGGGGAGAGGGCAGCACCCCAACATTTTGCACAAGAGAGGGGTAGCAGCAGCAGCAGCAGCGACAGCAATGCCCCCACTCACCCACCCCCCTTGGCTGGAGAGAGGTTGCCACGCTTTCCAGCCCTGGAGGGGACTACGCGCTTGTGTGTGTCCCTCCCCCTCAGCGACCCCTCCCCACTCACAGGGCTGCCCCGCTTCATTGTACTCCGCGTAGCTCCGGCTGCTCCCCGGCTCCCCGGGACTCGGCTCCAGTTGCTCCCCGGCCGCCGCTCTCATGCCTCGCCGCCCGCCGCCGCCTCTTGCACCAGCCGCGCCCAGGCAAGTGGGAGACGCGCGGGCCCGTTGCCATAGGAGCCCGAGGCGGCGAAAGGAGGAGGAGGAAGAAGGGGGAGCCCGGAGCTCGCGACTCGCCTCCCCCGGGGGAGCTTAAGAAGGAGCCTGGGAGTTAAGTTTCCCGCTCCCCGGGGCCGGGGGAAAGCGCAGGAAGAGAGGCGGCCTAGAGTGAGACTAGGCCCGGGCCTCTTGGGCGTTGCCATGGCGACGGATGCTGCGCTAAGAAGCCCGGCGGGGATGGATGGTGGGTGAAGCGAGCAGAGGCGTCACAGTGCAAAAGCGCTGCTCTCGAAGGCTGTTGAGGCACCTGCAACTACTACTTCTTCTTCTTCTTCGGCGATCACTCGTAGCCCAGTAAGATTGCCTTCCACAAACACGGTTTTAACAGTGAGTCCATAAGTTACTGTGGAGGCCAATTCTGGATCCACACGTCTTTCCACAGTGGGGACATAGGTTTCCGGGGAGAGTTGATTATGGTGAGGATTTGCCAATGTGCCTTTCTCCTAGCACGTTTCTCCCTTGCGTCCTGAGTTCGAGTGTCTTCAAAGCCCATGACACCTTTGGTAAAGGCTGTTCTCCAACTGAAGCGCTCGCAGGCCAGTGTTTCCCAGTTGTCGGTGTTTATACTACATTTTTAAAAATTTGCCTTGAGAGAGTCTTTAAACCTCTTTTGTTGACCACCAGCATTACGCTTTCCATTTTTAAGTTCGGAATAGAGTAGTTGCTTTGGAAGACGATAATCAGGCATCGGCACAACTTGACCAGTCCAACGAAGTTGATGTTGAAGAGTCATTGCTTCGACACTGGTGATCTGTGCTTCTTCCAGTACACTGGTATTAGTTTGCCTGCCTTCCCAAGTGGTGTGTGTACATTTTTTCAGAAACACTGTTGATGGAATCTTTCGAGGAGTTGGAGATGGCTTTTATAAGTGGTCCATGTTTCGCAGGCATATAGTAAGGTTGGTAGTACAATAGCTTTGTAAACAAGCATTTTGGTTTCCCTGTGAATGTCTCAGACACTCTGCACTTCAATTGGGAGAAAGCCGCACTTGCAGAGCTCAGAGCTCAGCTCTGCAACTTCTTGTACCAGTGTGCTTGCCTACACCCCCCCCTTTCCCACTCAGCCACCCACATCCCAATCAGGGCTCCTGTGACCTGCCTTTCAGGCAGACATTCAACCGGACCTCCCCCCCCCCATGGAAACGGCCCCGCTGAAATCCACGCCTAGAACTAAATCGGATGTGGAGAACCTTTGGTCTATATGTTGCTAGACTCCCATCAGCCCCAAAGAGCACAGCCAGTGGCCAGGGAGAACATCTGGAGGACCAAAGGTTCCCCCTCGTCTGGCCTGAATACAACATGTTAGGCATGCTTTAAGCCCGTGGATTTGAACCGGCGCAAGAAGGACTATTGCGTTCGGGTCTTAGGCAAAGTGGAGCAGGTTATCTCCCAACTGTTGACTTCAAGGGGGGGGGGGGCGGGAGCCCTTAAATGAAACACACAATTAAGAATATTGTAGCTCATGTAAACCCAACAAAACATCTTTCCCGTATCGCTCTCTACAGCTGCAACACGTGCTGTAACCTTCCAATACTTTGACTTCAGACCCCAAAGGCTCACTCCTCCATTGTCTCCTGAGACTGATGGATGCCAACCATTCCACCTTTCCTCCAAGGTCAAGAATGGTCAAACATGGTTCTCTCCCCCTGCTCCATTTTTAACACCATAATCATGGGAGGCAAGTTAGGCTGAGATGGTGACAAGCCCAAGTTCACCCACTGAACTTCATGGCTGAGGGGGGACTTTAACCCAGCTCCAGTACTCTAACCACTATGCCACACTCACTTACTTCCAAGCAAACCTGCATTGGGTAGTATTGTGAAATCATTTTTTAATAGAGCTAGGTAAACACACTGCATGTTGTTGTTTAGTCGTTTAGTCGTGTCCGACTCTTTGTGACCCCATGGACCAGAGCATGCCAGGCACTCCTGTCTTCCACTGCCTCCCGCAGTTTGGTCAGACTCATGTTTGTAGCTTCGAGAACACTGTCCAACCATCTCGTCCTCTGTCGTCCCCTTCTCCTTGTGCCCTCAATCTTTCCCAACATCAGGGTCTGCATAGGAATATAACCAAGGCTTTCTAGCTGAATGAACATTTTGGGGTTAAGGCTTCAGAAATGCTACTATGGGAAACGCCACCTAGCAGATTCTCCATGTCTTTGTTCATGCTGTGTGCTTTCCGTGTGCTGGACTAGGCCTGGGAAAAGCATAGTTAAAATATGTATGGTCCCTGTGTGCTGCTACTTGCTTCTGAAGTGACATCACATAGAAGGCATCCAACTATAATGCAAATACATCTGATAAACTAAAATGGTATGTGGATATTCTCTAAGCATACTTACAATCTTGGATATCTTGAGAATCACATAGGATAAGGTACAAACGACGCACTTTCCCACCAAACACTCCATGGTTTGGCAAATAGGCTTTTTGTTGTTGTTTAGTCGTTTAGTCGTGTCCGACTCTTCGTGACCCCATGGACCAGAGCACGCCAGGCACTCCTGTCTTCCACTGCCTCCCACAGTTTGGTCAAACTCATTCTGGTAGCTTCGAGAACACTATCCAACCATCTCGTCCTCTGTCATCCCCTTCTCCTTGTCCCCTCCATCTTTCCCAGCATCAGTGTCTTCTCCAGGGAGTCTTCTCTTCTCGTGAGGTGGCCAAAGTACTGGAGCCTCAGCTTCACGATCTGTCCTTCCAGTGAGCACTCAGGGCTGATTTCCTTAAGAATGGATGCGTTTGATCTTCTTGCAGTCCATGGGACTCTCAAGAGTCTTCTCCAGCACCATAATTCAAAAGCATCAATTCTTCGGCGATCGGCCTTCTTTATGGTCCAGCTCTCACTTCCATACATCACTACTGGGAAAACCATGGCTTTAACTATACGGACCTTTGTTGGCAAGGTGACGTCTCTACTTCTCAAGATGCTGTCTAAGCAAATAGGCTTAGTTCCAGCAAAAACACAGCTTCCCAGATTTTGAAATTCGGCAGCTGGCCACACGGTATGAGGAGTCACAGTCCCACTGAGCATGAGAAAGGACCACAGCTCAGTTCCAATAACATGCTCTGAATGCAAAAGCTCCAGGCTCAATTTCTGGAATCTCTATTTAAAAGCATATTACTAATCAGCTGAGACAATGCTGAGCTAGACAGACTAGCAGTTCAACTCAGTGAAAAGCAGCTTCATATGATCATGTGCTGCTAATCACACAACACTCTGTATTGTGTTCCACCACAACCACAGGCAGTAGTGAGCCCCACTCACACTCTCAAAGAAATGCCAACATATATATGCAATTAAATTTTAAAAAGGACAGTGTCAGTTTTCCTGAAAGTGCTCTAGCTTCTACACAATCCTTCAGTTTGTTGTTGTTTAGTCGTTTAGTCGTGTCCGACTCTTTGTGACCCCATGGACCAGAGCACGCCAGGCACTCCTGTCTTCCACTGCCTCCCACAGTTTGGTCAAACTCATGCTGGTAGCTTTGAGAACACTATCCAACCATCTCATCCTCTGCCGTCCCCTTCTCCTTGTGCCCTCCATCTTTCCCAACATCAGGGTATTTTCCAGGAAGTCTTCTCTTCTCATGAGGTGGCCAAAGTATTGGAGTCTCAGCTTCAGGATCTGTCCTTCCAGTGAGCACTCAGGACTGATTTCCTTCAGAATGGATTGGTTTGATCTTCTTGCAGTCCATGGCACTCTCAAGAGTCTCCCCCAGCACCATAATTCAAAAAATCCCTCAAAAATCCCCCTTCTTGGATCACTGCCTTGCCGTGGCGAAGGGGCTTGAATAACTCAGAGAAGCTATGAACTATGCCGAGCAGGGCATCCAAGATGAACAGGTCATAGTGGATAGTTTTGACCAAATGTGATCCACCTAGAGGAGGAACCGGCAAGCCACTCCAGTATCCCTGCCAAGAAAACTCCATGGACAAAGACAACAGGCATATAAAATCCCTCAGTTACACACATACAATTACTCATTTCCCCTTAATACAGACCTTTAGATATTTAGCTGCACTGTATTTCTGAAATCTGTTAGTATGCAGAGTACTGTACTGCTCTTAATCAACGCACAAATCATTGCAATGAACCTTGCAGCTGAAGACCTGATCACGTTTCACTGTGCTAAATATTTTATTTTTAAATAAGACTCACAGCAGAATTACAGTATACTGTATTTCAAGTGTTACCTGTATTAAGTTCAGTTACATTCCATTTCACTTTTCATGCGGTTTTCAAACATTAACAAGTACCTCACAAAAAATAAAAAAATCTTTAAAGTGAACTTTGATATCATCTGTATTTGTCGTTTCATACAATAATAAATACTCCAGTTCTCTCTGTTACAACATACTAGTGCTTTACAGCTTTCAGTTACAGTAGATCTTCGCAATTTTGCACTACTTAAAGACGTACTACAAAATTCCTTTTTCTACACTACACCTTTAAAATGGTTTCAGACCTGCTTATTAGTCACAGCTCCCAACCACAGAATGGCAATTGCAGTTTGAGATAAAACTGGCAATCATTTTCCAGTGAAGCCTCAGCACTGACAAAACTACAAGTCACGGTGTTCTTTTGGGAGAAATTGTCACATTTAAACTGGTTCCCAAGCAGTCTAAAATTGTAGTGCAACCTTAAGATGGTGATCTGCTAGCCACTTTAATTAGCATACTACTAACTTAAAATGGCTTGGATGTCAAATCTTGAAACATTTATTTAGAGGTGCCGTTAGAAGAGCAGAATGTGTAGCCTAATGCTAAGCACTGGTAATCAGTTCAGAAAACTAAACCTGCCTATTACAATTACAATGAGGCTTACTTTCTAGTAAGTTAGGGAAATTATTTTACTGATTTTAGCAGGGACTATGTAATTATATGGAGCAAAGTCTGCTGATAAATGAACAGGATAACATACTAGTAATTTTCTGGTCAATTCAAGTAGTTTATAGACCACATTGGAGTGCTGCACACAGTGTCACATTTAGTCAAGAAGTTCAAGTTTGTAAGTAGTAATCAGAACTGGGTCTTTGGACTACAAAATTAAGGACTGTTGGCTTCAATACGCAAGCCACTTTGCTCCAGAGTTCCCTCGCTGATCTACCACTGATGATTGTTTGTCTATTTCAGAGTTAAGTGGGTTTTAGCTTACAAGTTTTGGATTGTAGCCTTTAGGCCACTTATTCAAGAACAGCCTCAGTGAATCGAGTTATGAGGTAACATCACATTACCACCCAATGTCAGTGGGTCTGACTTTTAATTTAGGGCTAATTCACACAAGACATTCAAAAGGAGCAAACACAGTGTTTACATGTATGTCAATTCATACATTACCCATTGACACTGTACATGAAATTGAGAACCTATTTCTACCAATTTCTATCTGGTACAAGCCAATAAGATTTATAGGGGGGGATTATATGTAGCCGTAGAGAGACAACACCTACTGTTTACATGAATTTTTTCAAACTTGTATTTTAAAAGTATTATGTGAACCAGCCCCAAGTATCTTTGGAATGGATAAAACCTCTGTGTGTGACAACAGGCTACTTCTCGTTCATGAATGACATCCAGCTCATCCCTGTCCATTATATGAAAATGTAACAAAGGAAGAAAGTACATGAATCACCAAGTTCTGAAATCCATAGTGCCACTTCCAGGTAAGGTTTTCTGCTCCCAGGTTTGCTTTTGAAAAAATCTATCGCTGTTAAGCATCTATGGAGGGCAACAGTAAGCAAAGAATCCACGTAACTTTCAACAATTGAATCCATCAGTAGGATTGAATGAGGATTCAAATCCTGCTCACACAGCCATCAAATAAGTAATGTCATCCCAGCATATTATTTCCATTCATTCATGTTATCCCTTTAAAAAGCAAAATCTGAGCACATAAAATGTTATGGTTTGAAGGTAGGCAGACAAGGTATATTATATATTGCACCAGACACTGAAATCTGACCATCACATTGCACTTTTTGATTTCAGGGTAGCTCAGTTTTTAATAGCTGAGAAGGTATTTTTCCTCTGTTGATGGGCAGCTGCTAACCTCATTACAACTGCCTGGAGGCTGCACAGCCCCTGTAAGTCAGCAGAGAGGTCTCAGTAATTCTCAATGGTTTTAAAAGGAAAAAACAAAACACCCCAAATGTTTCAAACAATGCTGGTTCCCAACTCCTGTGTATTCCCATGCTTTGGGATATGAGATTGACGGATGGGAGTGCTTCTGCCACGTTAAGTAGTCAATGTGGGAAACAGCCCCAAGATATTTAGGATTCCTCCAGAGCTTTTCAAGTAAAAGTGGAAATGTTTCACAAGTTTAAGGGTAGAGTGGTTTATAGTATAAAAATAATGACATCGTAACAAAACGAGACCTCATTTCAGCATCTCACAGAGTAAAGCTACACCAAAGAGGTGGGGCTGAAAGCACCGACTTTTGAGTGCAATTACAAAGAGAACTTCTTACAAAGGCTACTGGCAGTGTGTGTGTTTCGACATTCAAACGTATGCAACTTCTAAGAATCGGACGCAGAATTTGTGCAACTTTCGACAATCTCAAACAGGTAGTGATATATATCAGTCCTCCTGGCAATATCGTACGCCGTCTCGTCCAAGTTGTTCTTGAGATTTGGCTTTAGGTAGCGATTCATGAGCAAGAGTTCGAGGGTTTCCTTGCTTTCCCGGTTCCCTGCGGCAAGGTGAAGTGGAGTCAGCAAGCCATTGGTCTGAGCATTGATATCTGCCCCATGCTGGAGCAAGAACGATGCTATCTTGGTGTTGTTCCACTTGCAGGCACTGTGCAGGGGAGTCCAGCTATCCACCGTCAAGGCATGGACATCCGCGCCGTGGGCAATCAGTTCCCGTACAACTTCCAAGTGCCCGTTATAGGCAGCCCGGTGGAGAGGGGTATAGAAATCTTCATCCTGGACATTTACTGGAGCAAGGTTTTGAGACAGGAGCCTTTGCACCGTGCTGAGCTGCGAGGGTGAAGAGACAAATAAGTTTCAGCAAGCCTGCAAGCTAGATGCATTGCTTTTACAGCAAGAGTAGTACTGAAGACGTTGAACCAATACTTTGCTCAGCTATAAAGCTCACGGAACTTCAGTCAAATTTATTCTATCTCAGCCTAATGATGCGATCTGTCCTGGACCATGTGTGATCACCGCCTGAGACCCTTTTTCGTGTGCCTCCCTCATGAGAGGGCCGCATCAAGGCAACACAGAAAAGGCCTTTTCTGCAGTGGCTCCCCAGTTTGTGGGATGTTCTCCCCCACGAGACTCACCTGGGTCCTTTGTTACATATCTTTAGGCGCCAGAATGAAACGTTTTCTCTTCAACCAGGCGTTTGGCTCGCTAACATTCTATGGCTTTTAAAATGTGTTCCTCGGGAGGGATGTTATTGATTTGTTTGCTTCAGTTTTTATTATGCATTTCGTGTTTTCGTTTTGTATTATTATGTTGTGAATTGGCCTGTCATCTTCAGATGAAGAGTGGTATACAAAATTATTAAATAAACAGTAATAATGTTTATAATAATAATTAATTGTTAATAATAGTTGACTTAGATATGATGTTTTTGCCCCATCTCTCCTGGAAGGACTTTGGAGTGATATACAGTGGTACCTCGGGTTACAGACACTTCGGGTTACATATGCTTCAGGTTACAGACTCCACTAACCCAGATATAGTACCTTGGGTTAAGAACTTCGCTTCAGGGTGAGAACAGAAATCGTGCAGCAGCAGCAGCGCAGCGGCAGGCCCCATTAACTAAAGTGGTGCTTCAGGCTAAGAACAGTTTCAGGTTAAGAACGGACCTCCAGAACGAATTAAGTTCTTAACCTGAGGTACCACTGTACATGGGTCTTCCCTTCCTGTTTTCCCCCCCTTACAACTGCATATACTGAGAGAAAGAGTGATTGGCCCGAGATCACTGAACAAGGTTTATGGCAGAGTGGGGATTTGAACCTGGGTCTCTCTGTTCCTAGCCTGACACTCTATCCACCACATTCCACTGGATCTCTATTGTGCAAGAGCCGTTGCAGGGACAGAATGAAGTAACACTGAAACCTCTTAAGAGAACTGCTTTGATTATAGCACACAATAAACAAGGATGTTTATTGGCCTTGGCTTCTGTGCAAAACCACTTAAGAAGCATGGAGATGAAACATCAAATCCCACATCGCAACTACAGTTTTTCTGCATAGCAGGAAGCGTGTCACAGTGCCCCAAGTCTGACAATAATCCAGGGCCTCACTAAACTTTATTTATGAAGCTAGGAATGGGCACCAGGTCTGAGCAACCCTCAGTTCCCTCACTGCACCCTGGTTTTGATTAGATGTTCCTGGTTGGTATTCAGCCAGCCCTAAGTACTGTGACTTAGGGTTAACAAATCAGGAAAATAGCTTAAAAGAATCCAGTTCTTGGATAATATTTAAGTTAGCATCCACTGTGGTGCTCATCTTTTAGTTGGGTGGGGGCCGAGGCAGGGAGGTAGGCCTATTGTACTCTTAGATGAGCTTTTTAGGAATTTTGTAATGTATATTGTTTGCTAGATCTTTGCCTTCTAGTTTATTTTATCTCTTGGTATTGTATCCAATTAAAGCATTTTGAGACTTTTTTTTGTACAAAGTGACTAACAAATGTAACGAATCATTCATTTGTGATAATAATAAATCCTCAACAACTTTGTGCCAAAGCCAGAACATGATGAGAGGAGGGAGAACGGAAAGGAAGAGCGCTCAGCTTTGGCACTCATTATCAGCTTCATAAATCATGAAGCCTGGAATGATTGTCCACATCAGGTTGAAGAAATTTAGGTTTCTGGCACGACACACACAGCCCCAGTATGAATTTCCCAAATGTGATTAAGAAATGGCTTACTCTATTTTTTTCTGCTGCCCAAAGCAGAAGCTTATCTGGGTTGTTTTCCAGCTTCTTCTCTTGAGCCTGGTACCATTCCTCGGTTTTTTCTTCCTGATCTTCATCGTCAGAATCTCCAGACCAAAGACTCTGTGTTCCTGTGGGGATCAGGTGCCGGTGGGTCTCCAACAATTCAAGCTGGTTAAAGCTCTCAGGAAAGTCTCTATAATCTTTTGCATCCTCCTCTATGTTCTTCTCTGAAGATTTCCCACTTTCATTCATTCTGCAGACTTGAGTTCTCAAGCCCCAATTTACATGTGAAATAATTCCTCCTCCTCCTCCTCCTCCTCCTCTTCTAGCTCATTTCATTTCCTGAAATTGTTCATCAGCAGAAGTTACAAGCACATAGAAACAGCTAGCAAAGGCTAGTGGCATAGATTGCATCAACATCATGGCAACCTTTAGAGAAAGAAAAATTAAGAAATGATTAATACAGTGACCAGTACACACAAAAAGAAATAAGTTCTTAGCATTTAACACTAAAATAAGAAGAAAAAAATTAAGAATTGTGGTAGTGCAGGAGCAAAATAAAGGAATCCTTCTGCTCTCAAATCCCGGCTTATATCAGACCTTACGCCTCCTATGAAAGGTCAGGTAAAGTGAATAGGTATTGTATAAGACGGCATTTTATGGCATCACACAAAACTTAGTCATTTTGTTAGATATCTTCGAGAGCATTGTGTGGCGAGACTGTGGCAATTACCTTATTTTTCGCTCTATAAGACGCACCAGACCACAAGACGCACCTAGTTTTTGGAGGAGGAAAACAAGAAAAAAAATATTCTGAATCTCAGAAGCCAGAACAGCAAGAGGGATTGCTGCGCAGTGAAAGCAGCAATCCCTCTTGCTGTTCTGGCTTCTGGGATAGCTGCGCAGACTGCATTCGCTCCATAAGACGCACACACGTCTTATTTCCCCTTACTTTTCAGGAGGGAAAAAGTGAGTCGTATAGAGCAAAAAATACGGTATGTCCAAACTTAGGCCAGTAAGATTTCCTCCCTGTCCTTCCCAATCTTATTATTACTATTACTGATTAATTTACATGCCACTATCTATTTTTAAGTAAACCAAACAAGGAGGCTTACAAATATGAAGACAGCTATATAATAAAATGGGACGCGGGTGGCGCTGTGGGTAAAAGCCTCAGCGCCTAGGGCTTGCTGATCGAAAGGTTGGCGGTTCGAATCCCCGCGGCGGGGTGCGCTCCCGTTGTTCGGTCCCAGCGCCTGCCAACCTAGCAGTTCGAAAGCACTCCCGGGTGCAAGTAGATAAATAGGGACCGCTTACTAGCGGGAAGGTAAACGGCGTTTCCGTGTGCGGCTCTGGCTCACCAGAGCAGCGATGTCACACTGGCCACGTGACCCGGAAGTGTCTCTGGACAGCGCTGGCCCCCAGCCTCTTGAGTGAGATGAGCGCACAACCCTAGAGTCTGTCAAGACTGGCCCGTACGGGCAGGGGTACCTTTACCTTTACCTTATATAATAAAATGAAGGAAAAAACTATGGTTCAAGTTCACAACAAAATACAAACAAACTTGAAATACATAGTCAAAACATTCCAAAAGCAGTAAAAGAGTCTTGTGGCAGTGTAAAGAGTAACCAATTTATTAGGGAACAAGTCTTAGTGGAATACAGTGCACTTCATCAGATGCATTAGGCATTATCCTGCATTATCCACAACAAGTGCGCTGTGAACAGCCAGTGTGATTAACAGTCTACTTGTTTTGCTCTCCTCCAATATCGCTGTAGACAAACTCATAATACCACAATGCATTTGATGAAATGGGACTGCGGCTCATGAAAACCTATGGCGGCCTTCCCCAATCTGCTGCCCTTTTTTTTTTTTTGTACTAATACTCCCATAATGCAATTAGCCATACAAGCTAATTGGAGGGGCGGGGGGATCTGACAGGCACCGATTGGGGGAAGGCTATCTCACATAATAGATCTGTCAGTCTTTACGATGCCACAAAGCTATTTATTATAATAAAATCAGACTCCTACAGAAGATTGCTTGAATAGAATACAGTGGTACCTCAGGTTAAGTACTTAATTCGTTCCGGAGGTCCGTTCTTAACCTGAAACTGTTCTTAACCTGAAGCACCACTTTAGCTAATGGGGCCTCCTGCTGCTGCCACACCGCCGGAGCACAATTTCTGTTCTCATCCTGAAGCAAAGTTCTTAACCTGAGGTACTATTTCTGGGTTAGCGGAGTCTGTAACCTGAAGCGTATGTAACCCAAGGTACCACTGTAGTCACTGCCACCCGTCTAAGAAGCAGATCGTGAGGGGGTCAGTTAAAATTCTCTTGGGATGCTGTTCCAAATCCTGGGCACCACAGCCGACAAGGTCAGTTAGCTACCCATGTGCCTTGCCTCAGAGGCGGGACCTGAAGAAAGGCCTCTCAAATAGAGCAAATATACGATCTCAACTTGAAGAATGTCCGTAAAATCTTCCATTCCATTAGATCCCTTCCAGTTGGGATTCACTGAAACTGCCTTGGTCGCACTGTTTGAGGATATCCAGCAGGCTAGGGTTAGAAGTACTGTTTTGGGGGAACAGGAGGCGGGCAGGTGTGGAGGACTCCCTGGTCCTGAATGGGGTAACTGTGCCCCTGAAGGTCCAGGTGCGTAGCCTGGGAGTCATTTTGGACTCACAGCTGTCCATGGAGGCGCAGGGGTCAATTCTGTGTCCAGGGCAGCTGTTTACCAGCTCCACCTGGTACGCAGGCTGAGACCCTACCTGCCCATGGACTCCCTCGCCAGAATGGTGCATGCTCTCGTTATCTCCTGCTTGGACTACTGCAATGCACTCTACATGAGGCTACTTTTGAAGGTGACCCAAAAACTACAACTAATCCAGAATGCAGCAGCTAAACTGGTGACTGGGAGCGGCCGCCAAGACCACATAACACCTACATTGGCTCCCAGTACGTTTCCAGGCACAATTCTATTCCAACTCTATGATTCTATGAATTCAAAGTGTTGGTATGACCTTAAAGCCCTAAACGGCCTCGGTCCAGTATACCTGAAGGAGCATCTCCACCCCCATTGTTCTGCCCAGACACTGAGGTCCAGCGCCGAGGGCCTCCTGGCGGTTCCCTCATTGCGAGAAGCCAAGTTACAGGGAACCAGGCAGAGGACCTTCTTGGTAGCGGCACCCGCCCTGTGGAACGCCCTCCCACCAGATGTCAAAGAGAACAACAACTACCAGACTTCTAGAAGACATCTGAAGGCAGCCCTGCTTAGGGAAACTTTTAACGTTTAATGGACTATTGTATTTTGATATTTTGCTGGAAGCTGCCCAGAGTGGCTGGGGAAACTCAGCCAGATGGGTGGGGTATAAATAATAAATTATTATTATTAATTTTATTATTATTATTATTATTATTGTTGTTGTTGTTGTTGTTGTTGTTGTTGTTGTTGTTATTATTATTATTATTATTACAAAAACCAACGCTGCAACAAAGAGATATAACAAAAGCATACAATTGTTGGGATACTGCCATGGAGACAAAGGCATCAGGCAGCATACACGATAAACTGGTAAGTGGAAATTATTGACCACATATTGGATTAGCGCCAAATCATTGTTTTCAGTACGGAAGCATGCAGACAGGCAATAGGACCCCTACTCACTCAAGAGTTACAGTGGAGAGGTGTGCTTTTTGCGCGCGCGCGCACGCGCGCGCACACACACACACACACACACTCTGTGTCTGCGCTCATGGCAACTTCCCATGTGAGATAAGCTACTATCAGACTCAGTGGGAATCTCACTGAATGGGGTTTGCAGCCTTATGTGTGATTAGCTCCTACTGAACTCAGCGGGTCTTACATCCAAGTAAGCATGCATAGGATCAGGCGGGGGGGGGGGGTCAGATGCAAAAGGACAGGGCCTCCTCGCCTTTGGCAACTGTGTAGAAGAGGGATTTCAGCGGGTACAGCTTGTCACTCAAACTTCACACACTAAAATACCCTCTTCGGGTGGCGCTGTGGGTTAAACCACCGAGCCTAGGACTTGCTGATCAGAAGGTTGGTGGTTCGAATCCCCTTGACGGGGTGAGCTCCCGTTTTTTGGTCGCAGCTCCTGCCAACCTAGGAGTTCGAAAGCACGTCAAAGTGCAAGTAGATAAACAGGTACCGCTCCGGCGGGAAGGTAAATGGCGTTTCCGTGCGCTGCTCTGGTTCGCCAGAAGCGGCTTAGTCACGCTGGAAACACGACCCGGAAGCTGTACGCTGGTTCCCTCGGCCAATAAAGCGAGATGAGCGCCGCAACCCCAGAGTCGGCCACGACTGGACCTAATGGTCACGGGTCCCTTTACACACTGGAAGATGAATGGTCCTCTTTTGCGGCTAGCTGCCCTAGCTCAGGCCACAAGAAGCCTGTACCTGCTTTGTATATTGTAAACAAAAACTATATTAAGCCTCAACAGGGCCAGCTTACCCATAGGCACTAGGGGTGTGCAGCACCCGGGCACTGGGAGCGCCAGGCCGAGAGTCTGGAGACTGAAGAACCAGGTCAGCCGACAGCCGCTGCAGGGCAGAGCAGAGCCTGTCAGAGCGCCACAGGCTTTTCTGCCGCTGGTGCTGAGGCAGCCAGCTGGCTCCACCCTCTTGTGCGCCTGGGATTGGTGGGATGTCGAGAGGCCCGCCCAGCGCACGCATGCTGCTCACACGAGGCGTGCAGCTTCCCTCCCAAGCCTCCGTGGGGATTGCTTTCCTCCCGCAGTGGCATGGGAGAGAGTTGCGTGCCCCCCCCAAAGCTCAACAACTTTGGCCTGCCCTCCCCCCAAATTGGGGGCGCTGGGCAGTTTTTTGCACCCTGGCACCGCATATGCTAAAGACGGCCCCGAGCTTCAACATGCAAAACAATCGCCTAAGAATTGCTCAATGCTCTACCAGAAAGAAAGTGGCTTTTTGGGTTGCAATCTTCACATTACATATGCCAGAGCTAAAAACTAAAGTGGTACCTCGGGTTAAGTACTTAATTCATTCCGGAGGTGTGTTCTTAACCTGAAACTGTTCTTAACCTGAAGCACCACTTTAGCTAATGGGGCCTCCTGCTGCCGCTGTGCCGCCGGACCCCGATTTCTGTTCTTATCCTGAAGCAAAGTTCTTAACCTGAAGCACTATTTCTGGCTTAGTGAAGTGTGTAACCTGAAGCATATGTAACCTGAAGCGTAAGTAACCCGAGGTACCACTGTACACTCTGCTCTTTTTGGTGCCTGCTAAATACATTGTTTACACACACTGTCCCAGGTGCTTAGAAATGCTGATGTGAGTTTTGATCTGATTTAGCATTCTAACTTTCTGCATGTTATAATGTACGGTAAACGTTCTCCTGATTTTATGCTTTCCGTAAACCACTTTGAGGTTTGTTACTTTGCTGGTAAAATCAAGCGGTGTATAAATTTTAGGAGATAAAATAAAAAATACCCAGCTGCATCCTGGTTTCCAAGGAAACTGACATTTGCGCTCCTCCGCTTGCAAAATCCCACGACTCGCTGCAGCAACTTACCTTGAGCAAGAAGTCCCATTGAACTCAGCGTTGCTTAGCAGACACATGCCGTGATTCATTCTCTCTCTCTTTTTTTTTGCAACAAGCTGCAGCGCTCCAGAACCAGAAGCATCAGGTTTCCAAAGGCTGGCAAAATAGAAAGCAATTCATTAACCCATCATATTTCAATAATAATAATAATAATAATAATAATAATAATAATAATAATAATAATAATAATTAATACCCCTTGCCCCCCTTTTTTTGCAAGCGACGCCCGAAAAACGGAGCCCCTCGGCTGGAGGACCCGGCTGGAACCTCCGCAGGGCTTTCGGAGCAGCCCGTCTCGGACGCGCCGCGGGGGAAACTCACCCCCGCCTCCAGCCCGGGGGAAGGGGCGGGGCCAAGGAATGACCGGCAGCAACCCCAGGCGCCGGGGGGACTTCCGGCCTTCCTCGGGCCTTTCGTGTCACTCTTTCACCCTTGCTGCGGCTGCGCAGTGGGGATTGCCTGCAGTGCTTGGGGAACGGGGTTTAGAAGAGGAGAGGGGGCGTGGCCTGAAGCGTGCATTGGGTACGAAGGAAAAAGGAGGAGCTAGCTCGGAGGCGGGGGGGGCGGGGTTCAGGACGCTTGTCGCGAAATGGGCCTTGCGCGTGCGCGCCCGGAAAGGGGCGGGGTTATTTCTCTCTCTCCCTCCCCGCTCCCAATAGCCGCGGCGCTATGGAATCTGGAGGCGTTGCGTCGTAGGCCGCGCGCCGGGAAGGAGGGTAAGAGCGCGGGAAGCGTGAGGCGCCGCGTGAGGCGGCATCAGGGGTGCTGGGTCTCCGGTAGAGGCTGCGGCCTAGTCCGCCCGTTCCCGCCCTCCGAGGGAGAAGTTTCGCTTTTGAAGTAGAATTCAGACATCTTCCCCATCCCTCACCCCCAAAATAGCCTCCAGGGAAAGAAAGGAAATAACTGGACCAAAAAAAAAAAAAGGGGGTTTCTTCCCACGTGCAGAAGGCTGCGTGTCTTGCGTAACACGCTTGTTCCATTGATCCCTCCCTCACGTCGAGACTGCAGTAGATTCCGTAGAAGTGTAAGGGCCCACGGAAGTCATCTAGTCGAGCCCCCTGCAATGCAGGAATCTTTTGCCCAATACGGGGCTCGAACTCATGGCCCTGACAGATTTAAGAGCAGGATGTTTTTGGCCTACAACTCCCATCTGGCAGACTGCCTCGCCAGAGTGGTGCATGCTCTAGTTATCTCCCGCTTGGACTACTGCACTGCGCTCTACACGGGGCTACCTTTGAAGGTGACCCAGAAACTGCAATTAATCGGCGTCTAGACTGGTGACTGGGAGCGGCTACAGGGACCATATAACACTGAGAGATCTGCACTGGCTCCCAGTACGTTTCCGAGCACAATTCAAAGTGTTGGTGCTGACCTTTAAAGCCCTAAACGGCCTTGGTCCAGTATATCTGAAGGAGCGTCTCCACCCCCATCGTTCAGCCCGGACACTGAGATCCAGTGCTGAGGGCCTTCTGGCGGTTCCCTCATTGCGAGAAGTGAGGTTACAGGGAACCAGGCAGAGGGCCTTCTCGGTAGTGGCGCCCACCCTGTGGAACACCCTCCCTTCAGGTGTGAAGGAAATAAGCAGCTATCCTTTCTTTCAAAGACATCTGAAGGCAGCCCTGTTCAGGGAAGTTTTTAATATGTAACGCTGTACTGTTTTTAACACTTGTTTGGGAGCCGCCCAGAGTGGCTGGGGAGACTTAGCCAGATGGGCAGGGTATAAACAAATAATAATAATAATAATAATAATAATAATAATAATAATAATAAGTCCTAGCTAACAGGACCAGTGGTCAGGGATTATGGGAATTGTAGTCTCAAAACATCTGGAGGGCCAAGTTTGCCTGTGCCTGTCTAAGGGCCTCGCGCTCTAGTACCTACAGAGCTACCCCAAGGAGTCGTTTTCTGCCCATAGAGGATGTTGCCTGCTGTGTCTCTCCATGAGTCTCTGCTTCGGCAAGTGCCTCTTTCCAGGGGAAAAGCCGCTGGTGTTTCTATTTGGGTGTGATCAATCTGTCACCCCGGGACTTAAGCAGAAGAAGTTTGTTTGTTTGTTGCCTTTGTTAGCCTCCTTCCCGTAGAGTGGTCCAAAGAGGCTTACCTGAAGGTTGATTAAGAACCTTTGATGGAAATCTAAAAGCACAGCTGAATAGATAAAAGGCAGTGCTAGAAGAGGTCACAGAGTATGTATGGAGGGGGAAGGAGCCACCCAGAAGGCCTGATCTTGTATTTGCATCTTCCTCACCTCATGTGGTGGTTGCCTGCTGTGTCTCTTCATGATGGAGTGTTCTGGCTGTGCCGCTTCCTGAATAAGCCTCTGGCATCACATTGATCATTTGGTCACCCTTCACATTAAGATTAAAGTTGAATTAGCTGCCCATAGTGGAGGTTGCCTGCTGTGTATCTGCTAATCACGTATCTGGAATTCCATAGGCTGTGGTCATTATCACGCCTCATGCCAACATCTCAGCAGAATCATCTACCTACAGGAGAAGTTGCTTGCTGTGTCCATGCATGAGTGGATTATCAGTGGTGTTATCCCAGTTTTGATGTGCTTATCTTTTAGGGCCTGCTTTGTTGTCCTTTTGGTGCCAGGCAAAATAATTTTTAAAAGAAACTAACAGGCCTTTTGGACTTAATTTTAGCCCTGATTGTTGTTATTAATCTGGATCTTACGATTTTGTTGCCTTTTTAGTCTGTCTGCTTTACAATCATTTTTTGTTTTGTTTTACCTATATTTTTATTGTTTCGGGGTTTTTTTCTTTTATGTAAACTACTCTGGGAATTCCTATTGAATTATTATAAATTTTTTTTATAATAAACAAACAAATAATGTTTCATTTGTTGGAGCAAAACTCAAAAGATGTGCTTCCAAAATACTTAAACAACACTTCACTTGAATTAGGTGTTTGCAAAACACTCCAGCATCACTTGAATTCAGCATAAGGGAAAGAAGCTACCCAATTTGCTTCTTTCTCTTCCTGTTGTGTTTTTGCAGGATACAGTAGCAAGACACTGCTGGCATTTGCTGCAAAAGCTTGACTCAGGAGAAAAGAAGGAAATGAAGTACAGTAGTACCTCGGGTTAAGAACTTAATTACCGCATTTTTTGCTCTATAAGACTCACTTTTTCCCTCCTAAAAAGTAAGGGGAAATGTGTGTGCGTCTTATGGAGCGAATGCAGGCTGCACAGCTATCCTAGAAGCCAGAACAGCAAGAGGGATTGCTGCTTTCACTGCGCAGTGATCCCTCTTGCTGTTCTGGCTTCTGGGATTCAGAATATTTTTTGTCTTGTTTTCCTCCTCCAAAAACTAGGTGCATCTTATGGTCTGGTGCATCTTATAGAGCGAAAAATACAGTAGTTCCGGAGGTCCATTCTTAACCTGAAACTGTTCTTAACCTGAGGTACCACTTTAGCTAATGGGGCACCCCGCTGCCGCCACGCGAGTTCTGTTCTCATCCTGAAGCAAAGTTCTTAACCCGAGGTACTATTTCTGGGTTAGCGGAGTCTGTAACCTGAAGCGTCTGTAACCCAAGTTACCACTGTAGTTTTTATTCAGCATGACATTTTTTCTTCAAAAAAGACCAGTAGTGTTTAGCTGCTGCTTCCTGCAAAGGCCCGATGGAAAGGGAGAAAAACAAATCTTTACTTCCACCCCCAAAGTTCTCTGAGATAGAAAACAACAACAACAACAAAAAAACAATCTTACTGCCACTGTCAACCTCCACAGAGGATGGAGAAGAAAATAATCAATGTTTTCTCAAAAAGCAAACATGATTTTTGGTGAATGCTTAGAGGTGCTTGTCATTGGTGAGGAGGCAGGTGCAGTTAAACTCTGCTTATGCATTGATCATTCCATTAGGTGTGATTGGATCATTCTGCCATTCTCTATGCCCGGATCCCAACATGGAGGAGGCTTCCCATTCTCACTCTATGATTCATAGTGCCTTTCAAATCTTTCTGGGGACAGGTAATTCTGCCTCAGTCTATTCCTGAGGATGTGTTTGGATAGATAAGTTACTATAGATACCGAGATTGCAGTAGAATTGCATGATCTCAAAAGAGGAATGCCAGTCAAATTTTGAGTCACCACGCCAGGCTCAAGCCTTAGCTTGTCTTCCTCCATAGGTGGGGCTGTCACTTTTCAAGGTGAGGCTTCAAAGAAATTAACAGAAAAACCAGTAATTTCTTTATGACCAACAGAAAACCAACATTGTCACAAAGACCAAGTTTATGTGTTCTTAGGGCTGCGAGTTTTCTAAAGAAAACTTAGAGGGACTTTCTTTTGTGTGTAGACAACATGCATAGGCCATGCTGATTATGACTTTATGCTGTTATTGTAACAAATGTTAAAGAAGTTTCAATGCAAAGCAGTTGTATGCATGTTTACTCAGGAGAAAGTCCTACTGTTTCAGTGGAGCTACCGTATTTTTCACTCTATAAGACGCACCAGACCACAAGACGCACGTAGTTTTTGGAGGAGGAAAACAAGAAAAAAGATATTCTGAATCCCAGAAGCCCGAACAGCAAGAGGGATCTGGCTTCTGGGATAGCCTCTTGCTGTTCTGGCTTCTGGAACAGCTGCGCGAAGCCTCTTCAGGGCAGCAGGATGAAGGCTCCCCCTGCCCTCAAGAGGTTTCACACGGCTAAGCCAGAAGCCAGGACAGCAAGCGGGATCACTGCACAGCGATCCCTCTTGCTGTCCTGGCTTATGGGATAGCCGCGCGCAACCTCTCCCGGGCAGCGGGATGAAGGCTCCCCCAAGAGCCGCGCTCCCTTTAAAGAGTGCACGGAGCGTGTGCACGGCTCTTGGCTTTTCCCCGAGGAGGGAGAAGGGCAGCCGTTCTCCCTCCTTGGGGAAAAGCCCCCACTCACTCCACGCGGCTCTTTAAAGGGAGCACTGAGCAGAGCCTCCCGCCTGCATTCGCTCCATAAGACGCACACACATTTCCCCTTACTTTTTGGAGGGGAAAAGTGCGTCTTATAGAGCGAAAAATACGATAAGTGTCTTTAGAGCTGTAACTGGAGGTGTTTGTAACCTGAGGTACCACTGTATCAGTTTTATACTTTGCCTATAGATTGTCATTGAGTACAGTGGTACCCCGCAAGACGAACACCTCGGAAGACGAAAAACTCGCTAGACGAAGGAGTTTTTCGTTTTCTTAGCCGCTTCGCAAGACGCATTTCCCTATGGGCTTGCTTCGCAAAACGAAGCTTGCGCCGCAAGCTCCGGGGATAGCGGGGAAGCGCAGCGCGTCTTCCCCGCTTTCCCCGGACCTCTTTTGAAGCAAGGGGGGCCGGGGAGAAGATTGCTTCTCCCCGTTGCCTGCCCCGCAATCTCCGGGGACAGAGGGGAAGGCGTGCGCGCCTTCCCCTCTGTCCCCGGACCCCTTTTGAACCAAGGGGCAGCAACGGGGAGAAGCGATCTTCTCCCCTCCGCCCCTTGCTTCAAAAGAGGGGATAGAGGGGAAGGCGCGCACGCCTTCCCCTCTGTCCCTGGAGATTGCGGGTCAGGCAACGGGGAGAAGCAATCTTCTCCCCGCCGCCCCTTGCTTTAAAACAGGTCCGGGGACAGAGGGGAAGGTGCGCGGCGCTTCCCCTCTGTCCCCGGACGGTCTCCATAGGAACGCATTGATTGATTTTCAATGCATTCCTATGGGAAACCGTGCTTTGCAAGACGAAAAACTCGCAAGAAGAAAAAACTTGCAGAACGAATTAATTTCGTCTTGCGAGGCACCACTGTATTTTCCTCTTTTGGATGTTACTCTTAGGTCCTGACTCTGAATCTTCTTTTTTCAGTCTCTTAATGTTCAGTGGTACAGCTGCACTGTTGAACTGTAAGGAGCCCCGTGGGTTTGGGGCGCCGGTATGATTGCAGAGATGAGGCCTGCTACTTCCAAGTAAGTCCCCTGCTAATATTTTGTTCCCCTTTGTGTGAATCCTTTTATAGAATTGAGTCTGTATGGTTGTAGAATTCAGGGAGTGCAACTTCTGACTTTTGCAAAATGCTTCATTGCCGTATAATCGCATAGTAACAGTGTTACGTTTCCCTCCCCATGTTTAGGGATGATGAAGAAAATGCTACATTTAAAATTTTGGTTGCTACCGACATTCATCTTGGGTACTTGGAGAAGGACGCGGCACGTGGAAATGATACGTTTGTAACATTTGATGAAATATTGAAACTTGCTCAAGATAATGAGGCAAGGCAGTTTTATAACACTTTGTAAGGTTAGCATCAAGGGACCAGTATTTTCTAGAAATCAGTGTTTTAATGTGCCAACACCTCTCTGTGTACCATGTAATCCATGGCATTGTGTAGGCCAGGGATGGGGAACTTGTGTCCCTTAGATTGTTGCTGAATTGCAGCTTCCCTCGTCCCTCTGGGCCACCTGACTGATGCTGAAGGGAGCTGGATTTAACACAGGTTCCTCATCCTGAGTGCCTTCAACCATAAGCAAGGATTGGAATAGTAATGAAGGGCTACATGTGGCAGGATATTTTACTTAAACGGCTTCAGAGATGTGACATGTTGCTGAAAAAATTGTTAAAATACAGATGGGACATTATGGGAATAGTAATGTGGCGGGGTGCGCTCCCGTTGTTCGGTCCCAGCGCCTGCCAACCTAGCAGTTCGAAAGCACTCCCGGGTGCAAGTAGATAAATAGGGACCGCTTACTAGCAGGAAGGTAAACGGCGTTTCCGTGTGCGGCTCTGGCTTGCCAGAGCAGCGATGTCACGCTGGCCACGTGACCCGGAAGTGTCTCCGGACAGCGCTGGCCCCCGGCCTCTTGAGTGAGATGGGCGCACAACCCTAGAGTCTGTCAAGACTGGCCCGTACGGGCAGGGGTACCTTTACCTTAATGTGGTTCTGCCAATGCATCAGTTTCTTGAACTTTCACTGTAACATATAATGTATTATAGCTGATTTTAAAAAATGAATATATTACTTTTACACAGTTACAAACTTAAATATTTATTAAAGACTCAGTATAAATTTGACAGTAAGAGCTGTTCGACAGTGGAATTTGCTGCCAAGGAGTGTGGTGGAGTCTCCTTCTTTGGAGGTCTTTAAGCAGAGGCTTGACAACCATATGTCAGGAGTGCTCTGATGGTGTTTCCTGCTTGGCAGGGGGTTGGACTCGATGGCCCTTGTGGTCTATTCCAACTCTATGATTCTATGAAATTCCTGGATAAATTTGCCCTTTTATGTACTGTTCTCTGTTTAAGGCTAATCAGCGCTGAAAGAGCAAGATTAATTTTGATTATTTAGATTTTGTTTGCACTGTAAATTGCTTTTAGGTAACCAAAAATGGCTCAGAGAAATTTAGCTGTTTAATATGATGTATATAATGTTATTATGAATAATAAATACAATAATAATATAATACTGCCAATTTATTTATTTATTAATACTCTTTGCAAAGGTGTATGGTTTCACAAAACTGAAGTAAAAAATTATAAATGGAAATGGTTTTCAATATTTTAAAATAACTTTTCCCTTTCCTTTTTATAGGTGGATTTTCTTTTATTAGGAGGCGATCTCTTTCATGAAAACAAACCTTCCAGAAAAACATTACATACTTGCTTAGAATTATTAAGAAAATATTGTATGGGCGACCGTCCTATACAGTTTGAAATTCTGAGTGACCAGTCAGTTAATTTTGGTTTTAGCAAGTAGGTATCTTTATGATAAAACTGACTATCATAGTTGTAATGTTTTCTAAATTGAGTTTAATAAATGATAATAATTATTCTGTGGCCATTCATTTATGGCATGTTTCAGTGTAAAAAGTGATGACTTGAGCAGTGATATTTCTGTTTATAAATAAACTTAAACTTCGCTCTCCTGTTCAGGTTTCCTTGGGTGAACTACCAAGATGACAATCTCAACATTTCTATTCCAGTTTTTAGTATTCATGGCAACCATGATGATCCAACAGGGGTAAGAATGTTATACAAAAGTTGATAACTAGTAGGGTTAATGAATTATTGGATATGACAAACCTTCAGAAGATTAGTAAAGAGTTTAAACATCAGAATCCAGCAAACATTTACGCATTGATGTCCTTACAGTACAGCCCTAATAATGTCTACATAGAAGTAAGTCCTATAGAGGTCATTTGGGTTAGGATTGTAGCCTTAGTGAGATTGCAACATTGGTGCCTAGGTAAACTACTGTCTTAATTCTTGCATGAAACGGTTATGGTGGCTTACATTGTAATTTTGAAATAGTTGCATTGAGGTTTTTAAATGATTTATGCTTTTTAAGAAGGCATAAACTTGTTACATAAGGTGCTGAAAATGCGGTTGATGTGGCTCTCTGTTTCCTTTGTTGGCCTAGGATAAAACATGCTTTTTAATGGCATAAACATGTACACTTACCATGTAATCAATTCTAGTTTATCCTCTTAAGGTCCACAAAGATATTAGTACTTAGCATTTTAAATATCTTTCATGTCTACATAGATCTCTGTTCATTGTTTGTGGCCTATTGATGGCCGGAAGAAGGAGGGAAAAGAATCAATTCCACTTTACAAAAGCTTTCTTTCCCAGATGCCTAGCCCTAGAGGCTGTTACAGGCACCAGGCTAGTAGCTATTTATAAGCCTAGTTTAGCTGATCTGGAAAAGAATACAAGATTTTCCTTCCTTAAATGCTTTACATTGGTTGGGAAACCTGTGTTCCTCTACATGTTGCTGGACCACAACTATCATCCCTGGCTGGCTGTGGCTAATGGGAATTGTAGTCCAACATTTGCTGGACCACATTTTCCTCATCTGTACTAAATGTGTTTCTTGACTAAATGGTGACCAAGCCAACCTTTGATAAACAAATGCTAATTTTAGATATTCCTTCATCTACCTTACAGGCAGATGCTCTTTGTGCTTTGGACATCTTAAGTTGTGCAGGACTTGTGAATCATTTTGGACGGTCACCATCTGTAGAGAAGATAGACATTAGTCCTGTTTTGCTTCAGAAGGGCAGTTCCAAAATTGCTCTTTATGGATTAGGTATGCTATTTTTATTTTTTTTTGGAATGGTGGCAAGGCTTTAATGAAACCATAACATCTTGGAGGAACATCAGGTCTGGCCTGAAGATGGTGAATTTTATTTATTAGAATTAGCTTTATGATCCTGGGGTGTAAGTTTAGTGGAGTTTGATATGGAAAACCTTAAGCCTGTTGACCAGTATTTATGGTTTTCACCAAATGAGGGGAACCTAGGTTTGATGTCTCAAAAGTTTGTAGTAGCGCAAATAGCTCTTTCCATTATACCTGTCAGTAAATCAAAGGCGGGAAAGATGGTAAGCAATGAGTGCATTAAAAGTGCTTTGCATTTAATAATTAAATTATTTGTGGCTCATTGAAAACCCTGTCCATTATTATTATTATTTAATTAAATACTGACTTTCCCGCCTCTGTCTTCCTGGTTCATTAGTACTGGCCTGCTTGCTGTCTCCTTGACCACATTTTCTTTCATTCTCCTATTTTTCTACAGAAACATTTTCTTTCATTCTCCTACTTTTCTACAGAAACCTGAGTGCCATTGCCAATACTACTTTGTGGAAGTCACACAAACACCTGTTGTTTTTTTAAATCAAGTGATGTATTTAAATTTTACTAAACAAATACAGTGGTACCTCGGTTTTTGAACGTCTCCATTAACAAACATTTCGGTTTTTGAACACCGTAAACCTGGAAGTAAATGCTTCGGTTTTTGAACATGCCTCGGAAGTCGAACATGCCGTGCAGCTTCCGCTGAGTGCAAGATCCTGAGGCCTAGCTGTTGCCTCTTGAGGTTTCAGTTTCCGAAAGTTTCAGAACTCGAACTGTCTTCTGGAACGGATTGTGTTTGAAAAATGAGGTACCACCGTAAAAGGAAGTTCATGTAGATTGCAGATGTGAGGCAAATTGGCTTGAGCTGGTAGATAGCACCGTGTAGGAATATAGCAAGCTGGCTTATACTGAGATGATAATAATAATAATAATAATAATAATAATAATAATAATAATTATTATTATTATTATTATTATTATTATTCTATTTATATCCCGCCCTCCCCAGCCGAAGCCGGGCTCAGAGCGGCTAACAACAGTAAAATAATACAGCATTCTAAAATCAATTTATTATAAAATCAGTTCAAATCAAATTGATGGCAACCATTGGCTAGAGTTCTGTGAAGAATTACCATTCCATCTAGAGCAGTATTGTCTACATTGACTTGAAGCAGCTGTCCAAGAATTCAGATAGGATTCTCTCGAACCAGGGACCTTCTGTGTGCAAAACAGATGCCTCACTTCTGAGCTACAGCACCTCCCCAAAACAGAACAATAAACTCTCGAGCACATGGTTCCGGAACCTATTTCCCCCCACATTTCTCTGCTGCTGTTGCTTTGGCCTGCCAATTTATCGTTAGCATGTTATCCCTGCTTTGCTTCCATCCAGCACTTGTATTTCTTTTAGAAACTGTTCTGGGAGTGGGGTGGGAATCAGGTTTTAAATATTCTAGAAACCTAAACAATTGAGATTGCCGCTCTCCTTTTAGTCAGGCTTGATAATAAATACTTTGGCAGTAGGCAGCCACTTCCTGCCCAACTCACCAAGCTCAGGGCTCCCTCCTTCACTGGATGCCATAGCTCATGGGTGGGCAAACTAAGGCCCAGGGGCCAGATCCGGCCCAATCGCCTTCTAAATCTGGCCCGCGGACGGTCCGGGATCAGAGTGTTTTTACACGAGTAGAATGTGTCCTTTTATTTAAAATGCATCTCTGGGTTATTTGTGGGGCCTGCCTGGTGTTTTTTACATGAGTAGAATGTGTCCTTTTATTTAAAATGCATCTCTGGGTTATTTGTGGGGCATAGGAATTCGTTCATCCCCCCCCCAAAAAAAAGTCCGGCCCCCCCACAAGGTCTGAGGAACAGTGGACCGGCCCCCTGCTTAAAAAGTTTGCTGACCCCTGCCATAGCTCCTTACCGTGTTTCTTTGACTAGGACACACACCACTGGTCTGGGGGCTACCAGCCTTTACTTTGTCCTGAGTGCAGCCTTGGCAGTTCTGCTCTGTGTCATTTTTGGACAGGGAACTCAGTGCAGCAGCTTGGGAGGGCAGTGATGACTGTGTAGGAATGTGTCGGATGCCTCTTGGCTGCTGACCCAGGACATGCTACTTTCTGAAAGTGAATATGTAAGTGGCAAATTACAAGGCAGTTTTAGACCTTTTCTAAACATTGGCAACTTTAATACCAACCATTGGGCTATCAAGGATAATTTAGTCCAACCTCTTGCCAATGAAGGAAGTCTTTTACCGCAGTACAGTATGTCATTTTCACGGTATTTCATCACAAACAACTCACTACAAGGTAATTATTATGTCTGTTCCAGGATCTATTCCAGATGAGAGGCTTCACAGAATGTTTGTGAACAAGCAAGTAACTATGCTGAGACCAAAGGAAGATGAAGATAGTTGGTTTAATCTGTTTGTAATTCACCAGAACAGGTACTGCTGTTGTGTTTTTGTATATTCTGTTGGCCCAGAGGGGCTGGGGCAACCCAGTCACACGGGTGAGGTACAAATGTCGATGATGAAATTTGTACCTTTCTCTCCCCCCTCCACTCTGCTCAGCCTTGATTTAAAGTTGTCATTTTGCTTGATCTTTGATGACAGAAAAAAGATGGTGGACTACGATACCAGCTCTGCACAGCTGATGTGAATATAGAGCACTTTTCTGCTTTTGGAGGAACATAAATAATAACCTTAGGCAACAGGTTTTAACTCTTTAATAGGGAAGGGACGCGGGTGGTGCTGTGGGTTAAACCACAGAGCACTTGCCGATCAGAAGGTCGGCGGTTCGAATCCCCGCGACGAGGTGAGCTCCCGTTGCTCAGTCCCTGCTCCTGTCAACCTAGCAGTTCGAAAGCACATCAAAGTGCAAGTAGATAAATAGGTACCACTCCAGTGGGAAGGTAAACGGCGTTTCTGTGTGCTGCTCTGGTTCGCCAGAAGCGGCTTAGTCATGCTGGCCACATGACCCGGAAATTGTATGCCGGCTCCCTCGGCCAATAAAGCGAGATGAGTGCCGCAACCCCAGAGTCGTCCGCGACTGGACCTAATGGTCAGGGGTCCCTTTACCTTTAAAGTACCGTAATCCTTAGGGTAAGGAATAGTTGCTCTCAGCAATTTGAAGAATAAACAAACAAAATTTATGTGGGATCCAAACTTCTCATTTGAATGATGGCTTGCTCTTGTCAAGTGAGTAACCTTTTCTGTTACCTGTGTTTACAAATTACAATGGATAAATTTTGCTTTTCATTCTGGCTCCTTGGTGTGGATGGGCCACTTTTGATTATGCAGAAAATGAGGTTCAGTGGTGGTAGGATTGCATAAGGCTATGGGGGACTTGATCTGGGGACTTAGCAATAGGACCCAAGTGTCCTACTCTCTGAGTCAACAAAGCAGCTTGCAGGTAGAAGGAGTTGCTGGGCTATTTTTCTGTGCTTCAGTGCTACCCTTATAATGGCCTCTTACCTTTGACCGTTGTTGATCTGTCTGCAACCTGGACTTCTGTCTGTCCTACAGCTTTAATTTAATTTGCTTTTTCTTACCTTTTGAAAATTGTACCTGATACACATGTTTTTGCAGTTGTTAAAGTGGAATTAAATATTTTATAAACACAAATTTTAACTGGAATATTTTAGTTTAATATCAGTGTAAAATCACCTCCTCAGTTTTGCAATTACGTTTGTATGTTTCCTTTTGTACAGGAGCAAACATGGTGCCACAAATTATATTCCGGAACAGTTTCTAGATGATTTTATTGACCTTGTAATTTGGGGTCATGAGCATGAATGTAAAATAGCTCCTGCCAGAAATGAACGACAACTTTTCTATGTATCTCAGCCAGGAAGTTCAGTGGTTACATCTTTGTCACCAGGAGAAGCTGCCAAAAAGTATGTACTTAAGTTTTATTTATTATTTTCTCTGGTTTACTAAATGAGATCTTGCAAATTACTGTATTTTTCCGTCTATAAGACGCCCCCATGTATAAGACGCCCCCTATTTTTGTGGCAAAAACCAATCACCAGTCCACCCTCGGCACTATCCGTGTATAAGACTCCCCCTAATTTTTGACATTTTTAAAAGGAAAAAAAACATAGTCTTATACACGGAAAAATATGATACTCTTTGCTTGTCCTCACCCTTTCGGCTTGTTTATAAGGTGAAAGCAGGGGACTCTAATTTCTATTCCTGGTATTAAGGGGAAACTAGTGAGGAATTAGAAGATCTCCCCATCCCTTAAGCCCTGCCCCTTAGTTTTAGCTGCTTGCTCCTACCTGAGTCCCATAATCTGCTCAGCTTCGAAAACGCTGTTCTAGAGAAGGCTTCAGGGCTCTCTCACTGTGACAGATGGCAATTCCTGTTGTTACAGTACTAGGACTGCGCCTCCCTTCCTACAATTTCAGTGATTTACCAAAGGGTCCAGGACCTGACTTGACTTGTGGCTGCTGATTCCCCAGTTGTACTATCTGTTCTTGGTACAAGCATGCCACATACCATTCAGCTGAAATGTCTACAAGAAGGGAGAAGGCACTGAGCCTCTTGTCTGTGTCCCCTGTTTTTCCCCAGGGGTGGAACTGGACTGACATATAGTGGCAAGTAGAGAGGCTGGGCTAAGGAGAACAAGCTCTCCTGCCGGAGGGCAGGGTATAAATAAATTAATAATAATAATAATAATAATAATAATAATAATAATAATAATAATAAAAATAATAATTTGTGGACCCTCCCCTAATAGTAATCTTGTAAACTAGCAAATTGAACCATAACTGATTTCTTTGCTATGCTCCTTTGAAACAAACAAACACACATTCAGAATCTTAGTAGCAGAATAGCCTCCATGGGCACCAGCAACCCTTAATCCAAATGGCTTTGGAGCAATTAACCCAGAGACGTGGAGAACTGCACAGGAAATTTTTGCCATGCAAGGAGCAGAGTGGGAGAATCTGGCATTTCTTTCCTCAAGTAAAGGAAGGAAAGATGGGGAGCCAGTTATTATTGGAGGAGGCCCTGTTCTCTGGGGCTAAGAGGCAGTCTCTGGTATAACTTCTGAAGGAGACTGGACTGCCTTTGGCTCAAAGTCCCAGGTCAACTTCCTACCTTCTGACGGAAGACAGACCTCGAGGAGCTCATGCACTGGCATGAGAACCAAATAATAATTAAAGAGAGAGAGAGAGAGAATAAAGGAAAGAGGTCTGTGTCATCCAAGATGCAGAGTGCAAGAATCTGCCATTGTTGTTGAATACAAGTAAATAGATTTCTGTAGCTTAGGTAATGTAGCCTTGTTTTATCTCCGGAAAACAGAATTGCGATTGTAGATTTACTGACTACATTTTAGACTAAAAACTGCTTGCCTGGTGCAGTTCCCAAACAATTTGCTGAGCTGCTGAGATACTTGAGGAGGAAGGACAGATTCTGTAATGCTGATAGTGAATGCAAGGAAAATGGAAGGTTAGCTGGTCCTGGTGAAAGAAACCTGTGAAGGCAGAATAGGATTCATGATGGGATAGGGATTACAGATGGCAGGTTATTTCTGTCAAAAATGTAAGTCAGATCTTTAGCTGCAATGGTCTGCATTAAGCTAAGTCCGAGAAGGGGATTCTTGCCCATCTCCATTCACTGCACATTGGTATAAGGACCCAGATCCATTTTGATTATTCCCAGTGTGAACTTCTCCTAGCCATGGCCCTTGAACTGCCTGTCCACCTGTTAAGGTGCCTGTAACAAGTAACAGCTTTCCATCGTGTAGACAACTCTGTGAGCCTAACAGTGATCATGGCTGAAATAAATTCTCAGGGTATATGCCACACTCGATTTACCCGGCTTTGCTCAATGCATTCCAGACATGTTGGCTTGCTGCGCATCAAAGGCAAAAAAATGAATATGCAAAAGATTCCTCTCCAAACAGTACGGCCTTTCTACATTGAGGACATTGTTCTTGCTGACCATCCTGACATCTTTAATCCCGACAATCCTAAAGTAACACAAGCGATACAAGCTTTCTGCATGGAAAAGGTAGGAGCTGGAAAAGATAGGAGTGGGGCACGAGTCCACTATGGTTTTGGATATTAGGAGTGCTGTCTCATTGTGTACAGGGACACTTTGTATGTGGGTTGTAATATTGTGGAATATGAATGGTTGATAATGTTTGAGGCTGTGAATAGTAGTAGTGTTGTCAAATGGATGGTGAGTGAGATTGGATGAATGATTGCATGTTGTGGGGTTTGAAATATTTATGTCATACTGCCTTGTAGTTCTTTCAGCCAGATGGGCAGGGTAAAAATAATAAAAATATTATTATTATATTGTATTGTATTGTATTATTAGGATATTGCCTTTGTATTCTGTTATGTGAATAATTTGATGTGGTTTTGTGCACTTAATTCTGCATGTAAACTGCTTTGAGATCTTTTAGATGGTTGATAAATGGAAATAATAAACAAATAGCCAGGTATGTGTTTTTCCCCCTTCTCATTTTTAAAGGTTGAAGCCATGTTGGACAATTCAGAAAGAGACCGTCTTGACAACCCCAGACAACCAGATAAGCCTCTAATAAGATTACGAGTAAGATGGGGCTCCTAATATGGTTTTTTTAAAAAATTAAAAAGCAATGTAGCAAACATATTGTTAAACACACTTCATATTTTAAAGTGTTCTTGTTCGGCATACATTTTAGAGCCTCCCTCCCCCTTCGTGGAGTGGCAGTACATGACTATCTTGTCTGCATTCCTTGAAGCAGTGGAACTGAGGCCCTTGTGGGAAATAATAATGGGTTTAAAAGCCATCAAGCTATTTAAAGGGACGTGGGTGGTGCTGTGGGTTAAACCACAGAGCCTAGGGCTTGCTGATCAGAAGGTCGGAAGTTCAAATCCCCACGACGGGGTGAGCTCCCGTTGCTCTGTCCCAGCTTCTGTCAACCTAGCAGTTCGAAAGCAGGTCAAAGTGCAAGTAGATAAATAGGTACCGCTCCGGCGGGAAGGTAAACTGCGTTTCCGTGCGCTGCTCTGGTTCGCCAGAAGCGGCTTAGTCATGCTGGCCACATGACCCGGAAGCTGTACGCCGGCTCCCTCGGCCAATAGAGCGAGATGAGCGCTGCAACCCCAGAGTCGGCCACGACTGGACCTAATGGTCAGGGGTCCCTTTACCTTTACCTTTAACTATTTAAAAAAGAGAGAAAAATGTGGTTTTTGATGTTTGAAACAATTTTTGTTTGCTTGTAAAAGCCTGCTGTTGAGATGAATTATTAAAGATGGGTATCTTGAATGTTGTGCTGTATTGTAAACACCAGGATGGTTAGCTAGATATTCGCAAGGGCATTAGACTAAACTGATGAAAATTGGATCATTTTAGATGTTTGGTTGCAGAGCCTATACCTTTAATGCTTATTTTCTTCTCTCTTTTTTTGAAGGTAGATTACAGCGGAGGCTTTGAACCATTCAACATTGTGCGTTTCAGCCAAAAGTTCATGGATAGGATAGCTAATCCCAAAGATATCATACATTTTTTCAGGCACCGGGAGCAAAAAGAGAAAAATGGTAAAAGAATGAACAATAATGTAGCTTCTACAGAGGATTATAGCAAATATTGTTGATGGGGAAAACAACATTATTCATGGCAGTACTTTGGTGTGGCAACAATGTATTTGAAGCATTGCAGCGCTTCTATACAACAATAATGTAGCATTGTTCTATACGCAGGAATCCTTTGTTGACAGGATGTGTTAGTTTAATATCTCTCTGAGTATGATTTAAACATTGGGAACCAACCAATATATATCATAAAATATTAGTTACCACAGGTTAGCAATTGTTCTGTTTTAAGGTCAGATATTCACACACACACGGACTGTTCTTTTGAATTATTTCACCCTGCAGATATGCATTTTGCCTTATTGTAATGATAATTTGGGGTTGCAAACCATTTCTCTACATGGGCTAAAAATTGCATCGTTTTTCCTTTGTTTTACAGATGAGATTAACTTTGGAAAACTGGTCCACAAGCCTGCATCAGAGACAACAACTTTGAGGGTAGAGGATCTTGTTAAACAATACTTCCAGACAGCTGAGAAGGTAAACTTATTATTCAGAATTTGAGGTGTTATTTCCTTCTTGTTATTTCAGGTTGAAATTCTGGTTTTAATGCTAATTTAACAGCAGGTCCATTTTGTTTCTCAAAGCCTTATAGCTATTGATTCTTCATTCTAAGAGTCTGAAATTGTGTGGAAGAAAAAAATCTAGAAGAGGAATAGTGTTAAATTTTTTTGAGCAAAAAACCAACAGAGGCTTGTGGCCCCCAAGAAAAAGAGATGATTCATATACAACAGCAAACCATGATGTGTTCTGATGTGTGAATTGATACCATCTGATAAACCATGGTTTGTGAGCGGACACAAAACCAGGACCAAAATCGCATAATTTGAAGCTGGTTTGCAGACCAGTTTGGGTAAACTCTTTCATCATTGCATCCAAACTGTCCAATAATAACGTCTGTTAAAATACACAAAATAAGTAAATGATCCACAAAACCAAGTCTAGGTCTTGCAGCAATCATTCCAATAGACCTGAGAAGGCACTGCAAAAACAGTTATTGAGCTTCTTTTGTAAGCTTGCTGAGCTGTTTTTTTAAAAAAAATATTTTTATTAAAGGTTTCTCAGTTTGCTGAGCTGTTGAGCTGTCTTTTGAGGAATCGCCCCTGGCTCCAGCCCTCGCTTTCTTACTGTATTAACCTGTGTATAAGATGACCCCCAATTTATCACTAAAAAAAATTCCAGAAAAAAGGTCACCTTATACATGGCAAAATATGGTATGTTTTAATCTGAGGTCTGAAAACAAAGTAAGGAGCAATTGCACCTCTGTGGGGAGGCAGTTGTGCATATAGCGTTAAAGGGAAGTTTTCCTTCTGCCCATACCTGCTGCATTTTGGGGAAGCCTTGCACCTTTTCTCTTGCATTCTGGAAAGTCTTGCTTATAATCTTTTCCCTGCTTTTGCACACACTGTACAGATCTGTTCTAAACACCAAGACATTCCCTCCTTGCTCAGCTCACCCTAAGTTCATGATGACTTGTTCTTTATGCCTAGCTGACCACATCTACAGAACTTGATTGTTATATTGTTTCATGCCATGATCCATCATTAGTAATTGTTTGTGCCATATTAATCTCTAGTTACAATTTAATTAGGAGGCTTCATGCCTGTCTAGTTCTAGCTTCGATTCCCAGCCTTTAATCCATCGATAATAAATGATCACACGTGATCCCCACCTCTCACATGTAATTCCCGCCTTATGCTTATGTATCAACCAATCAGCGACAAGCACACCTGTGGCAATGTTTGTAATATTCAATAAAAGAGGCTCCCAGGGTCCGCCCTGGCCAGACGCCTCATGTTACACCTGCCTCTCTCGTCTCCTGTGATTTTTCATTCCTACATAGCGTTCCACAACGGAGAAGGCCCTGCTCTGCGTTGCTACACCACTAACTGGAACAATGAGCAGGGCCTCTGCAAATCTTAACACAAAGGTGGAGAACCTTTTTCTGAAGGTCAGATAGAAAAGCCTGGAGGACTGCATAGTACAAACCATGGTTTAGTGTTACGCCTGAACCAGTGCAGGCTGATTTATTACACTATGTGCTTTTGTAGTCAAGAACCATAAAGCTTAGGGTGGCATTCAACTAAATAATTGTGTGAGTACAATGACTTCCCCCTGTGCATCCCTGCCTTTAGCCAATAATTTTCAATCACTTGCATTTCGGCTCATCTTAATTTCACCCCCCCCCCCAGGTTACATAGTTTCACTACCCAAGAACACCAGTTTTAAATAAATAAATCTGGGGTATTCAATGCGCTATCTTGTTTGTCTTTCTGCAAGAAAGTGCAGCTTTCCCTCTTGACTGAGAGAGGCATGGGAGAGGCAGTGCAAGAGTTTGTGGATAAGGAGGAGAAGGATGCGATTGAGGAGCTGGTGAAATTCCAGCTAGAGAAGACGCAGCGGTTTCTGAAGGAACGCCATACAGATGCAGAGGAAGCCAAAATTGATGAAGAGGTTAGTAGGGAGCATGGGTAGGCAAACTAAGGCCTGGGGGCCGGATGCGGCCCAATCGCCTTCTAAATCCGGCCAACAGATGGTCCGGGAATCAGTGTTTTTTTACATGAGTAGAATGTGTCCGTTTATTTAAAATGCATCCCTGGGTTATTTGTGGGACATAGGATTTTTTTTTCTTTTTCAAAATATAGTCCGACCCCCCACAAGATCTGAGGGACAGTGGACTGGCCCCCTGCTGAAAAAGTTTGCTGACCCCTGTATGGCGGGACTTACCTTTCTTGAAATAACAGTGGGTAGCAATATTTGGGAGAAAGAAAAGTGTTGGAACTTCACAATTATTTTCTGTAAACGTCCAACATCCCCACCCCACCCCCAATTCACCGTTCTGACAAGCCGATCCTTTTTACTAGCGTGTTCTGAAGGTTGGAGTATTAAAAGATAACCCAGCCCCTTAATTTATGAGACATCTTATTAAAGTGACTGAGTGGCATTGCCATTTTAAGCCACAAGATGGCAGCAAAATAGTATAAACTGGCTTTACACAGCTGGATGCCCTCCAGTTGATTCAGACCCAACAACCTTAATCTGAATGACTTAATAGCTGTTGGATGCATTTACTAATGTAAGTCATGAAGGTCAAGCTCTACATATCAGCATCTCAGGATGTCCCCCCCCCCCCATTATTTGTTTTAATAATGGAAGGAGGAAAACAGTCCCATTCTTTTTTGCCTATCTTTTTTACCCTGAAAGTGTAAAAATACATAGTTACCGTAGTTACCTTTTACCACTTCAACACAGGTGCAACGCTTTAGAGAGTCGAGAAGAAAAAACACCATGGAGGAGGACGAGGAAGTTCGAGAGGTAATTAAGCTGAAAAAACTGAAAGGATCTAAGGTGACTTGGGCCATCATAGCTGTCAACTTTTCCCTTTTCTTGCGAGGAATCCTATTCGGAATAAGGGAATTTCCCTTTAAAAAAAGGGAAACGTTGACAGCTAGTTGATTGGCTTGAATAACATTTCGAGAGAGAGAACTTCTGTATGCAAGCAGTAGCTTCCATTGTGTCCAAAATGTGTATCGCAATGTGTTGGCATTCATTTCCATATTTTACCCATTTCATATTTATTTAGTAATAAACATGTTCCCCAAACTTTGCTCTGATCACATGGTGTTTCAAGCTGTGTTTAATTAAAACTGGAAGCAGAAGCTTCCAGACTCCTCCTCCTCAACCAACACTGAGCCCCAGTGGGAGTCTAGGCTCATTCTTGTGAAGCACAAAACTCCGACTTAGCTGCTAATACAAGTTGGCTCCAGCAAAATAGATACTTTTGAGTTCTCCCCTCTCAGCTACCATCATGTATCTGTCTACATTGGCAAACCCAAAGATCCAGAGTTTTCCATCACTGCTGGATGCCAAAACACGGCTCTTAAGAGGCACAGTCTATGGGTTCTAATAGTTTTTGCAAGGGATTGCCTAAAATTTGCCATGCAATCATAGATCACCAGATTTGTTCAGTGATTTGTTGACGGGTTTTTTTTTTGTTATCCTTTGTAAAAAGCATGTCTTGAATCAATGTTTCATCATGGCAAGGAATGGATCTGTGATTTTTTACTGTGTGGTCTACCAATGTAAGCTCAATATTTTATGGTGGTGATGGGAACCCTGTGTAAAACCATGCAAATTCAAGAATATCTGTTTTAATTTTTCTGAACCTGGCAGGTGTGTCTGTGTGTGGGATGGTGGTGGTCACTTGTTCTTCCTTGCTTCCAAGAGAGAAAGAACCTTTAAAAAAGGGAAGCTTTTAATGTTTAATAGACTATTGCATTTTAATATTGTGTTGAAAGCTGCCCAGAGTGGCTGGGGAAACCCAGCCAGATGGGCGGGGTATAAAGAAAGTATCATTATTAATAATAATAATAATAATAATAATAATAATAATAATAATACCAGAGAGGGTGGTGCCCATGGTGCACACTCAAAAGTTCTTGGGCTCAAAAAGGTTTTTCAGCATTGATTTAGCATTACGCCTGAAGCAACCCCCTGGGGAAAGCAGATGAAACTTCGATTTTTCTTCCAGTAAGGCCGTTAATATGCTTCAACATTGGTTAATACTTTTCTCTCAGGCTTTAAACAGGGCCAAAGCTCATAGATCTCAGGGAGCCCATCATGCTTCCGTCAGTAGTGATGATGACCTCATGGATGTGGCTGCCTCTGGTCAAAGGGCTAATGATGATTCGGATGATGATGATTTGCCACCCAGCAGAGGAAGAGGGAGAGGTCGGGCAAGAGGCGGTAAAGGGCAGAACGCAGCAGCAAGAGGAGCATCTCGACGAGGAAGAGGAGGCCAGTAGCCCTATTGTCCTTTGCAATTGCAATCCCAAAATAGTGGGATTATGATGGTGATGATAGTCATAATATGCATATATACATAAAGCTCTGAAGGGATGCTGGTGGCGCTGTGCTCTAAACCACTGAGCCTCTTGGGCCTGCTGATCAGAAGGTCGGCGGTTCGAATCCCCGCGACGGGGTGAGCTCCCGTTGTTCGGTCCCTGCTCCTGCCAACCTAGCAGTTCAAAAGCACGCCAGTGCAAGTAGATAAATAGGTACCACTCCGGTGGGAAGGTAAACGGCGTTTCCGTGCGCTGCTCTGGTTTGCCAGAAGCGGCTTAGTCATGCTGGCCACAAAGCGAGATGAGCGCCGCAACCCCAGAGTCGTTCACTATACATAAAGCTCAGTTTGCAAATGTGCACAGTTTGCTAGGAGAAAAAAGGGCTATATGTTACCCATGTGCCCTGTTACCTCCAGACTGGTGGAATCCTTTCCTTGTGTGAGGAGGACGTTGTTGTTTAGTCGTTTAGTCGTATCCGACTCTTCATGACCCCATGGACCAGAGCACACCAGGCACTCGTGTGAGGAGGATACTTATGATTACACAGGCATAAGCAAACTCCAGCCCTCCAGATGTTTGGCACTACAATTCCCACCATCCCTAGCTAACAGGACCAGTGGTCAGGGATGATTGGAATTGTAGTCCCAAACATCTGGAGGGCCGGAGCTTGCCTATGCCTGATTAAACAGATCAAAGAGGGAATTAGAGGTATTTCTTAAGCACACATCCATTCTATGATGATTTGCATTGGTGATTCATGGTCAATTTCCAGTTTTAAGGAAGCATTTGCATATCTTTCATCTTAGATCATTTTCTCTGCCCTAGCTCTTCTCTGTCAACCCTTTTCATGCTGGGGTGATACAGACACCTGCCCCAAACGCCAAACACTTGTGGCTCTTATGATTTCAGGAAACCTCTCCCTGGCCACTACTTTTTCCTTAGAGGAATTCTATCTGCACATGCATTCACGGAAATGGCAGAGACTGTCTTACATTTGCATGCACATGCTTTCTTGAGCATGCGCTACTCTAGTTAGTACAATGAAGACCCTCTTCTTACTTCTTCAGGCCAAAATAGAGCTTCCTTTCTCAGGTACAGGCTACCATTCTTAGAGCTGAGTGTGTTGTAACAGGCATGCATAGCGAAACACAAAGGAAAGGGTTGGCTCACTCTATCTGCTGCACCACAGTGGCTCAGTTAACAATTGGAGAAATGTAAACATCTGAATATTTACTTTTCTATTATTGCAGGAGGCATTGGCCAGGACCAGATGATTAGCAGCAGAACATATAAATCTGCACCCGTCCCTACAAAGAATATGTCCATCATGGATGGTACGTTCAGAATGCAAGTGAACCCCTATATCATATTGACATGCATGTCCGAATTTATTACTCTCTTTAATGATACCTTAAGAAAATAATCCACTTGATGTTTTTGATGTGTCATAGTGTTGTACGTGTGTCATTTTCAGAGGTTTAGTTGTCTTAGGGAGCAATCCTATGCACAAGAAGCTGGTATAAAGCTCGCCAATGTAATTTAAGCCAGTGTAAAGTTACTCCAGATCCAAATCTGGTCCAGCGGTAGGACTGCTGCTGTTGTTTTGCCTAAGCCTGGCAGATGGAAAACAGGCCTTTAATATAGTGTTCTGTGCCATGTTACCGAGACAAATGGGCCGAGGATCCAGCCTAATTTGCCAACCTTTCTGATTCTGCCACTGCCACACGCCCCTGTTTGGGGACTGACACTAGCCTTAACTCAGATGGATGAGCAAGTTATTTGATGCATCTTCGACTGAGCTAGCGCTGGGAACTTAACACCCGCTGAGCTGATGATCCACTGTATCCTAAGCTGTTCATCCTGATGGATCTTTCCATAGGATTGCTCCCCTAGTCTGTGGCAGCAAGAGTCTTGTGGCACATTAAAGACTCACAAATGTATTCTGGCATAAACCTTTGTAGATTAGAGTCTACTTAATCAGATGCATGAAATGCTATTCTCAGTTGGCATGGGATGGAGGAAAAACGGGTAACAGTGATGTTACAGGTAGTTGGAAATTTAATACAAATGCATACTGTCTAATAATTATGTTAAACTTAAATGCATGTAAAATAAGCACAGTCACAAAAGCAGTCTTGGTGATGAGAATTCAGATATCCTGGCATTGCCAAGTGAATTAACACATATAGTGAAATAGAAGCCCACTGTCTCGCATTAGACCACAAGTGATAGAACTTTTTGACATGTTTTCATTCAGCAATTTCACACTGGAGTTTTTCTTTTGAAGTTCCTTTGCACTTTCACATTAGCAGTTGAATATCCTTAGAAGTTGGTATGTTCTCCGATTGGATTCTGCACATTTCTCTCTGATATCAGACCTTTGTCCATTTATTATCTTTTGCGTAGAGACTGACTTGGTTGTTGTGTTACGGCTCTGAGGGGCATTGTTGGCAGATGATAGTGCATGTAACGTTGGAAAATAAGCGGGTGAATGTGCTCTTGATGTTGCTGCTAATTTTATTAGGTCCTGTAAAAGTTGCCCAAGTTAAATACAGGGATAAAGTTGGTGGCTGGAATTTTTTGCAGGGTGTGATCCTGAATTGTCCATTGTATGGTCTCTCCGTGATGGGTAATTGTTTTAGATAAGGAAACTACAGTCATACCTCGTGTTGCGTCCTCTTCATGTTGCGTTTCTTCATGTTACGTCCCGCAGCAACCTAGAAGTACCGGAACGGGTTACTTCCGGGTTTCACTGCTCATGCATGCGCAGTAGTGCTAAATCGCGCTTCACGCATGTGCAGAAGACCAAATCACGCCACGCGCCTGCTCAGACGCAGCGCTTCGAGTTGCAGGCATTTCACGTTATGGACGGGCCTCTGGAACAGATCCTGTCTGTAACACGAGGTACCACTGTACCTGCAAGCAAAGACAGGCCTACCACCTGTCTTTATTTTTTTTATATATTTTTCTTTTCTTTTCTTTTTCACCACCTGTCTTTATGATAGGGAAGCATTCTGTCCAGGATGGGCATGTTTGATAATACCTAGCTGCTACTACAGTGGTGCCCCGCAAGACGAATGCCTCGCAAGACGAAAAACCCGCTAGACGAAAGGGTTTTCCGTTTTTCAATGCGCTTTGCAAGACCATTTTCCCTATGGGCTTGCTTCGCAAGACGGAAACGTCTTGCGAGTCTTGCGATTTTTTTCACTCCCCCCCCCCTTTTTCTAAGCCGCTAATAGCCTTTTAGCTGCTAAGCCTTTAATAGCCGCTAAGCCGCTAATAGCCTTTTAGCCGCAAAGCCGCTAAGCCTTTAATAGCCCCTAAGCCGCTAAACCGCTAATAGCGCTAATCCGCTAAGCCGCTAATAGGGTTGCTTCGCAAGACGAAAAGACCGCTAGACGAAGAGACTCGCGGAACGGATTATTTTCGTCTTGCGAGGCACCACTGTATATATAACGTGTGTGTCAGCCTATATACGTACCTGCTTGCTTGTGGGTTAATTTGCCATTTCTCAGTAAAAAGCAATCTGATGCACAGCAGCTACTTCTAGATATGCCTTCATAGCAATTCCAGTTGTTCATGCTCTACAGGTACTAATGGTGAATGACGTTTTCAGGCAGCTAAGAAAATAAAGCGCTGTAGGGAGATGACCTTGCACAGGATTGTGTATTGTGATCACAATGGTAACCTGTGAAATGTAGGCTTCCCATGGAATTATCGTGGGTTGTAAGACAGTGTGATTTTCACATTTTATATTTTACGTTTAACTCTCCTGTTTTATGTCGGTTTGCTTTCTAGCAAGAGAAGCGAAGAACCCACTGCTTTTTGTATCTTAAGGTTGAATACTAGCATTCTGTATTCCTCTTGGCGCAAGAGGATAGAGCAGCTGTTCAGGTTTTTAAAAACTTACTTGTACCAGTAGCATGTCTCATTCTTATTAAGTTAATTCACAAGTAACTTGTTTTGGTGTTTTTCACCATTTTTAATTATCTTATAAATTCCCTTGAGACAGTTGTTTGGAAGGCAATTAATAAATTGATGATGGGGAAAATAATAATAATGATGGGAATAACAGTCAATAATTCATGTTACTTGCAGTAAGTGTGTTTTCAAAGCTTGCATGTTTTTTGTTGCATTTTCTGTACTTAAAAACCATGATTTTTTTGTTGTGATGCTACAAATTTCCACTAAGCTCCTTTGATTAATTTATAACACCCTACAGTAAAACTTCTCACTTATAATTTATTCTAGCTTTCAAGTCATCAAGACAGCAACCTCCCCGGAATATGCCAGTCAAGAGTTATTCAGAGGTGAGTAGTTATTTCATGGATATTAAAGCAGAAGATTTCCTTTTGCCTGTTAGCAGCTTCTTTGTATATATGTATTCTTGCTTGCATGCAATTAAAATACACACACACACACACACACACACACACACACACCTCCTTTCCACTAAAATGCAGCTCAAAATGCAAAATAAACGATTAAGTGGATTTTACTTGATATTTTGTCTAGCAAAAGGAGAGAGGATCTTACCTGTAGGCTTGTGTTTGTTTATTTCATAAAATTTATACTCTGTAAAAAAACAAACCACCCTTAAAATGGTATGCAAAAAGATAATAAAACTGATGAAATAATAAATCACAACCATACTTTAAAACTTTAAAACATACAACACTGATTAAAATTACCAAAACTTTCTAAGCTTGTCCGAACAAGAATGTTTTTAGAAGGTGCTGAAAAAGAGTACAGTGAAGGTCCCTGCTTGATCTTAATATGCAGGGAATTCCAAAGTGCAGGTGCTGCCACACTAAATGCGTCGCTGCTTACAAATACGGAACAGGTAATATGTGGCATTTCTGGTAGTGCCAATTCCTCTGAGCGAAGCGGTTTAGTGAGCACATGAGGCGTAAGGCGATCTCATAGGTAGGCTGGTCCCAAGTTGTTCAGTTATTATCTGTGTTAGAATTACCATTAAATACTATTGTTCTTTCTCTTTCTCTTCTAGGTAATTGAAGATGATGACTCTGATTTGGAAGAAGTATCTTTTACTCCATCCTCCACTGCAAATCCAAGGTTAGTTAGTACATTCATTTCTGTGATCTTCTAGGTTGCTTGATAAATATGTACAAAGAAAGGAAAAGCAGAAAGGCAACAAGCTCAGGAGAAGGTTGCTGAACCTCCTGTTTTTTCAAACAATCTTTTTGTGTCGTCTCATCGCAAAAGATTCTGGGCACCTTGAAGCTTGCTCTACTTTCTTCCCCTGAAAAATGTTTTCCTGTAATGAATTGTAAATTGGGTGGTGTTCCATCTGCCCACATTTTGCATGAGCTTCTTTATAGACAAAGGAATTTTTAACCTGTGAGTATTTACCGTATTTTTCTGTGTATAACATGCCCCCCATGTATAAGACGGTATGGGACTCCAACTAGAGAAAATGGGGGGAGATTGCCCCCGTGTGTAAGACACCCCCCACTTTTTAGCATTAATTTTAAATTAAAAAACCTAGTCTTAAACACGGGAAAATGCAGTATTTATTTAGGCTACTTTCAGCTCACCCTTCATTCCAAAGGATGCTAGGGAACAGACAAAACTGAAATGTATCACATAAAGAATAATAAAACATAGAAGCAGATACATACAGAGACATTTGGGGCAGTGTGTGTGTTTGGGTAAATGCCTGAATATGGCTTACGATTCATGTTTATCAAAGTTTGCTGAGTTCAGATGAAATGGTAAAGTGTGGTTTGCCACTAAACCAGGATCAAATGCTTCTAACTGCTGTGTTTAAAAGCAGGGACATGCTCTAAGGTGCATGCTAATGATGTTAAACTATGATTAGGGTTTTGAACAGCCCTCTTATCTTAGCTTCTCTGTTTTTATTTTACCAAAAGTGTTTATCTGGGTGTTTACAAAGAACTACTTCCAAGCATTCCCAGTAGAGGTTTCAACTTTCCCCCTTTGGTTGGAAAGTTATTTCCCCTCCTTCCCCCAATCTCTGCCATATTGCACACTGCTTGGGCATAATGAGTTCGTTACACAAATTTAGTGGCTCAGCACAAAGTGGAAAACGGGTTTACCTTTCAGCCATAATATCACTAATTTTTAAAAGCGACCTTGCTATGAAAATATTTTCATATGGTTGTTGTTGTTTAGTCGTTTAGTCGTGTCCGACTCTTCATGACCCCGTGGACCAGAGCACGCCAGGCACTCCTGTCTTCCACTGCCTCCCGCAGTTTGGTCAAACTCATGCTGGTAGCTTTGAGAACACTGTCAAACCATCTTGTCCTCTGTTGTCCCCTTCTCCTTGTGCCCTCCATCTTTCCTAACATCAGGGTCTTTTCCAGGGAGTCTTCTCTTCTCATGAGGTGGCCAAAGTATTGGAGCCTCAGCTTCAGGATCTGTCCTTCCAGTGAGCACTCAGGGCTGATTTCCTTCAGAATGGATAGGTTTGATCTTCTTGCAGTCCATGGGACTCTCAAGAGTCTCCTCCAGCACCATAATTCAAAATTTCATATGGTAACCATCTTCAAATATCTGAAGGGCTATCACATGGAAGATGGAGTAAGCTAGTTTTCAGCTGCTCCAGAAGGTAGGACCCAAACCAATGGATTCAAGTTACAAGGAAGGAGATTCTGACTAAACATTAGGAGGAACTTTCTGGAAAAGACCATATCGGAAGCTAGCAATTTTTAAGCAGAGGTTGGATGGCCATCTGTCACAGATTAAATAGCTGTGATTCCTTCATTTTGGGCGTTGGACCACATGGCCCTTAGAGGGCCCTCCCAGCTCTATAATTATACTACAACAACAACAACAACAATTTATTTATATCCTGCCCATCTGGCTGAGTTTCCCCAGCCACTCTGGGCGGCTCCCAATCAAGTGTTAAAAACAGTACAGCGTTACATATTAAAAACTTCCCTGAACAGGGCTGCCTTCAGATGTCTTCTGAATGTCAGGTAATTGTTTATCTGTTTGACATCTGATGGGAGGGTGTTCCACAGGGCAGGCGCCACTACCGAGAAGGCCCTCTGTCTGGTTCCCTTCTCGCAATGAGGGAACCGCCAGAAGGCCCTCGGCACTGGATCT
Organism: Podarcis muralis; assembly: GCF_964188315.1. NCBI lineage: Eukaryota > Metazoa > Chordata > Lepidosauria > Squamata > Lacertidae > Podarcis > Podarcis muralis. The sequence continues at coordinate 18,150,423 of NC_135658.1, read as the reverse complement.
CAGTGTCCGGGCTGAACGATGGGGGCGGAGACGCTCCTTCAGGTATACAGGACAGAGGCCGTTTAGGGCTTTAAAGGTCAGAACCAACAATTTGAATTGTGCTCGGAAACGTATATGATTCTGTGGGTAATCTCTTATTTATTTCAAATGTGATATTGATGATGTGTGACTTTCAGTGTTATGCTTTGTGATTTTTAGTGCTGTGCTTTCATTGATGGTGACCAGTATCTCCTATTTATAATGTTTAGATCGTTCGGAGCATCAGCATCTAGCAAAAGGAGCTCACAGAGCCTGGCATCAAAAGGAGTAGACTTTGAATCCGATGAGGTACAAAAATATTTTCTCTTCAGTGTACTTCCTTTAATTTGTATATAAAATAGTACTGGACGATGCCACGTATGTGTGTTTTTAAAGTTCCTTAATATGCGTTTAGTAATAAACTTGCTTGTTCCTAACTTTATCTTCAAAACCTGTGCATTGGCTCCCTGTTCCATTATGTCCATTAGCTTGTCTCGCTGAAAAAGGGTAGTGTTCGTTTGTTTATTTCATAAAATTTACATACCGCTTGTAGGAAAAACCCTCCAAGCAGTTTACAGAAAAGATAAAACGGTAAAATAATCAGAAAAAATATTTGCAACCACAATTTAAAATATACAGAAAGTTAAAACTGCAAAAAAATTGACTAAGACAAATTAAAATGCCTACAGGCTTTCTGAATATCTGGGTAGGCTTGTCTAAATAAGAATGTCTTCAGCAAGTGCCGAAAGGAATATAATAAGTACCTGCCTGATCTCAATAGGCAGGGAGTTCCAAAGTGTCAGTGCTGCCACATTTAAGTCATCAAGTTCCTACAGATGCAGTGCAGGTACTGTTTGGCACTTGTAAAAGTGCCAGTTCTGCCGATCAAAGCAGTCAGTCATTAGGTGATGGCGAGAAAACCCTGTTAAAAACGACAAGCTTAAATTTGTATGCTTCAGTTTTGACAGGCGAGCAAATTCCTCCTAATTAATGCCTGTCATGGCTCAAATAACTGGTGTACCCTCTACCCTAACAACTAGGAAACAGGTTCTTCGAATAAACATTTTGCCGCTGGTTGAACAAGGAGACATATTTCTCCTCCCTAAAGTCATTCTTCCTCCGTGGATGGTTTCAGACAACCATTGACTCACCTGCTTCCTGACAGAGCTGGCCCATATTTGGCAACTCCCTTGGGTGTCAAAATGTGCTGGGTTTCAGTCACAATCTTGGGAAGAAAGCCCCTTTCTGCACTTTTTTAGTCCTTGTTTTTCTTGGTGGAATAGGGATTCTAAACAGTGCTAGCGATGCAGTACACTCCTTCAGGAATCTAGTTATTTAGTGCAGTTAACTGATGTGGGACACAGTGGTGTGACAGTCACTGAGGTCTGGGAAGGCCACTTGTGACTCATGCACTCTTAGGCTGGACTCCCACAGTATGGAGCATGGCAGCAAGCGTGGATTTTGCAGGCAGCTCTGATAACAGAAGAACCTGCTTTGCAACCGAGGGCAGGACCACTGAATCTGACATGTTGCATCATACAGGTCATGGGCACTCATGCCAGGAGGAATATAACTGATAAATTTGAGGAAGTCTGGCAAGGGTTCTTAGAATTATTTTGAAGGCTGATAACAATGAGAAAGAATTGACTGGATGCTTTGGTTGGTATTGATTTAAGTATATTTGCAGAAACAACATGGATGTTTTCCCTTGGTCTCTTTGTTGGTCAAACCTCGCAGATCCCTCCACAAAGTGCTGTATACTAATACTTACATTCCATCTTTCCTTTTATTTTTAGTTTGACTCAGTAGTTTTGGCCAATTTCAAAATGATAACAAATTTTCTGTACTATAGCCATAACTGTCTGTCCCGGTTTTCACACGTCACTTCAGTGATTCTGTACTACTTTTTTGTGTTCTTGTGAAAAAGGTTCAATAAAAAATCAAAATGTGCAAAATGAGATTTCTGTTCTTGGAAAGGTGGCCTTGTCGATGTCTTAAACTGAAATTCTCTTATTATTTCACAGGATGATTCTGAGTTATTCAAGAGCACTTCAAGAAGAAGCAGGCGATAATTTCAGAGCCCGCTGTATGGAAGGATAATGCAGGCGGGGGGAAAAAACCCTCTGGAAATTCTGTAAAGGAATCTTACGATCTATGCAGCTTTTCTCCAATAATTTCACAGTTAATTACATGTTGCCTTGAAATGTTTTGCTTCCTTGATGGAGGAGTAATTCTTACTCTATATGTAGTATCACTTAATGCAAATGATATTTCTAATAGCTGAATCATATTCCTCCCCGCCCTTGTTTAAGATAGAATAAATACTCAAAAAAGATGATGAGGCAGTGGGACCATTGCCCAGGCCATAGCTGAGGAACAGCCAGTGATTTTTAAAATTCCATTGCCTTTTTTATATTACAGAGGAATAAATGAGACCTTTTTCTGTAAGTGAATCGACAGTGCTCTCGCTTGCTTTCTTTGTTTCTTAAACCTTATACTTCAGTCATAGAGGGAATGCTGACAGTGTTAAGTATTAAATCCACCTTGGTTGCTTCCTGTAAGCAGGAGGCAGTAAGCAGGGCTTGCCAAGTCCTTGGATATAAAATGTGACTCTCATTCCGAAACTGTTTATAAGCTTAAAAGTACTGTTCAGCATGAAGAATCTCAGAAAGCATAAATAGCTTTAGGGTAATGCCTTATTCTGAATGCTTTGCAACACTTTCTTAGCAATTCCACCAGCTGGCTACGTTGAGCTGGTGCTGGTTGGGTGCCTGTAATTGTAAGAAAAATTGGCAGGGATTTAATTGATATGGATAGAAAGTAGTAAATTGAGATGGTACATGGATAAAAGGCCATAGCCCTATCTGGCGTTTCTTATTTTTCAGTTCTTCCTCTGTTTTGTATCTGCCCAAATTATGGCCATTGTTTCATTGACTTCGGAAACATCAGTCCGAAAGAAGGGTACCTGAAGATAATTTCCAACATAAAGAGCCATGTTGGATTTGGTAAATGTTTGAGTGGAGCGGTATATTTTTACATGGAAAGTCCATTGGCAACGAAGATGATATTTTTATAGACATTTTAACTGTCTTAGAAAAACACATAGAACAAATAATGTTATTTATGTGTTATGGAACTGTTAAATACTGGGGCTTTCTTAAAATTCTATGTTTTGCCTTCTCATATTATCAAGATTTTGGGTGGGTTCATAATGCCTGCTTAGAATACTTCTGAATTTTGGTTTGGTCTTATCAAACATAGAATCAGAAAAGAGGCTCTTGATTATACTGCAATAAGGAGAAAGGTACAGTGAATAGTGACTGCATTGAAGTACTTATTTTCGTTGATTTCTCTGTGGAGTGCCTTCATGACCGGAAGCCCCAGAACCTCCCCATGCTTCATCCACAACCTGTTTTCGTCTCCTTGTTGGCCAAACCTACCAGCTAGAATAGAGATGTGTTTCAGAAACTAATATTCTGTATACAACCAATTTGCAAATAAATTTACAAAAAGCAAGGTGGGTTTAACTTTAATTGCCTATTACCCATTTTTTATAACTGTGATTACCCTGCCTGACATAAAATAAACGGAGTATGTACAGTTGATACTGAAATGGCAGAAGAAAAAAGCTGCAGATGCAAACCCACCGTTGGGGGTGGAGACTGGAAGCCTTGTGAACCGTGAACCGTGCTCCCCAAATGAGCAGAAGACCAAGAAACAGTGTTTACAACCAGTGGCGAAGCTGCATGCCCCGCTACCGGGGGCGGAGGGCAGGCGGGGGCGTGGCTGGCACCCCTCAGGGGGCATGGCATGCGTTCTGGGGATGTGATGCGCCGCCTGTGGGGCGTGGCACCCGGTGCGGGGGGGGCGGGGGAGATGCTCAGTGCATGTCTGGGGGGGCCGCCGCGATGGCACCCTACCGGAATAGTGGTGCCGGGGGTGGTCTACTCCCTCTGCACTCCCATTCCTCCGCCAGTGTTTACAACATATCCCCAGCAGGCTGTATTTATCAGGATCAAGTACAGTGGTACCTCTGGTTACGAACTTAATTCGTTCCGGAGGTCCGTTCTTAACCTGAAACTGTTCTTAACCTGAGGTACCACTTTAGCTAATGGGGCCTCCTGCTGCTGCCGCTGCACGATTTCTGTTCTCATCCTGAAGCAAAGTTCTTAACTCGAGGTACTATTTCTGGGTTAGCGGAGTCTGTAACCTGAAGAGTCTGTAACCCGAAGTACCACTGCAAATTAAAAGAATACAACCTACCAATGTATTTTGAACCTCATGAGAAGAGGGGAATTCTGAAGCCTACTTCCTCCAAGACTGATTCCAGGTTGCTACCTGTGACAACCAAGAACAGCAAAGGGAGGTCAAATGGGAGTGACACTACTAACACCAGTAGCACTCAGGAATGTAACAAGAGAAGAAATGTTCTAGCAACTTAAAATTTTTAAACCAGAACTTATGGAATGCTGTGGGACTTACATACTTGTAGTGAATCAACAGAAATGACCCTCCGTGATGAAAAGCTAAAAAACCTGAATTTTGAAAATAAACTGAAAATTGATTTTGATCTGCATTTCCTGTTTAATAATAATAATAATAATAATAATAATAATAATAATAATTTATTCATACCCCGCCCATCTGGCTGGGTTTCCCCAGCCACTCTGGGCGGCTCCCATCCGAATATTAAAAACACAATACAGCACAATACAGTTTTCCGTTTCCACAGAGGAAACATTACAGGAAGCAGTGAAGATAGTTAATAAAGGGAATATGCATAAAAGAAATGAGCTTCATTAATAAGCAGAACAAAATCAAATTCTGGAAAAGAAACTAGAATTCACATGGCTATATAGGAAAACAGGTTTCACAAAAATTAGGCAGAAAATAGAGGAAAAAATGCACACAATTAAATTTACCCGGTACTTGAAAGTGAAAAAAGCGGTGGATTTATTAAATCTACCTGCATGCCCTCCCTATTAAAGTAGGGTGCTCCCCACTTTATGCGATTTCACTTATGCATGAGGGCCACCGGAACATAACCCCCACAAATGTTGGGGGACGCCTCTACTACACGTACAATTTTATTTAATGAAATTATGAACAATGCCAAAACAGAAGTCAAATATTGTAAGTATGGTAACAACATTTGGGAAGAAGGTTTTAATTAAATCTCAGCCATAATTGGATGGGGGGTGGGATCAGAAAAAAAAGCTTATTTGACTCTCTTAAATATATTTACAGGGGAAAATCTGGATAGTTTACATTAAAACTTGGTGGGCCACTTTGGTGGACATAGAAACCTTACCCATAAGCTGAAATTACGACTTGCAGTTAAGTAGCCTTGTTGGTGCTTTTGCATTATCATTGCAGTAGGAAAAATTTCATTTTTCACTATTTGCAAAAGAACTTCAATCCTTTCATGTAACCAAGAAGGATGGATAGTGAAGCATTTTCTTTCTCCGAGCAATAAATATTTACTGTCCTCTGTTGCCTAGCAGCAAATGCCTCTATAAGAATCAACATCTTCCTGCTTTGAGATGCTAGCTGTGATTTTGAAAAGGTGTTTTGCCCCCAGAGATGAAAGCCTGTGGTCAATGCATGTCAGTTGTGTGTGTTTATTTAGCAGTCATCAATATAGCTGCTAAGTTATTAAAACCCAACATTGGTTATGAATAAAAATGAAATACATGGTTGAAAATACATTCTTCTCTCTTAAATATATTTTCCAACAATGTATTTCATAGTGAAATGTATTTCAGAGGGAAGAATGTGAGAGAATGTATTATTAACAACATAATTTCGTAGAGAAATCTATTCTCTCACATTTTTCTATTTAAACATGGCCACATTGTAATGCGGCATCGCAGTTGCAAAGATTTTAATAACAAGGCAGCTCACATTTACATAGGATAGGGTCATCTGAATGTGTGTTAAGGTATATCTGTCAGGATCCAAGGGACTATATTACGGGCGTGCAAGAGCTTGCATGTCTCTGTTAGATATCACCAGGGGGCACCACACACCCAGTTTCAAAAGTGGTGTCTATGGGCCATGTGAGGTTGCTGCTCTAGAAACATATGACCAACTCATTGGACATTCAGAAATGATGGCGTCCTGGCAATTTCTCAGCACCATGCACAGGTATATATTAGAAGCTGCCCTATATGGAGCCAGATTGTTGATTTATTTAGCTAGGTATTGTCCACCTTGACTGGCAACAGCTCCCCAGGGTTTCAGACCAGAAGTCTTCTCCAGCCCTACCTGGAGATCTCTGGCACTGAACCAGAGACCTCCTTCATGGAAGGCAGATGGTCTACCACCCAACTAGAGAGCCAGTGTGGTGTAGTGGTTAAGAGCGGTAGTCTCGTAATCTGGGGAACCGGGTTCGCGTCTCCGCTCCTCCACATGCAGCTGCTGGGTGACCTTGGGCCAGTCACACTTCTTTGAAGTCTCTCAGCCTCACTCACCTCACAAAGTGTTTGTTGTGGGGGAGGAAGGGAAAGGAGAATGTTAGCCGCTTTGAGACGCCTTAAAGGGAGTGAAAGGCAGGGTATCAAATCCAAACTCTTCTTCTTCTTCCTTCCCCAGCATATTTTTGCCGATAGCTTATGAAGACTTGTCCACAGCCCAAGGTCCATATATTTGCAAGGAAATCGAAAGCAATGGAGGGATGCACCTTAAATGGAAAAGCGTCAGTCAAAATGGTGGGAATTAACTTTAATTGTGTTTATCTAAAGACAACTACTTTATCCTCAAAGTGCTACCTCTCTAGGGGGACGGGCGGAGAAAGCAATAATGGAGCAATCATTGTTGGGAGTGTTTTTCACAAATGCCTCATCGGTACCCTAGGTATAAACCATGCCACTTGGCTCCTGAAGAATGCTGCCAAAGTGTTTGCATGTGTTCATATTTTACCTTTTCAGCTAGATAGATAACGGTGAAAGCTTGTGGGGTTCTGCACAAGGCAGAAACTAGCCTACAATTTACTTGAATAGAAGATACTTTTCAATTGGACCACCTTCCTGAACACAACACCGCGGACACTGACCAAACTAGGAGTTACTGCCGTGACATAAGAAGCCAGCATTGTGGTAATTGGTGGATTATTTCCGCTCCCCCACCCTGTTCCTATTTTTCAGAAAGAGTGGAAGCAGAAAATTGAACCCAGAGGGGAGTGTGTGCAGACGAAACAGGTGCTTCGGAATAGGAACAATACTGTAAACCAATAGGCTGGGTTCTTAGTCAGCTTTCTATCAGGTAATGTGCTGAGAAACTCCTGAGTGCCTTGATTACGGGAGAGACTTGCAAGGGCACAGCAGTTACCACTGATATTTTGCCAATACATTTCTGCACCTTGTTCACAGTCCTAAAGACTGCCTCCTAACAAAAGCTGAGCATGCCTGGTTCTATGTCCTATCGACTGAGCACATAGAGGGAGCTGCTTTGGAAGACGGACGTTGATGCTTTCCAGCCCCATGGGAACGATTACTTGCTATATGTGGCTTTACCTCACTCACTTTTCTAACTCCCTCGTGAGATCCGAAAAGTTTGCAGTCAATGGAAGCTTGGGGGCGTTATTTGAAGTACCGAACATCTCTCACTTTTTATCTTGGACAAACTATACACTTGCTGACTGGCAGAGCTTTCTGGAAGGGAAAAGGTATGGGTCCGGTTCCCAAAACCTTCTTGTGAAAATCCTCCTCGTCGTGGCGTACTCGGTTATCATAGTCTTCTCCCTCTTCGGCAACGCCTTGGTGTGTCACGTCATGGTCAAAAACAAACGGATGCATTTTGCCACCAGCCTGTTCATTGTGAATCTTGCTGTGGCAGACTTGATGATCACCTTTCTCAACACTCCCTTTACGTTGGTAAGAGCATGGGGATAATGTTCATATTTATTGAGATTATTGTTTAAGTAGCATGTGGATTTAGCTCCCTTGTGTCTGCTAAAATTATTAGGGGGGCAGGGGGTGGGAGCAACACCGTTTATTTAAAACTAGTAATGGATAGTGATTGCTTGCAGGATGGTTGTTCTGTGTTTGCGTGTGTGTAAGCAGAGAGCTGTGTTATCCTAGCTACTTATACTAAGCTAGTAATGTGTTTAAGGGTATCATTGTACTTTTTAAAAGCACCTCAAAGATCCATTAGTAAAAGTCTCTTTTCACAAGCACTTGCAAACTGAAACAGATGTACTGCATTGGGAAATTACTTGCAGAAATGTGCACCTTAATAAAAATCTGCATAGAACAATGTGCCAGGAGAAGTTTGCATTAAAACACTGATGAATTTTCATGAGTTTTTTGGGGGGGTGGGGTGGGGTGGAGAATCTCAACAGAAATGTGATGAACTGAATTTAAGGTTGGAAAAAATGAGAAACGAGATTGACAGAATCTTTTCTCCTTAGCTGAGCATGAGTGGCTTGCTTAGTCAGGTCTCAGAAATACTGCAGAGAAAAGCAAGTTAAAAGACAGTTCTTCTGAACTGTCTGGGGTGTGTGTGTGTGTGTGTGTGTGTGTGTGTGTGTGTGTGAGAGAGAGAGAGAGAGAGAGAGAGAGAGAGAGAGAGAGAGAGAGAATGCATTTGTGCTGGAAATAGAAGCAAGTCCTATCAAGGAGGATATTGGCCGACCACAACCCCAAGCCCTACTGTGATGGTAAAAAGTGAAAATTGTCTTGTTCCTGCCAGGCTCGCTTCGTGAACAGTACGTGGATATTTGGGAAAGAGATGTGCCACATCAGTCGATTTGCCCAGTACTGTTCCCTCCATGTCTCTGCCTTGACCCTGACGGCTATTGCCATAGACAGACGCCAGGTGAGGAACTTTTTATTCCAAATGGCAATCAACAACATTTGGTGCATGCTTTATTTTACTTCTAAAAGCCTTTTTAAGGGGATAGCCAGCTGGCAGGCCTCACCCAATATCCCACAACATCTCCCACGAGGAATATTAACCCCTTTTCTTGGTGACAAAACCTCCTTCCAGAGCGTTGCTATTTTGCAGGTGGGATTTAACTGCATACAGGCAAAGTTGGGTTGTGCAATTAAAGTGAATTTTGTGCTTGAAGAAGCTCTCCTCTCCCCACTCCCGCACCAGATCAGTCCTTTTCCCCATAAGGGAAGTGATTGGGGAAATTCACTGAAAAGTGTAGGAGATAAATTTTGTGATGTGACATCATATAATCTCCCCTCAGACAGACAAGAACGAATGCTCAATAAGTAGCAGCAGCAGATGACATAGAATGCTCCTGCAAACTTTACCTTTACATTTCTAAAATAAAGCTTTTTTCCCCAACATGCTCTGCAAACAGGTGATACTGCATCCTCTAAAGCCTCGGATTTCGACTGCAAAGGGTCTCGTTTGCATCTCCATCATCTGGCTAATGGCCACATGCTTCTCTCTCCCACATGCCATCTACCAGAAATTATTCACTTTTGAATACAGGTAAGGGGGACTTTTTGGCAGGGCAGTCGTGGTGTGCTGGTCCCGGGGGGTTACCATGCAGCGTGGTCCGAGTCCAGTCCAAGGTCAAGGGTGTGATATGGGGGCTGTCTGTCAAGGCAGAAGCAGGGTCCAAGGCAAGGAGTCAGGTGAGGTCAGGAACTCTGGCAGAAGAGCAGGACAGGTTGCTGGCAGGAACAGGTTACCAACAATGTTGCTCCCACAACCTGGGACTGGGCTGGCTGGCTTTTATGTCCTTTGAGGCATAGGGCAGCCCCGGTTCACAGGTGACTCGCCTCCCCTGGCCTTAAGGCGAGCACTCCTCCTGCGAGAACTTAGTTCCCTCCACCTCTCTGCCCTGAGCCTCTGCAGCTCAGGTGAGGCTGGAGGGTTACTGGACCCAGAGGCAACCTCACCTTCCCCTGACGGGGCTGAGAGTGGAGCACCTGCAGGCAATGGGTCCTCGATCACCTCCGGAGCCAGAGCAGATTCAGCTGGTGTCTGCTCCTGAGGATCCAGCACAGATTCAGATCCAGCTTCAGATTCAAGCCCCAACCCCAGCTCAGCTGGTCCTGGAGGCGGGGACTCCTGTGCAGGCTGGGATTCCTCAGGTTCAGCCTCTGAATCTGATTCCCAGGCCATCACACTTGGGCTTCTCTCAGGTAATGGCATCCTTGAGTCAGTGACGGACTTGGGTACGAGGGTGCCTTATGTAAGACCAAGATTAGGAACCCACCCCTTCCCTTGTTGGGATACTGCTGGGAGACGGGGGCATTTGGCAGGCCCCCAGCTGGCTCCAGCCACTGGCCAGCAGCCAGGCGAAACTCCAGTTCTTGGTATAGCATCAATCAGTGACACAAGCCTCAGATACCCTTAGAGACTTGGCACGCTCATATCAGCAGAGTGAGTAACTTCTCACAACAGAAGAGGCGGACAGAGACATGTGTAAGCATTATTTACAGGTGTTTATTCAGCATAGTTCAGGAGCAAAGGAAAAAACATGTCTGCTTCCCTTTGTTTCCAAGCACACAGCGGCAAAGCAAAAGCAACATAGAACGGAAGTTCCCAGCAGACTGTGCTGGAAGTAAACAGGCATGTGACACACAACAGTCATACCCGTTCCCTTTTAAGGTGGAACGGAACTATATCCTAACACCCCTGTCCCTTTGCTTCCTTCCCAAAGATGGGTGAGGAGGGGCACAACTTTGGGAAGGAGGCACGCGGGAAGGAGGCAGGGTCCTAGAGCCCTCTCAACTCTTTCCCAAAGCTGGGAAAGCACTAACTCGAATTTGGGAAGGAGGCGGGAGGACTCTAGAACCCTGTCAGAGTCCTCATGTCTTCTTCCCAAAGTCCATTGGGGGTGGGGAACATTCTACAGACAGAGGACCACATTCCCAGCTGGGCAGTCTTTCTGGGGCCACATGCTGGTGGTGGGTGGAGCCAGAGACAAAAGTGGGTGGAGCAGAAAAATGTAATGTTTTTACTGTTGTGCTAGTTCCTGTACAGGGGGACGCAGGTGGCGCTGTGGGTTAAACCACAGAGCCTAGGACTTGCCCATCAGAAGGTCGGTGGTTCGAATCCCCGCGACGGGGTGAGCTCCCATTGCTTGGTCCCTGCTCCTGCCAACCTAGCAGTTTGAAACCATGTCAAAGTGCAAGTAGATAAATAGGTACTGCTCCGGCAGGAAGGTAAACAGCATTTCCGTGCGCTGCTCTGGTTCGCCAGAAGCGGCTTAGTCATGCTGGCCACATGACCCGGAAGCTGTACACTGGCTCCCTCGGCCAATAAAGCGAGATGAGCGCCGCAACCCCAGAGTCAGCCACGACTGGACCTAATGGTCAGGGGTCCCTTTACCTTTACTTTAGTTCCTGTACACACCCCTCTATCCTTAGCAAGCAAGGGATGCTCTTTCCATTCCAGGACACATCCTAGCTAGGCAAAAACATTCCAGTTCTGTATGAAACAAGGCCAGTGAGGGTAGTAGGCTTGGAGAGGGTGTGTGAGGATGAGTCCCAAGGGCCAGATAGAGAGGCCGGGAAGCTGGGCCTGCGGTTCCCCACTCCTGATCCAGAAGATTCTATGTTGAGATTAATGACCCTCAGGGGTCAAACTCCACAATTCTATGATTCTAAGTGAGGGCTACCCAAAAATACCCCAGGAGCCAGTTTATAGTGCTGTCAATGGGACGCTGGTGGCTCTGTGGTCTAACCCACTGAGCCTTATGGGCTTGCCAATTGGAAGGTTGGTGGTTCGAATCCCCGCAGTGCAGTGAGCTCCCATTGCTCTGTCCCAGCTCCTGCCAACCTAGCAGTTCGAAAGCACGCCAGCGCAAGTAGATAAGTAGGTACCGCTGTGGCGGGAAGATAAACAGCATTTCTGTGCTCTCTGGTTTCCATCATGGTGTCCCATTGTGCCAGAAGCGGTTTAGTCATGCTGGCCACATGACTCGGAAAGCTGTGGACAAACGCTGGCTCCCTCAGCCTGAAAGCGAGATGAGCACCGCAACCCCATAGTCGCCTTTGACTGGACTTAACTGTCCAGGGTTCCTTTTTTTAAAAGTGCCATCTGATGAACAACCTAGTGTTTCCTCACTGCTGAAGCCAAGCCAGACGCAATAGAGAACCTCTAGCGGTCCCCTGGCACAGCATGTTAACAGAATATCTACCCTTGATTTTCAGGGAGGAGATCACCCGATCCTTGTGCCTCCCCAATTTTCCCGAGCCAGCTGATTTGTTCTGGAAGTACCTGGACTTGACAACTTTCGTTCTGCTCTATGTGCTGCCCCTTCTCATTATCTCCATCACCTACGTGACTATCGCCAAGAAGCTCTGGTTCCGCACTGCCATTGGGGTTGTGATGGTTGAGCAGTACTTTGCCCTCCAGAGGAAGAAGATTATGACCATTAAGATGCTGATGCTGGTGGTGGTGATCTTCGCTGTCTGCTGGTTCCCTTTGAACTGCTACGTCCTCCTCCTCTCCAGCCAAGTCATCCACACCAACAATGGCCTGTATTTTGCTTTCCACTGGCTGGCCACAAGCAGCACCTGTTACAACCCCTTTATTTACTGCTGGCTCAATGAGAATTTCAGGGCAGAGCTGAAGACCTTTCTTAAGGTCTGCCGGAAATCCCCAGATCCAAGGGAGCAAAGACTTCCGTCTCCTGCTGGTCTGCCGTGCAGGGCAGCCTGGCCACAGAGAGATCACTGCAAGGGTTTACAGGTCTCCCTTGACCTCCCGTCCACCTCCAATTTTCAGCTGAGAAAGAATGACATCACTGCTGTGCAGCCTATAGTTGCTGTGACTTGAGCATCGAAGCAGACTAATTGGGTTGTCTATGGCAGCACTGCAAGGAGGCCTTCTCCAGGTCTGATGGACTGGGCAACTGCGCAAAAAGCTCTGCCTCATCCTTTAGTGTGTGTGGCTTTGCTCACTCGCTTGAGTCTTTCGAAGCTCTGAAGAACCATGTGTTTGCTCCCGTGTTGTGCTCCTGTGAGATTCAGTGCTATTGCAATGGATGGATAGGTGGCAAGAGGTTGATGTCAAGGATATTCCTTTGGGGCAGAGAGTTAGCCCTTCTAAATCCTCCCAGCTCCATGGTTCTGGGTCCACCACACTGCCAATGATGGGCAGGAACCAATCTGGCAGCTGCTAATGACATCAAGGCTAGGTTTTCACATGTGATGGAGGGGTTGGCATTATTCTCTAAAGAGATAAGAGCCAAATAGGGGTCCGGAGCCAAGTTTTGTTGAGTGATACTTGACATTAAAGAAAGCATCCCGGACTAAGATTGGTTAACCACTTTGTGTTCCCATCACACACGCAGGAACGAGTCTCAGTGCCCACATTTTATCCAGCAATAGGCAGACATAGACTTTGCTGTTTGGGAAAGGCATCTACAACAATTTTGAGAGTGGCATCCCGAATCCTGGCCAAAATAGATTTTAGGGGACGTTTTGTCCAGAGACTTATCTCAGAGTGTTTCACCCCTGAAGAAAGCCTTTATTTGCCTTTGCAGTTGAGTTAAGCAACACAATAACCTTACACAATTCAGTTGACATGTATTTTAGTTGCAAAGGCTCTTATTGATTACGTTAGTTGTCAGTGCTACTTTCTGAGCAAAGTCATGGAGTCTGCAGAATAGGCTTCTTGCTGTGACTAAATTATTTTTTGCAATGACTAAGCATCGTTCAGCCTTTGTTTTCCAATGTGTGATGGTGTGACATTTGAAAATAATCACCAGGGTTTTAATGCATTTTTTTAGCCCTAGTTTGTTACGCTAGGGTTCCTGTAAAAGCTTGCTTTATGAAACAGCAAACCAACTGCAAGAAAGCTCGTTCTGTGACTAAATAATAAAGACTATTTCTGTTACCAGCTGCCTGGGTCCTCTGATTCCATCATACTACACGTGGGTCTCCAGATATTGCTCTACTATAACCCCCATGATCTCTGGCCGTCAGCTGAGCTGGCTGGCAATGATGGGAGTTGTAGTCCAACATTATCTGTGGGCCCAAACTTGAAGAATTCTGGAGTAAATCATTAGTGCAGCTGGATAAGCATAGGTCATACATGAACTATGCTGCCATAGATGGAGGTAATAGGACATTAAAAAACAACAATTAGCACATCGCAATGTTCAAGAGCAGTGATGTGACCAGGACAGGGCTTTAGGGCAGAAGGGCCTCAAATTCAGCAGGGCTGCATACCCTCCAAGTATCCCAATTTTTCAGGGACAGTCCCAGAATTACAGAAGCCGTCCTGGTTTCTGATTTAATCCCGGAATGTCCCAGTTTTCCTTTTCCCTCCCCTTTGGAGTGTGTGTGTGTGTGTGTGTGTGTGTGTGTAGGTGCAAAAACTGAGTACTGTTTATGCTGAAAATAAAATACTTGCACCAAATTTGAATTATTTTTTCCGAAATACTTTATTGTCACTTGTACAACTTGTATACAGTGAGATTACACAAGCACCCCCCACTCAGCTCTCTTAGTCTTAATTCCCCTCGTCTACTGACACACACACACACACCAAACCTGAAAGTCAGTTGCCCTGTTGTTATCTTATCATTCAGCAGCCTAACAGCCCACGGAGAAGCTGTTCTTTGCTCTGTTGGTGGGACTAATCATGCTTCCATATCTTCTGCCCGAGGGCAGGAGATCAAGAAAGTGCCGGCCAGAGTGTGAATCATCCCTGAGAATTTTCCTCACTCTCCTGAGGCAATGTTCTTCTGCTATTTCATCCAGCGGATTCACGGGACAGCCCATAATATCTTGTGAAGGAATAAAGGAAATGGTGATGAATTGGGAGTGGGGAGACCTGGTAAATGTATTATATTTCTGTTTAAATGATAAGTCATCATTTGCATGTCCACACTCTGTAGCTCAGTGGTAGAGAGAAAAAGGTCCCAGTTTCAATCGCTCATCTCCAGGCAGGACTTGTCTGAAAAGTCCCTTGTATGAATACTTGGCTGTCAGTCAGAATAGACAATGCTGAGCTAATTGAGACCGTGGTCTGTCTTGGGATAAAGGTGGCTTCCTATTAATTGGTACAAGTGAATTATATGCAGGTCTGCATATTTTTTGATAAGCATTTTAATCTCTCCCCTCTCCCCTGTCTCTTTCTGTCTTTCTCTGTACAGAGAAAGAGAGAGATGGACGGATGGCTTTTAATCATGATGGATATATGTTACTGCCAGGATCAGGCAGATTGCATCTGAGTTCTTAAGCATGTCAGACTAGTACCTGGGAGACCAGGGTTCCTCCCCTCCACAGTCATCCATTCAGTCACTTCCTCTCAGCCTAACCTACCTCACAGGGGGGTTGTGAGGATTAAATGGGGAAAGGAAGAACCATACACGCCACCTTGAGTTCCCTGGAGGAAAATGTGGGATATAAATGCAATAAATAAATTAATACATATATATAAAAGGTAAAGGGACCCCTGACCATTAGGTCCAGCTGTGGCCAACTCTGGGGTTGCGGCGCTCATCTCGCTTTATTGGCCGAGGGAGCCGGCGTACAGCTTCCGGGTCATGTGGCCAGCATGACTAAGTCGCTTCTGGCGAACCAGAGCAGCGCACGGAAACGCCGTTTACCTTCCCGCCGGAGCGGTACCTATTTATCTAGTTGCACTTTGACGTGCTTTCGAACTGCTAGGTTGTCAGGACGGGGATTCGAACCACCGACCTTCTAATCGGCAAGCCCTAGGCTCTGTGGTTTAACCCACGGTGCCACCCGCGTCCCATATATAGATATACAGTCATTT
This sequence comes from Podarcis muralis, assembly GCF_964188315.1. Classification (NCBI taxonomy): domain Eukaryota; kingdom Metazoa; phylum Chordata; class Lepidosauria; order Squamata; family Lacertidae; genus Podarcis; species Podarcis muralis. The sequence goes on along the minus strand of NC_135658.1, from coordinate 18,134,703 downwards.
AGTCGTGTCCGACTCTTCGTGACCCCATGGACCAGAGCATGCAAGGCACTCCTGTCTTCATTCTCTCATACATATATATATGGCATCTGACTGACCAATGTGAGAACAGGCCATTGGACTAGATGGGCCTTTGTTCCTATCAGGCAAGGTGCTTATGTTCAAAAAATGAGAGTTGGACAAATGGCATTGGTATAATTCATTCCAATCAAATGTTAGGCCCTATGTGATGCTATTTCTGCACCCAGTTGTCTTGAAGGATAGTGGATCTGTCACTTGGCCCCAAACTCCCACTCTGAAGTAGAATAATAATAATAATAATAATAATAATAATAATAATAATTTATTATTTATACCCCGCCCATCTGGCTGAGTTTCCCGGCAACTCTGGGCGCCTCCCAAACGAGTGTTAAAAACAATACAGCATTAAATATTAAAAACTTCCCTAAACAGGGCTGCCTTCAGATGACTTTTGAAGATAGGATAGCTGCTTATTTCCTTCACATCTGAAGGGAGGGCATTCAACAGGGCGGGCGCCACTACCGAGAAGGCCCTCTGTCTGGTTCCCTGTAACCTCACTTCTCGCAATGAGGGAACCGCCAGAAGGCCCTCGGCGCTGGACCTCAGTGTCCGGGCTGGATGATGGGGTGGAGACGCTCCTTCAGGTATACAGGACCAAGGCCGTTTAGGGCTTTATAGTATAGTTCCAAGCCTTAGTTTGGTAGTTAACCTGTAGGAGAGAGAGAATGGGCATGCCATATGGTAGAATGTGATAGTATACTATTTCTGTAATAAAGGCCAACGAGCTGATTTGCATGTGGGTGGAGCTGTAGTATGTGTTTATACCCATCTTACGCCAGGCTGGAATCATCAGACGAAAGACACTTTGTAGACATAAAGAAATGTGCAAACTCAGGCCACAACAACTGTTTTCTTGGGAAACTGCATCTTTTCCCCCACAAGAAGAAAAACAAAAAGTTGGCGTGTGTTGCGATTTTGGGCAGGCAGGTGACAGGAAGGGGAAGGAGGATGCAACCTTTCTCCTGCCTCTGAAACTGTCAGCCTGTCAGTTGTGGTTTTCAACTTAAAAATAACTAAACAAAATGACGGAGAAAAGATTCATATGGATGTTTGATTCGGTCAGTGGGAAGAAGATGCAAAAGGAAAAGGTTCTTCCCAAATATTCTGCCGTGGTATTAAAATATAAACAAAAACCAAAACCACTCAATTCCTTCCCACGCAGGGACCTAAGTAAATGTGACAGTCATAGAATTACTTCCAAACCACATCCTCTTCACAAGTCCCACAGTTGCAATCATACACCCTATAATTGCTCTTGAGTGAAAGCGTTCTAAGTGAACAGAGGCAGAAGCTGAAAAGTTTCTTTTCAAATTGCATGGGAGTTATCCTCATCTAGCCAAGACTCCTGATAACCCGTGTGGAAGGGGAACACTGGTATTAGGCACATTTACCATATTTTTCGCTCTATAACACGCACCTGACCATAACACGCACGTAGTTTTTAGAGGAGGAAAACAAGAAAAAAATATTCTAAACGAAACAGTGGATGTATGATTTTTGTGGTTCATGCTGTGGCCACAGACATGTGATCTGACGGTGAGTTTGGGGTAGCCCAATGCAAAAATCCTGAGGATCCATGTGGATCCATGCTTTGTAACCACGTTTTTGCGCCATTGCGGCCCCATGAAACAGTGGGTGCATGTGATTTTTGGTGCAGGCTGTAGCCATGGTTATGCTATGTGATCTGATGGTGAATTTGGGGTGACCCAGTGCAAAAATCCTGAGGATCTATGTGGATCCGTGCTTTGTAACCACGTTTTAAGTGGGGAGGGAAGGAAAAGCACTCAAGGGACAAGGAGCACGCGTGGGGTGTGTGGAGAAGGATGCTGCTAATAATGCAGGAGAGGCTCCTCTCTGGCTTTGCTCCTTTAGAACAAGCAGGTTCTGTGTCTCTCCCTCCTCCCTGGCAAGGAAACCATGATAGTAACCACTCTGAGACAAATCAAGAAAAATTGCGACCAACACTCTCCCCCAACAAGCGCAGTGAGGTCAAAACACACACACAGGCAGAGAGAGAACTGGCCCTAAAGTCACAGGGCGCTGGAAGTCGCAGGGGCGCTGGGAGAGTGAACGGGAAGCAGGAGGATGAGAAGGAGCCCTCACACACACACAGACACACAGTGTCAATCCTAAAGTCGCAGGAGAGCGCAGGGGCGCAGGGAGAGTGAACGGGAAGCAGGAGGAGGAGAACGATAGCTCAAGCACACACACACACAGTGGCTAATCCAAAATCGGACAGCAAAAAACTGCAGGCAGGGACAGAGAGCACCGCTCTGCTTCTCTCCCTCCTCCGGCTAGGCTGGCTGAAAAGCTTTGCTGCTACTTAGCGAGCTCAGTGGGGAGGAGAGAGGGACATAGAGGACGGGGTTGTTTTAAAGCAGCCGACCCCGCTCTGCTTCTCTCCCTCCTCCCCGGCTCCGCTAGCTGACAGGAGCTGCTTACACCCGCTTTGGTGTTTCAAAGTGAGCCACGGACTGCTCACGACTGCAGCAGATTCCCCCGCCATCTGAAGGCATTCGCTCCATAACACGCACAGACATTTTCCCTTACTTTCTAGGAGGAAAAATCTGTGTGTTATGGAGCGAAATTTACGGTACATGTCCACCTTTGGAAAAGAAAGCAAGAACCCTGCCCCCCCCAAATTAACCCCACCATTCATTGTTGTTGTTGTTTAGTCGTTTAGTTGTGTCCGACTCTTCATGACCCCATGGACCAGAGCACGCCAGGCACTCCTGTCTTCCACTGCCTCCCGCAGTTTGGTCAAACTCATGCTGGTAGCTTGGAGAACACTGTCCAACCATCTCGTCCTCTGTCGTCCCCTTCTCCTTGTGCCCTCATTCTTTCCCAACATCAGGGTCTTTTCCAGGGAGTCTTCTCTTCTCATGAGGTGGCCAAAGTATTGGAGCCTCAGCTTCAGGATCTGTCCTTCCAGTGAGCACTCAGGGCTGATTTCCTTCAGAATGGATAGGTTTGATCTTCTTGCAGTCCATGGGACTCTCAAGAGTCTCCTCCAGCACCAGAATTCAAAAGCATCAATTCTTCGGCAATCAGCCTTCTTTATGGTCCAGCTCCCAAGCTTGTTCTCTGCTGTCCCAGAGGGCAGGACCCGAATAAACAGATTCGAATGACAAGAAAGGAGAATTCAGATAAACACCAGGAAGAACTGTTAGACAGTGGAATGGACACCCTCAGAAGCTGGTGGACTTTACTTCCTTGGAGGTTTTCAAGCTGAGATTGGATGGCCATCTGTCATGGATGCTTGCGCTGAGATTCCTGAATTGCAAGGGGTTGGACTAGATAACCACTGGGGTACTTTTCTACTCCACACTGCTATGATTTATCAGCCTGTGTAGACCAGCTCTGAATCTTGATTACACGTGCCAAGGATTAGCACCTGGCTTTGCAGGAGTCTCCTGTGGATGGTCATTTGATCCTTAGTTGTCTTTGGCAGATTGCTTGTGTTGAGAGCCAGAAATTGCCATGTTTTATGTGAATACACAGCATTCTCAGGGCTGTAATCACCCTCATTTTCATTATTTTCCTTCCTGTGCTCAGTATGCACGATTCCACCCCACCCACCGCACACCTTCTCTGTGCCTGCAGGATGTCAGACAGTTTCCCCCCACCTCTGGCATCATAGGAAAGGAAAAGAACAATTTAGTTAATGCTGCATAATTAATATCCTGGCAGCAGAAGCAGAAATTGCAACGACTACAAAAAGACACAATTTGAAGATCAGTGGCTTAATATAGCCTATTCCTTTTATACTTTAAAATCTACAAAGAGCTGCATTATTTTCCTGTGGTTTTGGCACATTTAATGCAAGAAGAGCTGCTGTGAACTGCCTAAACAATGTGCAGCTCTGGCCCCAAAATGGAAAACGAGCGAGGTCCCAACTAAAGCAGCATGGCAACTTAAGTTGACAGAATATGCACAACTCGAAGACTTAACATATAGAATAAGAGAACAAGAAGAACATACGTTTTAAAAAGATTGGAAAACCTTTACTGAATATATAGAAAATACCACATTTTTCGCTCTGCACCCGACCATAAGACACACCTAGTTTTTAGAGGAGGAAAACAAGAAAAAATATATTCTCCCATCACCTCAACTCCCATCTTCCCTGAGCTCTGGCCTTGCTACCTAGGGGTGATGGGAGTTGTAGTTCAACAACACCTGGGGACCCACAGGTTGAGAAAGGTTGAATTACGGTATGTGAGGTGGGGCTTACCTGCCCCCCCCAATATTTTATTCAAGTTGGAAGAGGGAGGGAGGGAATGAAGGAAGGAAGAGAGAGAGAGAGAGAGAGAGAGAGAGAGAGAGAGAGAGAGAGAGAGGGAGGGAGAGCTCACATTTGTGCGTGCCTGTGGCAGGCAGCTGTAAATGGCTCCCCCTTTGCTTGAATTACAGTCAGCTGGGAGGAGGGACAGAAGGGGCTGCTGTCTGTCCCTCCTCCCGCCTCGCTGTAAAGCCAGCAAGAGCCTCTTGCTTTAAAGGGAGAGCTGCGCAGAGCGTGGCAGCGGCAGCGGCTCTTGCTGGCTTCGTTCCATAAGACACACAGACTTTCCCCCTTACCTTTTAGGAGGAAAAAAGTGCGTCTTATGGAGCGAGAAATACGGCAACCATGTACAGCGGAAAACGCGGGCAGCATTAAGATAAATTCAACAGTGTAAACAAGTTTTGATGGATGCAATAATGGAATAATGAATGGTATAGTTTTTGTAAAATGTGCAGGGATTTGTGATATGCAAAATGAACCATGGAAAGAGAAGAAGGGAAGTCACTGATATCTTAAGGATGTAAAATGAGTATTTTAAATTGTAAAACAGAAAATTTTATTTTAAAAATCATATATATATATATATATATATATATATATATATATATATATATATATAAAATACATACACACTATTTGCAGGTCTGTTTCAGTACCAACTTACTTTGTTGCTCAATTTTTAGATTATTTTTAAGCTAGTTGGGCCTTTAGTTGTAGTGATAATTATGGAAGAAAGCGGGATAGCTACCATTTCACTTGTCGCATCAAACCAAGTGGGAAGACTCCTGAATCCTTCGCGCACTTTTAACAGACAAAAAGCTAGATTTCAAGCTAGCTTTAAATAAAGAGCTTTAATTGCTGAAAAGAAACGCCTGAGCAGGGGGTGAATGTCATGTGCTGCTGGTAGATTTATTATTTGTTTCCAAATCATTTCCCATTCAGCGAAGAAAAGACTCCAGAAAACGTGTCACAAGGAGGCAACATTTATTCATACACAAATTTTTTATAAATGGCTTTTGGTTCAGCCACTAACAAATGCGACAAATCATACTGTTGTCACACTGCAGTTAGGCGTTTTGTTCAAACATAATTGCAGTAGTCCTTGAAATGTTTCAAGCTGTCAACGTCTTATGCAAATCCCCCCCAAGTCTACTCCATGCAATACTCCTATACAAAGTGAACATGATCACATACACACACATATATATACATATACATATACATATACATATACATATACATATACATATACATATACATATACATATACATATACAATGTAAAAGTGGTCTGGCTACTACAAGTGGCAGCAGCTTTCAAAGTCTCAAAGGCTATACTGCAATTGGCAGATGTGGTGTTTGCCCGTTCGTTTGAAAATGTCTGTACAGGGGGAGAGAAAGGGTTAGTATGTGGACCAATAGGAAAGCTGGAGGCGGAGCCTACCTGTTTATAAAAGGGCTTAGCCCGAGGTTTGGGTTGTGGATAGTTGGTTGGTTTTAGTCAGTTGGTTGGTTGGGAAAGGCAGTTGGAAAAGCAGTTGGCAGGCAGTTGGAAACAGAGAGACAGTGCAATTGGTTCTTGTGTGAGGGGAGGTAGAAGAGATAGAGACATGATAAAATAAGACTAAGAAGGTAAAGAGAAACAACGTTTGGAATGCAGTTAAAGTTTGTTTGTGTCTGCAATAAACTACACTCTTCTTTGTTAACTTAAGAACCTGACGGAGACTAAGTGATTTACCGGGGAGGACCTGGTTGGTGGCAGTGGATTAATGGTGTACGGGTTAATAGTCTGTGAGACGACCAGGGGCTCCGTACGAACGCCACAGCTGTCCTTTATCCTGGGGGTTGGACAGGGATTACAGATCTACAATCTTCCCCCACATCATACCACGAGTAAATAATAATAACAATAACTTTATTATTTATACCCTGCCCATCTGGCTGGGTTTCCCCAGCCACTCTAGGCAGCTTACAGCACATAAAAAAATGGTAAAACATTAGACATTTTAAAAAATATTCCCGATACAGGGTTGCTTTCAGATGTCTTCTAAAAGTCAGGTCGATAGTTGTTCATTTCCTTGACATCTGATCAAGGCCCTCTGCCTGGTTCCCTGTAACCTCACTTCCTGCCAGAAGGCCCTAAGAGCTGGACCTCAGTGTCCGGGCTGCACATGACAAAACCTCCCTTTAAGCCGTGAATAATCAATCACACAGTTAGCTGCATTTTGTCACTGTTAAAAAGACCATTGACACTGAATGCTGAAGGCAACGGTTGGTAAGGTTAAGGCTGGTTTTAGCCCTATCGTAGATCTTTGTCAAATCTCCCTTAATACAGGTACCTCTGGCCCTTTGTTAAACTACAACTCCCATCTGCCCCAGCAGCATGGCCCATGAAGAGGGGACTTGTAGCTCAGGGACATCCGGGGGCACAAAGGTTCTCCACAGATGCCGGCGTAACACAAGTAGCAATAGAAGAAAACACTGCATCAATGTGGACAGCGCTGAAATGGTGTTTTTCAAAACAAGCACCCTCGTTCTTAAAAGAGGTTTTCCTGCTTGCAGTTTGAAGAGCACCTGAGAGGACTGCGGTCCCTAAAAGCCACCCACTGCTGTTGCTTCTGTCATGCCACGACTGCACCCTGGCTGCTGCTGCCTGCTACATCCACGCCTTTGGATATAATGGGAAAGAGATCTACACTTGTGCGCATGAGGAGTTCCTCTGTGCAAGGAGGAACCCCGGCTGCAAAGAAAGCCCAGTTTCGCAGTCAGTCAGCTTCCAAAAGCAACAGGCCTAATTCAGTTTTTAGGGCTGTCCTCACCGTTTTTTCTAAGGGGGAGGGGTGACCGTAGGACACCTTCCCCGGAAGCACAGTAGCAGCTGACCACGTAAAGTCCTAAGCATTTTCCACACAGAAGATTGCAGGAAAATCCTAAGGGGCACAAGGATCTCTTGCATGTGCATCACGACTGAAATAACAAGAACACAAGGAGCACCGTTTATCCACGTTACCTGAATTATTATGTATATTCTCATAGCATCCCTCTGTGCAATCACAGTGGCGCTTCTGACACCACAGCAGATTAATATGTATATATTTAGCAGGTGCGTATTTGTTTCGACAAACAACTGAAAGAGGACATGATTTCTCCATGTTTGGAAAGATCATGAAAAAAAAAACAGCGTTTCCCCCTCTGCAGTCTTATCCCTACAGTTCAGTCCACCTCTTCGTGCCGTGTGCGTTGATCCAAGTCCATGAAATATTCCTAATTTCAGAGCTCAAGTTGTTGGTTACCTTGGTTTTAAGTGCATGGTCATTAATCGAACGGGAAACAAGTGCGTACATGCACACATGCGAACCAGGCTCAAGTGTAGAGTGATTAAGGCTGCAATCCTTACCTAGGAGTAAGTTGCAATAAATTCAATAGGATTTACTTCAGAGTAGACATAGTTAGGCTTATGCTGTGATATCCACACCTGTGTATAACTAGGCCCCAAGTGTTCCATTGGTGAGAAAAGCTAACTCCTTTTTCCTTCAGGTCATCCAGGATATTTCTCTCTGTGTCCTACTTACAATGTGGACTTTCTTCCATCATTTCTATCCCACAGAATTGGCATAAATAACCTCAACAGTAGGCCATAAGACATAGGGGCTGGGCAGGCATGTAAACATAGGCATATAAAAAGCTTGTAAACTATGGTTTGCCCTTAGGCCCAGCCCCCTTACACACTCAACAATGAGGCGAGCACCCAGTGTTCAGTATGGCTTACGCTGGAGTAACTGGAAAGAACAGTCCCAATCCACAAATTGCTACGTGGGCCCATCAGCACGAAGAATCAAGAAGCCTCTGGCGAAGTTTGGCGTCTTCTTTACTTGCTTCTGCTCCGTTGCCAGGTGACGTCTGTTCTGTTGCATCTGAAAGACAACAAGTCGCGGCAAATGGAAGCTCAGTTATCCTTTTCCATAGAAATCACAAACAAGTAGTCTTGTTGCCCTCAAACACAATGTCCGTGTGTGTGTGTGTGTGTGTGTGTGTGTGTGAGAGAGAGAGAGAGAGAGAGAGAGAGAGAAGAGGAGCTTCCAGTCCTTCACATAGTTTAAGACTGTAGCTATGTGTCTATCTGGGATGCGGGTGGCACTGTGGGTTAAACCACAGAGCCTAGGACTTGCCCATCAGAAGGTCGGTGGTTCGAATCCCCACGACGGGGTGAGCTCCCGTTGCTCAGTCCCTGCTCCTGCCAACCTAGCAGTTCGAAAGCACATCAAAGTGCAAGTAGATAAATAGGTACCGCTCCGGCGGGAAGGTAAACGGCGTTTCCGTGCGCTGCTCTGGTTCGCCAGAAGCGGCTTAGTCATGCTGGCCACATGACCCGGAAGCTGTACGCCTGTCTGCAGGTTTGTAGCCTGATCCTTACATTAGGGGGGTTATTGAATTGTTGTTTTTATTTTGATTATACATTTTTTGGTTTTATATTTTGATTTTTTTCTGTGAGCCACCCTGAGACCTCTGGGTATAGGGTGGTATAATAATAATAATAATAATAATAATAATAATAATAATAATAATAATAATAATATCAGAGGCATTTGAGAAATACCCACAGATTCTAGGATATCTGGGGTATAACTCCAGGAATGGAGCAAGTGTGAAATAAGGCTTGTAGGGTAGTAGTCCACAGCATTTCTTTTCTAACTGGTATTTAAAATTTAAAGACATTGGGGTGACCATCTTGTACACATTTGAGGGGTGGGGAATAAATCCCTTTGAATTCAGCAGGCTTACTTCAAGATGAAAACACATTGGATGTGTGATCCATGACTTCACATCCCAAACACTACTTTAAGTCTACATGTAGAAAGGTTTGACAGAATGGCATTGCTTTACGCTGTTTTAAGCTGCTGCATTTCATAACTTTACACATGATATGCTTTTGTAAATTATCTGGAGGCATTAGCATGAAGCAATTAATACACCTCCTACTCAAAATGCACAGGTCTGTTTGCTTGTTTTAGCTGTGGCGTTTTTTTTATCCTTAACAAAATGAAGTGTTTTATAGCTTTTCGTGTAGTACCGTATTTTTCGCTCTATAAGATGCTCCAGACCATAAGACCATAGTTTTTGGAGGAGGAAAACAAGAAAAAAAATATTCTGAATCTCAGAAGCCAGAACAACAAGAGGGATTGCTGCGCAGCGATCCCTCTTGCTGTTCTGGCTTCTGGGATAGCTGCGCAGCCTGCATTCGCTCCATAAGATGCACACACATTTCCCCTTACTTTTTAGGAGGGAAAAAGTGAGTCTTACAGAGCAAAAAATACGGTATTTAAAAACTTGCAAACCACTTTGATCAATATATTAGGAGCAGTGATATATGCATAACATAAAAGGAAGCAAACCGAAGCGAAACGACTTTACCCTTCAGTTCTAGCGCACTGTTTGCCTTTTCCGGCTCTGCTTTCTTTCCAGAGTCCTCTTTGATGGTGGCTGACCTGCCGTCTGCAACGTCCGTTTTAATCGAGCCGAGATTCATCAGGAGTTGCATGGGGTCGAACTTCTCGCCGCTGCCTTTCAGGTTCTCCAGAACTTTGAGGCACTTGTAAGATTTAAGCTCGCTGACGTTCTCCTCGAGGAAGAGGAGGTAGAGGCTCAAGTCGTTGTAGTGTTTGGTTTTGACTTTGAGGACGTCAAACGTCGGCAGGAGCTCGTACACTTGCAGAATGTCTGAGCGCTGCCTGAAAGGGACCAGCAGCGCATAGACCACAATGGGCATGAGCAAGAGGTACACTATGATGTTGATATAGCTGAGGAGCTGGAAGACACCGACGGCAATCAGTTTGCACTGGAAGCGTTCGGGAACAGTGGTGTCGTTCTTCAATATCCCGGTTTTGATGTTGCAGATAAACTCATCGGTCATTGAGGAGAGGCTGATGTAATATCCCAAGTAGAGGCAGGAGAGCAGAATGATCATCAGGGTCAGCAAACGGCAAATAATGTACTTGATTATTAAGTTCTTGGAGCCCTTCTTCGTCTTCAGGTACTGTTCCACAATGGGGTATTTGAAGTGGCTTTCGGATATTTCCCAGAAACTGGGGGGGGGGGGGGGGACACACCAAAGAGACAATATTCAGAGCCATTACACCATGATTTCATTTGCCCAGATGCTGCACAACACACACACACACACACACAAAACTGGAGGGCTCAGATTCCAAAGCACCAGTGTCATATTTTTTTCATATGCGTCCTGGAAGAGCAACTGCAAAAACAACAGAGTGCATCATGGCACCCCAAAGACTACTGTGTTCAGCGCATGCTTTTGCAGGACAGAGTCTACTTCCTCCAACATGAAGAAGAAGTAGAGGAGTTTGGATTGATAGCTTGCTTTATCACTACCCGAAGGAGTCTCAAAGCGGCTAACAATCTCCTTTTCCCTTCCTCCCCCACAACAAACACTCTGTGAGGTGAGTGGGGCTGAGAGACTTCAGAGAAGTGTGACTAGCCCAAGGTCACCCAGCAGCTGCATGTGGAGGAGCGGGGAAGCGAACCCGGTTCACCAGATTACGAGTCCACTGCTCTTAACCACCATACCACACTGGCTCTCATGAGGTTGATGATGGTGTGTGGGGGGGAGGGGTTTGCAATGGGATGGCAGAATGGAGAACTGCTTGAAATTCAATTAAAATGGTGGGCCAGGTGAGCAGCTCTGAGGGCATTGTTTCAACACTGAGGGGCCACCACAGAGAAGGCTCTTTTCTGATTGCCACCTGCCTAACTTCTGATGGCAGGTGCAGCTGAAGAAAAGCCTCGTATTACCTAAGTCAAGAATGGGGGCCCTGTGGCCCTCCAAAAGTTGTCAGACTCTGGATGTGAGTAGCTTACCTATTATTCCAACTCAAGTTCATTTTAATTTTAGAAAATGGAAAGGAGTGGGATGTTACCTCTGAGCCATATTCTCATTAATGGCCGGAGATGAGCCCCTCACATCCCCATTGCGGCAGCTGTTTGCGGCTTTGATTGCCCTGTTATAGGATTTGTCGAGTTCTTCCATAATAAATTTCAGGTCTGAGCAAAGGTGGGGGGCTGAGGTGAAGCGCCAGAAGAGACATGGCAGGTACAGTAGGATTGCAACCAGCAGGAGGATGTATGGGAAAAACTGCGGAAGAAAATAACCGGGATAAGGAATTAGCTCAGATCCATCCGCAATCTGTTAAATAGTAAGACGCAAGCAGGACTGCTGAGACGCTTTGCAAACTGAATTTGTGGCTCCGTGATAGAGCATTTGCTTTGTAGGCAGAAGGTCGAATATTAAAGATTAGTAGTTACTTGAAGGTACTAAATAGGCCTAGCATTAAATTAGGACTCAATAAATAAATGAAACATAGAGATTAAGAAAAGTTAAGAAGTTTGATTATAATTGGAATATTGTATTTTTGAATAACGATATTGGAAAACTGCTACATCCAGGTACAAGGAAATTCAGATGGAAGAGATTAGAGGAAGCCAAGTAATACGTTTAAGAAGTTGGAAGTTTAATTAATTAATTATTTTTTTATTGTTTATGTGTTTGTGGTTGTATTTTTGGTTATCATTTGCTATATTTGTTTTATTTTTATTTTTTATTTTATTTTTGTTTCATTGATTTTATAGTATGTGTTGTATTTGTATAAAACTTATTCGTCTTGCGGAACGACTCAAAAAACGGAAAACCCTTTCGTCTAGCGAGTTTTTTGTCTTGCGAGGCATTCGTCTTGCGGGGCACCACTGTACACACTTATCTGGGAATAGGTCCCACTAACTTAAAGGGACATACTTCTCAGTAGACTTGCCTAGGATTGTGCAAGAGACTGAGGCTGATTGCCTTGGAAGCACCACCAAAGAGCAGAATATAGCGTCTTTAAAATAAATGAATAAATAAGAGTAAGCGTGCCAACATTTTAGCTGACACTGCTGCTGTGATTTTAACAGCAGACTGAAAAACCAGATGCAGAGCATCTTATCGCGCTAACATGACTGCCGAAGTGTCCTCTTTTTTGGGGGATGCCAGAGGCTGTAAAAGGGATAGGAGCAGGACCAATGGAAAAAAGTTGGCCACCCAAAGCCAGAGAGGGTGTAAGAACAGTGGCAGACTGAGGCACTTAAGTACAGCTCACTACTGATGTTGTCGCATCACACGCGGCTGTGAATGGCCTTGGGACAAAGGACAACTAAAAGCAACAGGTTGATAGGAAGAACACGAACGTGGGCTGTAAGAGCAAATTGGAATCTTAAGCTGTGCCTTGAGAATTCAGACTCCATTGTGATGTAGCGGGGGGAAATTAGACAAGAGGAGCTGCGGGAGTATGGGAACACATGGAAGCGGAGCTGAGGTCAGGCTGAAACCGTGTCGGCTGCCTGGCTCACACATTCTTCATTCCTCTACAGATTGAGTCTGTATCTGGGAAATGGTCCAATCTTTGGAACCATCGGGGAATCAAATCAGTCTTGAAGAGCTCTTACTCCAACCAAGAGGACCTTTTGTTTTTTTTGGGTAACAGCTAGAGAATTAAGACTAGATGAGAAGCCTATTTGCATTCAACTGCTTTCTGGCTCTCAAACTTTCCCCTTGACCTTGTTTTCTTCCCCTGCCAGCTCATCTGCCCATTCCTCGCTTCCTTTAGGTAAGAAGCAGCTGCTTCTCTCTCGCTTTAGCATTCTGAATTAGCACTGCTGTAAACTTGCAAGAACGACAGCAAAGTGAATGCGCTTCAAAAAGACTGCCTGCAAAACCAAGCGAAGAGCCCTATGACCCCAATCACGAATGCGTGGCGACATAAGTTTCCATGGCCCGCAGCAGCTTTTGTTAAGTATAAACAACAGTCCCAACTCATTTATTTCCTCTAGGGACTGCGTCCTTGCTTGCTTTGTTAACCTACACACAATCCCCTGTTTTCTAATTGACCTCCTGCTCATACTGCTTTCCTCGCACTGTCAATGCAGGTGAGGGATAAGGTACAGTTCCCAGAATTCTTTGGGGGAGGCTATTCATCTTAAATGCGGTTCAAATCTACAGTATGGATGTGATTGCTAGCTCTTCTTCCTGGCATTTCTCCCCCCCCCCGCCCCCGTTTCAAGGAAGGCTGCTTTCAATATGTGTTGTGTGAGAGAAGGAGAGAGAATATTGAATTATGAAATGATTCCACTTGAAACGGCACAGATTAGGAAAGCTTTTACCCTATAATTTGCTGCTTTCAAATGGAAACAGACATAATTGGGTCAAGGGGATTATGATTGATATTTTTTTTCAAAAAAATAAACTACTACTTCTAACAACGACACGTTTAAAAGCTCTGGGGCATTAGGGCAAAAGGCAACTAATGAACAATAACAAACCACAAAGAAAATATAGCTTGTACATTAACATGAGAAAAACCATGAATGCTAGTGGGAATGGAATGCTACAGCTTCAGGTGTCTGAGCTGGGTTTTTATTACCCAGAATAAAGAAGGTGACGAAGGCCAATTATACAAACTTTATGAAGCCAGAGTGGAAGGTGCCCCGAGTCGCTCTGTGAAAGCTGTTTTTGCTGCACAGCCGCCCAACAGTAGGAGTCCACGTAAGCAGCCTGGCGCCAGGAAAATGTACTTGGAGAAAAGCAGCTCATCTGGGTACCTAGCAAGTAAAGAAGGATGCACTGTAAAAGGGGGAACAGCATGAAACATACAGGGGGTACAATACAAAAACGGAGGGTTTGGAACCCATTTGGATAGGCAGCTGGGTCAAGTAAAGGAAGTTTTGCCCAGGTTGCACCATTTCACGCTGCAGGCATGGCATGTGAGCAGACATGCACTGAGCAAACACGGGTTCATGTCTGGATGCTTAAGTGGGTGGGGAGGACACAGAAAACCAGGAAGCCTAGCCTTCTTCCTGACATGCGATTTTTCTACATGCAAGGTGGAGTTTGAAACAGTGAACCCAGGGGAAAGGTTCACCATTGAAACCCATTACAAAACACAGCTTGGTTCACATGAATGTCATTTCTTCATTTTGTTAGCTTGGGCCCAGTTCTCCAATCCGTTAAGGTCATTTTGAATTCTGATTCTGTCTTTTGCAACATTAGCTACCCTTATCACTTTGGTGTTGTGGCGTTTGCCCTCCTAGGTGTGTGACATCATACTGGGTTCATAGGGAAAGGGTTAACTAATTGTAATATGACTAACCAATGTGAACCCAAGGGGTGGAGTTAATTGTGTATAAGGTTTAAGCACAGAGGGTTTTTGGAGGAGAAGGGAGTTAGAGTTAGGGTGGTTGAGAAGACAGTCTGGAGTTAGCAGAGACAGAGAAGAGAAGTCTGTGGGTTGGGCTAGTCTAGTGTAAGAGAGTGAGAGAATTTGTTAAGAGGAGTCAGTCAAACAGTTGAGATAATCAGTCAGAAGGTATTAGGAAGGTATAGGCCGGTAAAGAAACTGAAGTTAAGGTACTGACAGGAATATTATCTGAGAAACCATAACCTTGTTAATGTTGTAAAATAAACTTGTTTTTTTGGTTCACTTTTAACAACTGACTAGACTCAGTGTTTTACCAGAGAGTAACTGGTTGGGGCAGCGGAGAAGCAATCACAGTGGTGGCACAGGGATCAATAGACCATTTAATGTCCGGGGACCCTGTGTGATCGCCACAGGTGTCATCTGCAAATTTGATGAGCACCCCCTCAATTCCTTCTTCCAAGTCATTTATAAAGGTGCTGAACAACAATGGGCCCAGGGCAGAACCCTGAAACACCCCACTTGTCGCTTCCCCCCCCCCAGGATGACGAGGAACCATTAATGAGTACAGTGGTACCTCAGGTTAAGTATTTAATTTGTTCCGGAGGTCTGTTCTTAACCTGAAACTGTTCTTAACCTGAAGCACCACTTTAGCTAATGGGGCCGCCTGCTGCTGCCACGCCGCCGCCATGCGATTTCTGTTCTCATCCTGAAGCAAAGTTCTTAACCCGAGGTACTATTTCTGGGTTAGCGGAGTCTGTAACCTGAAGCATCTGTAACCTGAGGTACCACTGTACTCTTTGGGTTCGGCTGCTAAATGGCAACTCCCATCATGCCTGACCATTGGCCCCGCCGGCTGGGGCTGATAGGAACTGTATTCCAACAATATCAGGAGGGTCACAGGTTTCCTACCTGAGAAGTAGTCTATAAAACAGACATGCAAAGAGCTCTGTGCAGAGAGAGAGTGGCTGCAGCAGAGAAGCTGTCTTTCTGTGCTGTCAATCTGCCCAGGAAAGGGAAGGGCACAGCTAGGAAGCTGGGCACCAAGGGGAGCACTTCGGGAACACTGCCATGCCCCACCCATGCAAGGATAAAAGACCCATGGGTGGGGCAGCGTAGGTGTGTGTACAGGCTAAGCAACAGAGAAAGGAGATGGAGGGAAGCAGAGGGAAGAGAGGGGAAAGCAGCGGAGATAGTAGAGGTGTGTGCTTCAGGGAACAGAGAGAAATGAAGAGAGGTAGAGGTAGAGGACCCCTGGATGGTTAAGTCCAGTCAAAGGCGACTATGGGGTTGCAGAGCTCATCTTGCTTCAGGCTGAGGGAGCCGGCGTTTGTCCACAGACAGCTTTCCGGGTCATGTGGGCAGCATGACTAAAGTTTATCTTCCCGCCACAGTGGTACCTACTTATCTACTTGCGCTGGCGTGCTTTCGAACTGCTAGGTTGGCAGGAGCTGGGACTGAACAACGGGAGCTCACCCCGTCACAGGGATTCGAACCGCCAACCTTCTGATTGGCAAGCCCAAAAGGCTCAGTGGTTTAGACCACAGCGCCATCAGTGTCCCAAAAGAAGCATGTCAAAAGAAGAAGCATGTGAACAGGGTGAGGTTGCTGGAAGTAGCAGCAGTGAGACAGCTTCTAAGTGTGGGGTGTAGAGAAAAAGCTAGAGGCAGAGCAAGATAAGGAGTAGGGGTGTGAAATTGAAAGGTTAAGAGCAGGCATCCCCAAACTCGGCCCTCCAGATGTTTTGGGACTACAACTCCCATCATCCCTAGCTAACAGGACCAGTGGTCAGGGATGATGGGAACTGTAGTCCCAAAACATCTGGAGGGCCGAGTTTGGGGGTGCCTGGTGTTAACGGAGGAATCCGAGGGCTCCCTTGGACGAAAAACAAAGACACCAACCAGGACAATTTGGAGCAAAACAGCAGCTTGTAGGCTTGGCATTAATGGAAACTGTCACGACAGGACTCCCACCCACAACAAGATGAAGCAAAATGGAAGTCCAGAACAAAAGAAGACCCCAACTTTTATTAGTTTTATTATTAGTTACTAATCCCCCAAAATATACCCCTAAAACTACATCACAACTACATCATTGATACATCACAAAAAGGAGGGGTTGAGGGAGGAGTTGTGGTGGTAACCTGAGTGTCCTGTCACCTGGCTGGTTCCCCCTTTCCCCCTCCCCATGAGTACTTTCCAGGTGACAAAGGGGAGACAGAGGGAAGAGCTGATCATTGTCCTTTGTTCCAGTCTGTGCTGAATCCACTCCCATATGCAAGTTCTTTGTGATCTTGATGGTCTTCAGTCTAGGACCATCAGGGTTGGCATAGCAACTGGGCAGGGCTCCTGTGTATGCGCTGGTATGCTCAAGGGATTATGGCTGCCCTGTATCAAACCTTCCCCATTTTGTAGTCCTTCCTTCATGGAGTAAAATAAAAGTGGAACGGTGCAGATCCGATGTATGGTTGATTTTCTATGAATTTATAACAGAAGCGTAGCGTATGTCGTGTGTGTGTGTGTGTGTGTGTGTGTGTGTGTGTGTGTGGAGTTTGTATAAACTGAATGATTGGGGGGTCCCCCCCCCCCCGCGACACTGGTTAAGAGCAGTGGAGCAGGGAGGGAGAGAGATAAACCAAATGTGTTCTTGAGTGCGTGAAGATATGCAAGGAAGGGAGACAGTTTTCTACAGCGCAGGTTGAACTGGCCTGTGCTTCCTCAGTGACAGGGAATAAACAAAGGACAAGGAGGATCCCTAGTGCGAATTACACCTGCAGTGGGCCATAAACCAAGTAAACAGAGACGCATGATAGCCAATGTGTCCAATGAAAAGGCATGAGATTCTGAAGGCTTCGTCTGGAACCTCCAATATCAAGTGGAACACAAGGTGAAGGAAGCTCCCTCTGCACATGGTATGGCCAGCAGGGCTTCCTAATGTCTTATGTGCAAACCTCTCATATCTGCAGTTCCCAGCAGCCCTGAAAATAATTATTGCTGTTTGCGCCAGCATAGATCAGATTCACTTATGCAAAAGACGATCCCCTTTTACAACAAAGGCTGAAGTCACAAATGCTTGTAACGTACGCTGCAGTCAGTAAGCATCCAGCATCTGATAAATCTCCACATTCACATCGACAATGTGCAGCAATGAAAGTTTAGGGGTCCTGTTTACAGTGCGGATGAAAAGATTTAGTGTGAGTCACAGCTGACATTAATTTCAAAGGCTGTTGTCCTATCAATGCCATAGTAGTCACAGGGCTCCCTTATGAGTACAGCAGTGTGTTTATGTGAGCTAGCCGGGTCTATTTTAAACCTCAGCCAACTTGGCATGGGTCCCAATGGTCCTTTTCTTCCAAAATGCCAGGCAGCAGGGAGATGGCGGCTCTATGGCTACAAAAGCTGTTGTCATTCTAGGCACTGCCATGAAAAGCTGGATGATCAGGGCTGCCAATTAACATTAAATACTCTTGCACTAGCAGCCGGGTAAACACATAAGCTCGACAGTTGAACCCTGGGTTTCTCTTAACAGCAGAGGTTCCTGTTGAACCCTTCAGACACCCATCATTAGCTGTTAAATAGGAATCTCCAAAAACAACAACACCCAAACCCCAGATGCTGTGAAAAGGAGGATGAGAAAAATCAGGACAAGCATGGGTTGGGGTGGTAGGGAAAAGCAGCTTTTCTGAGCTGGGGTGCTCATAGGGTCATAGATTTGGAAGGGGCCCCGAGGGTCATCTAGTCCAACCCCCTGCAATGCAGGAATCTTTTGCCACAACCCTGAAATTAAGAGTCTCATGCTCCACTGACTGAGCTGTCTTCCAAAGAAATGGCTGTATCCAACGTTACAATGGGTGTGGGCCGGGGGACGTGCAGAGCAGCTGTAGTTCTTGAGCCAAATGAAAATTCACACCCCCCCCCCCATGAAACATGACCTCTGGCAGCTGTGAGGCTTTGTCATTCCTAAATCGTGGAAAGTCCCGCTGCTTATTCTTAGCACTGTATAAAGTAGTTCGGAATGCCCGTTTTGCTCGTTTATATGCTCCTCAACTGACAAGTCAGCTTTGGGAAGAGGCAAAAATGCAATAGCTATTTTCCAGATTTATATCGTTTCCATTACTGCTTCAAATTAGAAATTAATCAGCAAACTTAATCTTGGCGTCTCTGCTGTGGAGACCCGGAGACCCAGTTTGCATGTAACACTAAGCTAATACTGCTAAAGCACACCGTGGTTTGCTGCGAATGGGCAGGTGTGTTGCCACCATGTGACCCAGGGCTAAGCCATGGTTTGGTTTCCCGTTTGAACCTGGGCTCATGGGTTTTTCTTGCTGCAGTCAAAGCAACAGCTATAGCTGAAGTTTGTTCCTGGCTTACTGCTCAGAGATTGCCTAGAGGAGACAACCTATGAACTGAGGTTCTAACCATCGTTTAGCTACAGCAGGAACAATAGTGTTTACTATTGTTGGCTTATTATGTAGAACAGGCGTAGCTAGCAAGCCGCCTTTCACATGTTGTTGAATGGCAACTCCCATCTGCCCCGGGCAGCATGGCCCAATGGTCAAGGATGATGGGAGTTGCAGTGCAGCACTATTGAGAGGGGACCACAATGTCCTCTCCTGGTTTAGTATCCAACAACGAAGGAATACTGAGAATTGAATTGAATTGAATCAAAATAAAGACAACTTTGTATGCAACAAAATTATAATATGCACTGAAACTTCCAATGCAATTGGAAGTAGACCACATTGTCCTCTCCTGGTTTAGAGCAGTGTTTCCCAACCACTGTTCCGCGGCACACTAGTGTGCCGCGAGATGTTGCCTGGTGTGCCGTGGGGAAAATTCGAAAGATTTTTTTTTTTTTGTAAAAGTCAAATTAGGTCCTAATCTATCCCTCGAGCGCCTCTTGTCCGTTATTGTGACGCATGAAGCGTGTTCCCGCCCACTCCCCGCCCTCCCTTGCTTCTCTCTCTCTCTCTCTGTGGCGTTCTCCGCCGCTTCCTGCTGGGCATGGGCAGCTCGCCTCGCGCTTCCATTCCGACCCCTCCTTCCCCCGACTACCCCGCCGCTCCGTTCCTTTCTCTTTCTCGCGTGTCAGAGAGCGGCGGCGCGAGCGCGGCGGTTCCCTCAGGGCTGACGGAGGGCTCGAGGAGGAGGAGGCAGGACGTGGAGGCGGAGAAAGCGGCGGCGGCCACCCCCCACCTCCGGCTCGAGGCCCGCGTAGAAAGCTGAGGGGGAGAGATAGATAGAGGTGGGCGGCGGCGGCGACGACCACGACCAACCGCCACAGTAGTTGTAACAGTGGCGACGGCGAGCAGGGACTCCCGCTCTCTCTCCGTCGTGTCTCTCTCTCTCTCTCTCCCCCGGGCCCGTCCGTTGAGTCTCCCGCGCGCCTCGGCTACAAGATGAGCATCGAGATCCCGCCGGGTCTGACTGAGCTGCTGCAGGGCTACACGGTGGAGGTGCTGCGGCACCGGCCGCCGGACCTGCTGGCCTTCGCCGCCGAGTACTTCGCCAAGCCGCGCTCTCCTTCCTGCCTCGCTTTGCTGCCTCCTCCCCCCCACCCCCAAAGCTTGGAGGTTCCCCGGCGCCGACCCGCAGGTTTGACCCCCTTCTCACACCTGTTCGCGCTCCTTGCACGGAATGGGGCGGATGGGGAGGAACAGGGCTCGCCGCTGCCTCCGCTCGCCCTCCCCCCCTCCGCCGGCGGTCCCGCGATTCTTGGCTTTTTGGCGGTTGGCACAGAAGGAAGGCAAGGGGGAGGGAAAAAAATTGAATCTTACACTTTCGTGCATCCCTCCCGGCGTGACGCTGCACGCTGACGTCACGGGGCTGTAATGGTGGTGTGCCTCGAGATTTTTTTCATGAAACAAGTGTGCCTTTGCCCAAAAAAGGTTGGGAAACACTGGTTTAGAGCACTGAGAAAATAACAATCCTTCTGGGTCAGACTATTTAGTTCAGCATCCTGTTTTCCACAGTGGCCAATTAGATGCCCCGGGAAGCCCAAAAGCAGGACGTGACTGCAATTGCCCTCTGCCGCTGTTGTTCCCCAGCAA
This sequence comes from Podarcis muralis, assembly GCF_964188315.1. Taxonomy (NCBI): domain Eukaryota; kingdom Metazoa; phylum Chordata; class Lepidosauria; order Squamata; family Lacertidae; genus Podarcis; species Podarcis muralis. The sequence continues at coordinate 18,114,057 of NC_135658.1, read as the reverse complement.
TCAAGGTACAGTGGTACCTCGGGTTACAGATGCTTCAGGTTACAGACGCTTCAGGTTACAGATGCTTCAGGTTACATACGCTTCAGGTTACAGACTCCGCTAACCCAGGAATAGTACCTCAGGTTAAGAACTTTGCTTCAGGATGAGAGCAGAAATCATGCAGCAGTGGCGCAGCGGCAGCGGGAGCCCCCATTAGCTAAAGTGGTGCTTCAGGTTAAGAACAGTTTCAGGTTAAGAATGGACCTCCAGAACGAATTAAGTTCTTAACCCGAGGTACCACTGTGTTATTATCATCAGTTTGATATGTATACTGCCCTTCATCCGTAGATCTCAGTCAATTCACAACATAAAAATACAATGTAAACAAAACCAAAAACACAATAAAAACAAAAACAGGAACAACCCATAACTCCCTCCACTTCCATAACACATTTAAAAGGGCATCAGATGTCAATCAGCCCAAGGTTTGGTTAAGAGTCAAAGAGTCATACTTGAAAGGGACCCTGAGGGTCTTCTAGTTCAATTCCTTGCAATGCAGGAATACACAGCTGTCCCTTACAGGGATCAGACCTGCAACCCTGGTGTTACCAGGACCATGCTCTGAGCTAGTGGTTGAAGAGGAACATTTTTCGCCTGGTGCCTAAAGGTGCGTAATGAAGGTGCCAGCCGAACCTCCCCAGAGAGAGCATCCCACAAACAGGGGGCCACTGCAGAAAAGGCCTGTTCTCGTGTTGTCATCCTCCAGAGCTCACACGGAGGAGGAACAGGAATAAGGGCCTTAGGTGAGTATTGCAGGGTCTGGGTTGGTTCATATGGAGAGACACGGTCCTTGAAGTATTGCAGCCCTGAACCGTTTAAGGCTTTATAGGTCAAAACCAGCACTTTGAATAGGTAAAGGTAAAGGACCCCTGACAGTTAAGTCCAGCCGCAGAAACTCTGGGGTTGTGGCACTCATCTTGCTTTACAGGCCGAGAGAGCCGGCGTTTGCCCGCAGAGTTTTTCCAAGTCATGTGGCCAGCATGACTAAGCCGCTTCTGGCACAGCGGGACACTGTGATGGAAACCAGAGTGCATGGAAACGCCGTTTACCTTCCAGCCATAGTGGTACCTATTTATCTACTTGCACGTTGATGTGTTTTCGAACGGCTAGTGGGCAGGAGCTGGGACCGAGCAACGGGAACTCACCCCGCTGCGGGGATTCGAACCACCAACCTTCTGATCAGCAAGTCCTAGGCTCTGTGGTTTAACCCACAGCACCACCCACGTCCCATATTCTACATACAGAGCTCTTAAAAAGACAGAAGCACTAAAACTGATCTCTTCTCCATATGCGCTAAAAAATACGAGGGCCAAGATTGTTATGTTGTCTGGATTGGATTTGTGATTCGCGAGTGATTGGTTGGGAATAAATAGGTCACGGGAGTCTTTGGGGGTGGGTGGGTTACTGGCGGGATCTGCAGACAATGGGAATAACATGTTCAATAGATTCCAGGTCACAGGGAGGGACTTGGCAGCTGGGTTCCAAACAAGGAATCCTTTTGTTGGCAAGTGAGTTTGGATAACACTGGACTAGACAACCACCAGAAATCTTGAAGCCCTGCAATTTTTCTCCCTGTTTTTGTTCCAGGAGATGATGCAAGTTTTGTCTTCTGTCTCAAAAATCCAACGGTTCCAGTACTTAAAACATTGGCATCTGTTTCTCCTTTCCTCAAAGCAGCTTTACAATAAAGGAAAACAGCCATAGCTACCAACAAATAACAATCCATGTAGAAGCCCTAGAGGATGAAGCGTGGCTTATAAAGAAATCATGTGACGATATCAGCATTGAGACAAGGAGGAGCAACAGCTGTTCTGGAACTGAAAGTAAGAGGCACGCAACAAAGGATATTGGTACAGGCATGCCCTGGAATTTGAGAAGTGCTCAAGCAATGAAGCTGATTTGGGCTTCGTCAAAATGTTGGCCTGCATAAAAGAAAAATCCCCTTTTCAAAATGAAAATGTTGTGATTATTATTTGTGTATTTATTCCGTCTAAACCACACAGCCTAGGGCTTGCTGTTCAGAAGGTCGGCAGTTCAAATCCCTGCGATGGGGTGAGCTCCCGTTGCTCGGTCCCTGCTCCTGCCAACCTAGCAGTTTGAAAGCACGTCAAAGTGCAAATAGATAAATAGGTACCACTCTGATGGGAAGGTAAACGGCGTTTCTGTGCGCTGCTCTGGTTCACCAGAAGCGGCTTAGTCATGCTGGCAACATGACCCGGAAGCTGTACGCCGGCTCCCTCGGCCTATAGAACGAGATGAACGCCACAGCCCCAGAGTCATCAGCGACTGGACCTAATGGTCAGGGGTCCCTTTACCTTTACCCTTCATCCCATCTTTTCTCAAAGTGGCATACAGTGGTGTTCTTCCCATCTCCCTGCCATGTAGGTCAGGCTGAGGGACTGTGACTCACTGGCCCAAGTCATCTTCATGACGGCGTGAGGATTTGAACCCTGGCCTCTGTGGTATTAGGCCAATTATGCTCTGTAGCATAATTCTCTGATTTAAAAAACCTGCAAAGCAATGCTCCAGGGCTATTAAAATGCAGCGTAAGTGGCTTTTTGTTGAGTCATGCATCAAAGTGCAGCACAGCCCGTATCCACACCCAGATATATATAAAGCAGGACTTTGAACTGTCAGTGGAAGTGTAAAGATGAGAGAGACAGACAGACAAAGAATTAAAACAAAAACTGATTTAAGAGCTTTTCACAAAACGCTGCCCATTTTTAGGGAGGTTGCAGAAGTTTTAACTTGCTGCTTTTAAATAATGTGCCTTAGAATGCTCCGAACACAACTTTGGGAGGACAAAAGGCTGAAAACTTTAAATAAATGTGATAAAATAAAATGCCTTGTCTGTCTGTCCATTTACTTCTTCTCAAAGCACTTTGGGACTTAAGATTTATTTAGCAGTTTTTATATACCGCTGAAAAGTCAAAACCTCTAAGTGGTTGATGCAATGCAATGCATTCATTCATTCTAATAAACGTATTTCCTGACCTGTTCTAATACCTTTTCCTTATGGTATTAGATGAGGCAGTGTGGTGTAGTGGTTAAAGTGCTGGACTAGGATCTCGGCAACCAGGGTTCAAATCCTCACTCGGCCGGAAACTCACTGGGAAATGCTGGGCAGTCACTATCTCTCAGCCTGACCGACCTCACAGGGTTGTTGCGGGAATAAAATGGGTAGGAGGAATACCAATAGTTTAAAGTTGTGATATACAGTGGTACCTCGGGTTAAGTACTTAATTTGTTCCAGAGGTCCGTTCTTAACCTGAAACTGTTCTTAACCTGAGGTACCACTTTAGCTAATGGGGCCTCCTGCTGCTGCACAATTTCTGTTCTCATCCTGAAGCAAAGTTCTTAACCTGAAGCACTATTTCTGGGTTAGCGGAGTCTGTAACCTGAAGCGTCTGTAACCTGAAGCGTCTGTAACCCGAGGTACCACTGTAAAAGTATTAATAATGATTTCCTCAGTCTACACAGGAGAATGCCTCTGCTTCCCCACTCCAATAAAGCTTGTTTCAGTTCTATACACCTTTGCGCAGATTTAATCCATTAAAACCCATTGGATTAACTGACTAGGGTCATGGAGTTATGATTAGGATTGCAACTGCAAGCGTCCTTACATTGAGAACAGCTCTGATTATTTGCTTTTGCAACCTTCAGAATCCATAGTAATTTTAAAAGCCATAACCTGAAGTGGAGTGGTACAGTCCAGGGGTGCCAACTTGAATAAAATAGTGAGGCAGGTGGTGGTCAGGTAAGCCCCGCCCCAAATAATCGATCATGTGACACGCACATCCCTTGAATGGCAATGCCCATCAACTATGCGGCTGTGCTTGTGCGTCAAATATTTTATTGGGTGGGGGGGAGAGGAAAGATGCTCGGAATTGGCTGCTGCGGTACAGTCACATCCCTACCGCCCCTGCAGCCCGGAGTGGTACAGCCGTCGTCCCCCCCCCCCCCCCGTCGCAAGGTGCGTGCCTAAGCATGCGTGCCTATCTCGCCCCAGGCCCGGCTCCTCCATCGCCTGCGGGCGGTGCCAGCCCCGAGGTGGGGCAGCAGCCCCCTTACCTATGGATATCTCCTGCGCGAAGGCCAGCGAGATGAGCAGCAGGGGCAGCCCGACGGCGATGCAGGTGACCAGCTTGTCGACGGCCAGCTCCAGCCGCAGCCCCTTGTACTTGCTCTCCGACGGCTCCTTCAGCAAGAAGTCCGAGAAGACGTACTCGGTGGCGATGTGGGCGATGGCCATGGTGGCGCGCCGAGGGCCAGGCGGCTGCCGGCTCACCACCCAGAGCGCCGCTCGCCCACCCGCCGGACCCGCCGCGCTCCCCTCCGGGCTGGCTTCGTCCGCGGGTTCGTCCTGGTGGGGGTCTCCGCCGGGTTCCCCCCCCCCCCGGGTGCCTGCGCGCCCTGCCTGCCTTTGTTTGGCGCGCGCGCCCCCCTCGCAAGGCGGCGAGGCGAAGGAGCGAGAGAGAGAAGAAGGGAGGGCGCTGCTCAGGCCTCCGCCTCCGCCCGGCCCCCTCCACGCCCCCGTCGCCGGGCGGGAACGGGCTGCTGCTGCTGCCGCCGCCGCCGCCCCCGCCGGCTTTCCCAGAAGACGAGGCGGAGGAGGCTCTTTCAAAAGCGGGCTCTTTGTGCGCTTATTAACGCCATCTCCAGCTCCTCGGAAGATTCCAACAAAGGTGTCTCCGGAAATTTTTACGCATCACTTGGGAAGACAGGCGAACTGATGCCAACCAAAGATCAGCAGTGTCGAAGCAATGATTCTTCAACATCAACTTGGTTGGACTGGTCATGTTGTGCGGATGACTGATGATCGTCTTCCTTTTTTTTTTTTAAAAAAGATATTTATTGAAATTTTCCACTTTAATACATTAAAAAGTCAAAAAAGAAAACAAAAAAGAAAAAATTAAAAACACATACAGTTTACAATCCTTATTTTTCTATAACATATTTCCCTGACTTCCCCACACCTCCCCTTCTTATATTCCAATTCAAATTGTTAGTTCAACAAGTTCTTATCCCCAATTTAATTTTTAACCTTTTTATATTTAGTTCATTTTAAAAAACCAATTTTGCCTTATAAACATCAATATTTGTACATCAGTGCTCATTCTTAAAACTTTTTTCTAAAGTCGACCCAAATTCCCTTCCACGAATTCCCCAATTTTCATACTAATAACAAAACAAAATAAGAAAAGAAAGACAGATTATAATTATGCACCCTTTGGATTCCCAAACCCCACCCCTTCCCCTTTCCCGGTTTCAATCCCCAACAAATGTCCATCAGTCTTAGTCTACTATCAGCCTGGAGATCTCACGTCCGAGGCTCTTAATTCTCTCTCAATTCCTCTCTGCCGGTTTTTTTTGATAGTCCTTAGTACTAAGCACCGGATCTCAGAGAAGCTCTAGCCCGATGGGGTCCATGTTTCTTCCAGCCAGACCTCCATACTTAAAAGTGGAGCCCAAATCTTGTTTCGACTGATGATCGTCTTCCAAAGCAACTGCAGTGGTACCTCGGGTTACAGACGCTTCAGGTTACAGACTCCGCTAACCCAGAAATAGTGCTTCAGGTTAAGAACTTTGCTTCAGGATGTGAACAGAAATCGTGCAGCAGCGGTGGTGCGGCGGCAACGGGAGGCCCCATTAGCTAAAGTGGTGCTTCAGGTTAAGAACAGTTTCAGTTTAAGAACGGACCTCCGGAACAAATTAAGTTCTTAACCCGAGGTACCACTGTAACCGGGATAAGGAATTAGCTCAGATCCATCCGCAATCTGTTAAAGATCACAAAATCAAAATAATAACCTTAACCCAATAACAGCCCCCCCCCCCAAAAGAGCCACATTTTAAAAGAGTTTAGGATGTCAATCAGGTCAACCAAAGGCCTGGTTAAAAAGGAACATTTTTGCCTGGCGCCCAAAGGTGTATAATGAAATGTGGTGTTAGCCGCAACCCACAGGTATTCTGCAGCTGTTTGAGAGATGTTTTGATGAGCTTTCCCTCAAACCAGCTCCCGCCACATCTGAAAACAGAAGCCATGGTCAAGCTGAGGTGTGTACAATTCTGATAATCACCGTGCCACGTGCAGAGGATGGGCCGAAGTGATTTGGAATTTGGCCTGGGAAACAAATCAGGTAAAGGGCACCAGGTGAAGACAATGTAACAAATGCAATTTTCTATATGGAAAAAAGAATAAAATATTACAGTGGTACCTCGGGTTAAGAACTTAATTCGTTCTGGAGGTCCGTTCCTAACCTGAAACTGTTCTTAACCTGAGGTAACACTTTAGCTAATGGGGCCTCCCACTGCCGCCATGCAATTTTTGTTCTCATCCTGAAGCAAAGTTCTTAACCCGAGGTACTATTTCTGGGTTAGCGGAGTCTGTAACCTGAAGCGTCTGTAACCCAAGGTACCACTGTATTATAAAAAATGACATCCCTGCTCCTTCTTTGGTCTGCATGGCAATGCGATGGGGAGGGATTCCCCTTGCTGCCTTTCAAATGTGAGCATGGCGTCTAAAAACTTCTGAAGTCGGTTGCAGGTGTGCCTCTTTAGGGCACTGTGAAACTGGGTGCCAGCACTGGACATAGACCTCCTTTGTAGTTGCAGATCACCCCCCTGTTGTTTTGCATATTTCCCAGGAACCTTTGGGCTGAAGGATGGAATATATATTTAGTAAACAACAACACACTTTCAGTAAGGAAGGGCGCTTGGAACAGTTGGGCACCATTGCCATTATAAGAGAACCAGGGAGGCATTTATGGTGAATTCCGGCACCTCTTTTTCTATAAAATAGTAATAATAATAATAGGAGGAAAACTAATTTATTTGGTGGAAGAAAACCTTTGGCTCTGACCTACTGCTTTTTTACCCCTTTTTAATGATTGCAAGAATAATTTTTTGAAAAACATGGGAGAATTCATAAAATTTAAATCCACTGACCACTACCACTGATTGTTGTTAGAACTACTGCTACGTTTACAGTTCCATTCTGACATAAATTACACAACCCCACCCCCCCAAAGTGCTTAACATATTCAGCTTTATTTATGCTGTTTAGCGCTTTAAAATCTGTAGAAGCACTTAACCGTTTTGTAAAAGCACACACACCATCTGATGCTGTCCTAGCAGTAATGGAACAAAACATTGCTTTGAATTTTACCCATCTCAAGACCACTTACTAGTGATTTGTGATTTAAATGTACTCCGTCTTTGTTTATTGCTTACTTTCATTTCAGTGCCGAAGCCATACCAGATGCAAACTGGCAATCTGAAACTCTGTACTGAATTGCCCTCGTTAGAGAAAAATGGAAGCTTGAACAAAGTTTTTCAGTTGCACTGGTGTCTTAAATTGGATGGAATGGAAGAGCAAACTAATTTTCAGCTTTTTGCAGAGCACTCTATACAAGGAAATGATTGGTTAAAGAAATAATAATATCTAAATAGCATAACTATATGCCAGTGGAAAGTCTGGTACTTAACTGTGGCTGGGGTGTATCTGTGAAAATGGGTTTGAAGTAGCCAAAGCAATCCACATCTCTCCAGAGTTTTGATAATGCTTTGAGTGGCCTGTTGATTAATTCAGTGGCTTGTCGTAAAAAAGCTAGCACAAAAAAACTAGCACAAATAAAGTGAACTAACTTTATTGATTTACAACAAACTGGGATAAATGGAGAAAGGTACACACTCCAATAAAATGCTTCACAGAATAGAAAAATAGAAGGGCCATTAAGGGGACACGGGTGGCGCTGTGGATTAAACCGCAGAGCCTAGGACTTGCTGATCAGAAGGTCAGCGGTTTGAATCCCCGTGACGGGGTGAACTTCCGTTGCTCGGTCCCTGCTCCTACCAACCTAGCAGTTCAAAAGCACGTCAAAGTGCAAGTAGATAAATAGGTACCGCTCTGGTGGAAAGGTAAACGGCCTTTCTGTGTGCTGCTCTGGTTCACCAGAAGCAGCTTAGTCATGCTGGCCACATGACCCGGAAGCTGTACGCCGGCTCCCTCGGCCAATAAAGCGAGATGAGTGCTGTAACACCAGAGTCGGCCACGAATGGACCTAATGGTCAGGGGTCCCTTTACCTTTACACATTCTGATAAAATGCTTTACAGAATAGAAAAATAGAAGGGCCATTTAGGTCTAAGACCAGGTCAGCAACCTAAGGCCCATGGACCGGAAGCGGCTGGCAGAGGTTGTTTAACCGGCCCACAAGCCACGAACGAATTGAGCTTCCCGCTCACGCAGCGCAGCACAGCACAGGGACTCGCTTCTGCAGCGCTGAAAATCGCATCTGCGCAGAGGCAGATGTTGAAAATCGCATCTGTGCATGCACAGACGCCAGAAATTGTGGACACACGCAATCACACATGCCCGCAATCTGGGGATCCCTCTGTGGGACCAATCCGACCCAGGCAAGATAAACCTTGCTGACCCCTGTTTAAGACTGACCCCCTTGAAAAAGGCTTTTGCAACAGGTTCTCATGAGGAGTGAGACAGAACTGAATGATTCTACTTGTCATGATAAGTATGGCAAATCCATACCATGACCAGCTCCCTCCCGGAAACCAATGTCCCCACTGTGGAAGGACATGTGGATCCAGAATTGGCCTCCACAGTCACTTATGGACTCACTGTTAAGACCGTGTTCATGGAAGACAATCTTACTCAGCTATGTGTGATCACCAAAGAAGAAGCAGCAAAACCAGTAATTAAAGCCACTTCCTGATACTTTGAACAAACTGGCAACAGACAACAGCTTTCAAGAGAGATGAAAAGTATTATTGCCCTAGGTGTACAAACTAATTTTGTTTGCCCAGCTGCCATTTCTGGTGAAACAGAATTTTGGAATTTGTTTACTAATATTAGGATGAGGGTTCACATCAAAGATCATGCTGCTGCTCTTACACGGCCTTTAGCAACCTGAAAATGCTATTGTTAGTTGCCCATCACAATGTCTCTATATGGAACCATTTCACTACTATTAAGAAGCCAAAAAGATATTATTGGGTTAGTTCAGTGTTGCAACAGCAGACCTTAGTTTGCCATTTCAAGGATCAGTCCGTATTAGCCTCCTTCATACCTGTGCTTCTATATTCTGCTTTTGAACAAAGCACAGTTCTTTGTTACACCCAAATACGGGGAACTGTGGTTTGCACTAACTGCAGTTTAGATCAATCTGTGGTTTCAGAACTAAGCACAGTTCTCTTGGGTCTGAGCTGGCCCATTGTTTTAACTGACCACTTTAGATTAAAAGCACGGCAAAAGTAAGAAATTATAATAAGCAGTAGCTGCATTCATAAAATTAGTTAATTTCTTTAGTAAGCGAGCACACCATTTGCCACATTTGTATGTTTGCCCTTCCTCTGAGGAACTCAGGATAGCCTATATGGGGATATCCTATTTTATACTCACAATAGTTTGGTGAAGTAAAAGACAGCAAACAGTTTTCCCTAGAGGCTACCCAGTGAACTTTATTGATTCTTTAATTTCTGTACCGCTTAATATTATCTCTAAGCGATGCACAAAAAAAACTGAAGCAACGATAGACAACTTAAACAATATGTATTACAAAAATACAGTTACATATAAAAATGTTACATTTTTTGGCATGAGAGGGACAACTTTCTGGGCCAAGTCCAACACCGTATTGTCTACTAGACACTGACTCTCATCCCCCACTTTGCTTAATACAATAAATAAGCTTGGAAAAACACCCATTCTTGAGTAGAATCATAGAATTGTAGGTTGGAAGGGACCCTAAGGATCAAACCCCCTGCAATGAAGGACTATGCAGCCGTCACATACAGGGATGGAACTTGCAACCTTGGCATTATCAGCGCCAAGCTCTAGTCAACTGAGCTCTCTAGGCTAGTCTAAAGTAAATATGGAGCTCAGTGACCCTCTTAATTCTCCTGGGTCTTTTACCCCCATTGACCATGACACCCCTCTGCACAGGCTGTCCAAGTTGGATGTTTAGAGCCACTGCTTTGCAATGGTGCTGCTCCTATTTGGATGGTAAATTCCCCAAAGCGGTGCTGGTGAACTTGTGCTTGCCCCCTTGATAGTTTTGCTTTGACACCAACATGAAACCGCTAGGAGACACCATCCATATATTTGATCTGAGACACAACTAGAATGCAGATGACATTTATTTCGCCAGAGTTAGGTAAGGCTGTAGGTATACTTAGTGCTTAGGTGCACCAATGGACTGAATGAAGGTGAACAAACTGAGACAATCCAAGCAGCATGTCGCCGCACTGGGTAGATGGACTGCCCACTCACCAGTTCTGGATGAGGGCGCATTCCCCCTAAAGGATCGTGTCTGGGTCTGCCTCTTTATCGAGCACCATCCTTAGTGGTTCAAGTGCCCTCTGTGGCTCAAAGCAGATTTCATCAGCATCTGCTGATGCACCAGCTGAGACTATACTTGGATGGAGGTAAGCTTGCCATGGCTTTAAAGCCATAGTCTTCCCAGTAGTGATGTATGGAAGTGAGAGCTGGACCATAAAGAAGGCTGATCGCCGAAGAATTGATGCTTTTGAATTATGGTGCTGGAGAAGACTCTTGAGAGTCCCATGGACTGCAAGAAGATCAAATGCATCCATTCTGAAGGAAATCAGCCCTGAGTGCTCACTGGAAGGACAGATCGTGAAGCTGAGGCTCCAGTACTTTGGCCACCTCATGAGAAGAGAAGACTCCCTGGAGAAGACACTGATGCTGGGAAAGATGGAGGGCACAAGGAGAAGGGGACGACAGAGGACGAGATGGTTGGACAGTGTTCTCGAAGTGACCAGCATGAGTTTGACCAAACTGCAGGAGGTAGTGGAGGACAGAGGTGCCTGGCGTGCTCTGGTCCATGGGGTCACGAAGAGTCGGACACAACTAAACGACTAAACAACAAACAACAACAAAAGCTTGGCCATAGTTATTCTATGCATCTTTGGTAGCCTGCTGCTTAGACCACTGCAATGCACTGAACATGGAGTTCCCTTTAAAAATGGTCTGGAAACTGTACCTGGTCCAGAACAGGGTGGCAAGACTATTAACTAGAAGTGGGCATTTTGGTCATATTATGCAATTGCTTTACCAGCTGCTCCCAGTCAGTTTCTAACTTAAGGTTCTGGTTTAAAACAATAAAGCCCCGAATTCCTTGGAACCAACTGCCTTCTCCCATACCTACCTGCTTGAACCTTACAATCCTCATCAGGGGCCCTGATCCTAGGGCTGCTGCCAAGTGAGGCTGTTGGCAGTTAGAGAGAGGTCCTTCCCAGTGGTGGCACCCTGGTTGTGGGAGGAGACCATCTGGCACAATTCTTGCAGTCTTTTTGGCACCAGAGGAACGCCTTTTTATTTGCTCAGAATGTCTCGATTTATTTTATTTTTATATACGGCCTGCCATCTGAGGGTCACAGGGCAGTTTACAATATAAAAACACAAAAATACATAGCACACAGTAACAAACAAAAGCAACATCCCTGCCTCCTCCACGTTTAAAAGGCCAAAGATGGTTTAATTAGCCAAAGAGTTTGGGCACAATTCTTTACATTCGCATAAGTGAATTTGCACATAGGTAGTGGGCAGATTCTTAAGGAAATCAGCCCTGAGTTCTCACTGGAAGGACAGATCCTGAAGCTGAGGTTCCAATACTTTGGCTACCTCATGAGAAGAGCCGACTCCCTGGAAAAGACCCTGATGTTGGGAAAGATGGAGGGCACAAGGAGAAGGGGACGACAGAGGATGAGATGGTTGGACAGTGTTCTCAAAGCTACCAGCATGAGTTTGACCAAACTGTGGGAGGCAGTGGAAGACAGGAGTGCCTGGCGTGCTCTGGTCCATGGGGTCACGAAGAGTCGGACACGACTAAATGACTAAACAACAACATCAACAACAACAAAGTGGGCTGATAGCAGCACTTGCATGGATTGTTATTTTACATTACCATATTTTTCGCTCTATAAGACGCACCAGACCACAAGAAGCACCTAGTTTTTGGAGGAGGAAAACAAGAAAAAAAAATATTCTGAATCTCAGAAGCCAGAACAGCAAGAGGGATCGCTGCGCAGTGAAAGTAGCAATCCCTCTTGCTGTTCTGGCTTCTGGGATAGCTGCGCAGCCTGCATTCGCTCCATAAGATGCACACACATTTCCCCTTACTTTTTAGGAGGGAAAAAGTGAGTCTTATAGAGCGAAAAATACGGTATATTGTTAAGATTGTATTTTGTCCTTTTCATCTTTGTGGGCTTTCTAGAGAACATGAGTTACTGGGCGGCCAGACAAATGAAGCTAATATTAAACAATAAAATAAAAACAGAACAGCCAAGCCGATTCATTTCTCATATGTGTCCTTTAGTTGCTTGAAGAATTCATTTAGATTCTGGCTCAGGTGTGTATCTTCACAGGGTCCAATTCATATCCCTTTCAGACCTAACTCAAATCCGAGATGTTCTGGCGCCTGCTTTGAAATAAGTTCTATGTGGCAAGAAGGGAGTGCCCCAAATCATTCCTAGTTTTATTCCAATTACAAGTCCGCTCAGAATTATTGCACCGTAGTAGTAGCTGCTGTAGTTTCGCTCTGTGTAACATACATGGATGCTTCCGGACTGTCGCTATTTCGGGGTGGGATTCAGTCACATATCGGCATATTAGGGTTGTGCGATTAAAACGGACTTGGAGTTCCTGAACAACAAACCTTCTCCCCCATACCCACCCAAACTGGACTTTTTGCAGTTAGGAAAGTGGTGAGGAAACGCACTGTAAAATGTGGGATAACACTTGCTTCATGCAAGTGTGCACAACCTCCCTGGAAACCAGGGACATGGGAGGGTTAGCTAACACGGGCTAACCTCCCCGTGAACTTTGTGGGAACACATCGGGAAGAATGATAAATAAACTGGTCGTCTGGAAGCGGCCATGTGTGTCAGCGTTTCCTCTCACCTCAAAAGGCACCATCAACATTCCTGACAAGGAAGCCATGTTCAGTCAGATCAGAAGGACTCCATTGGAAGATCGCATTTGTGACCTATGGCTCTATAACGGGCCTTTTTCTTCTGGCAAGCAACGACGAGAATAAGGACCAAGAGAGCTACCAACAGAACAAGTCCAGTGATAAAAAGAGCTTTGAGCACCGAGTTGGCTTCTTCTGGGTCCAGAGTTTTCCCCAAGAATTCTATTCCTGCTCTGCCTTTACCTGCTGAAAGAGAAAGGCATTTGTGAGACATGTATTCCTTCCCCTGGAAGGGAAACGTCAACTAAATAAAAAACAAACAAACCCCACTGTGGGCTGATTGACACATTTTGCTTTTAGTTGTACATCTTCCCCTTTTAGTTGGGGAAGGGCTGTAGCTCAGGGGTAGATCTTGCATGTAGAAGGTCCCAGGTTCAAAGCTCAGCAGGTAGGTCCTTCCTGAAACCCTGAAAGGTTGCTGTCAGTCTGGGCCCATCCATACGTTTGTTTGTCCTGTGATTTTAAGTCATGGGTCCAAGAAGGTTTTTTCCGGCCCCTTTGGTTTCCCTGGGAAAACCCACTGTTTACCGCCTGGACCCATGACTCGAAATTATGGGACAATTAAAAGCGTGAATGGGCAACCTTAGTGTAGAACAGGGTATCTCAAACTTGGATCTCCAGCTGTTGAGAGCCAGTGTGGTGTAGTGGTTAAGAGCGGTGGACTCGTAATCTGGTGAACTGGGTTCGATTCCCCGCTCCTCCACATGCAGCTGCTGGGTGACCTTGGGCTAGTCACACTTCTTTGAAGTCTCTCAGCCCCACTCACCCCACAGAGTGTTTGTTGTGGGGGAGGAAGGGAAAGGAAAATGTTAGCCGCTTTGAGACTCCTTAAAGGGAGTGAAAGGCGGGATATCAAATCCAAACTCCTCCTCCTCCTCCCCTTCTTCTTCTTCTTCTTCTTCTTCTTCTTCTTCTTCTTCTTCTGTTGTTGGACTACGATTCCCATCATCCCTAGCTACCAGAACTAGTGGCCAGGGATGATGGGAGTTGTAGTCCAAAAAACCTGTTGGCGACCCAAGTTTGGGAAACCCTGGTGTAGCCAATACTGAGCTACACAGAGCAGTGGTTGGACCTGGGGATAGCCCACACTTCTGCTTGTCCTGTGCCTAGAGAGCATGGGTCTGAGCAGTTTTGCCTTTGACCCACTGCTTTCCCATGGAAAACCCACTCTTCATTGCTAAATCAGAATGAACAGCAATCCGCGAAAATCCCAGTTGCCTTATTCCAATTCAGCTCTCAACCACATGCTTTCCCGTGGGAAAGCAGTGGAGCAAACCAAAGTGTAGATGAGCTCTCAGTATAAAGCAGGGTCCTGTGCTCCCATCCTAAATGTATAAATTGAATATGGAAAGCATGAACAAGAAGTGGGGGCAAATGCATGCTTCTAAACATGAGCCTCGTACACACGCACTCATTATGGAACCCGGTCTGGCCTCTTGAATGTCCTTTTTGCGGCAAACCTGGGTTTGCTCCATGAAATGTGAAGCAGCCCAAAGTCATACCTTCTCCAGTCTTCTTGCCATTGACTGTAAATGTATCATATTTCGTGGTTGTGACTCCATGTCCCACACCATCTGAGCAAAGGAAATAAAAGCAACGTTGGAGTCCTCAATTAACCAGTTTCTTCCTTATTCCTAACCAGGAGCCTATGATTACTGACGGGAATTGGTAAGAGGATATATTAATCTGAGCGAAGGAAATAAAAGCAATGTTGGAGTCCTCAATTAACCACAGTTTGCTCCTTTATCCAAACCAGGAGCCTGTGATTACTGACGGGAATTGGTAAGAGGATATATTAATTAGGTTTAATACTCTAGAGACCCACGTGTGTGGGTTAACAACAATAAGAACAGCTGGTTGGCCACTGTGAGATCAGGGTGCGGGACTAAGTGGGCTTTCCAACGAGGCTTTTCTCATGTTCTCATGTTCTGTGACTACTTGGGTGCATAAGCTACCCAAACCCATGTTACAAAGCAACCTTACCTGATTCAACAATAGTGTAAGTTGTCTCCATCCCAGCATGGATGTGATCGTGAACATGGCAGTGCAGAAGCCATGTCCCAGGATTGAACGCTACAAGTTCAACAGTCTGAAACGTCCCAGGGAAGAGGTCATAGACATCTCCTCTGTGATTGTGATCCTTCTGTAGCAAAGACAGGAGAGCATTGAGTAAATTCAAAGCTTATCCCTAGGTGGTAAAAGTACCGGTAGCTCACCCTCTGCTTTTAGGAGCTTTTGGGATTTCCTGCTGTAGAAATTCCAAATTACTAGAAACATTCCGGTCTGAAAGGTGACTGTGCTGATCAGATGATCAGAGGGCATTCTTATGAAGCTCTTTGGGCAGTGTGGCCCAAATGGTATGTTCTGGCCACCCAGTCACCATGCAGAAACAGCCATATGGGGATCCTCTGTGATTATTGCAAACAATTTTTGGGGGTATGTGGCTATGAAATCTCTTATTTCAGTGGGGGAAGAGAACCACATGCTTAACACTCTTTCTCTCCCCACCTCCCCTTCCTTAAAAAAAGGGGGGACATTGAAGTGCTTAGCTTGGCAGAATCATACCCTCTGTTTTGTTTGCTTTTTGAAACTCTGAGAAGATAAAGAAGAAGAAGAAGTTCCCCCTCCCCCTCATTTGAGTATGGGCAAATATGTCCATTTTTGTTTATCTTATTTTTTTTTAATTCAATTTTCCACATCTCCATATCAGTCTGCAATTTATTTATTTTTAAAGTTCTCATGAAAATTCAGCTGCATTTTAGCATATTTTTGTCTGCAGTTTTGCCAGCAGCACAAAGTAAATGGTTGGAGATATGAATTCTCATCTATGTGGAAGATATACACCCACAGATTAGAATATATATATTCTAATCCACCAAAGGGATTTACTTACAGAAGCACCCTCCACCTATGTATCACTCTTCAGGCATTAATAGGATATAATCCAAGTGCCTTGTGCTTATGGAAAAGGAGCTAATTGTAGCAGCATGACCAAAATGCTTTACCTCTTTTTACTAATTGTGACCTACTAATTTCCTGCTGGTATAGGATGTGCATGCACATGTGGTTTGTTTGCAATAATTCCCCCCCCCCCCGAAAGCTAATGTTTTCTATTTAAGTTATTTGTCACAATGCAAATGGTTCTATTTTGCTTATACCAACCTTGAACAGAAAGCTCTCTCCATGGAAATGGACAGTATGAAGGTCAATTTCATTTCCCATTCCAATCAGGTACCAGTTGGTGTTTTCCCCTTTGTTCATCGTTAGCCCATGGAGATTGTCATAGATCTTTCCATTGATTGCTGAAGGGAGAGATTTGCAAAGTTTGCAGAGGCATGCAGGTTTATCAGTGTGCTCCACTGCAAATTAAAATCAGATATATACTGTATTTTTCTGTGTATAAGACAATGCTTTTTGCTAAAAAAAAAAGGCAAAAATTGGGTGTTGTCTTATACAGTGGTACCTCGGGTTACATACGCTTCAGGTTACATACGCTGTCAGCATCGCCCCTGAGCCAGTGCCACCAACTGGACTCATCCACTTCAGCCCCGACTGGGCTAGGCGAGCTGGGTAGCACTTCCAGAGACCACCTTCTGCACAGGAACAGGTCAAAGTGCTGTGGACTCACAGCTTAGAGTTGTGAGCACCGAATTCACTTCCACAAGAAGACAGTCGTCGCACAGCAGAGTATAGCAGAGCATATAAACGACTCGGAGAGCAGCTCTGTGGAATATCTTCTTTATTCTATCTACAACTATACTATACAACTATATACAGAGCTAAATGAGGTCTCAATGAAAAATGCTGAACTGCACTGAGTGCCTGCAGCTGCTCTTAGCAGCAACCTTATCTATACAGAGATCACACACTCTCTCTCTCTGACATTCAGTCTCTCTCTCTCCGACACACTGACTGACTGACTGACTCTTTGATGTGGTGCTGGAGCAGAATACATAGAGAGCAGAACACTGTCCCTCCTCTCTGGAGAATCAGCAGACTCATCAGGAGATTCTTGGATATGGGAGGGGTGAAATCTCCTCATACGCTTCAGGTTACAGACTCCGCTAACCCAGAAAGTGTGCTTCAGGTTAAGAACTTTGCTTCAGGGTGAGAACAGAAATCGTGCTCCAGCGGCGCGGCAGCAGCAGGATGCCCCATTAGCTAAAGAGGTGCTTCACGTTAAGAACAGTTTCAGGTTAAGTACGGACCTCCGGAATGAATTAAGTACTTAACCCAAGGTACCACTGTACATGGATAGTGAATGCAGAGGGGGCGTGTGTTTAATGGCTGCAGCAAGGCCTGCTGGCAATTGGCTGCGGCAATTGGGCAGGCGATTGGTGGCTGCAGCAAGTGGGCAGGTGGGCTGTTGGTGGCGGCGAGCGGGCAGACAATTGGCGGCTGTGGTGAGGTGTGCAATGAGCAGTGGCTGTGGCAAGCGATCGGCAGTGGCGGGCAGGTGGGTGAGCAATTGGTGGAAATGACCTCCCCCCCCCAAAGCTAAACAACTTAATTTCTTAATTTTGGGTTTAAAAAAACAGGGGTCGTCTTATACACGGAAAAATATGGTACATTATTCAAAACCTCTGCTCCTTGCTAGAATGATTGGCTTGGATCCAGATAACACCTTGCCTTTGTGGATTTCCTCTGGTCTCCTCCCTCCTACTGGCAACTCTCTGAACCACATGCTTTGCCATTTCAGGGGATTTCCAAACCTGCCAGATCAGCTTTCGCTAGAGCAGGAAGGAGGCAACAGGGAACTCCTGTTGAAGAAGTATTTCTTTAGATCAGGCATGTCCAACTTTCAAGAGACTGTGATCTACTCCAATAATAATAATAATAATAATAATAATAATAATAATAATAATAATAATAATAACAACAACAACAACAATAATAATTTATTATTTGTACCCCGCCCATCTGGCTGGGTTTCCCCAGCCACTCTGGGCGGCTTCCAACAAAGATGAAAAATACACAAAAATGTCACATATTAAAAACTTCCCTGATCAGGGCTGCCTTCAGATGTCTTCTGAATGTCAGGTAGTTGTTTATCGCTTTGACATCTGATGGGAGGGCGTTCCACAGGGCGGGCGCCACTACCGAGAAGGCCCTCTGCCTGGTTCCCTGTAACTTGGCCTCTCGCAGTGAGGGAACCACCAGAAGGCCCTCGGAGCTGGACCTCAGTGTCCACGCAGAACGATGGGGATGGAGACGCTCCTTCAGATATACTGGACCGAGGCCGTTTAGGGCTTTAAAGGTCAGCACCAACACTTTGAATTGTGCTCGGAAACATACTGGGAGCCAATGTAGGTCTTTCAAGACCGGTGTTATATGGTCTCGGCGGCTGCTCCCAGTCACCAGTCTAGCCGCCGCATTCTGGATTAGTTGTAGTTTCCGGGTCACCTTCAAAGGTAGTCCCACGTAGAGCGCATTGCAGTAGTCCAAGCGGGAGATAACCAGAGCATGCACCACTTTGGCGAGGCAGTCCGCAGGCAGATAGGGTCTCAGCCTATGTACCAGATGGAGCTGGTAAACAGCTGCCCTGGATACAGATTTGACCTGTGCCTCCATGGACAGCTGTGAGTCCAAAATGACTCCCAGGCTGCGCACCTGGTCCTTCAGGGGCACAGTTACCCCATTCAGGAGCAGGGAATCCTCCACACCTGCCCGCCTCCTGTCCCCCAAAAACAGTACTTCTGTCTTGTCAGGATTCAACCTGGCCATTGGATTGACCAAAATTGTTGAGCTTTTTTTAGGGAGCCACAGCCACAGATGTTGATCAACCAGTAGATCATGATCAACCAGTTGGACATCCCTGCTTTAGATTAAAGCTTTTTATTTCCAAGCATTTCTTTGTATTAAGGTTTTCATTTCTAAGCCCTGCAAGGAAAACCCCCTCTCTTATTTACCTCTTCACCCGCCGGTCCTTGTTTGAATGTTTCTCCAGCTTGAAAAACTTTTCACACTCAGAAAGCAAGTACCTCAGGAGGTGCCCTCTTCTTGACACAATGCTTTCTTAAGTGCAGGGAGCATTTGTGTTGCCTATCCTCCAGCCCCATCAGTCCTAACAGAACTATAACAGAGAAGCACTTTGAATGTCTGCATTTATTCCCGCTTAGTGCATGTTGCCTTGTGCAACTGTTCAGTAGCAAACCTGAATGTTTCATGAAGTAACATTTTAAAATAATAATCCTATGCTCAACAACATATCGGGCCCATCACCTCCTGGCAAATAGAAGGGGAAGAAGTAGAGGCAGTGAGAGATTTTACTTTCTTGGGCTCCATGATCACTGCAGATGATGACAGCATTCACAAAATTAAAAGACGCCTGCTTCTTGGGAGAAGGGCGATGACAAACCTAGACAGCATCTTAAAAAGCAGAGACATTACCTTGCCAACAAAGGTCTGTATAGTTAAAGCCATGGTTTTCCCAGTAGTGATGTATGGAAGTGAAAGCTGGACCATAAAGAAGGCTGGTCACCGAACAATTGATGCTTTTGAATTATGGTGCTGGAGGAGACTCTTGAGAGTCCCATGGACTGCAAGAAGATAAAACCTCTCCATTCTGAAGGAAATCAGCCCTGAGTGCTCACTGGAAGGACAGATCGTGAAGCTGAGGCTCCAGTACTTTGGCCACCTCACGAGAAGAGAAGACTCCCTGGAAAAGACCCTGATGTTGGGATAGATGGAGGGCACAAGGAGAAGGGGACGACAGAGGACGAGATGGTTGGACAGTGTTCTCGAAGCTACCAGCATGAGTTTGACCAAACTATGGGTGGCAGTGGAAGACAGGAGGGCCTGGCATGCTCTGGTCCATGGGGTCACAAAGAGTCAGACACGACTAAACGACTAAACAACAACAGCAACATACCATGCATATTGTTCCCTTCCACAAAGTCATCGGTGTGGTTGAATGCCTTCAGATCCTCCTGTAGATATTTCTCAATGTTTTCATTCAAATACCAGGACCTGTTTTCATCAAAGACCAGGAACAGAAGGGCAAATTCTCGGTCAATGTCTGTTCTTAAACCCTTTTCATTTAAGACTCCTTTTCTGCAAATTATAAGTGGCCCGATCAAGCCGCTGTACATATCCTGGAATTAAAGAGAAATGGAAAACAGGGAATAACATTATGTTAAAAACACTATATTGTGTTTTTAATATTCAATTGGGAGCCGCCCAGCCAGATGGGCGGGGTATAAACAATAAATTATTCATCATCATCATCATTATTATCATCATTAATTTATAGATGCATGCAGTTATTTTGTTCAAAAACCAACTTTTTAAATGAAAGGCTGCTAAAGCAACTGTGATAACAAAGAGCCATGCCAGAATAACAACTATAATAATGTAGCAAAGTGTTAGAACAGAACAGAATCCCCTTCCCCATCCTTGATTTACATTTGGCTTTGTACAGATGGAGCTCGATAATATAGTATTCATTTAACATTTTAGGCAAATAAAGATTTTCCAAGGGTGCTCCCATAAAAAACACAGGGCGGGGGGCGGGGCACACCTTCGCTACATTTACCTTTACAAAATGCACTGATGAGTAGTAAACCCAAGTGATACAGTTGGGATCAGAGACTCCAGGTCCTGACCTTTCTGGGACGTTCCATCGGTAAGTGTTTATTTCTCCTGTCCACATATATAAAAAGGAATAAAGAACAGTTTGTCAAAATCCAAATATCTCATGAAACTCAGTACTTTGGTTTAAAACCAAAACATTAAAAACAGTAGCTTTTAAAAATAATAATATTTATTCATTTTTATAACTAAACATTATAAATTTAAAACAGTAAATATATACCACAAAAAAACAAACAAACATTTTCACATCATATTAAATCCACATTTTGGGATTACTCAGATCCCTGACTTCCCTCCATTCCCACCCCTGGTTCTTTTGTATCATCTTATATTATACATGTCTGTAATTTCCTTATTCTTAATTATTTCCAAATTTAACATTCTTCTTAATATTACAAGTGTTTTTTAAAAACCTGCTATTGTATAAACTTTCTTACAATGCTTTTGTAAATATGCAATAAACATTTTCCATTCTTTTTTATATTTGTTGTCTTTTTGATTTCTTAATCTTCCAGTTAATTAACCATTTCAGCATATTCCATTAATTTAAGTTGCCAGTCTTCCTTAGTAGGGACTTATGGTTCTCAAGCTGGTATGGTACAAAACTCAAAGGGTGTTAACACCATCCCCTACCAAAATTAAGGATTTCCAGTCCTTAATGAAAACATCATTTTTTTAAAAAATGAAATATTTATTTCCCACCTTTCTGCTACTTAAGGCAGCTTACAACGAACAGTTCAGACTCACAATAAAATTAAACACACTAAAACACCATAGCAGCAATGTGATGGTGTTGGGCAATGCAAGCAATCCCTGGCCAAAATCTGTTGATTGTACTAATTATACAACCATCTTAACTTGATATTTTTAAAAAATATGGCCACACCTATAGGTTTGCCAACATCAAGACATCTCCATATTTCCCTACTGCGATTAATTCTAGTTTAGTGTGCATTAAAATACTAAATGGAACACATTGTTAACAGAACCTAAAGACTTGGAAACATGCGGCGTAATTCACCTGGCATCGTGGTGCGTGCTTTATTCCCAGCCGCTGTTGCTTCCACGCCGTGTGCCGATACTGAATATGGACGACTAGCTTTGTTCTTAAACACAATTAGTATTGAGTCGCCGACTTCTGCATGGATCAAGGGCCCTAAGGTGGTTTTTTTTTTTTTTTTTGAAAAAGCCAAAAAGTAACAGAGAGGCATGCAAAGTTAAAATATACGAAATGAAAACACAAAACACTCACACAAAATGCTGAGCACCATAACCTTCCATATCAGGGTTTCCCAGACTTGGGCCTTCAGCTGTTTTTGGACTGGTCCTGTGAGCTGGGGGATAATGGGAATTGTAGTCCAAACACAGCTGGAGACCCAAGTTTGGGAAATCCTGTTCCATCTTATTGTTGGGCGTTCACCGCTCAGTGGAAATGTATTTGTTTTTTCTCTCTAGCTTTCGATGACTATGGTTAGACAATTTTTGAATCTGTCTTGCTTTTTATAGCACTGATTTTACGGTTTTATTATTAATGTTATCAGCACTGTTGCTGGTTCTTATTTTATTTTCATTCTGCTATTTGTAATTATATGGTTTGTTTATGTGTTATGTAAATACTTTGAGGTCGCTTGTGATGAAAAGCAGTTTATAAGAACATTAAAACACCTTCTCATTCTAACACTAGACAAGATTGGAAATGGATAATAACCAGGCCTGCTACTTGATTGGAGAGAAAAAAAAATTAATTGAGTAGCAATGCAACCGTAGGCATGCCAACTTGGAAGTAAATCCCACTGTGCCATTTAGTTTTCAACAAAGAATGTGCTAGAAGGTTGTTCATATTTTCTCTAGCAGCCATTAAAGGAACCTGTGGCCGTCCAGATGCTGTTGAACTTCCAGCTCCCCCTAGTCCCAGCCAGTATGGCCAAATGGAGAGAGAAAGGATGGTGGCCTGTCCCATTTTGCACCTGAGGTAAAACAGGAAGGTGTCGTCTCCCAACCACTGCCACTACAGCCTTGCTGGCTGGAGTTGTGTGGCAGCAGCAGTTTCTGGTGAATTCCATGAGGTCTCACAAGATTTCCCCGGAATCCACCACTGCTGCTTCTCCTTGCTTCTCCTGTGGCAATAGAAGGGGCGGGTGCGGTACCCATGGTGGCAGGGCTGTCTTAAGCATATGTGGCGCCGGGATGCAAAGATCTGCCTGGCGCCCCCCCCCTGTTGCCCAGTCCCAGGCACGCAGGAGGGCAGAGCCGGCTGGCCACCTCAGAGTCTTGCTTGCTTGGTCACCCCCAAACTCATGGCGCAGAGCCGCCCGAAGCAGAAGAGCCTGCCGCAGTGCTCCGGCCAATGGGCGGGCTCTTCCTCGGACTCAACTCTTGGGCCTGGCGCCCCTGAGAGCCCGGCACCCGAGTGCCCCGTACCCCTAGTGCCTATGGGTAAGATGGCCCTGCATGGGGGTGCTGCCCCAAGGGCTTCTGCCGCCTGAGACAGCTGCCTCAGTCTGCCTCACGGTTGGGCCAGCCCTGTAATCAACACCAGAAGGGCCACAAGTTTCCCATCCCTGCTTTAAACAAAGGCTGCACAAAGCATCTTGTTTACTCTGCATGCGTTGCTGAAGTGAAGCCACTCAACTTATTACTAATGAAATATTTTAAAATAAATAATTGAAGAAGAAGCCTGCACACACATTTCTTCCAAACTTAACTCGGGCCAATAATTGGGACAGTTCAGGGGAACTCTAATGATGTAGCTCCATCTCCTGGTGAGAAGCTTGATTAGCCTCTCTTTGACTGCGGTTAAAAAAACCCAAACCCTTGCAGAGTGGATGCATTCAGATGGCAGCTTTGAAAGGGGCTAGCTTTCATCCCATGTTGCGTCCTTGCCTTTTCCTCACAAGCTGAACCAAACACCAATGCTTAATATTTGCAAGGTGCTTTCAAGAGTTTCAAATGAACTATGTAGCCCCAAATTTCTCACCTAGAATTTGTAGGTGTTGCTCCTTTGCGCCCCTCTTTTTGTGCTCCACGAAATCTCCACTTTTGTATTCTCTATAAACCGCCTTCTTGTACTTTGAACCAATGAGGCCTTCATCTTGGCTCACAAAGACATGCCCGTAACTTGAAAACATTGTACAAAGCGAGAAAACAGTTTAAAAGTCCCCCAAAATATTTACCATTCTTAAGCAGAATAATAAAAAGTGAGGCAGTGATAGAAAGATGGCGACACTTGAAGAGACAAACTGTGTTCTGAATAGCTGGACAGTTAAATTTGTTGGCCTTGTTTACCCCAGGATGTGAGAGGGCCGAAACAGAAATAGCTGAAGCAATGCACAGTGGAATCCTATGTACATTTACCTCAGCTGCAAGTCCCACTGTGTTCAGTAGGGTTTACTTCAAGATAAAGGTAACTTGGGTTGCAATTCTCTGCAAAACCTACTTGGAATTAAACTCCACTGAATAGCAGAGCATACTTCTTAGTAAATATACATAAGCTCAGGCTGCAAGTGCCTAATTTCTAAAGACAGAAGCTCAAATCTGTCAGGAAGCCATGACCTGTGACCCGGAAACAAAGGATGATGCTGTGAATTTTGGTTCTATTGGGTTGTCTTTTTTCCACATTTTAATCCACCTCCACCTTTCAACATCAGTTTGCTATTTTCTTTTTATTTTAGAAAAATAAATCCTTATGAATACTTGTTAGCATTTTAGTGTGAGTTTATTTTAATAAATATGCAGTTTTGACCAGGATGCACATTTCTGCAAGCAATTTACCCCGGTGCAACACATTTCTGCATGCTATCTTCACTAACATATGCGTTTTTCTGTGCTTTCCCCTAACATAATGCATTTATATATTTTTTCAAAACACATTGTTGAGTTGAAGAACTGTATCACAAAATTCACAGGACTGTGAATCTCAAAGGACAGCTGGGCTTTGGTTCACAAATTAGATCCAGAAGTGAGAATTTGGCAGTTTATCCTATCAAAATCAAATTTGTCCCTTATCTGTACCTTTCCTCTTTGCTCGTTGCCTCCACCCTCTGCTCTGCTCTGTCCTTATCGGGGGCATAGTCCCACTCCATTTCTTCGGCAGCAATATAATATGTTCTTATGGTTCCATAGTGCCTTCCATCATGAGGTGCTTTGCCACAGGGCTTAACTTCATAAAGCTCCTTCATCCCTCCTGTAAAGTGATCGAACGTCCTGCAAACCAACTGGAAAGTCCCTGAAAGGAAATTGTGACATTTATCACCATGCTAGCTGCTCGAGGAGATGGTTGTTGGTGTTATTGCACTCCAAATCACTGTAACAAAAGCAGAAATACAGCACCCCTCTGCCTGCTGGCTACAATCTAAAGCGAAGAGACAATATATATTAGTGTGGGGAATGAAATAAAAGGGAAGGCTGTTCAGCTGGAGGCGAAGCCAAGGTGAACAGAGAGCATCAGCTGTCAGGAGGCATGCGACTGTAGAAAGCTAGAAAAGCAAAAGGGTGCAGGTGGGGAAGAGAGAAGGCGAGGAAAGATTTGACAAGAAGATTTCATAGAATCATAGAATAGAATCATAGAATCATAGAGTTGGAATAGACCACAAGGGCCATCGAGTCCAACCCCCTGCCAAGCAGGAAACACCATCAGAGCACTCCTGACATATGGTTGTCAAGCCTCTGCTTAAAGACCTCCAAAGAAGGAGACTCCACCACACTCCTTGGCAGCAAATTCCACTGTCGAACAGCTCTTACTGTCAGGAAGTTCTTCCTAATGTTTAGGTGGAATCTTCTTTCTTGTAGTTTGGATCCATTGCTCCGTGTCCGCTTCTCTGGAGCAGCAGAAAACAACCTTTCTCCCTCCTCTATATGACATCCTTTTATATATTTGAACATGGCTATCATATCACCCCTTAACCTCCTCTTCTCCAGGCTAAACATGCCCAGCTCCCTTAGCCGTTCCTCATAAGGCATCGTTTCCAGGCCTTTGACCATTTTGGTTGCCCTCCTTTGAACCAGTAGAGTGAAGGATCCAGGGAGGAGTTTGTAGCGGAAGATTGGATTATTTCACACAGAATCACAGAATTGTAAAGCTGGACGGGACCCGAGGGTCATCTATCCCAACCCCCCCGCAATGCAGGAATATGCAGGCGGATCAAACCTGTGACCATGACGTTATCAGCACCATGCTCTAACAGACTGTGGTGGTACGTTTACATTTTAAATGTTTTACTCCCGTTGTGAATTGCCCACGGAATGTGATCAAAGGTGGGTATAAAAATGTTTTACACACATATATACATATGGATGGCGCTGTGGTCTAAACCACTGAACCTCCTGGGCTTGCGGATTGGAAGGTCAGCGGTTTGAATCTGCTCGACGGTAGTGAGCTCCCGTTGCTCTGTCCCAGCTTCTGCCAACCTAGCGGTTTGAAAGCACGCCAGTGCAAGTAGATAAACAGATAAACGACATTTCCATGCACTCTGGCACTCATCACGGTCTTCCGTGCACCAGTAGTGGTTTTAGTCATGCTGGCCACATGACCTGGAAAGCTGTCTGTGGACAAATGCCAGCTCCCTCGGCCTGAAAATCAAGATGAGCGCCGCAACCCCATAGTTGTCTTTGACTGGACTTAATCGTCCAGGGGTCCTTTACCTTTTTACCTTTCCCTATACATATGGATATAGAAGGAAGACTTTGCTGCAGATTCTGCAGCAGCCTCTTTCAGCTGTGTTTTGCCCTTGTAACTTGATGGATGGAGATGCACACATGAGGAAGGCACTCCCTTACAACATAGCACTGACAATAGTATTATTGCCATGTTGATTATAACACAGCAGTGTCTTGCATTGCATCAATGCTATGTCCTCTGGCTCAAGCAGTTTATAAATCAGTTGATACACTGATACTTCAAAGTAGAGGCTCAATGAGCGTATGGATGCTACAGCAACATTTACAGTGTTCTAAACATTCATAACCCAGTGAGCATCCCAATGATTTATCAATGCACATGGTGACAGCTTTGTAGTCACATGGAGAAAGGATGCTGAGGTCCCACTCCCAAAAACCTACCTACTCGGTCTGGCTGCATCAGGGCTGTTGCCGACGTGTGAGGGAACAAGGCAAGGGTATCCCTGGTGGTGCCACCCAAGTGAATGGTGTTCCCTTGGAAATGAACACCATGCATGTCTGTTTCCGTGCCTAGTCCAATACTATGCCAAGAAACCTTGTCATCCTTGCACATGGCAAGTCCGGGCAGGTTCCCAAACAGATAGCCGTTGACAGCTGAAGGAAGAAAAAATGCACAAGATCTCAGATTACTGTGCTTTTGCAAACCCACAACTGAAATTGCTCATATTCACCAGCTTGTTACCCTTGCCTCTCTGCTCCTCTGTTCTCACCTACCAGCAGATTTTAGGGCTCAACTACACATTATACTGGGACATGGGTGGCGCTGTGGGTTAAACCACAGAGCCTAGGACTTGCCGATCAGAAGGTCAGTGGTTCGAATCCCCACAACGGGGTGAGCTCCCGTTGCTCGGTCCCTGCTTCTGCCAACTTAGCAGTTCGAAAGCATGTCAAAGTGCAAGTAGATAAATAGGTACTGCTCCAGCGGGAAGGTAAATGGTGTTTCTGTGTGCTGCTCTGGTTCGCTAGAAGTGGCTTAGTCCTACTGGCCACATGACCCGGAAACTGTATGCCAGCTCCCTTGGCCAATAAAGCGAGATGAGCGCTGCAACCCCAGAGTCGGCCACGACTGGACCTAATGGTCAGGGGTCCTTTTACCTTTACCTTACACATTATACACAAATGTGCAAGAAATGTACCCTGCCTACCTGTCAAATTTGGCCCACCAGGGAAAAGGGAGATTAAGATCTGTTCCAGTGGCCAGAAAGGCTTCCCCTGCCTTAAGGAATAGTTGACCCAGCTAACAAGGGATGAACACTTGCCTCTGCAGAACTGATCATATCTTGAGAGGTTCTGTGAGGAGAGCAGTGATTGGGCTCTAGGTTTTGGTTGCCTCGGTGAGGCTACTAGGTGGATTCAATCCACCTTTGATTGACATCAAAGATACAGCTGTCATTTTCAAGATGACACCACATCCTCTGGGCACAATAAACATGAGTTAACTTACGTGTGTAAGTAACTCTGGGTGCATCATTAGGGTAATGAACAATCATTTATGTGCCATTTCGGTTCACAGGAATGCTCACAAACTCAATGTATAATGAACTCATTCAGTTTAGTTCATGTCCTGTGAACTCGGCACCTATCTGCCGGAGGCAAAGAAGCTGTCTAGAGAACTTCATTAATGCTTGCCTGCTTGATTATTAACAGGACCAAGTCATCTCTGAACTTGTCCTCCAAATAATTCAGATCTTGCAGATAGGATACTACTAGGTAGCAGCGGCTTGAGTCTTCATCCAGACTGCGATGTAGCATTTAACACAACCCTACAATTAAGTTTGCAGAAGATAATGGTTTACATTTCTTCCTGGACTGCCTGTCCTCACATGCAGGTCAGTCCTTTGCGGCCTCCTTGAAAAAAATACCAAACTTTTGCAGTTTCCCTAGAAGTGCCTTTTGCTGGTACTAGACAAGTAAGCCGGATTTAACACTTCTTTGACTGCAAGCTGTGCCTAAGTTCGTATGTTCATGGAGATTTCTTGGCAGGGATACTGGAGTGGCTTGCCGATTCCTGCTCCAGGTGGATCACGTTTAGTCAAAACTCTCCACTATGACCTGTCTGTCTTGGGTGGCCCTGCACGGCATAGCTCATAGCTTCTCTGAGTTATTCAAGCCCCTTCGCCACGACAAGGCTGTATATTGTCTCCCTGCTTATTTAACTTATATGCAGAATTCATCATGCAAAAGGCTGGACTGGATTAATCCCAAACTGGAATTAAGATTGCCAGAAGAAATATCAACAACCACAGATATGCAGATGACACAACTTTGATGGTAAAGAACCTCTTAATGAGGGTAAAAGTAGAGAGCGCAAAATATGGTCTGAAGCTTAACATCAAAAAAACTAAGACCATGGCCACTGGTCCCATCACCTCCTGGCAAACAGAAGGGGAAGAAATGGAGGCAGTGAGAGATTTTACTTTTGTGGGCTTCATGATCACTGCAGATGGTGACAGCAGTCACAAAATTCAAAGACGCCTGCTTCTTGGGAGAAAAGCAATAACAAACCTAGACAGCATCTTAAAAAGCAGAGATATCACCTTGCCAGCAAAGGTTCATATAGTTAAAGCTATGGTTTCCCCAGTAGTGATGTATGGAAATGAGAGCTGGACCATAAAGAAGGCTGATCGCCGAAGAATGGATGCTTTTGAATTATGGTGCTGGAGGAGACTCTTGAGAGTCCTATGGACTGCAAGAAGATCAAACCTATCCATTTTTAAGGAAATCAGCCCTGAGCGCTCACTGGAAGGACAGATCGTGAAGCTGAGGCTCCAATACTTTGGCCACCTCATGAGAAGAGAAGACTCCCTGGAAAAGACCCTGATGTTGGGAAAGATGGAGGGCACAAGGAGAAGGGGACGGCAGAGGACGAGATGGCTGGACAGTGTTCTCGAAGCTACCAGCATGAGTTTGACCAAACTGCGGGAGGCAGTGGAAGACAGGAGTACCTGGCGTGCTCTGGTCCATGGGGTCACAAAAAGTCGGACATGACTAAACAACAACAACAACAAAGTTTGTATGCATTTCATAAAGACGCAATACGTCTGAAGAAAGTTGGCAGTCAGACACTGCAGCTCATTCTGCAAATTTCAGCCACAGACATGGTACTTCCATGGCACCTCCATGGTCAGTATTTTGTGGGAGGGGTTCAAGTGAATATTGGGAGAATTGCTTAAAGTGCTCTGTCACTCTCATGCAACAAATCCACTTAAAAAAGAATCTGACTCCAATTAGAAAAGTGATGGGGAAGTGCGTTGGAATGAACAAATAGTGTGGAATGAACAAATGACTTATGAAAAGGCATATAAAAAAAAGCAAATCAGGCTGGATGCTCATTGTCGTTTAATCTCCCACAAAGAAATCATAATGAATGCTCAATAAAGGCCAGACGTAGTCTAAGTACTGTGTAAGCTTTGTGCAAGCAAATCAGGGCGGAAGCTCAATAAACAGGTTGTTTGGAGAAGCCCTATGCTCTTCCCCTAGGACCTAATTCTGCCCTCATTTCTCTTTCATAATGGATACCTCTGCTACAAACCAATACCCAATGGTGATTTTTTTTTTTTTTTACCATACCGTGCATTCTGTTGGATTCCTGGAAATCCTCATCTTCCTTATTAACTTTGGATGGATCACCAGTGAAGGAATTGATGTTTGTGTCAAGATAGAAACTCAAGTTCTCATCGAATACTGTAAACAGTAGGTAGAATTCTTTGTCTATTCCTTTCTGCAGTCAAAAAACAAATATGCGTTAGGGGGGAAAAAACATTTCCACTTTTTTCTTTAAGCAGGAGATCAGAATCATTACGCTAGAATCTTTCATCAATGAAATAACATTCCAGTGCTAAATTTTGAACTTTCTCTAGTATTAAATACAGAGCTATAAAATACTCTACAATAGCTTCAGGAATCTCTCCACTCAACATTAAAGAAAGTTTGCATAGCCCTTTCAGCCTGGAATGCACTCATGATTCTAAGATCTGGATCTTTTGGTTTACAACAACAACAACAATTTAATATTTACCGTATTTTCCCGTATATAAGACTAGGTTTCCCCCCGAAAATATAATGTCAAAATTTTAGAGGCATCTTATACATGGATATATCTCTCTCCCCCCCCCCCATTTTCTTAAATTGGAGTCCCCCAAAATAGGGGATGTCTTATACATGGGGGCGTCTGAAGGCAGAAAACATCCGGGAATTTCTGCGGCGAGTTTTGCTGCTTTCTTTGGTGACTAACTGTTTTAAAAGTTAATAATAATAATAATAATAATAATAATAATAATAATAATAATAATTTATTATTTATACCCCACCCATCTGGCTGAGTTTCCCCAATACAGTATTAAATATTAAAAGCTTCCCTTAACAGGGCTGCCTTTCAGATGTCTTCTAAAAGTCAAATAGTTGTTTATTTCCTTGACATTTGGTGGGTGGGTGTTCCACAGGGTGGGTGCAACTACCAAGAAGGCCCTCTGCCTGGTTCCCTGTAACCTCACTTCTCGAAATGAGGGAACTGCCTCATTAAAAACAAAACTAGAACATGTCCCCGGACTAACTGCTGTTTCACAGGTTTAACCACCTAGAAAATGACGTTCTTAAAACAGCTCCTAATTGTGCATCCTGAATTAAAAGGATTAACCAAATTGAAGGAGAAAAAATCTCTTTGACAGGATTATAAAACTAGTCCAAGAGGTTTTGGTTAGAAATAAACGTGTCTACATTGATTGGCAGCATTTTCCCAAGGTTTCAGGGAGGTGACTTTCCCAGCCTAACTGAAGATCCTAAAGACTGAACCTGGAAGCTTTGTGCAGTCCCTCTAAGCTGCAGTGTTTCCTAAAGCACCTATTACGGGTGCAGAACACATAGCCCTCCAGATGTTGGTTGGCAAAACCTGCACTAGCTCTGACCATTGGCCATGCGGCAGGGTAGGGATTTCTGTGACCCCCTCCAAGGTGTTGTTGGACTCAACCTTCCTCCAGTCCCAGTCTACAGGGCCAATGCTCAGGGAGGATGTGAGTCAACAACATCTGGAGGAGCACAGTTCCCCACCCCTACAAAGAGATCATTTGTGGAAGGGTTTATAAAAACAGATGATTAATCAATAAACCAATGATGAAATGTTTCAGATGTACAATTAATTACAGCTTCTGAAATAAATATAAGTATTGTAACCGGTATTAACTGTTCAGTTCCTGGGTAGCTGTGACTACAATAAGACAACTACAGCATCTTCTTCCAGCAACCTGGGTAGCAAAAACTTCATGGGACTCGAAACAGTCATCGTTCAGTCTGGACACTTGTAATTTTCTTAATTTAGATGTGAAAGGCAAGTAGGATTTAGAAGTTCAGATTTCACTTCATCTAAATTATTCAGCGTCAAAGTCATCTTCCTTCCAAATTTTGCTCAAGCTGTCATAAAAAGTCTCTTTCCCAATTCGGACTCTGATCATAAACCATTCCATAGCACCTCCAAGGATAAAAAAGAAAGGGAGAAATCTATATACTCCAAAGCGTTGCTTTCCAGGGACCATGTTCAAGAGTGGTTTTATTTTATGTTCGACAAGCATTTTACATAGGAACTTAATCCTTGCAAGGGAGTGGTTGATCCTTGCAACTTTCTATTTGTGTTTCTATGCCTGGAATGCAACCTAGTCAGGTTCACATCAACAAGTGAGAAATAAAGACTCCACTGCAATATCAAATCATTTCTGCAACATTCAGTGTATAAACAGAATCTTCAGCATCCTCCATGAATTTTGTCTAAACCCAGGGCCAACCCATGCATGAGACAAGGCGAGGCGACTGCCTCAGGTGGAAGGATCCATAGGGGCAGCAGACTCCCTTGTTATCTCTTTTTCTTGTGGTGAGCTTCGAAGGGGCATTTGATTAGAGACTCTTGGAGGCCCAAAACGGAACTAGAAAATGATTTTTCTGATCATGCGTTCTTATGTTGTAAGTAGACCTAATCAATATAATTCAGTTCAGATCTGGATTTGCTTAACATGCTACCCTTTGGGCTCAGCAAACTCGCTCAGCCATTCATAATGCATGGATCAATCAGAATTAGTACCTGTGTTCCGTCTGGTTCCAAAGCATTCTTCTTGCAGATTATTAGAGGCCCCACAAGACCTGACTGGGTGTCCATGACAGGATCGTTTGCTGAATAATACAGGTAGGTGAGACACGGTGGATCATCGCCCGTTGGGCCGACACTTTCAGGAACTCTCCATTTGTATTTAAAGGTCTCGCCGGGTTTTACATAAGCCCCCGGCTTCTGGTGCCCTAAAAATAAAAGGAGGTGAAAAAGCACCCTCCCGGAAGAAACTCGTGGTAACACACACAGAATAATAATAAAAGAAGATAATTCAAGTAAATATCTTCATAGAAAGAAATGGGATTTAACTGAGTAACTGTAGTTGGATCAGACTAATTTTTCCATGTGACTCCCCTCCCCCTTTTAGGATGACAAGCCAGTATCTTTCTCTTCCTCTATTTTGACTGTTAGATTGTTTAGGCTGTTCTTCACGCAGCTGTGTTACCTAAGAAATCTGTACACTGCTTTAGGCATGCTTTTTTTTTTCATGAAAAAGCAGTGTAAAAATGTATAAATAAGTACAGTGGTATCTCGGGTTACATACGCTTCAGGTTACACGCTCTGCTAACCCAGAAATAGTGATTCAGGTTAAGAACTTTGCTTCAGGATAAGAACAGAAATCGGGCTACGGCGGCAGCAGGAGGCCCCATTAGCTAAAGTGGTGCTTCAGGTTAAGAACGGACTTCCGGAACGAATTAAGTACTTAACCTGAGGTACCACTGTATTGTTTCATGCCACTCTAATCTCCAAGTCATGAGAGACTCTAGGGCTTCCTGCTCTCATCTGGTTTCCTTGGAAAGAAGGTGGATGGAGACTGCGGTGTCTTTGGGATATAATATTTTATATTAAGATATGCACAGCCTGAGCAAAGGATGGGGGAGGCTCAGAGCATGGACACCCCCAAAAGATCTTGCTCCTCCATTCGTCACAGCTTTGGACCCAGCACAGAGCAGAACCCTTTCCTCTCTGCAGCTTTCAGCCAGCCAGTGCGGTGTAGTGGTTAAGTGCGGTAGACTCGTAATCTGGTGAACCGGGTTCGCTTCCCCGCTCCTCCACATGCAGCTGCTGGGTGACCTTGGGCCAGTCACACTTCTTTGAAGTCTCTCAGCCTCACTCACCTTACAGAGTGTTTGTTGTGGGGGAGGAAGGGAAAGGAGATTGTTAGCCGCTTTGAGACTCCTTAGGCTAGTGATAAAGCGGGATATCAAATCCAAACTCCTCCTCCTCCTCCTCTTCTTCTTCTTCTTCACACACTACTCTGGCAATTGTTCTCTGACCTAGCAGCTAGTTGAGGGCTGGGGAAGGCTCTGTTCTATGGCACAGAGCAACTTTGTTGGTTATGCCAATTGTGGTGCTTAGCTAGTCAGCCCCAAGCCATTTCCTAGGCAAAGGGACAGGTTGGGCAAGCTTGCTCTTATACATTCTACCCCTTACAGATACAGGATCCCAAGAAATGGAAGGAACTCGGGGCATCATCCAGAATGACCCCCCCCCCCCAAATCATAACAATATAAATAAATAAATAAAGTTACCATCTTCATAAGGGGCTCCTTCTGACGCTTTGCTGAAAGCTACGCCATGAGGCATCATGCTGTAGTTCTTGTCAGCTTTGTTGGCAAAAGTAACCAAAATTGTGTCTCCAACTTCAGCTTTGATAACTGGGCCTGGGGGAGAGCAGGGAAGAGAAATGAGCTGGTTTGGGGAAGGGGGCGCTGAGCTTCAAAACGTCTCCCTGCTTGCCCCCATCCCCTTGGTTAGGGGCATTGCTCAGATGGGTGAAATGTTCTCAGGGTGCCTGGCTGCAACTTCCAATGTGAGAGACTGTAGCGGGACTGAAACCAGTGCCAAAAAAAAAGAAAAAAAAAAAGACTCAAAACCACAAGGCGTACCAAGTATGCCAAGGTGAGTGGCGCCTTCTGTTTGCTTCTTTTTGCGAGTAAATTTTCCATCGGTGTAGGACACATAATGAACTTTCCAGTACTGTCCTCCGATTCGGTCATCCCCTTGTATGAAGAAAGGGGCTGAGTCGCTGTGAGAGAACAAAGTATTAATACCGGTTGTACAGCTGACCACAGATTTGAAATGCTCAGTTTAAAGCAAACAGGTAAGATTATGCACAAAACAGATTTATCAATTTGTTTTTTTGGAGAACCACCTTTCTTCCTGGGAGCTCACAGCTGCCGTTTTAGTCTCACAGCAACCCTGTGAGGAAGGTTAGACTGACAGGTAGCCATTATCCCAAGGCTAATTAGCCCAAGGGGGAAATATAAAGATGATATGAGAGACATGGGACTCCTGCCTAAAGCAGAAGTTCTGGATCACTTTCTTTTCTCTCCTAAGGTAACGTGCAGAGAAATTAAATGCACCATGTGACAATGCCAAGTTCCAGTTCAGAATATAACAACATCATTTTATTTCTCTACAAGTTATCAGGGAAGAGACAAGGAGGAGTCTCAAGGCTTCTTCTTTCAACTGCACCCATTTATTGGTTTGTTTTCGTTCTTATTTTTATTATGTATTTTGGTTTTTCAGATTGTAATAAATTGTGTTGTGAACCGCCTTGAGATCTACAGATATAGGGCAGTATACAAATTTTTTAATAATAATAATAATAATATCGAATTCTACCCCACTGATTTCAAACTTAGGTTTCTAATATTTAAGTCAAACACTCAATCTGCTATTCCACATGGGCTTTAAAAACAACAGCAAAAACCTGGTGCATATATCTGCATAAGTTAACTGCAATAGACTACAATTTCATTTAGAAAAAGGTGGCATACAGCATACAAAATGACAACAACATAACTGTTAAGTTGTGGGTGAACATATCAGACGACACAGTGATTCTTCAAACAGCTCTTATATAATAATAATAATAATAATAATAATAATAATAATAATAATAATAATTTATTATTTATACCCCTCCCATCTGGCTGGGCTTCCCTAATCACTCTGGGTGGCTTCCAAAAAAATATTAAAATACTGTAATACATCAAACATGTATCAAACATCTTGTTTATTCACAGGCCAGAACAGAACTGAACTGAAGGGTTCAGCCAGCCTGCTTATATAGAGCTCCACTACAACACAACAGTAACCACTTTCTGTAACTATCCAATCACTGAACGCCACTTTCAATCCCTTATTTGCATATGTGGACCTGAGTGAAAACTATCTACAGTATCCCCCTGCTGGCCCAAGGTGAGAACTTCAGTACATAACAGTAACTAAAACATCAGTAAAAATGTCATCTTTCAGCTAAAAGGGGAAAAGAAGAAATAAATAATATCACAACAAATACCTGCCAGTAGCATTTAAAGGCTGGCCTGTGAGTTTATTAAAACCACCAGGTCCATAATCCCACAAAATTCTTTCAGCGGCAATGAAGTATCTTCTTTCCTGACCACTCTGTGAAGGCCCGGTAATGTTTTGACCGCAAGCCTTGATGTTGTAGAATCCCATCATACCAGCTACAGTGTAGGAAAGGACACACAAGAAGTCTTTAATTTGATCTGGTTTCACCATGCAATCAATTATGCTAATGCTGTAATTTCCAAACTGGGTTGTCAAGGGGCACAGTAGCGTGCCAAAAGAGTACCAACATCATGAATCACAAGTTGGGACAAAGGTGAGGTAGAAAAACAACAAACAAACAAATGGAGCCAAAATTGTCAAGGGGATGGAACAATTTCCCTTATGAGCCAAGGTTACAATATTGTGAAAAGGGGAGATTGCATGCTAGGGATTATTAGAAAAGGACCTGAGAACTGCCAATATCATAATGCTGTTATTGTTAAGTTGTGGGTGAACATATCAGACGACTCAGCGATTCTTCAAACAGCTCTTGTTTATTCACAGACCCAGAACAGAACTGAACGGTTCAGCCAGCCTGCTTATATAGAGCTCCACTACAATGCAACAGTAACAACTTTCTGTAACTATCCAATCACTGAACGTCACTTTCAATTCCTTGTTTGCATATGTGGACCTGAGTGAAAACTATCTACAGTATCCCCCTGCTGGCCCAGGGTGAGAACTTCAGTACATAACAGTTACAGTGGTGCCTCGCAAGACGAAATTAATTTGTTCCGCGAGTTTTGTCGTCTTGCGATTTTTTTCGTCTTGCGAAGCACGGTGTCGGGAAAGTTTTGGAAAAGCTTCAAAAATCACCAAAGTCTTTAAAGGTAAAGGTAAAGGTACCCCTGCCCGTACGGGCTAGTCTTGACAGACTCTAGGGTTGTGCGCACATCTCACTCAAGAGGCCGGGGGCCAGCGCTGTCCGGAGACACTTCCAGGTCACGTGGCCAGCGTGACATCGCTGCTCTGGCGAGCCAGAGCCGCACACGGAAACGCCGTTTACCTTCCCGCTAGTAAGCGGTCCCTATTTATCTACTTGCACCCGGGGGTGCTTTCGAACTGCTAGGTTGGCAGGCGCTGGGACCGAGCAACGGGAGCGCACCCCGCCGCGGGGATTCAAACTGCCAACCTTTCGATCGGCAAGCCCTAGGCGCTGAGGCTTTTACCCACAGCGCCACCCGCGTCCCACCAAAGTCTTTAAAAACCTCAAAAAAGGCTACCACACCGCGTGCTATGAGTTGCTCCTCGAAGTCAAGTCGCAACTGTATTAACGGTGTTGAGAAAAAGGAAACAAACTTGCAAGACGTTTCCGTCTTGCGAAGCAAGCCCATAGGGAAAATCATCTTGCGAAGCAGCTCAAAAAACAAAAAATCCTTTCGTCTAGCGAGTTTTTTGTCTTGCGAGGAATTTGTCTTGCGAGGTACCACTGTATAGAAATCTGCGGTGTGACTGCATTTGGAACACTGTGCACAGCTCTGGTGGCCTAACCTCAAAAAGGTTCAGAAAGGGGTCAACTAGAATGATCAAGGCTGCAATGGAGCAATGCCCCTATTGATGAAAGGTCAAAGTATTTGGGCCCCTTTCGTTTAGAGAAAATATGAGTAAGAGAAGGATGTGTTGGAGGAGTCTAAAATGATGCGTGGTGTGAAGAAAGTGGATAGGGAACATTTTTCTCCTTCTCTCATAATGCTGGAGATGGGGGCATCCAATGGAGTTGAATGTTGGAAGATTCAGGACCCAGAAAAGAAGGTCCTTTACAAGGCACATAGCTAAACTATGGAATTTGCTGCCACAGGAAATACTGATGGCTGTCAACTTGGATGGCTTTAAAAGACACTGGAGGTAGGAATAGTAGCCCTGTGCGAGGTCTTATAAAAACTCTCAGCACCCTTAACAGGCTTCAGTAAATCTTTGGGGCAACCCAGGGCTGTTAAAATGGCATAAGAGTGCTTTTTTTAAATAATATTTTTTATTACTTTTAACATATAAATTATAAAATGTACCACAAAACCTATCACTTATACAGTCTTTTTAGACTTCCATCAGCACCTCTGATGATCCACTGTTTTAACCACTTCTTATGCATTCCTTAACTTTATATTGCCTTTACATCTCTTAACAAATCATCCTCCCCCTTGTCCATTTTTACAATACTTCTAATAATACTCCTCACAAAACTTCTTGCAAGAAACAAGAAGGCATAAGAGTGCTTTAAATGGTGTGAATGCGACCTGATTATCTAAAACGGGATGAAGTCTAGGAGAGATGGGCTGGAGACAGAGGCTCAGAAAGTATCAGTTCACTGCCATCTTTTGTCTGGACAAGTGGCTCACTGGGAGCTCTCCGTGGTGCTGCAACAATGGACCTGTCTGGCATGCCTTGCCCCATGGGCTCCTCCTAGGAACCAGAACACGGTATGAGTGCCAAGTCAGGTTGGTTAAATGCTGGTTTTATTGGTTCTTTCCCTCTACTGTTTAACTTGTGCTTTTACTTATTTGTTTGCTTGTTTTTATTAAATTTTATTAAATTTCTATACCACCCTCCATCTGAGGCTCACAGTGGAGTTTGCTGTATATAAATAAATAAATAAATAAATAATAAATACATACATACATAACATAGTAACAAACCAACCAACCAGATACTCCCCAGTTTAAAAAGCCATGGATCATTTATTTAGCCAAAGGCCTGGGGGAATAGGAATGTTTTTGCTTGGTGCCTTAAGATATGTAACAAAGGCACTAGGCTAGCCTCCCTGGGGAGAACATTCCACAAACGGGGAGCGACTGCAGAAAAGGTCCATTCTCATATTGCCACCCTCTGGACGTCTTGTGAAGGATGGGAACACAAAAGGCTTCAGACTGATGATTGCAGGCTCTGGGTTGGTTCATATGGGGATTTATGGCTGTTCATAATACTTTATTAAAAAATGTTGTGCTGTTTGAAGGACCTGCTGTGGCTGCCTGGTTATTATTGCTTGTCATTTTGAGCACTTTTTAATTTAGATGCAGCCTATACAGTCCTGCAACAAACAGGCAAACAAAAGGAAAACATTAATCCCAACTGGCAGCCGCCAGAAGCAGCAATTATTATCAGTAGAACAGAGCCTGTTATTGCTATATGGCTTTTTTTTACAGCTTACACAATACATTCCTGGAATCATTTGCTTCAGGATGAGAACAGAAATCGTGCACCGGCGGTGCGGCAGCAGCAGCAGGAGGAGGCCCCATTAGCTAAAGTGGTGCTTCAGGTTAAGAACAGTTTCAGGTTAAGAACAGACCTACGGAATGAATTAAGTACTTAACCCGAGGTACCACTGTATATAAAATATTACTAGCAGTAGTAGTTGTTCTGGCCCAACTGCAATGTCTATTGACCTTTCTCGAATGGTGCATAGATACCTTGTATGTGATGATCGACTTGGCAGGTCAAAAGCCACTTCCCAGCATTCTCTGCCATCATTTCTGCTGTCACAAAAGTGGCCGGAAAGAGGCTGATGACATCCATCCTGTGGCCTCTGCTAAGCAAAGTATGGCCGAAGAACTGTGCAGAGTGAACGTCGATCTCGGTCCCCATCCCAAACAAATGCCAGGACACCAATTCACCAGCGCACATCTCCAGGCCAGGGAGGTTTCCAAAAACATACCCGTTAATTGCTGGAAACATATAACACAATATAAGAAAAGATAATCCATGAGTTACAGGGATATGAATGACAGGGACATTCATTTTAAAACAGCTAATGTGTGCCACATTTAAGATTTTCCTTTTTGTTCTCTATTTCACTAACGTAATGGAAGCAAAATGGCTTCAAACAAAGTCATCATCACCCTTTTCTCCTTTGTTTAAAGATAAAGAGTGTCTGGGGAAACCCAGCCAGATGGGCAGGGTATAAATAAATAAATAAATAAATAAATAAATTATTATTATTATTATTATTATTATTATTACAAGAAAGATATGAAATTTAAAGGTTAAAGGGACAGAAAAAGAGAATAAGAAAAAGAAAAAAAGAAAACCAAGGGAATGTGAGATAAAAGGAAGAAAAACAGAGAAGGGAAAAGTTGGGCAGTTGGAAGAGGTCCCCATGCTTCAAGATGGGGTTAGAGATGGATTCTGGGGTCTAGACACTGACAGCTGTGGGCCAGGATTAGATGTCTGAGGTGAGCACAGAGTTATGAGTCCAGAAGCCCCAAAGAGCAAGATTGCCTCAGAAGTGGTGGACTCCCCTTCATTAAAGGTTTTAAAAGCAGAAGCTGGATGGCCACTCTTGTGGGGTTGCTGTAGTAGTGAGTTTCCTGCATTGCCAAGGGGTTGTACTAGATGATCTTTGAGGTCCCTTCCAATTCTATGAATGGAATTCAACATCAGGTGGAGAAGGAGATCTGCTCATGCAACAAGACTTTCCCACCTTTTCTCCCTCTGCTGCACCTTTTCTTGTGCAGCAGAAAGTCCTCTTGTACAAGTGGACCACCTCAATCCATGCGTTCAACAACTTAGTTGCATCCCACCCTACGATTCTAAAGACAGGACATGGTGAAAGGCAGGAGGCAGCATTTAGGAACAAGCCAGCTGTCAGAACCCAAAAATACAGGAAGACACCAGAGCTCAGGGACAACCTTGCTGCTTAAGCAAGGCGCAACTGGAACAGGAAGACCTTCAAACTCCATCCTGCCCAGGGGGATCCTATGGACAGCCTGCCTGAAGGGGTCAGTCCAGGGGCTGAGGATGCTAAAATGCTCAGATTGATATTGCAACTTGCAGTTCAGGGTTTCACCACAAGGAGAAGCTGCACACAAACCCAGAGGCCATCCATTCAAGTCCTAGGGACCTCATGGCAAAAGGCAGGGGTCAGCAAACTTTTTCAGCAGGGGGCCTGTCCACTGTCCCTCAGACCTTGTGGGGGGCCGGACTATATTTTGGAAGGAAAAAAAATGAACAAATTCCTATGCCCCACAAATAACCCAGAGATGCATTTTAAATAAAAGGACACATTCTACTCATGTAAAAACACGCTGATTCCCGGACCGTCCTTGGGCAGGATTTAGAAGACGATTGGGCCAGATCCGGGCCCCGGGCCTTAGTTTGCCTACCCATGATGAAAGGCATTTCACAATGGGTTGCTTGCCTAACCTCTGCTTTTTCCCCGTAGGAGCTGCTGAGGTGACTCAAAGCTGGGGAACCTGCTTTAGGGTCGAACTGAAGGCACCTAGTCCGGCTTGGCCTGTGTTTCAAGCTGCGGGTAGTAGACGAAAGAGGCGGCATTAATTTCCTGGCACAACCCCAGACTATTTCCTCTCACCAGGAAAGGAAGAGGAGCCGCCGCAATTAGAAGTTGCAACCAAATCTGGCGGCAATTGTAAAACAAGCGTTGTTCTTCCTGTCCTGCAGCAACTGCTCACCGTGCATCTTATTGCTCAGTTGGAAATCTTCATCCTCTTTATCCACAGTGCTGGGTTCCAAGCAGAAGGTATTTATATTTTCATCCAGGTACCAGCTGAGATTTTCATCTACGATGCTGAACATCAGAGCGAAGCTCTTTGTGGCACTGGCCGCTGGCGCTGAAGCATCATCTAATGTTCCTAAGAAAGCAAACATGTAAAAGTTTGTAAACCCTTTAAGTTAATTTATTTGGAGCCACTTCACATGTTCTAAAAATTCTTGCCTTGAAATCAATCCCGAGTAGGGAATCAGTGTGCAGACTCAAGGCCTAGGTACATATTATGTACATGAATGATGAAGAAGAGTTTGGATTTGATATCCCGCTTTATCACTACCCTAAGGAGTCTCAAAGCAGCTAACATTCTCCTTTCCCCTTTCCCTTCCTCCCCCACAAC
Source organism: Podarcis muralis (assembly GCF_964188315.1). Classification (NCBI taxonomy): domain Eukaryota; kingdom Metazoa; phylum Chordata; class Lepidosauria; order Squamata; family Lacertidae; genus Podarcis; species Podarcis muralis. The sequence continues at coordinate 18,072,453 of NC_135658.1, read as the reverse complement.
AAACACTCTGTGAGGTGAGTGGGGCTGAGAGACTTCAGAGAAGTGTGACTAGCCCAAGGTCACCCAGCAGCTGCATGTGGAGGAGCGGAGACGCGAACCCGGTTCACCAGATTACGAGTCTACTACTCTTAACCACTACACCACACTGGCTCTCATAATGATGTCGTTAGCAATTGCACAGGGGGATTCTTTAAAATTACAGACCAAGAACATGGGATAGGCCTTATTCATGAGAAGCACAACAGTACATGGGGAAGGGCCAGGGCCCTCACCATGAAGTAAGGTGAGGTGATGCCTCAGGTAGCAGAATCTACAGGGGCACCAAACCCACCTCCAAGGAATGAATCACCTGCTGCTGTATTTATACTCCAGATTTCTTTTTGGGAAAGCTCTATACTGCTTTCAGCATTTATAGATTCATAGAATTGTACAGTTGGAAGGGATCCCGCAAAGGTCACCCAGTCATCCTGCAGTGCTGGCATCACAGCTAAAGAACTACAACTAATCCAGAATGCGGCAGCTAGACTGGTGACTGTGAGTGGCCACTGAGACCACATAACACTGGTCCTGAAAGACATACATTGGCTCCCAGTACATTTCCAAACACAATTCAAAGTGTTGGAGCTGACCTTTAAAGCCCTAAATTGCCTCGGCCCAGTATACCTGAAGGAGCATCTCCACCCCCATTGTTCAGCCCAGACACTGAGGTCCAGCACCGAGGGCCTTCTGACGGTTCCCTCACTGTGAGAAGTGAGGTTACAGGAAACCAGGCAGAGGGCCTTTTCGGTAGTGGCGCCTGCCCTGTGGAATGCCCTTCCAGCAGATGTCAAGGAAATAAACAACTATCTGACTTTTAGAAGACACCTGAAGGCAGCCCGGTATCGGGAAATTTTTTAATGTCTAATGTTTTGCCATTTTTTATGTGCTGTAAGCCACCCAGAGTGGCTAGGGAAACCCGGCAAGATGGGCAGGGTATAAATAATAAAATTGTTGTTGTTGTTGTTACTATTATAGAATCCCTGACAGGTGGTCATCCAACCTCTGTTTAAAAGAGTCCACCATCTTTCAAAGCTGTCCATTCCCCTGTTGAACAGCTCTTACTGCCAGAAAGTTCTCCCTGATGTTTAGTCAGAATCTCCTTTTTCTTGTAATTGAATCCATTCTACCGTATTTTTCACCCTATAGGACACACTTTTTCCCCTCCAAAAATGAAGGGGAAATGTGTGTGCGTCCTATGGGGCGAATGCAGGCTTTCGCTGAAGCCTGGAGAGCGAGAGGGGTCGGTGCGCACCGACCCCTCTCGCTCTCCAGGCTTCAGGAAGGTATCCGCAAGCCGTGGGAGAGCTGTGTGAAGTCGCGCAGCTCTCCCAGCGCTTGCGAAGAGCTGCCTGCACCCAGAAGCCTGGGGCGCGCTGAGCTCAGCACGCCCCAGGCTTCGGGCTTCGCACGGCTCTCCACAAGCCTCTCTCCTTTCCCTCACTCCCCAGCTATCAATGGGACTTGATGGGAGGAGATGGTTCTTTTAAATCTCTTGGCCCAAAATTGTTTAGGGCTTTCAACATAATAACCAGCAGTGTGAATTGGACACCAGAAATGGGCTAGGCTACTCAGACATCATGCAAAGGTACAACTGCTGAACGTATCAGAATTTGTGGATCCAGACCTGAATTTTTTAGCCAAACCTTGCTACCACAGAGGCACATGGCATGATATGTTCCGTACCTTTCCGACAAACCACCAGCGGCCCAATTAACCCACTGCTGATATCTTTTGGCGTGTCGATATGCGAATGGTAAATCCAAGTCAGGCACCGTGGATCTGCTGGTGTAGGTGAAAACTCATCTGTAACCAGCCATGTATATGTATAATTGGAACCAGGGAGAACAAAATCATCAGCCTTGCTTTTGCCACCTGTTCCATCTCGGTAGAGGGCTCCTGAGGTGGAACGGAAAAAAAAAAAGATTGAAGTTCTTTGTGTGCCCTTTTAGACATCTTACACATGAGCATTTAATTTGTTCTCTCTCTCTCTCTCTCTCTCTCTCTCTCTCTCTCTCTCAGTTAAAGTTGCTTTGATCACTTTTGCAAAAAGAGAAAAGATGGAAAAGCGGCTAATTAAATATAGGGCAGCACTCAAGTAGGTTTTATTCAGAATAAACCCACTGAAATTAATGAACGTGGCAGTGATGTGAGGTTAGTCGCCATTGCCCTGTCCCACCACCTGATACTAGTATAAAAATATTTGGCTTTTGCACATAGCTGTCAAGTGTCCCTTATTTGAAGGGACAGTCCCTTATTCCAGCGCCATGTCCCGCTGCTGTCCCTTATTGATAGATGTCTCTTAAATGTCCCTTAAATGATGTCCCTTAAATTTCAAAGGAAGCAGCTCCTCTCCCTCCCTCCCTCCCTGCCGGCCAGAGAGGAGGGAGGCTCCAACTGTGTTGCTTGGCTGTGTTGCTCACCCAATAAGAAGTCTAAGAACGACTGGGGGTGGAGCTTGCATGCCTTGTGTGTGGCTAGTTAATGCAAGCTGAGGGGTTTTTTGAATGCTGGACGCCATTTTGTTGCATGTGCTGCTGCAAACTTTGCAGTGCAAAGCCAGGCAGGGGAGCCATCTTAAGTTGAGGCTGCATAGGCCTTGTGGTGCATGTGATTCAGATTCTATTCAGTTGAACCCCTGGTTACAAAGTTGGTTGGACAGTGTTCTCGAAGCTACCTACATGAGTTTGACCAGACTGAAGGAGGACAGAAAGAATGGAGTGCCTGGAACAGGTGAGGCTGCAGGTCCCTTATTTTGGCTGCTGGTCCCTTATTTTCAAGGCTGCTGGTCCCTTATTTTCAAATCTGTAAGTTGACAGCTATGCTTTTGCATAGCCTACTGTACGAAGGCAAGAGTCACATTTATTACTCTGCCCACTTTTACTTCTGGCCCTGCCCACCACAGACATGTGACACCCCACCCTCTCGAAGATTCCCTGTGAGGGAATGTGGTCCTCAAGCTAATGAAGTTTCCACACTGCTGGAGTAAATGAACTCTTAGTCTGACCCAGCAGGCCTCTATTACATTCCTCTGCAGACAAATTGATGTGAGCCCAGATCTGAACTGAGGTCTCCTCTGTCAAATTTCCAACATGCTACCCGAACCACTATACTGGCTCTCAGGAGTAACAGAGGAAAGAGAGAGAATCTGAAACAGCAGAAGAGGAAAAGCAAATCTTTGTTTTACCTTCAGAATCTTTCTCGTAGAAGACTCCGTGTGGATGTACAGAATAAGGCCGGGAAGCAAAGTTCTTCAAATGAATAATAAAAGTATCTCTTTCTTCGGCTCTCAGAACTGGACCTAGAAAACCCAGCCAAGATGGTTTGGGGATCTCCTGGGAGTACGTGTCATCTGTGAATTGTTTGAAAATTGCTTTCTTGTAAACCCGACCTATCCTGTTGGGGCCTCTTCTCACATACACAATTGCTTCTCTGCAGTAGAAAAGGGGGGGGGGGGGAGTGAGTTTAAGTTAATTTTCAATCCATGAATCATATGGAACAGATGAGGACGATGAGATTTGAAACACTAACACAAGCACTCCATGTGTGGGAACCAATCAACTTATGTAGGGGACAGGTAAACACTGAATGTCATCATGTGTCAGGCTGGTTGCCCAGGAACGTACAGTGGTACCTCTGGATGCGAACGGGATCCGTTCCAGAGCCCCGTTCACATCCTGAAGTGAACGCAACCTGCGCCTGTGCGTCTGCGTGGGTCGCGATTTGCCGCTTCTGCACATGTGCGTGACGTTATTTTGAGTGTCTGTGCATGTACGAGCGGTGAAACCCAGAAGTAACGTGCTCTGTTACTTCCAGGTCACCGCGGAGCGCAACCCGAAAATATTCATCCTGAAGCTACTTCAGCCCGAGGTACAACTGTACAAAGACAAGGGAATGTTTCTTATTGTCTGCTTTTTATTCAGTATTTACAGAGAGGCTATATCTCTTGGATAATGGTGTTGTCCCGAGTGACTCTCCACCCCTCGTCTCTCCCACTTCCTCATTCGTCAACCTCGTTGTCTCTCCTATGGGTGCTGCTATGTGCCCTCTGTCTTTGAGCTCTTTGCTCTCCTACTTTCAAGGCTCACCAGGTTCTGGGAGAGGGTGTGTGTGTGTCTGGAATGCTTCCTAAAGACACTGTGTCCGTCAACTGTCATCCCCCTGGTGCTTCCTCCTCCTCCCCTCCCATTATTTCCCAACTTTCCCCTTCATCTGCCTCTGAGCTGTGACCTCCCTGTTGTAAATCTAAACTGTCTTCTTCTTCCTCCTCCCTGGAAGAGTCAAGCTGGGGAGGCAGTCTCCACCATTCCTCCTCTGCCCAGTTCCTGACATCATGATACCATTTCACTAATAATAATACAGTCATACCTCATGATACGTCCGCTTCATGTTACGTTCTTTCATGTTACGTCCCGCAGTGACCCGGAAGTCCTGGAAAGGGCTACTTCCGGGTTTCGCTGCTCGCACATGCGCAGATGCGCAAAATGATGTCACGTGCATGCGCAGAAGCGGCAAATCACAACCCGCGTGTGTGTAGACGCATCGCTGCGGGTTGCGTTCTTTTCATGTTGCGAGCAGGCCTCCGGAACGGATCCCGTTCACAACCAGAGGTAAAGGTAAAGGGATCCCTGACCATTAGGTCCAGTCGTGACCGACTCTGGGGTTGCGGTTCTCATCTCGCTTTACTGGCCGAGGGAGCCGGCGTACAGCTTCCAGGTCATGTGGCCAGCATGACTAAGCCACTTCTGGCGAAGCAGAGCAGCGCACGGAAACGCCGGTTACCTTCCCCCTGATGTGCTTTTGAACTGCTAGGTTGACAGGAGCAGGGACCGAGCAACGGGAGCTCACCCCATCGCAGGGATTCGAACCGCCGACCTTCTGATCAGCAAGTCCTAGGCTCTGTGGTTTAACCCACAGCGCCACCCGCGTCCCAACCAGAGGTACCACTGTAACAATGAAATTAATACAATTTTACACATCTACTTCAACTAAGCATTAATAAGCAGCACAGAGAAGAGATGTGAAATGCTGGCAACATTGAGTTAGGTCTTGAGAGCGAATATTCGGAGCCGTTTCCCCCATTTCGTGATGACTTTTCCTTCATTGTCCCATAATGTAAACTAGATCTTGGGAAGCAGCAGCCATCTCTTGTTTGTCTTCTCAGCCCCCACACACCTGGCAAGCATCAATATGTACCTTGCCCTTTGCATGGCACATGCCTTTCTTTTGCAACTCCCGGCCCTACAGGGCTGTAACCATACATAGGGTGTAGGAAACAAACACTGGCTAATGGAGCGGAAAAAGAGGCCATTATGAATTAGTTCACAATTCAATTGCAGAGGCGACTTTGCTGGGAATTTTGACTTCAGTAGCTTAGCTTGCTTAATTAAGGGCCCTTCGATACATCCTTTTTATTGCACATTCACAATGATTTGTGCTCAGGATTCAGCCAAGACACAATCCGACTTTCAACACTGTGCCTGAAAAGGTTTCGGGGCAGCCATACTGCATCATTTCCTTTAACGTCCTGCTGTAATCTTGTAACTTTTCATTCCGCAAATTGCCCTCTGGACAGCAATTATGTTGTAGAATGGGGGAAGCGTCATACAACAGCTAATAAAGTAGAAAACCCCCCACCTCTAATAAACTGTCTTTGTGCCAACAATTAGGGTAGCCATACAGTGGTGTTAAGTTGTGGGTGAAGATATCAGAAGACACAGTGATTCTTCAAACAGCTCTTGTTTATTCACAGGCCAGAACAGAACAGAACTGAAGGGTTCAGCCAGCCTGCTTATATAGAGCTCCACTACAACGCAACTGTAACAACTTTCTGTAACTATCCAATCACTGAACGTCACTTTCAATTCCTTGTTTGCATATGTGGACCTGAGTGAAAACTATCTACAGTATCCCCCTGCTGGCCCAGGGTGAGAACTTCAGCACATAACAAGTGGTACCTTGGGTTAAGTACTTAATTCATTCTGAGGTCCGTTCTTAACCTGAAACTGTTCTTAACCTGAGGTACCACTTAGCTAATGGGGTCTCCTGCTGCCGCCGCACCACTAGAGCATAATTTCTGTTCTCATCCTGAAGCAAAGTTCTTAACCTGAGGTACTATTTCTGGATTAGCGGAGTCTGTAACCTGAAGCATATGTAACCTGAAGCATATGTAACCCGAGGTACCACTGTATTTCAAAAAGTGAAAATCTGGACACAAAAGTTGTTCAGCTTTTTTGGGGGGGGGGGGGCAAAGTTGTTTAGCTATTTTTGCAACACATTAAGTTTCTGAGCTATTTTAAAGGAAATTCGCCAAAATCTACACTTCCAACATGGGCAGCCATACGTGTGGATTTTCATGCACATTCCAGTGATTTCTGCCCGGACACTGTTTCCGACGGCCGAATCCTGGCTATGTCCGGGAAATTCCGGACGTATGGCAACCCTAAACATGTTGCAGAATCCACCCACAATAAAACACTAATCTGGAAGGGACCGCGAGTGGACTTGTCAGGTCTACATTTGATCTGGGGAATGTCTGCAAAGGACTGGTCAGTGCTTTGGAATTCTAAGAATTTGTTACATCCAGCACTGCAAAACCCTATTGATCATGAAAAACCAGAAGCAAACACTATGCAACAACATTTTAACATGCAACAAAGAGTTAAAATAAACTTATAAATTCAACTTTTGAAGCCTTTTGAAGAAAAAAAAAAGCACGGAAAACTTAGTGCAGATCCATATATTATTATTGCAGAAAAGCTTCTACCATCACGTATACAAATGGTTCTGTTTATCCATCTCAAACCACTCAGATGAAGCCACATTTCATCAGTGTTATAAAACCTGCGCCTTCCAATGCTTTTGTCTAAAGGTTACTTGCAAACACACAAGCCTATGTAGAAGTCATTATTTCTCCACGAAGTCTGAAGGCCACAGCAGGCTCTGAAAACATCAAAAACATCAGATGCTTGGCCATCAATAAACGTTTCATAAAGCGTCCATCTCCTTTATGCATTGATAATAGGAGCTTTTCTTTTTTTCCTGTGCAAGCATATACACGCTTACTGACTCACAAACAAGTCCCATTTACTTTAATGTAGCAAACCAGAAGAGCGTCTGTAGAATGCCAGCATTGGGTGCTTCTAGACTTTAATTCACGTTGCACAACTAAAGTTGACTTGGTGCTCTTGCACAACAACCGCCCCCAAGCCCAAACCTGACTTTCTGTGATAAGGAAAGTGATGGCGGAAAGGCACTGGGGAGAGTGGGGTGATGCTTGCTTGTCAAAATAAATGCTTTAAAAGCTCGTATCATCTAAGCTCCCTAACATTCTGCAAACAGATTAGGATAAATGATCGATACATAGGTTGTCTGGTAGTGACCTTAATCTCTCAAAAATGGTTCTCTTTCTGCCCCAGAGATTTATGCCTGCATTCCGAAGAATTCCGAAGAATTGTCACATGTGAGTCGCCATGCAAGTGCCCCCTTCTCTCTGCTTACACCAGTGGTGTCCAAACTTTTTTCAAAGAGGGCCAGATTTGATGAAGTGAAGGGCTGTGAGGGCCGACCAAAGGGCTGACCAAAGTTTTTTTAAGGATTGAAGTTGTTGGGGTTTTTTTAGGATTGAAGTTGTTGAGTTTTTTTTTAGGAATTTACCCCAGGCAATAAACTAATAAACTGCCACACGGGCCGGATTAAACCTGCCGGATTAGGCCCCCGAAACGGACTTTGGACATGCCTGGCTTACACCTAAGACCCTTCTCAGAAATCTATATTTGGGGTGTGGATGTGTGTGGGGATCAGCAGGGCCACAGTTCAAGGCCCACTTCAACGCAGCAAAGTCAACCCCCACTTCCACTATGTTTCAAGTCAGACCAGAGAGGGGGGAGAGATGTCTTCACATTACCTGATTTCTTTCCCCACGTCAAACTCCAACTCACTGATGTTGTCTGCGCATGTGCTATCATGTGCACATGCGCAGCCACTGCCTAAAATTTCCGCGCCATATTTTGATTTTGGCTTCTGTCTTCAAATCAAATGGAAGCTGGTTTGAAGAAAAGCGCAGCCGTTGTAAGGACCGAAGCTCCCGCCCGAAAATAGTCTGAAAAACACCACCCTGAGTTCATTGGGACTTACTTCTTAGTAAGCGTGTTTAGATTGCAATCTTTACTCCTCCCAATACAAGTACGATAGCTCAACCATAAATGCATAATCATCTAGGGGCGTTTAAGTCAAATGCAGTTGAATGGCAGTTGCACTGTGGTACTGAAGCTTAGGAAACTTCGCGTTATTACAAAAGGACCGCAGCACAGGTCTTGACTCCCCTCCAAATCCCTTGGAATTTAATTTAATTTAATTGCTAAGTGTGCAGACCTGTAGCAGTGCGCCTTAAATGCACATTGCAAAAGTGAAACGAGAGGCAGCCTAAAAAAACTCCTCGCATTGCCGTTTTAACCAGCCTATGCTGCTTTCCGATGCATTTTCAGGTCGCTTCAAAAACTTGTTTCATTGCCCCAATATGCTTCTTTGGAGGAAACAAACAACTTGGAAAGCACTGAGCCCAATATGCATCATGTGGGCAAGTGTGAATTAACTACTTTAAAAGCGACAGCAGAAACTCAGAAGACCCTACAGGGACTCCTGCTTTGACTTACTCATCCTCTGTCAGATTTTGTCCTGTGATCAGATTCTCGCCGCTCGGCGCATAGTCCCAGTTCTCCTCCACAATTCCAAGATAGTACGTCCTGGTAGCCGCTTCTGCTAAAAACAAATGCCAGAAGATTAGGCTGGTTAGAAGGCAGGCAGCTCGCTTCACGAAAGACATTTGCGTGTTTGTGTGTGTGTGTGTGTGCAACTCAAGCGAGAGGCAGCCAAAGTGCGCTCACCTCAGCCCTGCCCACTCACATTCCAACTAGTCAGACAGGAGGCAATGGACAAAGCCATGCCCCTCCCAGGCAGCAATTTGGGGCTGATGAGGGCACAGGCCAGAAAACCTGAGCCAGCTGGCCGAAAAAGGGCCTGTGGTGTGGGGTTGCCATGGCGACGAGCCTCTTGCCAGGCTTTGAAGGCCCGCGTGTGTGAAACTGTGACTTAGTGTTGTTTGTCCCTCGAGCTAAATGAAGAGAGCGCTTTATTTGTAAATTTGGGCGATTTCCCCCCCTCCCTCCAGGCGTTCGTACTGTGTGAAAAGGACGGTGCAAAAGTGTTATAATGGGGACTTTTTGTCTTCTTCGACTCCTATGTCTGTCTGCAGGATGGTACACTGACATGCTCTGACAAGCCTCTCCTTGCTCTGTTTTCCACTAAGCTGTGATCCTAAACTGAACACAACAGTGCTTGGCTTAGTGTTAATTGGCGAAACTTAGCTTATTTCATGAATTTGTGAGTTTATGGCAAATCTTCCCCTCTCCCAAACTCATAGCAATATTGTGCTGTGACAGACTGCATATAAATTGACGTCCTCAATGGGCCATTAGCCTGATCCTGCAGGCTCATATTACCGGTACGTCCTTATGTTTTTATTGTGATTTCATACATGGAAGCAAACATGGAAGTTCATTCACACATAACTGCTCCTCGATGCACGCATCAGTATATCTTCCAGAGGGGTACCAATGCAAATCTCTTGCAGCAAAAGCAGCAAATAATATCACGGCACTTTATAAAGACGAACAGGTTTATTGTGACGTAAGCCATGGGTAACCAGTCATGTGCTTTCCAGGCATTGTGGGACTCTGCTTCCCATCAGCCCTAGCCAGCATGGCCAATGGTCGGGGTTGATGGGAGTTGTAGTCCAACAGAATCAGTTGGCTACTCCTGAACTAGGCAGTCTGACCCAGTTGTAGTAAGCCAGACTTCATGGACCATGCGTCTTCCAGAGGTTGTTGGACAACATGCGCTGCCTGGGGCTGATGGGAGTTGTAGTCTAGCAACATCTGCAGAACATAGTCATTGCGACTGTTGTTGTTGTTTAGTCGTTTAGTCATGTCCGACTCTTCGTGACCCCATGGACCAGAGCACGCCAGGCACTCCTGTCTTCCACTGCCTCCCGCAGTTTGGTCAGACTCATGTTTGTAGCTTTGAGAACATTGTCCAACCATCTCGTCCTCTGTCGTCCCCTTCTTCTTGTGCTGTTAATCAGTCGGTTGGATAGCTTGGTTGGTTAGAGCGTGGTGCTGATAACACCAAGGTTGCAGCTTCAGCTAGCTGCATATTCCTGCATTGCAGAGGGTTGGACTAGTCAGGCATGTCCAACTCCCAAGAGACTGTGATCTACTCCCACTATAAAAAAAAAAAAAACTGGCAGTGATCTGCCCATTGGATTGACCAAAGTTATTAACAACAACAACCCAGGGTTTCCTGCCTAAATTAACTTCCTTGGACCTGAGTGAAAACTATATACAGTGGTAACTCGTGTTACAGACGATTCAGATTACAGACTCCACTAACTAACCCAGAAAGGGTTAAGAACTTTGCTTCAGGATAAGAACAGAAATTGCATGGCAGCGGGAGGCCCCATTAGCTAAAGTGGTACCTGAGGTTAAGAACAGTTTCAGGTTAAGAACGGACCTGCAGAACGAATTAAGTTCTTAACCTGAAGTACCACTGTACACAATACCCCTGGTGGCCAGGGTGAGAACTTCAGTACATAACAAAAGTTGTTCAGCTTTTTTGGGGGGGGGCGATCAATCAGGAACACACAATCAACCAGGATCAACCAGGGTTGCCCCACGATCGACTGGTAGAATGCAATCAACCTGTTGGACATGCCTGGACTAGATGATCTTCAGTGTCCCTTCCAACTCTAGGATTCTATGATAGCCTTCATACATGAGTCTGTACGTACATTTCAAGTCATTTTACCTATTCATTCCATTTTTATCCCACCCTTCAAAAAAGAACCTCAAGGCAGCATGCATTACTAGAGGGGTGTGTGGGCTTGTATGCAACAATCTAGTAAAGGTAAAGGAACCCCTGACCGTTAGGTCCAGTCACGGACGACTCTGGGGTTGCGGCGCTCATCTCGGTCTACAGGCCGAGGAGCCGGCGTTTGTCCGCAGACAGCTTTTCCGGGTCATGTGGCCAGCATGACAAAACCGTTTCTGGTGAACCAGAGCAGTGCACGGAAACGCCGTTTACCTTCCCGCCAGAGCGCTACCTATTTATCTACTTGCACTTTGACGTGCTTTTGAACTGCTAGGTTGGCAGGAGCAGGGACCGAGCAACCGGAGCTCACCCCGCCGCAGGGATTCGAACCGCTGACCTTTCGATCGGCAAGCCCAAGCGGCACAGTGGTTTAACCCACAGCACCACCTGCGTCCCATATGCAACAATCTACTCTAATATAAATTATACAACATGATGTATGTATAAAAATTTTCCTCTGACTCCAGCGAAGGTCCCCTATCAAATAATTTGCTGGTGGTGAAAATGAATGCTAATACGATCTCCTACCTCACACTATACTCTTCGTGAGTGGCATCAGTGCTACTCTAGCAAAAAACCTCCAGCTAATTCAGCCCATTTCCCCAGTCTTACATTTTCTTTTCCCTTTACTTAACCTAATTGGTACTTGTTGTCTCACAAGGCCTTTGCATATATTCATTAACGTCAATTATCCAGAGGCAAAACTCAAATAATGCTTATTGCAGCACTCCAGGCAGGTATCAGCACATTTGGGGGAACTCCAAATATGTTGGCCGAGGGAGCTGTATGCCGGCTCCCTCGGCCGATAAAGCGAGATGAGCGCCGCAACCCCAGAGTCGGCCACGACTGGACCTAATGGTCAGGGGTCCCTTTACCTTTACAGCTCAGTACAGCCTACTCTGATCGGCAACAACTCTCCAGGGTTCCAGATGCAGACCATTCCCAATCCTACCTGTGCACGCTGAGGATTGAACCCGCAACCTTCTGCATATCTACGACTACTCCCGTTCGTTAAGCCTTTGACTTCATCCCTCAGGCCTCCTCTCGTAACTGAAATAAATATGTGACAGCATTTGCTGATATTCAAATGTTGCTGTCTCCTCCTCCCCCCCTTTTATTGACTCTATTATTGTGAAGATGAACCTTATAAGCGGCTTGCAGGCAGAGACGCACTTAGCTTGGAGTCATTTTGTTTCTCTTGCTTGTGGTTTCCATTTTGTTTTGTTTTGCTTGCTTGCTTACATGGGTGCCGGCTCACTAGGGCCCTGGGTGCTCAAGCACCAACAAAATTCCCCATGAAGGGGCCAGGCACCCACATATTTCAGCGCCAGGGCCATGCACAAGGCATGGCAACCACGGCTCTGGACGCCCCTGGTGGTGCAGTGACAATAATTAACAATTAGTAACTGTAATTTCTGGTAAGGTTTTTATTAAAGTTTTTCATAATACCATAGGATATAGAAAGCAAATGTAAATAAAAAACCAAAAATTCAAATAGAGTAAGTAAAATAGTAACCATAACTGTAAATAAGATCTTCAAATTAAATGAATTCCAGTTGTCAAATAGCGACACCAATTCCTTTAGCCATGTTTATTTATAGGCAAGTGCCAGACTAAGTAATTTTCCACCAAGGGGAGAAAAAACACCACACAAGTTTGACTTCCTGAAAGTCATCTTCATAAGTTCCAGTGTTTTGGCTTACCTTGTTCCACTGAATGACTACAACTTTTTCCCACTCGTAGCTTGTTCAGTCAGGGCTAAACAAATGACTCTGAAGTCACAATGTACACTGTCTGGAGCAGCAGTGTGAAGTGGAAGAACTGGGAATGCTAAATTAAAAGCTCTGCAGAGCTACCATCCTGTGGAAGTTGGGAGTGAGAAAACAGGAGCAATTCTCTCATTAAAAACGAACACATTGTGTTTTTTTGTTTATTTCATTTGTGAGTCCCTTGACTCCAAAATGGTCTCCAAGTGACGTATCTGATCAAAAGGCATACAAATGAAAATGAACATCAAAAAATAAAATGAAATCAGGCTTCTTAGGCTGAGCGGATGCAAGTCAGCTTTTATCCGCCTAACACAATCGAGCCCAGCAGATGACCCGGTCATTGAGCATTCGTCCTGATTTGCTTATGTGGTGGTTAGATTATATCCCGTCTTTATTGAATCATAGAACCACAGATTTTGTTATATATATTGATCCGGATAGCATGAGGGAGCAGGCTTCCACAGGGGTAAAAGATAAAAGTAAAGGACTCCTGGACGGTTATGTCCAGTCAAAGGCGACTATGGAGTTGTGGTGCTCATCTCACTTTCAGGCCAAGGGAGCCAGTGTTTGTCCACAGACAGCTTTCTGGGTCATGTGGCCAGCATGACTAAACAGCTTCTGGAACAACGGAACACCGTGACAGAAACAAGAGTGCATGGAAATGTCATTTACCTTCAAGCCACAGCAGTATCTACTTGCACTAACGTGCTTTCGAACTGCTAGGTTGGCGGGAGCTGGGACAGAGTAATGGGAGCTCACCCCGTCACAGAGATTCAAACCGCCGACCTTCTGATCGGCAAACACAAGAGGCTCAGTGGTTTAGACCACAACGCCATGTGTGTATCCCTAGCTGGTCATGAAATCACATTAAAAAAATAAAGTGTGTGATTCCTTGGCTGGTGGGACTACAATGTATACAGCTGCCGCTGCGCCGCCGGACCACGATTTCTGTTCTCATCCTGAAGCAAATTTCTTGAGGTACTGAGGTACTATTTCTGGGTTAGCAGAGTCTGTAACCTGAAGCATATGTAACCTGAAGCGTATGTAACCAGAGGTACCACTGTACTCGCTTTTTTGTGGGGGAGGGACACACCTTCCAATCAGCTGTTCAGAAGTGGGAGCAAAGGGTTGTATTCAGTCTTACTCTTCCCTGTTCTTCCACACGCTCATACCCCACAGCTGAACTGTGCTTGTCATTGCTTTCTGAACAAATAAAAAGGTAAAGGTACCCCTGCCCGTACAGGCCAGTCTTGACAGACTCTAGGGTTGTGCGACCATCTCACTCAAGAGGCCGGGGGCCAGCGCTGTCCGGAGACACTTCCGGGTCACGTGGCCAGCGTGACAAAGCTGCATCTGGCGAGCCAGAGCCGCACACGGAAACACCGTTTACCTTCCCGCTAGTAAGCGGTCCCTATTTATCTACTTGCACCTGGGGGTGCTTTCGAACTGCTAGGTTGGCAGGCGCTGGGACCGAGCAACGGGAGCGCACCCCGCCGCGGGGATTCGAACCGCCGACCTTTCAATCAGCAAGCCCTAGGCACTGAGGCTTTTACCCACAGCGCCACCCGCGTCCCATTCTGAACAAATAAGGCATCAGAAAACTACATATAAAAACGGGAATGAGCTAACCTGCACGTACAAACCCATTTTCTAATCCTATTACGTTTTGCTGACTCTGCTAGAGTTAAGGCTCCCTCTGATGGACAGAAATGGCCTCAGTTGTCACTTGCTAGTGGTTTCCAAACTGTGCTTGAGCAAAGAGAGCATTCTAACGCTTGCTCTTAAAAGGGATCAATAGATGGTGAAACGTCTGGGGACCCCGTGTGATCGCCACATGAGGCTCCCACCATTCCTCATCAGAGCAGTACTCCTCAGCCTGGTCTCTGACCCCAAAGAGTGTTGGAGCAGCAAGCATCAGGTTCAAACTCTAATTCAGCCATGAAGTTCATTGGATTGTGTTGGGCTACTCACTTTCTGTCTCCTTAACCTACCTCAAAGGGTTCTGGTGAGGATACAAGCATGGGGAAGAGCCATGAGTGCAGCCCAAGGCTTATTCGATGAAGGAAACAACTACTAATCTGCAATAAATAAATACAGCTCAGACTTAAGGATATTTAAACCTAATTAACGCCAATGTACCCATGCACATCTAACTCTGAACTGGTTTATAGCCAGTACGCCATGCATTGGTGGGTTTGGGAGAAGCAATTTATGGGAGTTTGATGTGATGCAACTTTTTAATAATAACAGCACATTAATGGCTGTTAATATTGGAAGTGCACGAACCTGTTCTTTTTAAGTGCCCGGCAACCTCAACAAGACTGACATAATGGTTAATAGTCTCTCTCTCCAATATTATCAAGCCCTTTCATTAAAGGATTCTGAGACACTTCGTACCTCTAGTAATTATATCATTCTTGAGAGTTGATTTAACAAACACAAACCAGTCAATCGGCTCTCCCTAAAGATGGGGCAGTAACAGGTTATTACCCTTAACTTTGCTAAGGATGCACAGAAAGGAAGGGTGGAATTTGAGCACTAATTGGCAATGTGGAATTTACAGGTTTTAGTGGGACTAAGAGTGATCTCGGCCTCCATGTCAAATATTAACGCAACCAACTTAAAGACTCATTTTGGAAATTATCTGTGTTTGAAGACAGAAAAAAAGGTTGGTTTATGAATAGTAGAAGAGTTGGATGTTATTCTGGAACAGGCATAGGCAAACTCGGCCCTCCAGATGTTTTTGGGACTACAACTCCCATGATCCCTAGCTAACAGGACCAGTGGTCAGGGATGATGGGAATTGTAGTCCCAAAAACATCTGGAGGGCTGAGTTTGCCTATGCCTTTTCTGGAGCAATGCTCATTCATTCATTCATTCATTCATTCGTACATAAATAGGATTCCTTTTCAGATTGTTCTCTTGAGGCCATAACATTATATTTTTTAAAAATATGCGTTTTGGTGTTCTAGCCCTTTGTTTTTGCTGTGAGCCAGTTTCTTTAAAAAAACCAAAAAACAATTTTATTGCTTTTTAAACAAATACAAATAGCTGAGACAGTAGAACACGAGATTCTTAATCTCAGGGTTGTGAGTTCAGGCCTCACTTTGGGCAAAAGATTCCTGCATTGTGGGGGGTTGGACTAGATGACCCTTCTGGCCCTTTCCAACTCTATAATTCTATGACTCTAAGTGTTTTGCATATATGTGTGTGTGTGGCTGATAGACAAAGAATAAGAAGTGTTTCCTTTTCCTTTTCTTCTTTTTCCTTTATTTTATCTCCTTCGGTTTTTATGTTTTAAAAATGCTTGCCACTTGATGTTAACTTTTGCATATTTTTTCTTTGTTCTGCAAGCTTTAATTAAAAAAAGCTTTCTGAAAAAGAAGGAAATCAGGCTCTAAATATAGACAATGGTATATTGTCTCGCCATTTCTGCATATTCCATAAGTTTTTGTATCCATTCTTCCCTTGCTGAGACTTCGTCTTCTTTCCATTTTGGGGCCAGTAACATTCTTGCCACTGTAGTCGCATACATGAATAGGTTTCTATACAATTTAGGTACAGTGGTACCTCAGGTTAAGAACTTAATTCGTTCCGGAGGTCCGTTCTTAACCTGAAACTGTTCTTAACCTGAGGTACCACTTTAGCTAATGGGGCCTTCCGCTGCTGCCGCGCGATTTCTGTTCTCATCCTGAAGCAAAGTTCTTAACCCTAGGTACTATTTATGGGTTAGCGGAGTCTGTAACCTGAAGCGTCTGTAACCTGAAGCGTCTGTAACCTGAGGTACCACTGTAGTTCTGTCCCTTTCTCCCCAAGAGAAAGAGAGAGTTTGAGTTTCACACAGTGTCTGCTTGGCCACTGGGAAAACAGAATGCTGGGAAACTGGCCTGATTCCGCAGGGTGTCCTTATGCCCAATGGTTTGTCTCAGCATAAGATATCTTCTAATGTTCCTAAACACTTTGCCATCAGTAATTTTTTTTAGCTTTCCCCCTGCACTATATCCGTGACTGACTTTGCAACAGCTAACAAAATCCATGGCTTTAGAGGCATCCGTTTTACTTTGTTCGATTTTGCAACGGCGTCTATTGCAGGTAGGGAAGAGAAGCAGACAGCTGCCTGCTCTGATCTCATTAACGCTGGTAAAGGTCTGTAATTGCACAGTTAATTGTTACTGGCAAAAGCCGAACGTAGCGATTAAGACCGGGAGGTATAGCTATTTGGAATTTGTAAACAGTAAAAACAATCAGAAGATATCTGGTTCTCTGGGACTCAGGAGGAGGGCGTTGCACAGACCTGAATAGGCTTCCAGATGTCAAAACAGAACTTTGTGCTCCCACTGGCCCTCTAACGAAAACAAGACAGTGATTAGACTCGTTAAGCACTATGCCTTCTGTACTTACCCCAATCCAAGATTTAAGTTCATCTATAAAATAATTAGGGAGACGGGTGGCGCTGTGGGTTAAACCACAGAGCCTAGGGGTTGCCGATCAGAAGTCGGCGGTTTGAATCCCCGTGACGGGGTGAGCTCCCCCCTGCTCCTGCCAACCTAGCAGTTTGAAAGCACATCAAAGTGCAAGTAGACAAATAGGTACTGCTCCAGCGGGAAGGTAAACGGCGTTTCCGTGCACTGCTCTGGTTCGCCAGAAGCGGCTTAGTCATGCTGGCCACATGACCCGGAAGCTGTATGCCGGCTCCCTCAGCCAATAAAAGAAGATGAGTGCCACAACCCCAGAGTTGTCCGAGACTGGACCTAATGGTCAGGGGTCCCCTTACCTTTATAAAATAATTATATATGCCCATCAGGTACTGCCACACCTTTAAGTTTGTTTATTGTATCGTTCATATTTACTGTACATTTTGAATTTAATCTATTATATTATTTGCAGGTATAAGAGGTCAGCCTGCTGGATACATATCCTCCAACTTTTATCCAATGAAAATAGGGGCGTCCCATTCCACAATGATAATTTTACTATTTATAACCCGCACATCTTACTGGGTTGCCCCAGCCACTCTGGGTGGCTTCCAACATATATAAAAACATAATAAAACATCAAACAACTTCCCTCTACAGTGGTACCTTGGGTTACAGACGCTTCAGGTTACAGGCGTTTCAGGTTACAGACTCCACTAACTCAGAAATAGTACCTCGGGTTAAGAACTTTGCTTCAGGATGAGAACAGAAAAAGTGCTCTGGCGGCGCGGCAGCAGCAGGAGGCCCCATTACCTAAAGTAGTACCTCAGGTTAAGAACAGTTTCAGGTTAAGAACAGACCTCCAGAACAAATTAAGTTCTTAATCTGAGTTACCACCGTACAGGATTGCCTCAGATGGCTCGGGGGGGGGGGGTCGGATAACTCCACACCCTCCAACATTTCTCCAATGAAAATAGGGACGTCCTAAGGAAAAGCGGGACATTCTGGGATCAAATCAGAAACCAGGACGGCTTCTCTAAATCAGGGATGTCCCTTGAAAATAGGGGCACTGGGAGGGTCTGGTGGTGCCCTGAGTCCCTTCCAGCTGTTGAGGTTCTGTAACCAGCGAGGGCTAAACAACTGGGTATCAAACAAAAAATAAGGCTGTTGGGGTGGCAGATTATGTCTGCAGAAATCAAAACCCAATGGCACAGAGAGAAATGTGAGTGACAGAGGCAATATCACAATTTTTGAAGCAGAGGTACTTCTTCTGTTCTGAGGCAGGGATAATAAGAGAGGGAGGAATGCACATCTGCTCTCAACCTATGTGTATTCAAGAGAGCTTGTGAAATATTTTCTGTCTGCATGTAACAGCTATGTGCATAGGCTTATATTTATATGATCTTTGACTCTACTGCAAACAGTAGAGTCCCTGATTACACAGAGAAGTCTGTGACCTTACAGCTTAGATGTATGTGTACACACACACACACACACACACACACGGTCTGGTCTACATTGTTTTTAATTCCCAAATGTGTCCACTGCCTTGAGACAGTGGTTTAGAAGCTGATTAATAAATCAATGGAAATAATCATAACAATAAAAAGCAGCACGGTTGTGCCTGTTTACATTCCCTTTCCCATGATCTGAGCTGTGCAACAACAAGAGAGCTCCGACGTTTGTTTTTTAACAAAAGACAAATGCACAGAAGTAAGGCAGCGTTGATCAATATAACCAGGAGCCATTGATCAGTGGAACAGAGCAATGCTTTCATTGCCTTAAAAATCAATCATGCATGGTGACACACGCAAACATAAACACAGAGTACCGGATATCTCGCAGCCAAATTTTAGGGTATTTTTTGTGTGTGTTCCCAAATAGTGTGATAGAAGGAACCATTTGCTTGCTTGCTCGGCTACAGCAACAACGCTCTAACTCCAGAAAGTTTGAAGAGATTTGACAACGGGCTAGCATTTGCACAGGGTCTTCTCAAGGGTGCGTTGTTTCGAAGTTCAGCCTCGTAACGAAGTTCATGGTAAGTTTGATTGGCACATTAAGGTAAGTGAATGTCTGCTGAAGCTGATCTTTTAGGCAGCCTTTAGGCACCAGAGATATAAATGAATGTGTAATGGTAGACTAACTTCAAAGAACCTGCAGTGAAGTTGCACATCGTATCAGATTCCTAAGGCACAAGCCATCAGAACGTTCCTTCTGTGTAATAATAATAATAATAATAATAATAATAATAATAATAATAATATATATTATATCCTGCAAATCCGGCTGGGTTTCTCCAGCCACTCTGGGTGGCTCCCAACAGATTAAAAACAGAATGCTGTAAAACAACAAACATTAAAAACAGCACTGAAAAGAATGGGTTCAATGCATGAGCATCAGGTTCCGGCAGCAATCCAGATCTTTTCAATGCAGTTTGCACAAAGGGCCATCTCACTAGATGGTGCCCCGCATGCGTTTTCTGCTGTGATTACACAAATCGGACAATCAATGCGTATCTGGGCTCCCAGACTTTGGCGCTGATGGCAGAGGAACAAATTTGCACAGCTCTGAAACGGAAAACTGGCTTTTACTAGATGTGTTGGTTCCGGAATAGCAGGACGCAGCAGTTGAGGTGATAACCTTTTCTGAACCAAAGTTTGAGCTGTGATCACTTATTAACACATCCAAGTCACCTCCTTTCCCCCCTCTTAAAGTGTGTGGAGGACTCGAGGCAGGAGGTGTCAGGTTTATATAGGGCAAGGGTGGGTGTGATGGCCTGGGACTTGGGCTCGGAACCGGAACCGGAGGAGTCTCCATCCGCACTGGATCCTCTGCCTCAGGCGGCATCTGAACCGAGTCTGGGGCCTTATTCTGAAGAGCCCCAGACTGCACAGGTTCCCCTGCAACAAGCACCAGCTGAGCCGAGTCAGGGGCCTGAGTCTGCCTTGGCTCCAGATGTGGGGATGACCTTGTTGCCTTCTGCTGGACAATCACGTCCAGCTGCTCCACTACCAGTTGGGTCATGAGAGTCTGAGGCGGCCTCTGGGTCTAGTAACCCACTGAAATCTCCCGAGCTGCAGAGACTAAGGTCTGAGAGAAGGAGAGACCTGAGTACTCGCAGGAGGAGTGCTTGCCTTTGGGCAAAACAGGGAGGTGAGTCACCGGGGGATCAGGACCAGCCGTTACCCCGACAAAGATAACTGGCTGTCGGACCCCACCTCAGGTTGTGGGAGCAAGATTGCTGCTTGTTGGAATCTGCCTGTTACCCTGTGCTTGACCTAGCCTGGTTTCCTGCCTTGGCCCTGTTGGACTGACTCCTCGTGGGATCCTTGGATTTGGGACCAGACCTGGACCGTGTTGCTCAGGTTAACCCCCAGGCCCAGCACAGTGAGAAAGCTCAGACTTGGGGGCCAAACGCAGCTCTCCAGACCTCTCCATCTCATGCTTGTGACTCTCCCCAGGCCACACAACCTCTCCTGGCATTGCTTCACCCTCTGCAACGGAGTGTTTCTCCCTGGCAAGAATGTGCCCTTGAACTGTGAGATAAAGACTCTTGCTTAGCTGGATGGAGTCTGAAGCGGGAAAGGGGGGCAGCGATTTGTAGGGAACCGTACTGGCCAGGAGGCACGAGTCGGAGGCAGGGGAAGCTTCAGAGCTGGAGGGTGGAGCACAGGATGTGTCGGAAGAAGAGGAGGAAGAGGCAGGCAAGTAAAGGACCAGGTGCTTCCCCAGCCTTTCCTGCCCCACTGCCTCCCAGAACCAGGAGGGGGTTGAAAAGGGCAGAGCAGAGGACGCTTCCACGCAGGCGTAGTCTCTGGGTGTGTGTGTGCAGCCTGTCACGGAAATGTATATAAACTGGTGGAGGGAGCAGAGGTCTCCTGCTGCTGCAGTTGCTCTATAGAGTGCCAACCTTGAAATAGCTGCTTAGAACCTAGACAGGTGTGCGTAGGCAACCAGAGCTATAGAAGCAACAGTGTTGTTTTTGACAATACAGTGGTACCTCAGGTTAAGAACTTAATTTGTTCTGGAGGTCCGTTCTTAACCCGAAACTGTTCTTAAGCTGAAGCACCACTTTAGCTAATGGGGCCTCCTGCTGCCGCCGTGCCGCCGGAGCACGATTTCTGTTCTCATCCTGAAGCAAAGTTCTTAACCTGAGGTCCTATTTCTGGGTTAGTGGAGTCTGTAACCTGAAGTGTCTGTAACCTGAGGTACCACTGTAAAGAGTTAGCTATGTGCTGTGTTCATTCATTGGAAACTACCCTACTGCAAGGCTTACAGCCATTGCTCCACCCACTTTCACCTCTGGCCCCACCCACCACCAGCATGTTGCCCCCAAGAGGAAGAAGAGGCTACCCACAACAACAGGTCCCTCAAATGGGGCCAGAGGGGAGGTGTGGACAAAGAAATGGGACCACGCCTAATGGCCACACCTCCCAACAGCCACAAATTCAGTGGAAGCACGAAAGGAACGTCTCCTGCACATGATCAGAAGCTCAGGATTGCTGATCATGCGGTAGAGCCCCATGTAGCTATAACAGTGTGCGCATTACAGGTCCTTTTTATACTAACACTGAGCATGCGGACGTTGGGAGTGTGGCCAGCACCGTTTTGGTTCCTTCTCCAATGGCCATAGCTCCCAAGCACTCAAGGACTTTACTGTGCAAGATTCATCCAGACATCCATTGAATATTCATTCTGATTTGCTTGCACAACGCTTACACGTAGTTAGTTAGATTGTATCTGGCCTTTATCGAGCATTTCTGCTGATTTGCTTCCTGGTTGTTTATGTGTCTTCGCATTAATCGTATGTTCGTCCCATATTTTCCAATGCCTTTAACCCATCACTTCCCAAACCACAAAAAGTCCATTGGGGGGGGGAGTTGATTTCTTGGATTAGGGCAACAGAGTCTTTATCGACTTTAAATGCACAAACCTAAAGTTATGGTGGGACGCGGGTGGCACTGTGGGTTAAACCACAGAGCCTAGGACTTGCCGATCAGAAGGTCGGCGGTTTGAATCCCCGCGACAGGGTGAGCTCCTGTTCCTCAGTCCCTGCTCCTGCCAACCTAGCAGTTCGAAAGCACGTCCAAGTGCAAGTAAATAAATAGGTACAGCTCCGGCGGGAAGGTAATCGGCGTTTCCGTGTGCTGCTGTGGTTCGCCAGAAGCGGCTTAGTCATGCTGGCCACTTGACCTAGAAGCTGTACGCCGGCTCCCTCGGCCAATAAAGCGAGATTAGCGCCGCAACCCCAGAGTCGGCCACGACTGGACCTAATGGTCAGGGGTCCCTTTAAAGTTATGGTGTGCATTAGATTCCCGCCCCCTGCAAAATACTGACAGAGCCTCCCACAGTGTTTATTGTGGGTCCCCCCCTCACCCCTTTATTTGACAGATGACTTCCTCTTGTTTTGTTTCCCTAAACTGTTATGTTGCAAAGCATTTCAGACATAATGATGGTGACGGGTGGAGGCTTTCAAAGAGCTGCAGAAAGTCAATGTGACTTCAAGGTGCCCATTGACCAATGGAACAGTCCCTGGAAAAAAATCCATAATGCAGAGTGACACATGGCCTCGGTGCCTGCCAAATGGAAGCTGTTTGGGGTATTTCCTTGTTCTTTGGTGTGGGTTTCACATATTTGGTTAATGGAAGTTCTACCTCCAGAGGGTTTATTTGCCTTCCTAAGGCTGCTATGGAGAATGAGGGGGAAGTATAAAATCTGAAGCCATCAGAAAGATAGATTCCTCACCCCATTCCCAGCTGGAGATTTTACAGTTTGGGATACATTTGCCTTCCTGTACGATAAATAAGGTAAGGTTTGATGCTGTCCTCGCCCTCATATTTCAGGAGGAATCCAAAAGATCTCCTTAAAGAGAAGATCTGCCTAATGTCAATTTTGGCTTACAGGTGGGTCAGGATTTGGGCTTGCCAGATTCCTAATGAGGCTAGCTAGGATTGGTGGAGTTCCCAACTTGTCCATCTGTTATCAGTCTGGTTTATATTAAGAAGATGCTCAAACTTGTTATTGCTTGGACAATATCTTTGCATTTTTGCTTGAAGTCCGAATCCTTTTTTTCTTGCAATCTGAAGAAAACATTGGTTTGTTTCTTATTGCTCCAAAGGTCAAACTCCATCATCTATCTATGTGACACAGGCAATTTTTAAAAAATAAATGGAGCTGATTGTTAGACACCTTCCTTATGTCTTCTAATCAGAGCAAAAGCAGATCTCTTCCCTTCCCTAACCCAGCTAAGGATGTGGAAATGTCTTATTTAATTTGTTTGGAGTGGAACACAGAAAAAAGGCTGGAACCAAGAGACAGAGAGCTGAGATTGAGCTAACAGCATTGTGAGTCTGTCCCCCAGCCCTGATGAATTACTACTGCCATCAGCCCCAGCCAGCTCAGGAAACCTGAATAAGCTGTGCCTCCTCCTGTATATCTGTAAATGAACTCAGATATTACATATAACAAGCGGGACGCGGGTGGCGCTGTGGGTTAAAGCCTCAGCGCCTAGGGCTTGCCGATCGAAAGGTCGGCGGTTCGAATCCCCGCAGCGGGGTGCGCTCCCGCTGCTCGGTCCCAGCGCCTGCCAACCTAGCAGTTCGGAAGCACCCCCGGGTGCAAGTAGATAAATAGGGACCGCTTACTGGCGGGAAGGTAAACGGCGTTTCCGTGTGCGGCTCTGGGGAGCCAGATGCAGCTTTGTCACGCTGGCCACATGACCCGGAAGTGTCTCCGGACAGCGCTGGCCCCCGGCCTCTTGAGTGAGATGGGCGCACAACCCCAGAGTCTGTCAAGACTGGCCCGTACGGGCAGGGGTACTTTTACCTTTACCTTTATTACATATAACACCTTAACCTTCCATATTTTCCTCCCGAAGGTTATTAAGCCAGGGCAAATACTGCATCCCCAGAACTTCACACTGCTCAGAGAAGCTAGGAAAAGCAGGCTGAGCATAGTAATATTGTAATCTACAATCTGATGATTCAATGGTTGTTGGAATGAGATAATCTGTCAAGTTTGGTTTCTCAGTCTCTCATTTCCCCAATCTTAAATTCAGTTCTCCACATTTGAATATCAGTTTGCATTAAAAAACAAAAAACTTCAAGGAAATACATAAGGTTTTTGGTGCAAATTTCTCCTAATATACCCATTTCCCATGTGTACGTTTGCCTAACATACGCATTTTTGCAAGGTGATTTTCCCTACTATAATACATTTTTGCATGCTGTTTTCAATAACGTGATTTTTTAGGCATATATACTTGGTTGGAGAACTGCATTGCAGAATTTGGAGAAGTGCAAATTTCAAAGGAGAGCTGAATTTCGATTCACATGCTGTTTCAGAAAGAGCCAATTTGTTGTTGTTGTTTAGTCATTTAGTCGTGTCCAACTCTTCGTGACCCCATGGACCAGAGAACGCCAGGCACTCCTGTCTTCCACTGCCTCCCGCAGTTTGGTCAAACTCATGCTGGTAGCTTCGAGAACACTGTCCAACCATCTCGTCCTCTGTCGTCCCCTTCTCCTTGTGCCCTCCATCTTTCCCAACATCAGGGTCTTTTCCAGGGAGTCTTCTCTTCTCATGAGGTGGCCAAAGTATTGGAGCCTCAGCTTAGGATCTGTCCTTCCAGTGAGCACTCAGGGCCGATTTCCTTCAGAATGGAGAGGTTTGATCTTCTTGCAGTCCATGGGACTCTCAAGAGTCTCCTCCAGCACCATAATTCAAAAGCATCAATTCTTCGGCGACCAGCCTTCTTTATGCTCCAGCTCTCACTTCCATACATCACTACTGGGAAAACCATAGCTTTAACTACACGGACCTTTGTTGGCAAGGCGATGTATCTGCTTTTTAAGATGCTGTCTAGGTTTGTCATTGCTTTTCTCCCAAGAAGCAGGCGTCTTTTAATTTCATGGCTGCTGTCACCATCTGCAGTGATCATGGAGCCCAAGAAAGTAAAATCTCTCACTGCCTCCATTTCTAGAGCCAATTAGCTAGGTTTAAATGCAAACAGTATCTGATTTCTCTTCCACCCCAATTTAGAAATGATGAGGACGGGGAGGCGAAAACACAGGCTGCTGCTTTTAGTGGTATACATGTGAACTCCATAATGCCTATTTTCTGCAGCCTTTCCTGTTTGTTTGTTTGTTTGTTTGTTTGTTTGCTTGCTTGCTTGCTTGCTTGTTTTTAAGTCTCCTGCACGTTAGAAGATATTGCAATGATGCGAGGAATGCCTATGCCAAGAGATGGTGCTATAGGATTTTCTTGCTGCTACTGGGTCCGTTCCCCCCCCCCAACTTCTTTCTGAAATATTAGATTATGTACATATTGCTATGTTTCCCATCCTCCCCAAATGGGAAGAAGTTCCAGGACAGTACTAACTGGGCTTGGCTTCCTTTGGCTCAGAACATACTGGAGAGACCTGTCAGGAGTAAGCATGGACCAATGGTACCAAATAGCATGGGAAACAGCCCTATTAGAAAAATTAACCAATAAACTGAAACTGACACAGGGACAAATAGAAGAAGACGCCTTCATCCCGGTATGGCTCCCCTTTATCACATACACAGCCCAACAAGACAACAACAAAAATCCACCAACAGCATAGAAATCAATATGGCTAACCTGATCCAAAACACCCACCCACCCCACTCACACACAAAAACAAAGACCACCACAGCCAACCACAAATGGATAACCACACCCTAGGCTAACCCCCACCTCTCTCACCACCAAAGGAACACAAGTGAACAGCAGAGAACCTGCACAAGAAACGCTGACACCAAACCCTACATATAGTAAGTAAATTAGAAACATCGCCACCCCCACCCATCTTTTCCCCCTCCCCCTCTTTCCCCCTTTTCTTCCTAATGTCTCAACAAATGCAGTTGATTTGTAAAAATGTTACATGGGGGGAAAAACATGAGAGAGAGAGACATTGCAGGTGTTATGTACTGAAGTTCTCACCCTGGGCCAGCAGGGGGATTCTGTAGATAGATTTCACTCAGGTCCACATATGCAAATAAGGGATTGAAAGTGACGTTCAGTGATTGGATAGTTACAGAAACTGGTTACTGTTGCGTTGTAGTGGAGCTCTATATAAGCAGGCTGGCTGAACCCTTCAGTTCAGTTCTGTTCTGGCCTGTGAATAGCTCCTGCCAACCTAGCTCCTGCCAACCTAGCAGCTCGAAAGCACGCCAGTGCAAGTAGATAAATAGGTACCGCTGGGGTGGGAAGGTAAACGGCGTTTCCGTGCGCTCTGGCTTCCATCATGGTGTCCCGTTGTGCCAGAAGCAGTTCAGGCATGCTGGCCACATGACCCGGAAAGCTGTCTGTGGACAAATGCCAGCTCCCTCAGCCTGAAAGCGAAATGAGCACCAGAACCCCATAGTCGCCTTTGACTGGACTTAACCATCCAGGGCTCCTTTACTTTTTTTACCTTTACCATAAGGACCCATAACTGGCCTAGATATTATTGAGCTAGATGGATCAGTGGTCTGATTCAAAATAAGACAGCTGTTTATCAGAAAGCGTCTCACTTAAATGCCACAAATGGTCCTCTCCCACAATCAAAAGGCACCCTGTTTTATTTCCTGATTTCCACATGATTTATCTAATGCTTGATTGTAAAAAGCAGTTTAAAAAAAGGATAAAACAGTAAGATTGTCAGTAAAAGAAAAAGTTAAGAACGACTTAAAACATTCAAAACATTGAAAACATAAAACCACATAAAACCACCAGTAAGCTAAATGCCAGATTAAAATTCATGTCAACATTCTGCATGTCTGAGTAGCAGCAGTGGAGCTTCATGCTCCGGCACTGGAGGCAGAGAGCAGGTGGAGGCGGGGCTGGAGCGTGTCCTGGGGACGGGGCACACTGCCTGCAGGGGTGGGGCTCCCAGCGTGTGGGGGGCAGCCACGATGGCACCCTGGGGATCACGCTGCCGGGGGCACTGCACTTCCCCTGCACTCCTCTTCCTCCGCCAGTGCTGGGTAGGCTTAGAAGGTTTTTTTTAGCAAAGCTGCCTGCCTGAGGTCAATAGGCAGGGAGTTCCAAAGTTTGTGTGCCGCCACACTAAAAGATGGACTTGCAACTTCCAGTTCTGCAGAGCAAAGCAGCTTTGCAGGCATATATAGGTTCCCAAGCTGTTATATACTAACACAGGCACCCCCAACCTGTGGTCCTCCAGATGTTTTGGCCTACAACTCCCATGATCCCTAGCTAACAGGACCAGTGGTCAGGGATGATGGGAATTGTAGTCCAAAACACCTGGAGGGCCGAAGGTTGGGGATGTTTGTACTAACACCTTGAAAATGACCTGGCAGCAAATTGGCAGATCTCTGAGCAGAGGTGTTATATGTTGACAGCGCCTCACTCCTGTCAGCAACCGCGGTGCAGCATTCTGCACTAACTGCAGCTTCTGGATCAAAGGCAGCGGAAGCCCCATTCTTCATTTTATAGGGATCCACTTTTATGCAATGCATCTACTCAGCCTTCTCTTTTCGTTCCCCATGTCCTTCCTAAGAAGAGATACAGGATGTGCGCTGGAAAATGCTCCAAATGCATTGGGATTGCCCTCCTGCCTCTGGCTGTCTGCGCTATCGTCTCCAATCTCCTCCTCTACTTCCCTAACGGAGAAGTGTTGGAACCACGCAGGATCACGGACCTGGTCTGGTTCTTCCACGGTATTCTTGGAGCTGGAATATTGGTAAGGAAAAAGCTTGCACTGTTTCTCTTATTCATGTTTTCAGCTTTATGTGAAACGAACCTAAAGGGAACCTAACGCAGGGCAGATCTGAACTAGAAAACAATATTGATTTATATATATAAAGAGAGAAATAGAGAGAGAGAGATGATAGATAACAATTATTTATTTGGTTTTTCAGATTAATTTTTTGCAGTCACATATCCAACATACAACATAAAAATAAGATTCCAAGGAATCTCCTCCCATTTGTTGGTCCTATTGTTAATCATTTCCTCCTGAATCTTTTATGATAATCCGAATCTTTTACCTCTCCATTGTATCCAAAATTCACCATTAAACTACAAGTGATATTCCAAACCTATTAATGGTTTTAACTGTTTACAATGGTCTTTACGATAAGTTACAAATTTTCCCCATTCTATATTAAAATTTTGGTCTTCCTGATTTCTGATTCCTTCGGTCATTTTAGCCTTTTTGGCATAATCCATCAACTTGATCCGCCATTCTTCTCAGGTAGGGACTTTATCTTCTTTTCATCTCTGGGCTGATAACATAAAACGGAGTTGAATGTATGTTGGAAATATAAGGAAACAGAAGGCACCTTTTATCATATGTGATGGAAATGTAAGGTGGTAAAAGAATTTTGGGAAATGATATATAATGAGTTGAAAAAAATGTTAAAATAACCTTTTCTAAAAACAAACAAACAAACCCAAAGACTTCCTTTTAGGAATTCTAGGTGCTGAAATCCCAAGGGAGCAGAAAAGTCTATTTATGTATGTGACCATGGCTGCGTGGATGTTATTGTCCCAGAAATCGATATTGATTTTATACTTTATGCAAGATGTAATGATGACCAGACGCGGGTGGCGCTGTGGGTTAAACCACAGAGCCTAGGGCTTGCTGATTAG
The DNA here is from genome assembly GCF_964188315.1 of Podarcis muralis. Taxonomy (NCBI): domain Eukaryota; kingdom Metazoa; phylum Chordata; class Lepidosauria; order Squamata; family Lacertidae; genus Podarcis; species Podarcis muralis. Next base: position 18,043,694 of record NC_135658.1, on the reverse strand, counting down.
AAGGTTGGCGGTTCGAATCCCCGCGACGGGGTGAGCTCCCGTTGCTCGGTCCCTGCTCCTGCTAACCTAGCAGTTCAAAAGCACCTCAAAGTGCAAGTAGATAAATAGGTACCGCTCCGGTGGGAAGTTAAACGGCGTTTCCATGCGCTGCTCTGGTCCACCAGAAGCGGCTTAGTCATGCTGGCCACATGACCCGGAAGCTGTATGCCGGCTCCCTTGGCCAATAAAGCGAGATGAGTGCCACAATCCCAAAGTCATCTGCGACTGGACCTAATGGTCAGGGGTCCCTTTACCTTTACCTTAACGATGACCACCAACTTGAATGGTTTCAAAAGTGGGTTAAACAAATTAATGGAGGATAAGAATGGCTACTAGCCATGATGATGATTAATAAAAGAATACACACACACCCCTTTCGTTTCTAGAAGAAATACTTAGGTTGTTTGTTGGCTTCTGTCAGTCTTGAGAGACAATAGAGTGCGCCTCCGGGGGTGAAGTCAAACTGCTGCGTTAGCAGCACTGAAGTGAGCTCCTGGGGCTCAAGCCTGGGCAGTGTGTATGGAGGTCTGGACTGATGTCAAGACCACCCTCTTGGCCTCACTGATGTGGTCCAAAGGAAAGCAGAGCAATACATTTGGCACCAGCTTGGCTGTAGGAGTTGCCAGAAGGAGGCATACAGGACACCATCCAACCATCTTAGGGACTCCACTCCGAATTTGTGTAGGGTTTACTCCTTAGCCTTTTCATCTCCCGAAGATATCCCGCAAGGCAGCGGAGGTTTAGGTTCAGAATTTCCATTCTCCTAGAGGGGAACCTTCCCAGATTGATGAGCCCCCATCTGCCCCTCACTTCTCGCTGGCCGTTAGAAGACCGTTAGAAGGACAAAGGCCAGAGTTGTGGGTTTGTGAACTGAGTTAGAAGCAGGAAGGAGGCTATGAAACCGAGGCTGAGGCTATGAGAGAAGCAGGGAGGAAGAGGACAGTCTGCCGAGACCCAGCCGCCCCATGTGATGAACTGGCTCTAAGGCATGAGTAGGCAAACTAAGGCCCGGTGTCCGGATCCGGCCCAATCGCCTTCTAAATCCGGCCCTCGGACGGTCCGGGAATCAGCATGTTTTTACATGAGTAGAATGTGTCCTTTTATTTAAAATGCATCTCTGGGTTATTTGTGGGGCATAGGAATTTGTTCATTCCCCCCCCCCCCAAAAAAAATAGTCCGGCCCCCCACAAGGTCTGAGGGACAGTGGACCAGCCCCCTGCTGACCGTAGCTGTCAACTTTTCCCTTTTCTTGCGAGGAATCCTATTCGGAATAAGGGAATTTCCCTTAAAAAACAGGAAACGTTGACAGCTATGCCCTGGACGGGAAGAAAGAGGGAGCGGTGCGGAGCAATAAGGAATCTTCATTAAAAGAAGAAGAAGAAGCTTTGTGCGTTTGCATCTAATCTTGCCCCTTTCTAAAATTTATTTATCGGTTTGTGGTTATTGTTTTTTTGGTAAATCTACCAAAAATTAAAATAAAACTGGAAATAAGAGGTTATCTTAGGACAGCGGAGGGCCTGTGTGCCAATCACCCTATTTCTAATAGGAAATGTTCTGGGTGTGGGTGGTGTGACAAAAATGGGGGGTTGAGGAGGGGCAATTGGGGTGGGGAGTGAGAAATGCCCCTATTTTCATGTGAGGAATGTTGCAGGGTATGAGATAAGAGACATATGGGAGGCCACAACCAGCCCCCTTCAGGGAAAACAGCTGATTTATGATGCGTTGCTTTTTAAAAGAAGCACCCAAATGTCATCATCAAGGGAAGGCATGAGCAGAGAGGCAGTGCGGTTTGTGTTCTCAGTCAGAATATAACTTCTTGGGAAACATTTAAATAGAAATAGCCTCAGGTCAGATTGGTTGGCGTCAGACATGCGCATGAAGAACAGCGAAGGGGGAGGCGCTCCCATCGATCTTCCAAATACCGACAACAGCACTTTGAGAGTAGATATTGACCCTTAATGCAGACTGCTGCAATTAAAGTTTATGTTTCCCCGTGAAATGACATATGCGCTGACCGTTGGCGGGTTGTTCATTCCTGCAACCACCGTTGTACTGTTTGCATTTTGGACACCATCGGTTGTTAAATAACGGCTGGTGTTTTACTGCTGCTTCCCTGGGGAGCCTTTTAAAACGTTTACCTTCCTCATGATTCCAGAAACAAGGGCTTTACTCTCCATTCATCACTAGAATGAAAACGAAATGGTCACTGAACACGCTACATCCAGAAAAGCTTGATTCAAATCCAGAAGAGTATCTGTCTGTTAAGGCACCATTGCTTATTTTTCAGGGCTACTTTCCCCTCACTGTGTTTATAGCTCTTTTGGTGCTGGTGTCTTACTGTAATGAAAGCCAAAATATTGAAGATTGCTTCCCCATCTTGCATTGTACGATAGCCTTTTTGAAAATTTGATGTGAGGTTAACTTATCATTTGGGGCAAAGCACATATTGATTTAAACAAATCCGTCAACGAATGGCTCAAAAGCAACTGGTTAGTGGATTTAAACTCTTAAAATGGCAACAACTGTTAGTTGGAGGGAATAATAATAATAATAATAATAATAATAATAATAATAATAATATACACTGCCCATCTGGCTGGGTTACCCCAGCCACTCTGGGCGGCTTTCAACACACATAAAAACATAAGATAACATCAAACATTAAAAACCTCCCAATACTGTACAGCGCTGCCTTCAGATGTCTTATAAAAGTTCTGTAGCTCTTTATCTCATTGAAATCTGATGGGAAGGCATACAAATGGTTGTTGTTGGAGGCTATAAAAATGTCCCTTAAGCAGATGGAAGGTTTTTTTACGGGGGGAGGGTTGTGTGAGGAAAAGTGACTCACGTAATCAATATTAAGAAGTGCTTAAAATTCCTGGGTCAATTAGGAAGTTGAACCAGAGGGCACCATTCTGGGCTGTGCTAACTGAACAACCGAGAACATCTCTCCATTATGCCAGCCTTCTGGCAAAGTTCCACTTTAGCTGCAAAAGATAGAGAGAGTGAGAGAACAAATACACCATGTCCTCTATGGCACACAATTGTCCTTGGAATGAGGCTAGATAAAATAAAAAGCAAATGTGCAGATTGTGCAGAAGGGCCTCCAGGAATTAGTTGGCTTTGGGTGTCGCAAGAAATGAGAGGGGGAGCACCAGTGGGTTGCTGAACTTCCATTTTCCGCCACCAGTTCCCTTCTGCAACCGAGATAAGAAACTTCAGCAATATCCTTAAAGTCTCAGGTGTTCTGAAATGGAGTGTCTGGCCTAGACTTGATGTGGTGTTATGGTTAGAGTGTTGGGCTATGACCTGGGAGACCAGGGTTTAAATCCTCACTCAGCCTTATAAAAGCTCATTGGGTGACCTTGGGCCAGTCAATAATTCTTAGCCTAACTTACCTCACAGGATTGTTGTGTGGATGAAATGGGGAGATAGAGAACCATCAGGACCACCTCGAGCTCCTTGGAAGAAAAGGTGGTGTTTGTGTGTGTGTATTAGCAAATCAAAGTGGTGCACATAACTCTACTCATTGATGTATTCAGTTTCCAGTTAACCCTCCTCACCCCCCAAATGACAATTTATTATGGGCTCTGTGCTGTTCATGCCTACAAGTTTTGTGCTATGTCTACAGGACGTCACCCTCAGCGAAATGATATCATTTCCCTATTTAATCCAGATTTACACCTGCAGAAGCTCTTCTGGTGAGGAGAAAGAAACAACCAACAAAATACCATATTTACTTGAAAGTAACACACACCTCTTTTTGGCCAAGCGACGTCGCAAAAATTAGGATGTGCAGTAGATTTGATGGCGCATTTACATCTGCCGGCGAATACTTTTTTGGTTTCAAGGTTTTGAAAATCTGAGGTGTGTGTTAGATTCAATGGCACATTAGAATTCATGTAAATACAGTAGTAAATCTGAATTAAGGGGTGGCACCATTTTTATGTGAACTTGCATGCACAAACAGCACCACAGCTACAATAAACTGCTGCATATGTGGAAGTGTCCTGTGATAAATTGTTACAAAACCGCTCTGGAAATTGGGGCAGGGAAGTGTAGTTATGATGTTATAGGCACTACCCAATAGACACCTTCCACAGAAGATCTTTCCCGCATTCAAGCGAAACCACTCTGAAATCCTTCAGGGCTGTTCTTGTCCCATCCTTTGTTGTTGTTGTTGTTGTTTAGTCGTTTAGTCATGTCCAACTCTTCATGACCCCATGGACCAGAGCATGCCAGGCACTCCTGTCTTCCACTGCCTCCCGCAGTTTGGTCAAACTCATGCTGGTAGCTTCGAGAACACTGTCCAACCATCTCATAGAATCATAGAATCATAGAATCATAGAGTTGGAATAGACCACAAGGGCCATCGAGTCCAACCCCCTGCCAAGCAGGAAACACCATCAGAGCACTCCTGACATATGGTTGTCAAGCCTCTGCTTAAAGACCTCCAAAGAAGGAGACTCCACCACACTCCTTGGCAGCAAATTCCACTGTCGAACAGCTCTTACTGTCAGGAAGTTCTTCCTAATGTTTAGGTGGAATCTTCTTTCTTGTAGTTTGGATCCATTGCTCCGTGTCCGCTTCTCTGGAGCAGCAGAAAACAACCTTTCTCCCTCCTCTATGTGACATCCTTTTATATATTTGAACATGGCTATCATATCACCCCTTAACCTCCTCTTCTCCAGGCTAAACATGTCCAGCTCCCTTAGCCGTTCCTCATAAGGCATCGTTTCCAGGCCTTTGACCATTTTGGTTGCCCTCCTCTGGACACGTTCCAGTTTGTCAGTGTCTTTCTTGAACTGTGGTGCCCAGAACTGGACACAGTACTCCAGGTGAGGTCTGACCAGAGCAGAATACAGTGGCACTATTACTTCCCTTGATCTAGATGCTATACTCCTATTGATGAGGCCCAGAATTGCATTGGCTTTTTTAGCTGCCGCGTCACACTGTTGGCTCATGTCAAGTTTGTGGTCAACCAAGACTCCTAGATCCTTTTCACATGTACTGCTCTCAAGCCAGGTGTCACCCATCTTGTATTTGTGCCTCTCATTTTTTTTGCCCAAGTGCAATACTTTACATTTCTCCCTGTTAAAATTCATCTTGTTTGTTTTGGCCCAGTTCTCTAATCTGTCAAGGTCGTTTTGAAGTGTGATCCTGTCCTCTGGGGTGTTAGCCACCCCTCCCAGTTTGGTGTCATCTGCAAATTTGATCAGGATGCCCTTGAGTCCATCATCCAAGTCGTTGATAAAGATGTTGAATAAGACCGGGCCCAAGACAGAACCCTGTGGCACCCCACTAGTCACTCTTCTCCAGGATGAAGAGGAACCATTGATGAGCACCCTTTGGGTTCGGTCAGTCAGCCAGTTACAAATCCACTGAGTGGTAGCATAGTCAAGACCGCATTTTACCAGCTTCTTTACAAGAATATCATGGGGCACCTTGTCAAATGCCTTGCTGAAATCAAGGTAGACTACATCCACTGCATTCCCTTCATCTACCAGGCTTGTAATTCTGTCAAAAAATGAGATCAGGTTAGTCTGACATGACTTATTTTTCAGAAATCCATGCTGACTATTGGTGATCACAGCATTCCTTTCTAGGTGCTCACAGACTGTTTGCTTAATTATCTGCTCCAGAATCTTCCCTGGTATTGATGTCAGACTGACTGGGCGGTAATTATTTGGGTCCTCTCTTTTCCCCTTTTTGAAAATAGGGACAACATTTGCCCTCCTCCAGTCTGCCGGGACTTCGCCTGTTCTCCAGGAATTCTCAAAGATGACTGCCAGTGGTTCTGAAATCACATCTGCCAGTTCTTTTAATACTCTTGGATGCAGTTCATCTGGCCCTGGAGACTTGAATACATCTAGAATACATCTCGTTCTCTGTCGTCCCCTTCTCCTTGTGCCTTCCATCTTTCCCAACATCAGGGTCTTTTCCAGGGAGTCTTCTCTTCTCATGAGGTGGCCAAAGTATTGGAGCCTCAGCTTCAGGATCTGTCCTTCCAGTGAGCACTCAGGGCTGATTTCCTTCAGAATGGATAGGTTTGATCTTCTTGCAGTCCATGGGACTCTCAAGAGTCTCCTCCAGCACCATAATTCAAAAGCATCCATTCTTCGGCGATCAGCCTTCTGTCCCATCCTTACCACTACAAAAATGTCTATTTGCAGACAAGAAGAATAACTATCAGACCCCGTCCGGCACTCCTGTTTAGAATTCTATCGCTTGCCTTCAGCTTGATTTCTCATTTCTCAAGCATGTCAGCTGCCCTCAACACTGAATACAATTTTGTCTTGGCAAAAGCCTTTGCGTGGCTATTCCCTCCCCCTCCACAGATGGAATAAATGAAGACACAGGACACCAGAATTTTAGGTTAATGGGCGAAAATGGCCACAACTTTATTGATTACAGGCAAGAGTGGTATTGGCTTTAGGCATTGGCCCTACCAGACTAACCGGTCTAACCGGTGAGGGTTAAGCACCAACAGGGGGAGCCACCCGAGATGCATATCCCTAGGCGCTCCCCGAGGGGTTACCGCTCGGAGGCGCGCTTTAGGCCCTAGCCTCCGTAGGTTTCGGACGAGGCGACGCCCCTCGGAGTCCTTTAACGAACTACCCTCCAAGCCTTGGGGGAGGTGATGGCGTTCCTCCCCCCCGATCTCATTTGCATGACAATACCCCGGCCAATGCCTACCGCCAAAACCCAGGAGTTGTGACGTTTTGCTACGAGGTAGGCGAAAAAACCAAGTGGCTTCAAATTCCAGCCAATTAGCCAAATGGAAAAACTCCTACCAGGCCCCTTGCGGCGACCAGCCGAAACCCATAGCAAAGTCAAGGGCGAACCTAAAGGGCGGGTGGGTGGGAAACCGCGTCGGGTAAGCGGAGAAAAGGGGCGAGCCAAGGGCTGCCCCGACCTTAAGTGGCCACTAGACGGCCCGCCCCCGCCGCCAGCCCATTGGCTGGCGGTGCGTGGGGATGCAAATTGAGGGAATCCCTGGCTCCCGCGAGGCTGGGGCCAGCCCCGCGGGAGTTTGGGCGGGGTCGTGAGCCCGCAACCCCCCCCTCCTGAAGTTCGGTAGTGGCATTGTTTGTTTGGGTAATAACAACTACTGCTTTCTCCCACCACCATTTAATGTGTGCTTTCCTTTTCCTCCAGGTTTTCTTGCCAGCGTTTATGATATTGGGTGCGGGTGAAGCCAAATGCTGCGCTAACAGATGTGGGGTAAGCAAAGCCTTGTAAATTGGGGGGAGAGAAATGCCCCTTTCTGTTTCCCCTTTGCCCCAGTTTCTCCACATCATCTCTTAGTCAGCATTCCATGGTCAATGAGAACAGTCGGTCCTCGCTGGGTTGTTTTGAATTCCCTTCCCCTTAATATTCTTCTCTACTTCTTCAAACGCTGGGTGAGTAATACAGAATCTAGAGAGAATAATGAAATTTAAAGAAAAATCACCTATGAAATTTAAAGAAAACCGAGGAACTTAAAGCAAAGCAATACTTATAATGGCACAAACTAACAGCTATATTGACAAAGCGATCAGTTGCAGTAAGTGGCACAGTTAATATAGTCTCCTCCTTACTTCCTCCAGCCAGCCAAGAGATTTTCCTATCAGGAGAAGGATGAGTGCCTCCCCACCAGCACATGCCCCCCCCCCATCCTGAGAAAACCCCTTACCCCCCCTTTAAATTATTTGGTATACAGTCATACATCGGGTTTCAGACGCTTCAGGTTGCGAGATTTCGGGTTGTGCACTGAGCCAAACCTGGAAGTACCGGAACAGGCTACTTCCGGGTTTCGGCACTTGCACATGTGTAGAAGCGCTAAATCGCGCTTTGCACATGCACAGAAGCGCCAAATCGCAACCTGTGCATGCGCAGACGCGGCGCTGCAGGTTGCGGACGCTATGGGTTGCAAACGTGCTTCCCGCATGGATCACGTTCGCAACCCGAGCGTCCACTGTATTTACAAAAATAAAAACGCACACCAATAAATAAGTTTTAGAAAGGGAGAAGATTAGACCTGGACACACAATTCTTTTTATTAAAAAATAATAATCCTTGCGCTCTGCTCCCCTTCCCCCCCCCACCCAGAGCGGCCCTGCCCTCTGCCCATGGGTGTAGCCAGAATTTTTGTTAAGGAGGGGGGGAACAGGACTTCTGTTATGGGGGGGGGCACAGCCAACGTGATTGGTCAGTTAGTTAAGTATTTCTATTGTTTAACTTGATCTAGGGGGGCAGCTGCTCCCCCAGCCCCCCCTTGGCTATGCCCATTTCCTGTGACTGCCCCTCGGAGCTGCTAAATGACAGCAGCAGCTTCTCCTCCTTGCCTGCTCTCCAGCAGCTGCTTTGAGCTGCCCAAGGCAGGAGGCCAGCAGCAGCAGCCACGGAGAGGTTATGGGATGTTTCCTTGCTGTTGCTGTTGCTTGGGACAAGGGCCAGCTCGTTTTCCTCCTTGAGCCTGGCGACGGCAGCAGCGCTGGCAAGGGAAATAGGGGCATTCTAGGATCCAATCAGAATCTGGTATGGCTTTTGTAATTCTAGGACTGTCCCTGGAAAATCGGGACACATGGAGGGTCCGCGAGAGTACAGAAAGATGATATATAAGCAGCAGGCAACAAAAAACAAGAAAAGTTGCCTGCGGATCATCTGTACAAAAATTACACACACACAAACACCATATACAGTGGTACCTCTGGATACGAACGGGATCCATTCCGGAGCCCCGTTCACATCCAGAGCAGAATGCAACCCGCGTCTGCATGTGTGTGGGTCGCGATTCGCCGCTTCTGCGCATGCGCATGACATCATTTTGACCGTCTGCGCATGCACGAGCGGCGAAACCCAGAAGTAACGCATTCCGTTACTTCCGGGTCGCCGTGGAGCGCAACCCGAAAACGCACAACCTGAAGCAACTTCAAGCCGAGGTGTGACTGTACATACCGTAAATTTCGCTCTATAACACGCAGATTTTTTCTCCTAAAAAGTAAGGTGAAATGTCTGTGCATGTTATTGAGCGAATGTGTGGTCCCTGGAGCTGACTCTCCGGAGCTAAGGGGCAAAATAGGCAAAAATAAGGCAAAAATAAGATCGGGTGGCGGGCGGGCGGAGGGAAGGCGGAAGCTGTTGCTTTCCTGCATTCTGCCTCAGGGTCTTACTGCCCACCCGCTTCTGTTGCTGCGTTTGCTCAAACTCAACAAAGAGCAGGGAATCCCCTGCCCTCCTGGCAAGCAGAGGGTTAAGGAAATGATCGAGTCCTTCCGTGCAGGCTCCAGCCCACCACCTCCTCCTCGTGCTCTAGGGACTCGCAGGCAGCTGAAAAACACGCAAGTGGGAGAGAGAGAGAGAGAGGGCTGGCTTGGGTGGGGTGGAGGGGACTTTTGCTTTACAATGGTAGGTTTCTCATTTCTTTTCCAAAAGCAGAGAGCCCTGCCCCCAGGCCCCCTCCAAATTACAGCTTCTCCAAGCAATGTACTGCTGGAGGGAGACAGTATGCTTGTTTGGAAGAGAAACCCTGCTTCCCTGCTCGTAAGTAACAGCAGGCTGGATTGCAGAGTGAGACATGGAAATCTCTGGATTTATATGCTGTATATCAAATATCTTAATCTATACTTTCTAACGCGGCAGGTAAATCAGAATCTCCTGAGCCAGGAGGATTATGTGGGGGAGGAAGGGAAAGGAGAATGTTAGCCGCTTTGAGACTCCTTAAAGGGAGTGAAAGGCGGGATATCAAATCCAAACTCTTCTTCTTCTTCTTCTTCATCTCTCCTCTCCCCTTCATTAAAAGCCTAATACTCTTCTTTGAAGAAGTATAACGTGAGAATGTTTTTTATATATATTTTTTAAAGTTCATTTCCTCATTGTGCGCTATACACTGATAATTGCTGCCACAATAACAATTGATTGAAAATGGAATTTAGTCCCCCCCCCATAGAGAGCTGTTCTTCAAACGTTTAGCCTTAATACAGTGGCTGATGTAATACCCTTCTGCTTCACTAGGCATTTTATATAGGGACATTAAAATTGATTTTCTACATCTTGGCAGATGAAAAAAAGTGTGTTACATGCCCTATTGCCCAAAAGTGTGCAAGCACAGAGCAAAGGTTGCAGTGACAGAGGTGGCCAAAAAAGAAATACCGTAAATAAAAAAGAAATCATACTTCGTATATCCTGTCTGTTTTATCCTTAATAGGGACTTTTATAAGCATGGATCCACAGGATCTTTGCATTGGGTCACCCCAAATTCACCATCAGATAACATAGCATGTCCATGGCTACAGCCTGCACCAAAAAAATCACGCACCCACTGTTGCCTAGGGTCGCAGTGGTGCAAAAACGTGGTTACAAAGCATGGATCCACATGGATCCTCAGGATTTTTGCATTGGGCTACTCCAAACTCACTGTCAGATCACATGTCTGTGGCCACAGCATGAACCACAAAAATCATACATCCACTGTTTCATTTAGAATATTTTTTTTCTTGTTTTCCTCCTCTAAAAACTATGTGCGTGTTATGGTCTGGTGCGTGTTATAGAGCGAAAAATACGGTATATGGTTTTTTAATTTCGGTTTGTACCGCATATGAAACACAGAACACTTATAACAGCAGACAAAAATTAAAAGATAAAAACAAAACTGGGCACACAGAATGAGTACATTTGCCTGTGGGTTAAAATGAAGTCGAAGAAAAGACTATTGGTGTGAGATCAGATTATCAGTGTACGCTTTTTCATATTGATCCGGAACTGGGCCAGGGTTTGGACTTCTCTATATTTTGCATAAATTTCATTACTTGTGTTCATAGTCTGATTTACCACAGTCTGGGAGGAGGGATAGCATACGCAAGGGCCTTTCTTCACCAGTGGTTCTTTGTGCAGGCACTTTTGATCATTTGACTCTCTCCAAGGCCTGTTTTTCTAAACGTGTTATGGTTTCGCTTTTGTTTTGCTTCCTCGCTGTTCTTCATGTTGGAGACGTCTTGTTCTGGTGATAGCACAATGCTTCCCTCTAATCTCATCCTTCAGAATGCCAAGGTCTCACGTAGGAGGCTGCCGCCTAGCACAAAACTGCAATCAGTTCACTCAGAGATGATTCAGAGTTGCATATTGAATCTATCTTTGATCCATCATGGCTTCTTTGCTGTGTGCCTCAAAGTTGCCCGGAGGGTTCCTCCAGAAAACCTGTTTATTAAGCATCTGTCCTGATTTGTTTGCAGTGAGATGGGACGACGTTGGTTAGTTGACGAGCGTTTGCTCTCGTTATCCGCTTGCAGACAGGTTAAATGACTGTGTTATGTCACAGCAAATTTTACCTCACAGTGTTTTCTCATAACTTTCCTTATCGCCCGCCCAACTTTTGGGGAAGCTGCTTCATTGAGCAAGGTCTCTCAGTCAAGTATAATTGTGCAAAACTGAATTTGAAAATGTGGGATGGAATCCCACCTGAGAATTGCAACTGTCTGGAAGTACCTGTAGTTGCTGGTTCCACGGGCCTATCTAGGTTCAGGTGAACAGGCAGGTCAGGTCGATATTACATACACCTTTTGGAGTTCCAAACGGCTTTGATGCTAACGTGTCTATTGCCTTGCAGATGGTCCTCTCTCTCGTCTTTGCTGTGCTTGGAGCTCTCGGTGGACTGTACTGTGTGATCATCTCATCCTTGGGGTTAATTAGCGGTCCTCTCTGTGATATTGGAGACGAAGTATACATCTACCCTTTCAGGAATGACAGCTTAGTGTGAGTAAAATGGAGCCCCTCTACCATCAACATCACCACTGCAAAGTTTGTTCAAAAAAATGGTATATACCGCGGCAGCAAGGACATAGCTGCCGGGTTGCCCAGTTTCCCCCTCTCCCACTCTTCTGTCCACTTTCCCATTTGCTGTAGCAAGGGGTCTGTTGGGGGGGGCACAACACGCTTGATGGAGAGGGCAGAGCCAGGAAGCACAGCCTACCCTCCCTTCCCCCCAATATGAGGACAACCATGTAAGCTGCAGATGATTATAAAGGGCCTCAAAGCAAGAGCTGGAAACCGTGCTTTGGAGGTGCGTTTTCAACTTGGAGGCAATCTTATGGTCACTATAGTTTGCTGTCTTTGGATGCAACAAGAAACTGTGGAGGTTTCTTGGAAACCAGAAGAGGAAGAGAGAAAACTAGTGTGCTTCAGGAGTGAAGGGGAATATGAGAGCCTAAGCCATGGAATATGAGAGCCTAAGCCTTTGGGATGCAGGTGGCGCCGTGGCTTAAACCACAGAGCCTAGGGCTTGCCGATCAGAAGGTCGGCAGTTCGAATCCCCGCGACGGGGTGAGCTCCCGTTGCTCGGTCCCAGCTCCTGCCAACCTAGCAGTTCAAAAGCACATCAAAGTGCAATTAGATAAATAGGTGGGAAGGTAAACGGCATTTACGTGCGCTGCTCTGGTTCACCAGAAGCAGCTTAGTCATGCTGGCCACATGACCCAGAAGCTGTACACTGGCTCCCTCGGCCAATAAAGTGAGATGAGCGCCGCAACCCCAGAGTCGGCCACGACTGGACCTAACGGTCAGGGGTCCCTTTTAGGCCAATTGCCTCACAAAGTGATCATAGTCACAACCCATCAATAAACAATTGCTTTATATATAGATTAAAATCCTGTAACACTTTATACCGAGTTCCCCATGAGCCATGCCTTAAAATGAACTAAGACTGTTAGGAAATTAATGCTACACTAGGAATTTGGTTCATTTCAGACAAGTCATAGTTAAGATCAACTATAGTTTCTTGGGTTCAGATGATGTTGCAAGGTGTGGTTAATTAAAAAGGGAAGGAAAAGTTTCTGAACTCCTCTTCCCAGCTGAACCAGGGAAGAGGAAGGAGTCTGTGGACCCGATGGAGGCTAGACTTATTCCTGTTATGATAAACCATTGTTTACTATGATTCCTGAATGCAGCCTTTAAGTCTGATGAAGGAAGTATTTCTCAGCTGAAAGTTTGTAGCAAAACTCAGTTTTGACCTCTCCCTTTGTAGGGACAATTATTTGTTTAACCAGACAACCTGGAGCATCTGCAAAAAACCCGAAAATATCATCCTTTGGAACATTGTGTTGTTTTCCCTCCTGCTGGCAATCGGCCTGGCTGAAGCCATCCTCTGCCTCATCCAAGTGGTCAACAGTCTCATCGGGTTCATACGTGGCTTGAGGGAAAGAAAGGTGAGTGCACGAGAGACAATTGGGATGCGCACTTCAGATCTTCCCGCCTCCAATAAAGTGTAGCAGAACGGGGGAAGATAGAAGAAAAGGCAACGCAAGCATTACGGGGCATAGAATATATTCCTTATAAAAACAGTTGTGCGAATGAGGTCTAGAAAACCATGAGCTACATTTGAGAGAATGAACTGGTTTATGAAGGAACGAAACTGGTCGGCCATTTTGTATTTGGGTTTTAGCTGTGAAACGTTTGCTTTCCACTCAGATCAGATATTGGGAACCTTTGGCCCACCTTTGCATGGCTACTGCTACAGTTGCCCATTTGTATTCAATGTAGGTAGGTTGTACAGTGGTACCTCTGGTTGCAAACAGGATCCGTTCCGGAGGCCCGTTCGCAACATGAAAAGAACACAACCTGTGTCTGCGCACGCGCGGGTCGTGATTCGCCTCTTCTGCGCATGTGCATGTTGTCATTTTGCACGTCTGCGCATGCGCGAGTGGCGAAACCCAGAAGTAACCCTTTCCGGTACTTCCGGGTCACCACGGGACGCAATTTGAAAACACGCAACCTGAAGCAAACGTAACATGAGGTACGACTGTGTTCCTATTTGGGGGAATCTCAGGCCTCTAGGTCAACTGTGGCCCTCAGGCCTCTCTCTTAGGTCTTAGGACTCTTCCCAACCTCTCTCCAGGCCTGCCCCTCCTCATCCGTGCTCTAGGCCCTCCTGACTGGAATGTGTCTTTGAACAGTGATAATCCCTCTTGGCTGACTGGCTGGAAGACAGGTGTGTGTGTGTGTGTGTGTGTGTGTGTGTGTGTGTGTGTGTGTGTGTAAAATGGCCTACTGTACAATGATAAAATTGGCATGGTGGGAGGCAGCAATGCTTCTGAATACCAGTTGCTGAAAACCACAGGAGAAGATTGTGCTATTGGGCTCGAATCCAGTCACTTTTATTGTATATAGCCAAAGGCCTTTACAATGGACGACAGGGAATAAAAGGAAAACTTGCTGCCGGCACAAATTTGGCTACCTGGAGTGTAATATATAGATGTTTATCTGCCAGGAGTTGTGCTCGAATCCTGCTTGCATGCTTCCCACTGGTACCTGACCACTGTAAGAACAGGATGCTAGATTTAGATGGACCATTGGCCTGACCTGGCCTGCTGTTATATAGAGACTCTCCTCCCTGGAAGAGAGGGGAGTGGTTGTGGGTGGGAGCCCGAGCTCCGCCTCCTGGCCGGGGGCCTTAGCCCCCGCCCCTCCTCACCTGGCTGGTGCCCACGCCCACCGGAGGCAGCCAACCAGGTGTCTCCGGGGGCATGTTTAGCAGCTTAATGCTGCAGGGCCAGCTCCACCTCCTCCTCAGTCGTCGCCGTCCCGCAGCGAGTCACCCACCCTCCACTCCCATTTAGCTCAGGGTCTAGGTTTTTGGCCTTGCTATGGACCTTAGGTTGGTCGCCCCGGTTGTCTGGGGGGCCTGGTAGGAATTTTTCCATTTGGCATTAGGCTTTTTGGTTTTTTCGCCTACCTCGTAGCAATCTTCACAACTTTTGTGGTATTGGTGGGTAGGTTAGGCATTGGATTCATGTGTGTCAAGGGCTAGGTGTGGCCATCGCCTATGCTATCTACTGTGGGTTATTCCGTTAAGGGAATCTGGCGGTCGTGTATTCCGTCCGATGCCTGCTTGGCGGGAGGCCATGGCACGACCCTCGGTGACATCAGGGGTGAGCCTATAGTTGGATTGGCATCAACAGGCTCCACCTACTGTTGAATAAACCCACCTCCTATAGTCATCCAATGCCTAAGCCAATACCTTTTCACTGCTGTAATCAATAAAGTTGTGGCCTTTTCTTGCCCATTAACCTTATATCACGTGTGCTTGTGTGTTTATTTCACATAGCGGGGGTCGGGCCCTCGATCCACAACGTGGGGTTGCCATATTTCAAAAAGTGAATTTTGAAATAGTTTTTTTAAAGGAAATTCGCCCAAAGCTTCCAACATGTGTTGCCATACTTCCAGATTTTCCAGGACATTTCAGCGCTTTCCGTCCGGACCCTGCTTCTGACGGCCGAATCCTAGCTATGTCCAGGAATTTCCGGGCATATGGCAACCCTAATATGGTGGTTCCCCATAGCTTGGGTGCACAACCTGTATCCACCAGAACCGTGTGTTCTGTATTGCAGGCCCAAGTTCATGGAACTCCTTTCCAGTTAAGGTCAGATATGTCTCCTCCCTATCTGGGGCCAAGTGAAGAGTTTTGTTGTTATTATTACAGCAGACATTTAAATTAAATTCTGAAAAATTAAAATGGAACTATGCTCTCTGACTGCGATCTTGACTTATTTTGTTAAGAGAACTCATCCTCCCTTCTTTTGCTTGCTTGCAGACGGATATTGCAGGAATATGACCGGCCTACGAAGAAGACGAAAGACAACCAACCAACAGCCAACATGTGTAAAGTCAGGATAGTGTGTGTTGTATATTTATAGCTGTGGTGGGGAGCCTGGGGCCCTCCAGATATTGCTGGACTCCCAACTCCCATCAGCTTCAGCCAGCATGGCCAATGGTCAGGAATCATGCGAGTTGCATGTAACCTGGGAATATCTGGAGAGTCACAGGTTCCCCACCTCAGATTTATAGGAACCAGAAACACAGCGGATTCTTATAACCACAGAAAGAATCCCAAAACGTTCTTTTTTATATATAAAGGTAAACACTACATAGGTAGGGGGAAAGGTTGTGTGTAATTTATTTAGGACTTTTCTGAGATTATACTAGATGGACCACTGGCCTGATCCTGCAGCCTATCCTATGGTTACCAGATTTTTTTCAATGAATCTGGGGACACTTTTTTTTAAAGCTGAGTAGCAACAGGGAGTCAGTAGTGGGGACGGTGAGGCAAAAGACCCTGGGCCCAAGCAGTCATGCATATTGTATAAAGGTGCAAAGCCCTTCTTTCGTACCCTGTGAAACATAAATCCGTAGAGTTTTTAAAAAACTGGGCGATGGCTGCCTGCCCCCGGCTCCCAAGCCTCCCCTGATCTGTCAAAACAAAGGGAGGAAGGGGGCAGGAGTTCGAGGGAGACTCAGGAGTCATGGCCGAGCGGCACGCCATTGCCCAGTTTTTAAAAAACTGCGCATTTATGTTTCACAGGGTGCGAAGGAAGGGCTTTGCACCTTGCCCGGCAGAGAAACTGCACGCCTTGCACCCCTCCTGGGCAACGGCTGCCCACCCGCAACTCCCGAGCTTCCCCCATCAGTCAAAACAAAGGGGGAAGGGGGCAAGAGATCTGTACCGCTGGACGTCCCCGGTTCCCCTTCAGCAGCGGCAGCAGCAGCCCGGAGCCAGCCAGAGCCAACTGCGCTACCAGGCTGGCTCCGGACTACTGAGGCTGCCGCTGCTACATTTCCCAGGGATAGATTTGCAAATCTGGAGACATTCCGGGGATGGAATTTGTCCGGGGACAGATTTGCAAATCCAGGGACTGTCCCCGGGAACCGGGGACGTCTGGTAACCCTAGCCTATCCTTATGTTCTTGTGTTTCATTTATTCCATCTCCCTTTTGCGATCAAGCAAAGGACAGGTGGGTGTCCTGCCCCCCCAACATAAATCCTGGTTACACCCATTGGCTTTTAGCAAATAAATTATGCTGTTTGATCCAGACATGCTCCTGCGCCATGTGGAATAGCAACATGAATAAAAGGCCCCTTACACTGCTGGGTGCAATACAAAGAGAAGCCAAAGTGCCCCAGCAATATTTAATCTTCTGTCCCACATGCAGATTCTACAGCTATTATTATAAATGAGCTAGTTTTTGTGTACTAACCATGCAAACAAAAATCTTGCCCTGTTCCTTCTCCTCCTCCTCCTCCTCCTCCTCCTTCTCTCTCTCTCTCTCTCTCTCTCTCTCTCTCTCACACACACACACACACACACACACACACACACACACACACACAATGTGTTTTACATTACAGTCAGAATCAGTATGCCTCTTCTGGTTGGCTACTGTGAGATCAGGATGCTTCAGTTGACAGTAGAGGTTCTTATGTTCTTAGGTGCCTGAGATTAATCCCAGGAAAGAGAGAGCCAGAGATAGATGTTTATGGTGTCTAGAATGGACAAACAAATGGTGTATATTCTGAACCCTTACAATTTACCTTGTTTTAGAGACGTGTGCATTTAAACCAGTCTTGTTTCTTATCTGGGCTTCCGTCTGTATCATGTCTTGCCTGTAAATATTAAATGTTGTTGTATTATTATTTGAGGCATGCTTCTTTTATTAGCTGGAAGAACGACTGGCTAAAGGAGGCTGCATGGCAGAGTCCGCTCAGGCAGGCTTGCACACGTATCCAATCTTGAAAACCACATTTTGCTTCATATCCATTTGCTGCAGGACAACTACATTCTTCCTCAAAGGAGATGAACGCCTTGAATTTTAAATTCCTAAACAGTGGCAAAGTAGGTTAGGCTAAGAGTAGAGATTGGTGATTTCATTTTTCCAATCTCTAATTCACTTCTTCATGTTTCCACATCAATTTGCAAATTCTTCCTTTTTAAAGACTTCGGTAAGATTCATCATTTTAGTGTGAATTGGGACATTTTTATGCAGTTTTGCCCAACGTGCACATTTTTTGCAATGCATTTTTGTACCTTGTTTTCACTAATATACACTTTGCCCTAGTACATACATTTGCATACACATTCCTTGGTTGGAGAACTGCATTGCAAAATTCGGAAAAGTGCTAACTGCAAAGGATGAGCATGTTTTGGTTTGCATCTTGTTTTGTGAATTAGGCAAGTGTGAATTACATAAGTTCACATTTATGTAATAGTTCAATGTGAACTAGATCAAATTCCAGTTCCCTAGCTGAAAGACATTGACTTGCACAAGGCCACCCTAATGCTTGAGCTCTGAGCTCTCCCTCTCCCTTTCTTTCTCTTGTATGTTCCCCCCCATTCCAAAGCACGTTCCTTCTAAGTTTAAATGTCCTTTATTAATTTGTATCCACTCTTCCTAGCAACAAGGAAGAAATTCAGTTCAGTTCACGAACCTACCTGATTTGTACTTCCCAAAACAAGATACAAACAGGAATGCAACAAAATCCACATGTCTCTGAATTCTGCAGTGCAGCTCTCCAATAAAAAGAGAGAGAAACAGAGTTGTATTAAAAGGAACAAATGGTGCTGGAGGAGACTCTTGAGAGTCCCATGGACTTCAAGAAGATCTAACCTATCCATCCTTAAGGAAATCAGCCCTGAGTGCTCACTGGAAGGACAGATCCTGAAGCTGAGGCTCCAATACTTTGGCCACCTCATGAGAAGAGAAGACTCCCTGGAAAAGACCCTGATGTTGGGAAAGATAGAAGGCACAAGGAGAAGGGGACGACAGAGGACGAGATGGTTGGATTGGACAGTGTTCTCAAAGCTACCAGCATGAGTTTGACCAAACTACGGGAGGCAATGGAAGACAGGAGTGCCTGGCGTACTCTGGTCCAGGGGGTCACGAAGAGTCGGACACGACTAAACTAAACAACAACAAAAATTAGAAAGCGTGCATCAAAACATAATGTTGAAAGTAACATTAAAATGCATCATATTGGAGAAATGGTTTGCAACGAAGTGTACGCAAGGAGAAATGAGCTCTAAAATGGAATGTAGGATGCTGCCTTGCACCAAGTTAGATCACCATATCTCAGTATTTCGCACAATCATTGGCAGTGGATCTCCAGGGCTTCAGACAGGAGCTGAACCTGGGACCTTCTGCATAAGCAAAACTGTAAGCAAAGCATCCCCCCTCCCCGCCACTGCCCACAGATTCAGGCCCCCTCCCTGCCCCCGCTGTAACCCCTGTGCTGCCACCTTGCCGCCACAACTAACACAGAACACAACTACTTTATAATGGGGCATCCAGAAAGTATAGCACAATGCAGCTGCACAAGGACATGGATCATTCCCAAAATATAATTGCAAACCAGCCTCTTGCGTAAAATGTACCTTAAGTATGCCTACAAACTCAATGAGCTTGATATTGCCGGGTAATCTCATTTACCGTATTTTTCTGTGTACAAAACGAGGTTATTTTATTTTAAAATTATGCTAAAAATTTTGAGTCGTCTTATACACGGGTAGTGGAGAGGTGGGACGGGCGTTTGGTGGCTGCCGCGAGCAGGAGATTGCCAGCGGTGTATTTTCAGGTGATTGGCCGGTGCGGCAAGTTCTGCAGGCTATTGGCTGCTGCGGCAATAGGGCGGGCAATTGGCGCTTGCTTTCTGCTTGTGTGCTGAAGATTGGTGGCTTCATCGATGTGCGTGCGATTGGCTGTGGCGGTCCTGCAGGTGAGCAGTTTTCAGCAGCACCCCCCAAAAAAAGCTCAACAAGTCTGGGCAATCTCCCTCCATTTTCTCAATTTGGAGTCCCCAAAAAGAGGGGTGTCTTATACATGGGGGCATCTTATAAACGGAAAAATACGGTATGTTAGGTCTATTCTGAGACACTCACATCTCCTCATCAACTCAAAGAAACATTTCTCATTTCTGAACTTGATAGTATTCTGTGCTGTACACTGACATGTTCAAAAGTTTCTTCGATTGTCCTTGAATCTTCCTGCCATGCTTGCCATCCAGTGTGATCTGCAACGCCCTTTAAGAACCACTGCTCAAAGACCCACAATGCCAATGCTGGATCTTTTTTGTTTGTTCCATTAATCTCTCATTTTTTCCTGGTATTTAAGGACACGCAAGCAGAGATTGTTTAGTCTGTTGAGAGAGAGATAGGCGGGGTCCTACTCCAACGTCATAAACTGCTCTGCTCCCACTTTGCGCACACCCCAATTTAGTCTTTCAGATAGCAACAGTTGGCCAGTGGAAGAGTTTGTGGAAGGTTCGTCCGACAAGACACAGGCGTTTTGCTGCTTGAACTTGGCTCTACTGCCAGAAACTCACAGCTCCTGATAGCTGGAGAAGATGGCTTTGAGCACAAGCGGCTTGGTGGCCCTAGTTGCCTTTTATGTTGTTACTTTAGCAACTGGAATATGGGCTTCCTGGAAAGCCAAGAAGCTGAAAAGCAGGAAGCCCAGTGAAGTGGCCATGGTGGGAAACAGGAAAATGGGGTTTTGCCTTGGACTGTTCACCGCTACCGGTAAGTACCCATTTCCCAAAAACCAAGGAGGTTGTGGATTCTCCTTCCTTGGAGGTTTCTAAGCAGAGGTTGGGTGGCCCTCTGTCATGGATGCTTTAGCTGAGATTCCTACATTGCAAGGAGTTGGATTATAAGATCTTTGGAGTCCCTTCCAACTTACAATTCTAATGACTCATGGTGTGGGGCATCATGATGTTATAGATGGGCTTTGTCATGACACAGGATTGCCAGTTTTTAAAAGGAACTAACCTGCTATCTAGGCAGGGTCCATAAATGTGGCTGGGTGGTTAAGTGGCCCAGGAAAATGCCAAGATTCAGAAGGGGAAAGTCAGAGTTTTCATGTTTGTGTGTGCGCTTTTGTGTCCGTGGTCTTTCCCAGCGTTAACGGGGAGATGCTGGAGATGATACATGAGAACTTTGGAATGCAAAGGGAGTATTCTACCACTGAACTACTGCATCTGAGTCTTAGGTCTAGAAGTTTTTTTTGCAGCAGATTTATTTTAAAGCACTTGTTTCCCAAGGTTATTTATTTATATTTCAAAGTTTTTTCTTCCAGTTAT